>NC_044550.1:22138319-22767660 GCF_007565055.1 Rhinopithecus roxellana
AAAAAATCAAAGCACATCTCCTGCTCCAAAGGAATGCAGCTCATCACCACAACGGAAAAAAGCTGGACGGAGAATGACTTTGACAAGCTGAGAGAAGAAGGCTTCAGTCAATCAAACTTCTCAGAGCTAAAGGAAGAATTACGTAACAAGCGCAAAGAAACTAAAAACCTTGAAAAAAGAATGGATGAATGGATAACTAGAATAATCATTGCAGAGAAGACCTTAAAAGAACTGATAGAGATGAAAACCATAACATGAGAAATACGTGACAAATGCACAAGTTTCAGTAACTGACTCGATCAACTGGAAGAAAGAGTATCAGTGATTGAAGATCAAATGAATGAAATGAAGTGAGAAGAGAAGTGTGGAGAAAAAAGAGGAAAAAGAAATGAACAAAGCATCCAAGTAGTATGGGATTATGTGAAAAGACCAAATCTATGTCTGATTGGGGTGCCTGAAAGTGAGGGGGAAAATGGAACCAAGTTGGAAAACACTCTGCAGGATATCATCCAGGAGAATTTCCCCAACCTAGTAAGGCAGGCCAACATTCAAATTCAGGAAATACAGAGAACGCCACAAAGATACTCCTCCAGAAAAGCAACTCCAAGACACATAATTGTCAGAGTCACCAAAGTTGAAATGAAGGAAAAAATGTTAAGGGCAGCCAGAGAGAAATGTTGGGTTACACACAAAGGGAAGCCCATCAGACTAACAGCAGATCTCTCAGCAGAAACTCTCTAAGCCAGAAGAGAGTGGAGGCCAATATTCAACATTCTTAAAGAAAAGAATTTTCAACGCAGAATTTCATACCCAGCCAAACTAAGTTTCATAAGTGAAGGAGAAATAAAATCCTTTACAGATAAGCAACTGCTTAGAGATTTTGTCACCACTAGGCCTGCCCTATAAGAGATCCTGCAGGAAGCACTAAACATGGAAAGGAACAACAGGTACTAGCCATTGCAAAAACATGTCAAAATGTAAAGTCCATCGATGCTAGGAAAAAACTGCATCAACTAGCGAGCAAAATAACCAGCTAATATCATAATGACAGGATCAAGTTCACACATAACAATATTAACCTTAAATGTAAATGGACTAAATGGTCCAATCAAAAGACACAGACTGGCAAATTGGATGAAGAGTCAAGACCCATCAGTTTGCTGTATTCAGGAGACCCATCTCACATGCAGAGACACACATAGGCTCAAAATAAAGGGATGAAGGAAGATCTACCAAGCAAATAGAAAACAAAAAAAAGCAGGGGTTGCAATCCTAGTCTCTGATAAAACAGACTTTAAACCATCAAAGATCAAAAGAGACAAAGAAGGCCATTACATAATGGTAAAGGGATCAATTAATCAGGAAGAGCTAACTATCCCAAATATATATGCACCCAATACAGGAGCACCCAGATTCATAAAGCAAGTCCTTAGAGACTTACAAAGAGACTTAGAACTCCCATACAATCATAATGGGAGACTTTAACACCCCACTGTCAACATTAGACAGATCAACAAGACAGAAAGTTAACAAGGATATCCAGGAATTGAACACAACTCGGCACCAAGCGGACCTAATAGACATCTACAGAACTCTCCACCCCAAATCAACAGAATATACATTCTTCTCAGCACCACATCTCACTTATTCCAAAATTGACCACACTGTTGGAAGTAAACCACTCCTCAGCAAATGTAAAAGAACAGAAATTATAACAAACTGTCTCTCAGACCACAGTGCAATCAAACTAGAACTCAGGACTAAGAAACTCAAACAAAACCTCTCAACTACATGGAAACTGAACAACCTGCTCCTGAATGACTACTGGGTACATAACAAAACGAAGGCAGAAATAAAGATGTTCTTTGAAACCAATGAGAACAAAGATACAACATACCAGAATCTCTGGGACACATTTAAAGCAGTGTGTAGAGGGAAATTTATAGCACTAAATGCCCACAAGAGAAAGCTGGAAAGATCTAAAAATGACACCCTAACATCACAATTAAAAGAACTAGAAAAGCAAGAGCAAGCACATTCAAAAGCTAGCAGAAGACAAGAAATAACTAAGATCAGAGCAGAACTGAAGGAGATAAAGACACAAAAAACCCTCCAAAAAATCAATGAATCCAGGAGTTGGTTTTTTGAAAAGATCAACAAAATTGATAGACTGCTAGCAAGACTAATAAAGAAGAAAAGAGAGAAGAAGCAAATAGACGCAATAAAAAATGATAAAGGGGATATCACCACCGACCCCACAGAAATACAAACTACCATCAGAGAATACTATAAACACCTCTACACAAATAAACTAGAAAACCTAGAAGAAATGGATAATTTCCTGGACACTTACACTCTCCCAAGACTAAACCAGGAAGAAGTTGAATCCCTGAATAGACCAATAGCAGGCTCTGAAATTGAGGCAATAATTAATAGCCTACCAACCAATAAAAGTCCAGGACCAGACGAATTCACAGCCGAATTCTACCAGAGGTACAAAGAGGAGTTGGTACCCTTCCTTCTGAAACTATTCCAATCAATAGAAAAAGAGGGAATCCTCCCTAACTCATTTTATGAGGCCAACATCATCCTGATACCAAAGCCTGACAGAGATACAACCAAAAAAGAATTTTAGACCAATATCCCTGTGAACATTGATGCAAAAATCCTCAACAAAATACTGGCAAACCGAATCCAGCAGCACATCCAAAAGCTTATCCACTGCGATCAAGTGGGGTTCATCCCTGGGATGCAAGGCTGGTTCAACATACGCAAATCAATAAACATAATCCAGCATATAAACAGAACCAAAGACAAAAACCACATGATTATCTCAATAGATGCAGAAAAGGTCTTTGACAAAATTCAACAGCCCTTCACATTAAAAACTCCCAATAAATTCGGTATTGATGGAATGTATCTCAAAATAATAAGAGCTATTTATGAGAAACCCACAGCCAGTATCATACTGAATGGGCAAAAACTGGAAGCATTCCCTTTGAAAACTCGCACAAGACAGGGATGCCCTCTCTCACCACTCCTATTCAACATAGTGATGGAAGTTCTGCCTAGGGCAATCAGGCAAGAGAAAGAAATCAAGGGTATCCAGTTAGGAAAAGAAGAAGTCAAATTGTCCCTGTTTGCAGATGATATGATTGTATATTTAGAAAACCCCATTGTTTCAGCCCAAAATCTCCTTAAGCTGATAAGCAACTTCAGCAAGTTTCAGGATACAAAATCAATGTGGAAAAATCACAAGCATTCTTATACACCAGTAACAGACAAACAGAGAGCCAAATCATGAATGAACTCCCACTCACAATAGCTTCAAAGAGAATAAAATACCAGGAATCCAACTTACAAGGGATGTAAAGGACCTCTTCAAGGAGAACTACAAACCACTGCTCAGTGAAATCAAAGAGGACACAAACATATGGAAGAACATACCATGCTCATGGATAGGAAGAATCAATATCATGAAAATGGCCATACTGCCCAAGGTTATTTATAGATTCAATGCCATCCCCATTAAGCTACCAATGACTTTCTTCACAGAATTGGAAAAAGCTGCTTTAAAGTTCATATGGAGCCAAAAAAGACCCCATATTGCCAAGACAATCCTAAGCCAAAAGAACAAAGCTGGAGGCATCACGCTACCTGACTTCAAACTATACTACAAGGCTACAGTAACCAAAACAGCATGGTACTGGTACCAAAACAGAGATATAGACCAATGGAACAGAACAGAGCCCTCAGAAATAATACCACACATCTACAGCCATCTGATCTTTGACAAACCTGACAAAAACAAGAAATGGGGAAAGGATTCCCTATTTAATAAATGGTGCTGGGAAAATTGGCTAGCTATAAGTAGAAAGCTGAAATTGGATCCTTTCCTTACTCTTTATATGAAAATTAATACAAGATGGATTAGAGACTTAAATGTTAGACCTAAAACCATAAAAACGCTAGAAGAAAACCTATGGAATACCATTCAGGACATAGGCATGGGCAAGGACTTCATATCTAAAACACCAAAAGCAATGGCAACAAAAGCCAAAATCGACAAATGGGATCTAATTAAACTAAAGAGCTTCTGCACAGCAAAAGAAACTACCATCAGAGTGAACAGGCAACCTACAGAATGGGAGAAAATTTTTGCAATCTCCTCATCTGACAAAGGGCTAATATCCAGAACCTATAAAGAACTCAATCAAATTTACAAGAAAAAATCAAACAACCCCATCAAAAAGTGTGCAAAGGATATGAACAGACACTTCTCAAAAGAAGACATTCATACAGCCAACAGACACGTGAAAAAATGCTCATCATCACTCGCCATCAGAGAAATGCAAATCAAAACCACAATGAGATACCATCTCACATCAGTTAGAATGGCAATCATTAAAAAAATCAGGAAACAACAGGTGTTGGAGAGGATGTGGAGAAATAGGAACACTTTTACACTGTTGGTGGGACTGTAAACTAGTTCAACCATTGTGGAAAACAGTGTGGCGATTCCTCAAGGATCTAGAACTAGAAATATCATTTGACCCACACATCCCATTACTGGGGATATACCCAAAGGATTATAAGTCATGCTGCTGTAAAGACACATGGACACATATGTTTATTGTGGCACTAGTCACAATAGCAAAGACTTGGAATCAACCCAAATGTCCATCAGTGACAGACTGGATTAAGAAAATGTGGCACATATACACCATGGAATACTACGCAGCCATAAAAAAGGATGAGTTCGTGTCCTTTGTAGGGACAGGGATGCAGCTGGAAACCATCATTCCCAGCAAACTATCGCAAGAACAGAAAACCGAATACCACATGTTCTCACTCATAGGTGGGAACTGAACAATGAGATCACTTGGACACAGGAAGGGGAGCATCACACACCACGTCCTATTGTGGGGAGGGGGTTGGGGGGAGGGATAGCATTAGGAGATATACCTAATGTAAATGATGAGTTAATGGGTGCAGCAAACCAACATGGCACATGTATATATATGTAACAAACCTGCAAGTTGTGCACATGTACCCTAGAACTTAAAAGTATAATAAAAAAATACTATATAAAATGCCATCATTTTCCTCAATGAGTTCTTAAGGAAGTAAGGGAAATCTACACTGGTTAAAATTAGAGATGTCTGTTCATGAGCTTATGCAAAATATAAGAGCAAAATAATGAGAAATCAAATACTGAGAGAATCTACCAGTAGGTTGAACCATAAAGTTGTAGGTAACAAACTGATGAAACTCAGAAATAGCCTATGGCTTAATTTAACAATATAAGAGACTCTCACTAGTGAACTACTAGCAGATGTGGTTTAAGAAGAAGAAAACTGAATCCAGAAAGAAGGAACAAACCAAGAAGTTGGTAAACATGAAGTAAATCTGAGTAAGCATTGTCTTAACAGTAGTGATAATGGCTTATTATATCATCATAGTGATTAACTTCTGGGATATAGAAAAATAAGGTGGAACTAAATATTAGAAACTTGATGGGTTAATTACATTTTTTTCTATTATTACTGAAGATGGTGAGGACTTCCTAAATCAATGATTTATGGTAGAAATTCAAATGAAACTAACGAAATAGAAATATAATGCATAATAATCAAACCAACTAGAGGTGGAAAAGAGGAAAGATTTTTTAAAATCTTTAATTTAGTAAAAATTATAAAATGAAAAAGACAAAAGCACACAAAAAGCAGGGTAAATAATAAGCCTAAAAACAAGAGAAAAAATAAATTCAACAATATAAGTAATTATAATGTAAATGGACTAAACTCTTCAGTTAACAGTGACTGTAAACATTGAATTAAAACAAATCTAGATATGTGCTGTTTATAAGGAACATGCTTAAAATCTAAAGATATAGGAAGATTGAAAGTAAAGAAATAGAAAAAAATCTAAACAGAGCAGCTAACAACTTTGCTAATTCTATTAATAACGAGTAACATATCTATTATCTAGAACACTGCACGTGGAGCATTTGAAAAATATTCAGCCACAAAGCAAGTCTCAACAAATATTTGAAAAAATTGTTATCTTACAAGGATGTTCTCTAACCACACAGAATAAGAAAATCAATAACACCAAGTTAACCAAAAGCAAACTAACATATTAATTAAAACTAATATTATAATAAAGAAAACTTCTAAATTACATATGGGGCAAAGAAGAAATTATATTGAAAGTTAGAAGATATTTTGAACCAAACAATAAATAAAATACCACTTATGAAGGCTGATAGCATGTAGATGAAACATTACCTAGAGGGAAATGTTTAATCTTAAATGTTTACATTAGGAAAGTAAGACAAATTGAAAATAGTTGAGTCAGGTATTCAACTCAAGGAATCAGAAAAAATGCAATAGGGAAAAGAAGGGAAAGTCAAAGATAACAGCAAGGATTGATGAAGTAGAAAATAAACAAAAGACCATTTTACAAATATGAAAACCTTTACAGGGTTTATCAAGGAAAAAAGAGAAAAGGCATATATAAACTATGCTATAAACTATAACTATATAAACTATAAACTATACTAGTTATATATAAACTATACTGTAAAGTTGTAATCAAACCAACTAGAGGTGGAAAAGAGGAAAGATTTTTTAAAATCTTTAATTTAGTAAAAATTATAAAATGAAAAAGATAAAAGCACACAAAAAGCAGGGTAAATAATAAGCCTAAAAACAAGAGAAAGTATACTGTAAAGTATAGTTTATATAGTTTATATACTATACTTATAGTATAAACTACATGTATATAAACTATACAGTATATAAAAACTATATAGTATATATAAACTACATAGTATATAAACTATAAGTATATAAACTATAACTATACTTATAGTATATAAACTATATAGTTTATAAACTATACTATAAACTATAAACTATAGTTTATCCTAACTATATAGTTTATACTGTAACTGTATAGTTTATACTCACTGTATAGTTTATAGTATATAGTATAACAATACATACATAGTATAGTATAATGATGCTATAGTTTATACTATAAACTATATAACTAAAAACTATACTCACACCCAATATATAAGCGATACTAAGTGTGAAAAAATGTACATAATTGTAGACGAGTAGGAGACAGACAGAAATGAATGTGTGACTCTCAGAATCACTAAAGGATTCATGTCCAGATACTTCAACAGACTTATTATCCATGCTTTGTGGTCAGCAGGGCTCCAAGTGTTGGGTAAACATGAATGCATATCATCCTCATAGCAATGCTATGATGCACGTAGTTAATTTTCTTAGGTTACATATGTGGAAATTAATACACAGAAAGATTAGGTAATCAAAAAGCAAACAGAACAATTAAATCAACCATGAGAAAATCCACTGATACCAGCACTCACTGTTGAAATCCAAGGTCAAGGCAGGCCACGTTGGCTTCCCTCATGCTCCAGCTGCTTTTGCATATGAACATTGCCTTATCTTGGTCTACAAGTTTTACTTCAACTATTCCCTCTGAATCTGTATTTCCATACTTCAAGGAAACACTAAACTTTCCTAAAATAAAAAAACAAAATAATGTGCAATATGTAGCCATTCACTTTTTTCTCCTAATTAAAAGTCTTTAAAAATAATAATGTACTTAAAGTCAAGTGAGCTTTGAACATCATGACGATTTTAACAAGTTAATAGTAAGCAATTATTTTATGAGTGCTTATTATGTGTCAGTGGCTGTGTTATTCAGCTGTATAGAGGATCATTAAATCCTCACACCAACCCTATGAGGATAAAGCCTGTTTATTCCCATTTTTACACATGAGGAACCTAAATCTAGGGGAAGTTAAGTTCCGGGCCCAAGTGGTGAAGCCAGGATTTGGAACCCGCTCAACTGATCTCACTCCAAAGTCCATGCTCTCAAAAGTAAGCCCAACAGTGAAAATGTAAAATGTAGAAAGGGTTTATGTATTCTCATATATTTAAGGCATTTAACACCTCAAGAGAAGAAAAGTCTGACACTGACAATAACCTCCACTATTGCCTTCTGCCTTTCCAACAGGGATTATAGATGAGCTCAAACAGGGAGCTTTCCCCCTCCTTTTCCACAGTATCTCAACATCTTAACTCATCTTAACTCAGCATCCCAAAAACATACAGCATCTCAAAAAACATGAACTGGTATATGTCATGGTGCCTTTAAAAAGAATGTTTTAAGTGTTCCTAAGGTCATGCAGTGTCTGTAATAACTTGCTATCAGAAGACAATGAGCCCAAGCTTTGCTGTCATACATAAAATGTAGCAAGCACTTTCTGCATGCCAAGCACTGTGTGAAGAGCTCTGCATACATTGTTTTATTTAATTTTCACAAGAATTACACAACTTAGAAACTTCACATTTTACAGATGAGGGAACTGGGGTCCAGTAAGGTCCAGCTTGTCAACAACCAGGCTGGGGTTTGAAGGGACTTGAAACTCAATTGGACTGACAGTGAAATCCCTAATCATAACTGCCCACTAATCTAAGTGCTAGGGCCCCAGCCTCCTCAGCACACGAGGCACCTGGAGGGACTGTAGACAAGCTCTCTGGTCTGACATCTGGGTTTGCTAGGTTGGAGTATGTCCCAGGTCAGCAGTAGCTCAAGCAACCCTTGGATATTTAGGGACAATGGGGTCAAGGCTGGGGGAGAGGGTTGGGGGATGGGGGATGGCTGTTGAAAGAAATTATTGGGGTAGGCCACGCGCGGTGGCTCACGCCTGTAATCCCAGCACTTTGGGAGGCTGAGGCGGGCAGATCATGAGGTCAGGAGATCGAGACCATCCTGGCTAACACAGTGAAACCCGATCTCCACTAAAAATACAAAAAATTAGCTGGGCATGGTGGCAAGCACCTGTAATCCCAGCTACTTGGGAGGCTGAGGCAGGAGAATGGCATGAACCTGGGAGGCAGAGGTTGCAGTGAGCCAAGATCACACTACTGCACTCCAGCCTGGGCGACAGAGTCAGACTCCATCTCAAAACAAAACAAAACAAAACAAAAACAGAAATTATTGGGGCCACGGGGGACCTGAGGCCTGACTACATGTGAGTACCAACCTTACTTGAAGACTTTTCACTGGTTTCTGAACCAACTCGATGGCCCTGGGAATAATCCCTTCAACCAAGTAGAAGTGAGTGTGGGGACAATTCTAAAGGGCTGGGCAGTGGGGAGTAGCAGGGGCAGTGAATGGAAGGTCTGGACTCAACATCCTATGCTCTGCACTCAAAGGCTGACTGGATTCTGGCGACCCCTGATTTCTTTAGTGATTACCCCAATTATTATTGAGAGTCTAGAAAAAATTTTGAGTTGTCATCATAACATACACAAGAGAATTATTTTCTGATAGAAAGTATGGCATACGTATGCCCTCTTATATCATAGAATGAGTTGAAAACTAGGCTTTTACTACCTCCGGCTGTGCATGTTCCATTATTTAAAAACTTTGTCTCTGGACGAAGACACTCCAAACTCTTTTGTTGACAGTATGTTGGGAAGCTTCTCCCATTAGTTGCACACACCACGGTGCCATTCTTTGGGCACTGATATGGTAGTTTACAAACACAGGTGCCCTCAATGCATCTCTGCCACGGCTGGCAGAAGACTTTATTGCAGGAGAGGTGAGTATATTTTTTTGCTAAGCACTTTTTTTCCACCCGATCCTCTTGAAATGTGGAAGTGACCTGTAAAATGCAAAATAAACATTAACTTAGCAACAAACTAAAGACTCCCCTTTGAAGATGAGTAAGTGAAGGAAAAGAGCAAAACAGATACAGTCCACAGTACAGATGAGGGTGGTGTGGTCTGGTGGCTTTAAGAATCAGACAAACCTGGCTTCTAGACCCAGTTTTGGCACTTACTGTTATATGGCCCGTGGCAAGTGACCCTCCTGAAACGCAAATTTTCTCATCTGTAAAATGAGATAATATCTCCTATTTTGCAAGATTAGAAATACTATGTGTGTAATGGCTGACAGGTACTAGACATGAAATTAATGAGAGCTATTATTACCCTAATATTACCCTGCAGGACTCC
Organism: Rhinopithecus roxellana; assembly: GCF_007565055.1. Classification (NCBI taxonomy): domain Eukaryota; kingdom Metazoa; phylum Chordata; class Mammalia; order Primates; family Cercopithecidae; genus Rhinopithecus; species Rhinopithecus roxellana. The sequence goes on from NC_044550.1 coordinate 22,148,387, forward strand.
AGTAGAAATAATATGAGGGCTGGTAACAGGCCAATTGGGCCAAAAGTCAATCCACGAAGAAAAGTAAATGCTCTCTCCCTGTCCCCCAGAGCTTCCTCCTGAGGATGCGCCTCCGGTCCTCTAGTCTCCCCTGCTGCCCGCAGTGAGCCCCGCTCCTTCCTTAGTGCTCTGCAGCTGCAAAGCATCAAGCTGGGGCAGACAGAAATCAAAGTCTTTAAATGCTGTTATGAAGGGAAATGAAGAAGCTAATTAAAACTATGCAAAACTTTGCAAAGATTGTTAAAGTCATTCTCCATAATTTGCTTTTCAGGAAACTTTACAAATTGCTACACACACACACACACACACACACACACACACACGCAAATGACAAACTGGTCATTCTGAAAACTGGCTTTTGACACAGTGATCTAGAAAGAAATATGCCAGTTATACACTTTTCATGGTTCCACATATCTCTTTTTGGCACTTTATTAGAGTTGGAATTTTTGTAATAATTTCTCTCCTGTATCTTCCACTGATCAGCTTGCAAGTGTCCTGACAGCAGGTTTTACGTATCACCTTTATATTGAAATAATGATGCTCTCATTGGGTGAGAAATCCAAGCAACTTGATTTTTTTTCTACCTTTATTCCTTTAAATCCTTTCTGAAATCTCATTCCTCCTTGATCTTTGGATAGAAACTTTGGTAAGTGTCATAACTTTTTCAGTCACTCTTAGATTTAAACAAAAACAAAAAAATTACAAGATGTTTAGTCCCAGGAATAGTCATTAAATAGCAATGACAATGTCTAGTGCTGTGGAATCATTGAAGCTCTGATCTTCATGTCGGATGAAAGCCTCTCCTTCCTCCCAGCTCAGACTTGCTTCCAGGATGTGTGATGGGTCCTTTCTGAGCTCTCCTCCATTCCACAGCTTTCAGGTCATGCTTCCCACTTCTCAGGAGAGGAAGAGAGGGACAGCAGCCAGGTCTCGCCTGATTCTTATGGCTGAGAACTAGCCTTGGTGAGGTGGGGGTTGGAGCCAACTCTCTCATGCGGGGTACTATAAGGTTCTCTAGAGATTACACTACTGGGGAAACTTGATGTCAATTCACTCAATGCTGGCAGTGCCTCTCCTCCAGCTGGCTGCTCATCGTCCATGTCTTCTCAGCTCCAGTCTCCAACAGTACTAGCCTCTTTTCCGCTGAGGTTGCTTACCTTTGGCAGGGAGCCTCTTGGGCAGGGGTCCTATTTCTGATGGTCCCCAAGTCCATTCCCTCCTGAGGGCCCACACCTGTCTGTTGCCTTCGCTGCTGCCTACCATTGAAAGAGGGCTTGCTCCAACACGCCACCTCTTTTTTCTCTGCCACCAGGCCCCTCCAGCCTTGGGTCCTTATTCCTTTCAGGTATGGGTCAAGTACCAGTTCTTTTTTCTCCTCAGACTTCAGGGAACACATGTCAAGCACTCCAAGGGAACCTGTGTGAAGCCCTTTCACAATGAAGAGAAGTGGCAGCACCTTCCATCCTCTTTGCCTGGGGTGGAGGTGGGGGATGGAAGGGAAAATACTACCTCACTCTGTTACATAAAATTACGGGAAGCCATTTTTTTGAACTGCACTCCTGCACCAAGCCCCAACAGACCAAACCAAAAGGGAGTCACTTATGCTAAGTGGCATGTAATTAAACTGAAACTTTAAGGAAATGGGAAACCACATATTGGTGAGTTGAGGCTGGAATGGGAGGTGAGGAAGTGAAAGTAAAAGCTTGACTGGTTTTGGCCAGGCACAGGGGCTCACACCTGTAATCCTAGCACTTTGGGAGGCTGAGGCGGGCGGATCAATTGAGGTCAGGAGTTTGAGACCAACCTGGCCAACATGGCGAAACCTCATCTCCACTAAAAATACAAAAATTAGCCAGATATTGTGGCACATGCCTGTAATCCCAGCTACTCAGGAGGCTGAGATAGGAGAATCACTTGAACCCGGGAGGTGGAGTTTGCAGTGAGTGGAGATCGCACCATTGCACTCCAACCTGGGTGACAGAGTGAGATTCCATCTCAAAAAAAAAAAAAAAAAAAAAAAAAGCTTGACTGGTTTTGCCATTTAGACATGAAAACATGAACACAAACCGAAAAAAAAAAAAAAGAAAGAAAAAGAAAAAAGAAAGTCTCCATCTCCTCTCCAAGCTCTGTTAAATTGAGAATAAAGGAATTTTTTAAAGGGCATAAACCATAAGGTCAAAGAGAATGGGGAGAGGACTGTAGGACATATCAAAATGTTGGAAGCTGGAAAACAGATGGGCTAGTGGTAATGGATTTAGCAGACCAAAGACAACTGAAAGCTAAGCCCCACAGAACCCCAGAAAAGCTTAGGAACTAGGAGACCTAGTCCTCTGAAGAAGGAGTGGCTAACAAACAGGAAATTGGTTGAAATAAATGGTTGTATGAACATGTTACTGAGGAATCTGTTGTAAACAGCAGAAGAAACAGCAAAGATTTGAAAGTACTTGTCCGTGGAGATAGAGTTAGGGGTGGGAGAGGGATGATGATAGGGGTGTTTTTCATTTTAAGTAAGGTCTGATGTCCTTATGCTTTCAGTAGAGAAGTAGAAGATTAGGGCTAGGCACAGTGACTCATTCCTGTAATCCCAGCACTTTGGGAGGCTGAAACCGGCGGATCATGAGGTCAGGAGTTTGAAAGCAGCTAGGCCAGCATGGTGAAACCCCGTCTCTACTAAAAAAAAAAAAAAAATACAGGCAGGCTGGGTGCAGTGGCTCAGGCCTGTAATCCCAGCACTTTAGGAGGCCGAGGTGGGCAGATTGCCTGAGGTCAGGAGTTCGAGACCAGACCAGTCTGGCCAACATGGTGAAACCCTATCTCTACTAAAAAAAAAAAAAAAATTAGCTGGGTGTGGTGATGCACACCTATAATCGCCAGCTACTCAAGAGGCTGAGGCAGGGGAATTGCTTGAACCAAGGAGGTGGAGGTTGCAGTGAACCGAGATCGCACCACTACACTCCAGCCTGGGCAACAGAGCAAGACTCCGTCACACACACACCCACACACACACACGCAAAAGTAGAAGATTAAGTGCTAGGCTCTGAAGCAGGAGAACATTTGATGGGATAGTAGCATACAGGGCCACAGAGTAAAGAGAATTTTGTTTTCGTTGGGATAGAAGATATTTCATCATGGTTATAGGCTAAGAGGAGGAATCTAACAAAACGGGAGATATTGCATTTTCAAGAGGGAGAGAAGGGGGGAAGTTGTTGAAACAAGGTTGAGGAGGGGATAGAAGAAGCAATCAGAACATGATGAATTTCACCTTAGACATTAAACAGTTTCCTATACTTATAATTTCCTATTGTAAGTTGGAAGCAACTTTATGATAACATTACCATTTTAAATTTCAGATGGATGGTAAAGGATAACATGAACACAGTGGCTGTTAACAAGGGCAACATTAATCAACAGAGAGACAGAAAATCACTGTTGAACAATAGCTGGGCATAGTAACAGTGTGGTTTATTTATACACTGTCTAAAACACGATGACGGTAGCTTTAATTTAAAAGAATTGGTAAGTCACATGTATCTCAATGTCTAGAATAGTGGTTGCCAAAATATGGGCTGACGATTTTTGAGGACGTTATTAAAGAGGTTTGTAAATGCGTACATCAGGCTCCACCTGAAGACAAAATATAAATGATGTGGGTATGCCTCATATGTTTATGTACACCTATGTTTTGAATATATGCAAATGCTATTATGGTTAATAAGAAAAATTATTTAAATCATCATTGAAACCATACTGACTGTCGTTTCTGTCTCTCTCACAATAACAGATATTAAAATAACAACTACTATTATGTGTGGTTTTGGTGGTATAAGATGGAGTGGTGAATCTGATCATCTTTTTTTTTTTTTCTTGAGACAGAGTCTCACACTGTTGCCTAAGCTGGAGTGCAGTGGTATGATCATAGCTCACTGTAATCCTGAAGTCATAGGCTCAAGTGATCATCCTGCCTCAGTTTCCTGAGTAGCCAGGACAGACATATGCTACAATGCCCAGTTAATTTTTGTTTTTAAATTTTTTTTTGTAGAGATGGGGGTCTCACTATGTTGCCCAGGCTGGTCTTGAACCCTTGGCCTTAAACAATCCTCCCATCTCGGCCCCCCAAAGTGCTGGGATTACAGATGTGTGCCACCCTACCTAACCTGAGAGTCTTTTAATGTTTAGTTTTGTGGTAAACATTAATACTGTTTACCAAAATCATATTTTCCTCTGCTTCTGGGAAAATGGAAAGATTGCCTTTTCCCCTTGAGGTTGGGCATGGTGATTTCCTTTGGCCAATGAAATGTAAGCTGAAATAATCTGTTGGGTTCAGAGAGAAGCATTTAATCGCCAGTGCTCAACAACCCAGCTTCCTCTTCCTGTGTCATGTGATCATGGGAACACAAATTGTAGAGATACCATAGAATCAAAGCAGCCTAGAATGCAGGGCCAACACATGTAAGATGGGTTCCCTACAAAGCCACCCAGACCCACAGTAGGCTTTGCATGAACAAAACATAAATTTTGCCGGGCACTGTGTAATCCCAGCACTTTGGGATGCTGAAGCGGGTGGATCACAAAGTCAGGAGATCGAGACCATCCTGGCCAACGTGGTCTCTAATAAAAATACAAAAATTAGCTGGGCATGGTGGCATGTGCCTGTAATCCCAGCTACTCGGGAGGCTGAGGCAGGAGAATCGCTTGAACCCGGGAGGCGGAGGTTGCAGTGAGCTGAGATCGCGCCACTGCACTCCAACCTGGCGACAGAGTAAGACACCGTCTCAAAAACAAACAAAAAAACAAAACATAAACCGTTGTGTTAACCCACTGAGAGCTGGGGAAATGGTTCTTACTGGTGCACAACCTAGCCTATATGGAATGATACACTCTTTATAATTCAAACCCTTGAGAACTACTGGTGTAGAAAGTGTGGGACTTAAATCATTCTCTGTGTGAGGTATGTTAAAGAAGTTTTCTTCCCCCATTTTTACTGAGTTTGCTGTTAAGAGCTGAAATAGGAGACTATCAAACAGATGGATCAGGTATTCCTGACTGTGGCCCTAGACTAGTTGCATCAAAACCACCTGAGGTGCATTATCCTACAAATGCAGATTCTTGGACCCAAACAATAGACCTTCTTAATCAGATCTCTGGGACAGATCTTGGATTCTGCACTATAAACAAGCTCCATAAATATTCTTATGTGTCCCCAAAACTGAAAACCACTATTGTAGCCCAGTAACTTCCAAAGTGGCTTATTCATGTCTTGGAATATATGAAAGAATCAGTGGAATGTGGAAAAAATATCAGAAATGTTATTAATAAAACATATAGATTATAAGTTTTATTTAAAAAGTAGTAAGAAAAAAATCTTTACTAATATTTAAACATGGATTATCACTTGGGCCTGTATTCATAGCATATTCATTCAATATTTATTGAGAGCCTACTATGGCCAGTCACTGTTCTAAGTCCTGGAGATACAAAAGTGAGCAGGACAAAGTCATAGAGTTTACATTCTGGTAGGCAAGACAGACAAAAATGAATAAACAGTAAATATATAAGATTGACACAGGGTAAGAAGAATACAGAATACGGAGAGTGAGGGGAGAACTGCTGTTTTTATAGAGTTGTCAGAGAAGATTTTGGAGAAAACCTTCCCTTGGGCTAGGGACCTGAAGGTGAGGGAGCAAGCTATGCAGCTCTCTAGGGGTGATGTGTCACGGTCAGAGGAGATAGCAAGGGCAAGAGCTCTGAGATAGAGTGTATGTGGTACATTCTTGGTCAAGGGCGCCAATGTGACTGGAAGGGAATAAGTAACAGGGGGAATAGGAGGAGATCAGGTCAAAGAATTGGAGGAGTGGGTGACAGATCTTGTAGGAATCTGTTGGCTACGGTAAAGATTGGCTTATCCTCTGAATGAATCATAAAGCCCTTGGAGGGTGTAAACCCTCCAGCATGTAGAGGTTGAGCAGATGATGCAGAACTAGTAAAGGAGACTGAGAATATGTGGTCAGTGAAGCAAAAGGCAAATAAATGGCAGATGGCACAAAAGCAATAAAAAAGGAGTGAGTTTCATTTAGTTCTGCTCTGATCTTGGTTATTTCCTTTATTCTGCTGGGTTTGGGTACGGTTTGTTCTTGTTTCTCTAGTTCCTTGAGGTGTGATCTTAGAATGTCAGGTTGTGCTCTTTCGGTCTTTTTGACGTAGGCATTTAGGGCTATGAACTTTCCTCTTAGCACTGCCTTTGCTGTATCCCAGAGGTTTTGGTAGGTTGTGTCATAATTGTCATTCAATTCAAAGAATTTTTAAATTTCCAACTTGATTTTGTTTTTCAGCCAATGAAACTGAAAAAAAAAATTAAAGATAAATGAAACAAGAAGATGGTTCTTTGAAAAGATAAATAAAATTGACAGACCATTAGCAAGATTAACCAAGAAAAGAAGAGAAAAAAATCCAAATAAGCTCAATAAGAAACGAAACAGGAGATACTACAACTGACACCACTGAAATACAAAAGATCATTCAAGCCTACTATGAACATCTTTACGCACATAAACTAGAAAACCTAGAGGAGATGGATACATTCCTGGAAAAATACAACCCTTCTAGCTTTGGAAGAATTAGATACCCTGAACAGACCAATAACAATCAGCCATATTGAAATGGTAATTAAAAAATTACCAACAAAAAAAAAAGGTCCAGGACCACATAGATTCACAGCAGAATTCTACCAGACATTCAAAGAATTGGCACCTATCCTTTTGACACTATTCCACAAGACAGAGAAAGAAGGAACCCTCCCCAAGTAATCTGATGAAGCCGGCATCACCCTTATACCAAAACCAGGAAAGAACATAACCAAAAAAGAAAACTACAGATCGATATCTTTGATGAACATTGAAGCTAAAATCCTTCACAAAATATTAGCTAACCAAATCCAACAACATATCAAAAAGATAATTTACCATGATCAAGTAGGCTTCATACCAGGGATGCAGGGGTGGTTTAACATACACAAGTCAATAAATGTGATACACAACATAAACAGAACTAAAAACAAAAATCACATGATCATCTCAGTAGATGCAGAAAAGGCATTTGACAAAATCTAGCATCACTTTATGATTAAAACTCTCAGCAAAATCGGCATACAAGGGGCATACCTTAATGTAATAAAAGCTATCTATGACAAACCCACAGCCAACATAGTACTGAATGGGGAAAAGTTGAAAGCATTCCCTCTGAGAACTGGAACAAGACAAGGATGCCCACTCTCACCATTCCTTTTCAGCACAGTACTGGAAGTCCTAGCCAGAGCAATCAGACAAGAGAAAGAATTTATTTCTTTTTCTATATGGGCATCCAAATCAGTAAAGAGGAAGTCAAATTGTCACTTTTTGCTGACATAATGATTGTTTACCTTGAAAACCCTAAAGACTCCTCCAGAAAGCTCTAGAACTGATACAAGAATTTAGCAAAGTTTCTGGATACATGATTAATGTACACAAATCAGTAGCTCTTCTATACACCAACAGCTACCAAGCAGAGAATCAAATCAAGAACTCAGCCACTTTTACAATAGCTGCAATAAATAAATAAATAAATAAAATACTTAGGAATATATCTAACCAAGGATTTGGAAAACCTCTACAGGGAAAACTACAAAACACAGCTGAAGGAAATCATAGACAACAAAAACAAATGGAAACACATCCCATGCTCATGGATGGGTAGAACTGATATTGTGAAAATGACCATACCGCCAAAAGCAATCTAAAAATTCAGTGCAATTCAAATACCAAAATACCACTATCATTCTTCACAGAATTAGAAAAAAACAATTCTAAAATTCATATGGAACCAAAAAAAGAGCCCACATAGCCAAAGCAAGACTAAGCAAAAAGAGCAAATCTGGAGGCATCACACTACCTGATTTCAAACTATACTATAAGGCCATAGTCACCAAAACAGTGTGGTACTGGTATAAAAATAGGCATATAGACCAATGGAACAGAATAAGAACCAGGAAATAACCCAAATACTTACAGCCAACTGACCTTCGACAAAGCAAGCAAAAACATAAAGTGGGGAAAGGACACCCTTTTCAACAAATGGTACTGGGATAATTGGCTAGCCACATGTAGGAGAATGAAAGTGGATTCTTATCTCTCACCTTATATAAAAATCAACTCAAGATGGATTCAGAACTTAAACCTAAGACCTGAAAGTATAAAAATTCTAGAAGATAACATTGGAAAAACCTTTCTAGACATAGGATTAGGCAAGAATTTCATGACCAAGAACCCAAAAGCAAATGCAATAAAAACAAAGATACATAGCTGGAACTTAATTAAACTAAAGAATCTTTGCACAGGAAAAGGAACAGTCAGCAGAGTAAACAGATAACCCATAGGGTGTGAGAAAATCTTCACAGTCTTTACCTCTGAGAAAGGACTAATATCCATAATCTACAATGAACTCATATAAATCAGTAAGAAAAAACAATCCCATCAAAAAATGGGCCAGGGACATGAATAGACAATTTTCAAAAGAAGATATACAAATGGCCAAGAAACATGAAAAAATGCTCAACATCGCTAATGATCAGGGAAATGCAAATCAAAACCACAATGTGATACCATCTTACTCCTGCAAGAATGGCCATAATAAAAAAATCAAAAAACAGTAGATGTTGGTGCGGATGTGGTGATCAGGGAACACTTCTACACTGCTGGTGGGAATGTAGAGTAGTACAGCCACTATGTTTTCCACTATGGAAAACAGTGTGGAGATTCCACAAAGGACTAAAAGTAGAACCACCATTGGATTCAGCAATCCCACTAATGGGTATCTACTCAGAGGAAAATAAGTTATTATTCTGAAAAGATACCTGCACATGCATGTTTATGGCAGCACAATTTACAATTGCAAAATCGTGGAACCAACCCAAATGCCCAACAATCAATGAGTGGATAAAGAAACTGTGACATATATATGATGGAACACTACTCAGCCATAAAGAGGAATGAATTAACAGCATTTGCAGTGACCTGGATGAGACTGGAGATTATTTTTCCAAGTGAAGTAACTCAGGAATGGAAAACCAAACATCGTATGCTCTCATTGATATGTGGAAGTTAAGTTATGAGGATGCAAAGATGTAAGAATAATACAATGGACTTTGGAGACTTGGAGGGAAGAGTGGGAGCGGGGCAAGGGATAAAAGACTACAAATATGGTGCAGTGTATACTGCTTGGGTGATGGGTGCACCAAAATCTCACAAATCACCTCTAAAGAACTTACTCATGGGACCAAATACCACCAGTACCCCAATACCTTATGGAAAAATAAAAAATAAATAAAAAGAAGTGATGAACAACTGTGTTGAATACTTCCCCATTGTGACTTTGACAAATGTAATTTTAGTGGAATGGGGAAAACCAAGCCTAATTACATTCAAGAAATAATAGAAAGAGGGAAATAAGCATAGCAAATTTTTGAGAGTTTAGATATGAAGGGGCACAGTTTAGAGAAATGGGGCGATAGTTGGAGGAGGGTATGGGGTTAAAGGAGAGCTTTTCTTTTAAGATAGAGGATCATATACATGAGCTTGATTAAGGAACTTTATGTGATCTAGTTTTAGCTAAATTAATCCTCAAAACTGACAAGTGATTTAAAGAGATTCTTGTTGACAGATGAATCCTAGATTAAAAACAATGCCAAAATACAACACCAGTGAAAAACAAAAAATGTCAGTCTACACTTCTGGCATCAGTAGAAGCTGTTCATTAGCCACATTATGAGAAGAAAAACAATGAAAAGCTAATCAGATATTACAAGAAGTCAGCTCTTTCTCTCCATCAGTAGTACTAAAAAGATTACTTGAAATACAGACTTACATCTAATACATTAACGATGAACCCCCCCTATGTATTTCCTGTGCATGTTGCTCTTTCTCAAGTATCTTTTGTCAGGCCTCTGAGCCCAAGCTAAGCCATCATATCCCCTGTGACCTGCACGTATACATCCAGATGGCCTGAAGCAACTGAAGAACCACAAAATATGACATTCCACCATTGTGATCTGTTCCTGCCCCACCCTAACTGATCAATTGACCTTATGACAATACACCCTTTCCACCTTTGCGATAATGTAGTTTGTGATATTCCCTTGCCCTTAAGAAAGTACTTTTAATATTCTCCCTGCCCTTGAGAATGTACTTTGTGAGATCCACCCCTTGCCCACAAATTGTTCCTAACTCCACCACCTATTCCAAACTTATAAGAACTAATGATAATCTCACCACCCTTTGCTGACTCTGTTTTCAGACTCAGCCCACCTGCACCCAGGTGATTAAAAAGCTTTATTGCTCACACAAAGCCTGTTTGGTGGTCTCTTCACATGGACACATGTGACATCTTTCCCAGCCAATATGCTATTAATATCAAGTGAAAAATTTAAAAATAATGAAGTGTGATTAATGGCATTATTCCATGAAAGAGTAGTAGTCAAAATTGTTATTAAAATATTATTTTTGTGTTGAAAATTTTATTTGTTTTAAGGTACATTTCTTTGTACAGCACTTATTATTTATACATAAATACATTCATATATATTAGGAGCACATATTCAGAAATTTATTTATTTATATTTTTCTCCCCACCCACCCTTTTTTGCTTTCCATCCACCCCCCCAACATTTTTTTTTAACAATTATTGGCCGGGCGCGGTGGCTCAAGCCTGTAATCCCAGCACTTTGGGAGGCCGAGACAGGCGGATCACGAGGTCAGGAGATCGAGACCATCCTGGCTAACACGGTGAAACCCCATCTCTACTAAAAACTACAAAAAACTAGCCGGGCGACGTGGCGGCGCCTGTAGTCCCAGCTACTCGGGAGGCTGAGACAGGAGAATGGCGTGAAGCCGGGAGGCGGAGCTTGAAGTGAGCTGAGATCCGGCCACAGCACTCCAGCCTGGGTGACAGAGCCAGACTCCGTCTCAAAAAAAAAAAAAAAAAAAAAAAAAAAAAACAATTATTAATCAGCCTGGTCATCTACAAAACATGATTTCATCTCCTCTAGCTGCTGTTGCTTCTCTGTGTATATGGGTGATATGGTTAGGCTTTGTGTCCCCACCCAAATCTCATCTTGAATTATAATCTCCATAATTCTGTGTCAAGGGAGAGACCAAGTGGAGGTAATTAAATCATGGGGGCGGTTTCACCTATGTGGTTCTCATAATAGTGAGTGAGTTCTTACAAGACCTGACGGTTTCATAAGGGGCTCTTCCTCCTTCACTCAATACTTCTTCCTGCCACTTGGTGAGAAGGTGCCTTGCTTCCTCTTTGTCTTCCATCATGATTGTAAGTTTCCTGAGGCCTCCCCAGCCATGCTGAACTGTGAGTCAATTAAACCTCTTTCCTTTATAAATTACCTAGTCTTGGGCAGTTCTTTATAGCAGTATGAAAATGGACTAATACAATGGGCTTTTAAAAAATTCTTTTTTAAACAAAACCAAACAAAACAAAGTCTAGGTCTGTGAGCGAGTACAGTGACGCAATCTCAGCTCACTGCAACTTGCGTCTCCAGGGTTCAAGCAATTCTTCTGCCTCAACCTCCTGTGTAGCTGGGATTACAAATGCCTGCCACCATGCCCGGCTAATTTTGTGTTTTTATTAGAGATGTTGTTTCACAATAATGGCCAGGCTGGTCTCGAACTCCTGACCTCCAGCAATCCACTGACCTCAGCCTCCCAAAATGCTGGGATTACAGGTATGAGCCACCACATCCAGCCTAAAAATTATTTCTTTGGTATCTGCAGTGACATAGCAATTATTTTTATGTAAACTTTATCTTTTTTTTCTCTAGGCAGGAGACCAGTGAAACAATTTTAGATGGTCGTTCACTAGAAAACGAACAAGAAATAAAACAACCTCCTTTTTCTAGACCTTATCAACCCTGTATATAGCTATATACCTTATCCTCAAGTTTCTTCATTGACCTCTTTTGTTTGTCTTTTCCATATTTAATCTATAAACAAAGAAAAAAGATGATCAATTATGATTGAAGCAAGGAAAAGTCCACCCCTTTCCCTTTTTTCTGGGTACTATTGGAATGTTCCCCTTCTATTGCTAATTAGCTGTGTGATCTTGGATAAGTGACTTTATTTTTCTGATCCTGTTCCTCTTCTATAAAATGTGGAAAATAAAAATAATGTTCACACAAAGATATTGTGAGGATCAGATGAAAAATACATGGGAAACCCAAATAAACATTTAAGATCCTGTATAAATGTGAATAGGATGATGATTTTGGTAGATTGCCTATAGCACCCCCTTGTTCTATCCTCATTTCATCCTACTTCTTTACTGTATGGTTTACAGGGCACAGGGTGTATTTCCCTGTTCTTTGAAAGATGCTTGGAAAGTACTTGTGCAACTGGGTTTGTCCTTGTGTTTCTCTGAATAGCTAGAAGAAAAGCATGACCAGGCTAGCACAGGCATAAAAAGAAGAACCAGCCCTGCCAAGCCCAGTATAGGCCAGCTGACTCCCCACTGACCTACAGACTTGTATACCTAATAAAGTTGTATACCACTGAGATTATGTAGTGCTTTTATTATTATGGCATTGACTGGTACAATGATGATTTCCCTGGAAAACACTGAGAAAAAAACTGGAAACTTTCAAAAACAGTCAACAATGTAACCACTGTCTTTCTTCCAGAAGTGAGTAAGCAACTTGGATCCCAAGAGTTAACAACCATATCAGAAACCTTTCCATTGAAAGAGTTTTAGGTCCCCTATGGTCTTATTTATCCCAATTATGGTCTTTACTAGCAATTTTTCCTCCACTTTTTTCTCTCCTTGGAGCTGCCCATTTTGCATTGTACCTGGGAGCAGCCCTGCTTTTGACATAAAGTGATGCCACAGATACCCCACAAACTCCTTAATCAGCAACCATTCTATTCAGATTAAAAAGTAGTTAGCGAGAAAATGTTTCTCTGGTAATACCTAACAATGAATTGTTCCAATTCACATAAGAAATTTGATAAGGTCTTTTGTTGTTTTTATTGTTTTAACGATAAATATTCGTCTTTTTTCCAGAATCAGAATGTTGTTAGGAATTGTGAGAAGATGACTGTATGCTGTAGTCAGGTAGGATGGATTCTTGTGTGCTAATTTTCAGTCTCTCTAAAAACATGGATATATTGTTTTGGGGTCAACTCCATTATTCTGGTCTTTTTTTTTTTTTTTTTCCATAATGAATGTAAGATGGCTAATAGATTTTTTTGAATAGGAAACATAGAGAATTGTTCAAACAGGTTCAAAAATGTGCCTGTAAAAATTATGTTTCCTTCCTTTCCTTATCCTCTCAATCCACTCAGGCCCCACTTCAGAGGCAACCACTTAACAGCTCTTTGTGAGTCTTTCCAGAGATCATGGATGTATACATGAGCCCATGTTACTCTCCAATCTGCGCCCCAACATCAGTGCATTTGTAACTAGTGACCCTATAATCAGCCCCCAAAGGGCAGTTAGATAGTTTCTAATGTTTTACTATTATAAATAATGCTATGATTAATCTCCTTATATAATACATATCATTTCTTACATATGCTAAGTATATCTGCCAGATACTTCCCTGGAAGTGATATTGCTGAATCAAAGGAATAAGTACTTTTAATATCCTGAAAGATATTGACTAATTTTGCTCTACAGAGGTTGTTTTAAATTGCATTCCCATCATCAATATATGAGAATATCTAGTTTCCATACTCTTGACTACAGAGTATATATTATTAAACTTTTTAATCTTTGCCAATTTGATATGTAAAAATGTTACCAGAGCACACTTTTACTTGCATTTTTCTCCTATGAGTGAAGTTAAGCATCTTCAGTATGCTCTAATTTTAAGAGAGATTTTTACTTCCTTCTTTACATCCTAACCATATCTTTCAGCGATATAGATTTTTTCTTGTGTTTTTGTAGTAACTCTTTATATATTAAAGAAACCAGCAATTTATCTGGAATACGAATTGCAAAAATTGTTTGTCTACTGACAAATGGCAAGTTTAGTGTATTTGTCCCACAAGACAGACACTTTTAAAACAGCCCCATACCAGAAAATTATTTTTAGTAAAAATCATGAAATGAAAGGAATAACAAATTATGAAGAAAATGCAAACAGTGAACATTTTAAAATGGAAATTCAGATATATAATCAAATCTGTAAAAAATTTAAAAAGTAAATTTAAAATACATATTACAGTATGAACAGCATCCAACAAGGCAAAATTCATATTTGACATTTAATACAAAACAGTAGGCATCTGAGAAGTCATAAAATATGACCCATGATGAGGAGAAAAAACAGGCAATTGAAACTTACCCAGAATTCTAAAACAGATGTTAGCATTAGCAGGCAAGGAGATTTAAAAAGTTATAACTGTATTCCACATGTTCAAAATTAGAGACATGGATGATATGAAAAAGATCTAAATTGAACTTCTAGGGATAAAAACTACAATACACTTGATGGAACCAAAACCAAATCAGATATGCAGAAGAAAAGACTGGGAAACTTAAAGATATATCAATGGAAACTATCTATAATATAATTTTTAAAAATAAAAAAATTAAAGAATAGAGTGTAAATAAACTGTGGGGCAACTTCAAGCAGCCTAGTACATCTATAATTGGAGCCTCCAAAAAAGAGGACAAAATGAAGGAACAAAAAACATATTTGAAGAAATAATGGCTGAAATGTATCCAAATTTGAGAACAAATGGGGAATGAACCCCAAGCAGGAGAATCATGAAGGAAACTCCACCAAACCACGTCACACTCAAATTACTTGGAAACCAATAACTAAGAGAAAATCTTCAAAAGAGTCAAAGAAAAAAGACATGCTATGTAGAGAAACGAAGATAAGTATGACATTTCTCATCAATAATGCAAATGCGAAGACAATGCAGCAACATTTTAAAAGTACTGAAAGAGAAAATTCACAATCTATAATTCTATACCCAGCAAAAATATCATTCAAAAATTTAGGTGAAAGAACAACCTTTTAAGACACACCAAAGCTAAAGGAATTAGCAGCATACCTGCACCACAAGAAAAAGCAGAAGGAAAATTATCACAGAGGGAAATCTGGATCTACACAAATAAATTAAGAATACTGGAAATCTTTGAGAGTTTTTGATTTGGTAGAAAGATAGTCTTTACCTCTGTTTGCAATTTTTCTTGTGGTATCTTTGACTTTGCTATTATGGTAATTTATTGGCCTCACAGAATGCATAGGAAGTGTTTCCTCCTCTTCACCTTTTGAAAGTGTTTGAGAAAAATTAGTGTTAATTCTCTTTATATGTTTGGTAGAATTCACTAGTAAAGCCATCTGGTTACAGATATTTCTTTTTTGGGAAATTTTTAAATTACTGATTTAATACCTTTACTTGCTATAGGTCTGTTCAAATTTTCTATTTCTTCTTGAATTAGTTTTGGTGACTTGTGTGTTTCTAGGAATTTATTAATTTATCTAGGTTATCTAATTTGCTGGCATGTAATTGCTCATAGCGTTCTCTTATCATTCTTTTCATTTCTGTAAGATCAGTAGTAATATCTCCAATTTCACTTCTGATTTTAGTTATTTGTATCTTCTCTCTTTTTTCTTTCTCAGTTTAGCTAAAGTCTGACAATTTTGTGGCTATGTCCAAAGAACCAACTTGTGATTCCATTGATTCTATTGTCTTACTATATTTTTTTTGTCTCTACTCTAATCTTTATTATTTTATTTCTTCTTCTAGCTTGGGTTTAGTTGGCTCTTCCCTCTTCTAAAGATGTGCTTCTTAAGTTGTAAAGTTAGGTTATCAATTTGAGATCTTTACTCTTTTTTAAAACATTTAAGTTCAGGGTTTGTTTTATAGGTAAACTTCTGCAGGTTTGTTATATAGGTAAGCCTGTGTTGTGGGGGTTTGTTGTACAGATTATTTTATCACCCAGGTATTAAGCCTAGTACTCATTAGTTATTTTTCCTGATGCTCTTCCTTCTCCCAGCCTCCATCTTCTAATAGGCCCAGTGTGTCTTATAGGCCCCTCTATGTGTCTATGTGTTCTCATAATTTAGCTTCCACTTATAAATGAGAACACGTGGTATTTGGTTTTCTGTTTCTGCATTTGTTTCCTGAGGAAATGGCCTCAGACTCCATCCATGTTCTTGCAAAAGACATGATCTTGTTCTCTTTTATGGCTGAATAGTATTCCATGGTGTATATGTACCACATTTTCTTTATCCAGTCTACCACTGATGGGCATTTAAGGTGATTCCATGTCTTTGCTATTGTGAATAGTGCTGCAATGAACATATGTGTGCATGTATTTTTATGATAGAACAATTTATATTCCTTTAGGTATATACCCAATAATGGGATTGCTGGGTTGAATGGAATTTAGGTCTTTGTGGAGTTGCCACACTGTGTTCCACAATGGTTGAGCTAATTTACACTACCACTAAATGTGCATAAGCATTCCTTTTTCTCCACAACCTCACCAGCATGTTATTTTTTTGGACTTTTTAATAGTGCCATTCTGACTGCTGTGAGATGGTATTTCATTGTGGTTTTAATCTGCATTTCTCCAATGATCACTGATGTTGGGCTTTTTTTCATATGATTGTTGCTGCATATAAGTCTTCTTTTGAAAAGTGTCTGTTCATGTCCTTTGCCCACCTTTTAATGGGGTTGATTTTTCTTGTAAATTTGTTTAAGTTCCTTTTAGACACTAGATGTTAGACCTTTGTCAGATGCATAGTTTGCAAACATTTTCTCCCATTCTGTAGCGTGTCTGTTCACTCTGTTGATAATTTATTTTGCTGTGCAGAAGCTCTTTAGTTTAATTAGATCCCATTTGTCAATTTTTGCTTTGTTGTAATTGCTTTTGGTGTCTTCGTCATGAAATCTTTACTCATTCCTATGACCAGAATAATATTGCCTAGGTTGTCTTCCAGGGTTTTAATAGTTTTGGGTTTTACATTTAATTCTTTAGTCTATCTTGAGTTAATTTTTGTATATGGTCTAAGGAAGGGGTCCAGTTTCAATTTTCTGCCTATGGCTAGCCAGTTATCCCAGCACCATTTATTGAATAGGGAGTCCTTTCCCCGTTGCTTCTTTTTGTCAGATTTGTAGAAGATCAGATAGTTGTAAGTGTGCAGCCTTATTTCTGGGTCCTCTATTCTTTTTTTAACGTAGGCATTTATTGCTATACATTTATCTTTGATAACTGCTTTTGCTGCCTGTCATATGTTTTGGTATGTTGTGTTTTGTTTTCATTTATCTCTAAGTATTAACAATTTCCCTTGTGATTTCTTCTTTGACCATTAGTTGCTTAAGAATGTGTTGTTTAATTTCCACGTATTTGTAAATTTTCTAATTTTCTTTCTGTTATTGGTTTCCAGCCTTATTTCACTGTGGTTAGAGAAGCTACTCTGTATAATTTCAACATTTTAAAAATTTATTAAGACTCATTTTGTGACAAGTCTTATACGGTCTATCTTAGAAATTGTTCCATGTGCACTTGAGAAAAATGTATATTCTGCTATTATTGAGTGCAGAATTCTAAATATGTCTAGTTATTAGATCTACTGGGCTTATAGTGCTGTTCAAGTTCTCTATGCCTTATTGACTTTCTATTCATTATAGAAAGTGGAGTACTGAAGCTTCCAACTATTATTATATAATTGTCTATTTCTGGTCAGGCACAGTGACTCACGCCTGTAATCCCAGCACTTTGGGAGGCCAAGGGTGGATCACCTGAGGTCAGGAGTTCAAGACCAGCCTGGGCAACATGGTGAAACCCTGTCTCTACTAAAAATACAAAAATTAGCCAGGTGTGGTAGTGCACGCCTGTAATCTCAACTATTTGGGAGGTGAGGCATAAGAATCACTTGAACCAGTTGCAGTGAGCCGAGATCATGCCACTGCATTCCAGCCTGGATGACTACATCTCAAAAACAAAAACAAAAACAAAGCACAAAAACAAGAATTGTCTATTTCTCTTTTATTCAGTCACTTTTCATTCATATCTTTTGGGGCTCTATTGTTTAGTGTATAATATTCATAACTGTTATATATTCCTGAAGAATTGACCCTTTCATTAATATATCATGTAATGTATCTCTTGTAACAGTTTTTTACTTAAGATCTATTTTGTCTGGTATTAGTATAGACACTGTAGCTCTTTTTTGGTTGTTATTTATATCTTTTCCATCCTTTATTTCTTTGGACCTACAGGGAGCCTCTTTAGATAGCATATAGTTGGATAATAATTTTTAAAAAATTGATTTTGCCAATCTCTGCCTTTTGATATTAGAATTTAATCCACTTCCATTAAAGTAATTGTTGATAAGAAAGGACTTACTCTTCTAGTTGCTATTTGTTTATTATATGTCTTATACCTTTTTTGTTTCTCATTTTCTCCATTACTGCCCTTTTTGTGTTTAGTTGATTTTTTCATAGTCAATTATTTTGGTTCCCTTTTTATTTCCTTCTGTATATATTTTTTAGATACTTTCTTTTTGGCTACTATGGAGATTACAATTAATAGTGATTACATTTATAGTAATCTAGTTTGAATTGATAATAACTTGGTTTTGAGAGCATACAAAACTCTGTTCCTATACTGCTCCATCTGCTCCTTTATGTTGTTATTGTCATATGTTACATCTTTATATATTGTGCACTGTTAACATAGAATTATAATCGTTTTATATAGTTGTCTTTTAACTCATGTGGGAAAGGAAAAGAAGGAATACAAACCAAAATAAAATACTGGCTTTTATATTTACCTATATAGTTACCTTCACTGGAGTTCTTTATTTCTTCATATTACTTCAAGTAACTGCCAAACGTCCTTTCACTTCAGTATGTAGGGTTCTCTGACTTGTACTGTATTTCTTTATTTTAACTTAATTTTATTTTAGAGACGATCTCACTCTGTTGCCTAGGTTTGAATGGAGTGGTGTAGTCACAGCTCACTGCAGCTTTGAACTCCTGAGCTCAAATGATTCTCTCACCTCAGCCTCCCAAGTAGCTGAGACTACAGATACATGCCACCACACCTTGCTAATTTATTTTTTATAGAGATGGGCTCTTGCTGTGTTTTCCAGGCTAGTCTTGAACTCCTGGGCTTAAGCAGTCCTCCTGCATCATTCCCCTAAAGTGCTGGGATTATAGGCAATGAGCCACCACATCCAGCCACTTGTAGTGCATTTCTTGTAGGACAGGTCTATTAGTAGCTAACTCCCTCAGCCTCTATTTATCTGTGAATTTCTTCATTTCTCCTTCATTTGTGAAGGATAGTTCTGCCAGATACAGAATTCTTGGTTGACAGCTTTTTACTTTCAACAAATAAAATTTTCATCTGGCCTCCATGGTTTCTGATGACAAAGCTGCTGCTAATCTTACAGAATCTTATGTTGTTTTCAAGACTTTCTTCATCCTTGGTTTTGACAATTTGATTATAATGTGTCTTGGTTTGGACCTTTTTGTGTTTATCCTTCTTGGATTGCATTGAGCTTTTTGAATGTGGACAGTCATGCATTTGATCAAATGTGGAAAGTTTTCAGCCATTATTCCTTCATATATTCTCTCTTACTTTCTTATTTCTCCTTCTGGGATTCCCATTATATATATTTTGGTATGCTAGATGGTGTCACACAAGTCTCATAGGCTCTGTTCATTCTTTGTCATCCTTTTTTCTTTCTGCTCCTCATACTGGATAATTAATTAAATGGACTGATCATCAAGTTTGTTGACTATTTCTTCTGCCTGTTTAAATCTTCTACTGAAACCTATTAGAAAATTTTTCATGTTTGTTATTGTGCTTTTCAACTCCAGAAGTTTTGTCTAGTTTCTTTTTAAAATTTCTATTTGTTGGTGAGTCACAGTGGCTCATGCCTGTAATCCCAGCATTTTGGGAGGGTGAGGTGGGTGGATCACTTGAGGTCAGGAGTTCAAAACCAGACTGGCCAACATGGTGAAACCCCATCTCCACTAAAAATACAAAAATTAGCTGGGCGTGGTGATGGGCACCTGTAATTCCAGCTATTCGGGGGGCTGAGGCACGAGAATTACTTGAACCTGGGAGGTAGAGGTTGCAGTGAGCCAAGACTGTGCCACTGTACTGCAGCTTGGGTGACAGAGCAAGACTCTGTCTCCAAAAAAATTCTATTTATTTATTAATATTCTATATTTGTTTATACATTATTATCAGGGTTTCTTGTAGCTCTGAGCACATTTAAGACAGTTGAAAAGTGTGACACTGGCAAGATGGTGGAACAAAATGTCCCAGCACTTGTCTTCCCACAGAAACACCAATGTAACAACCATCTATGAATACAAATACCTTTATGAGAGCTCCAGGATCAAGGTGAGAGGTTATAGCATGCAAGTAGAACAAAGATATGAGAAAATATTGAAAGGGTAAGAAAACAAGTTTCACTTTATAGAGTCACCCTTTACCCTACACAGCAACACAAAGAAAGAGATTCCTTTGGATCATGAGCTCTCTTGTGGAGAAAAAAGAGAGCAACCCTGCCCCTAGACAGTGGCATCAAGACTGTCCACCCACGCAGTGACAGTGCCACCAGGCCCACTGGTAGACCTAGGCACCACGCTCACCCACACATGGTCTCAAGCTATTTACACGGGCCCCACCAGCTGGCCCACCCAGAATCTCTGGCTAACTGATTTGTGAAAAGCTTTTTCTGCAAAAGTCAGTCTGTAAAGACTGAAAGAGGTGGCTGCTTCTTCAAACATCCAGACACTAATACAAGCTACAAGGATTATGAAGAAAAAAGACACCATCCAAGGAGCAAATAAAGCTCCAATAAGTGACTCAAAAGAATTGGTGACCTACAAATTGCCTGACAAATAATTCAAAGTAACATCTTAAAGAAGCTCAAAGAGTTATAAAAGAAAACAGATAAACAACTACACAAAATTAGGGGAAAATAATTCATGAGAAAAATGAGATATTCAACAAACAGAAACCATAAAAAAGAACCAAAGAGAAATTTTGGAGGTGAAAATAATACAATAATGGAACTGAAAAATTCAATAGAGAGCTCGAACACCATACTTAGTCAAACAGAAGAGAGAATCAGTGAACTCAAAGACAGATTATTTGAAATTATACGGTCAGAGGAACAAAAATGAAAAAATGAATTAAAAAGTATAAAGAAAGACTACAGGACTCGTGGGACACCATCAAGCAAACCAATGTATGCATTATGTTATTTACAGAAGACGAAGAGAAAGGGAAAAGGAAAGAAAGCTTATTTAAATTAACAATGCCTGAAAACATCTCAAATCTAGGGAAGTAAATGGACATCTGGAGTCATGAGCCCCAAAAGGATCACAAAGATATCGAACCTAAAAAGGTCTAGACTGAGACACGTTATAATCAAATTGTCAAATGTCAAAGACAAAAAGACAATTTTGAAAGAAAGAGAAAAGCAACTTGTCATATACAAAAACAAAACAAAACAAAACAAAAACCCTATAAAACTATCAGTGGATTTATTCTTCAAATTTCTTCTTCTTTAGAAACCTTGCAGGCCAGGAAAGAGTGGGATGATATATTCAAAGTGTTGAAAGGAAGAAATAAAAAACCCCCACACCACTGCCAACCAAGAATGTTACACCCAGAAAAGCTACCCTCTAAAAATGAAAGAGAGATGAAGACTTTCCCCAATAAACCAAAACAGGAAATATATCGTCTGCCTCACAAGAAATGATAAAAGGTTTTATTCAAGTAGAAATGAAAAGATGATAAACAGCAACATTAAAGCTGCAGGATACAAAATTAACATACAAAAATCATGGTGTTTCTATACACCAATAATGAACTGTCCTAGAAAGAAATTAAGAAAACCATCTCAGGCCAGGTACGGCAGCTCATGCCTATATCCCAGTGCTTTGAGAGGCCCCACGGTGGGAGGATCCTTTGAGGCTAGAAGTTCGAGACCAGTCTGGGTAACATAGCAAGGTCCCATTGCTACAAAAAATAAAAATAGTTGGCATGGTAGTGTGCACCTTTTGTCACAGTTACTTGGGAGGCTGGGGTAGGAAGGTCGCTTGAGCACAGGAGGCCAAGCCTGCAGTGGGCTATAATTTGCCATTGCATTCCCACCTGGGCAACAGTGCAAAACCCTGTCTTTAACAAAACAAAACAATCTAATTTACAATAGCAGTTAAAAGGATAAAGTACTTAGAAATAAATTTAACCAACGAGGTGAAAAACTGGTACCCTGAAGACTGTAAAACACTGATGAGGAAATGAAAGTAGACACAAAGAAATGGCAACACAACTCACATTCCTTCACTGAAAAAATCAATATTGTTAAAATGTTTATACTATCACAAATAATCTACAGATTCAATACAATCTCTATCAAAATTGCAAAGGCATTTTTTTTACAGAAATAGAAAAAATAATTCTAAAATTTATATGGAATTTCAAAAGACACTGAATAGCC
Source organism: Rhinopithecus roxellana (assembly GCF_007565055.1). NCBI lineage: Eukaryota > Metazoa > Chordata > Mammalia > Primates > Cercopithecidae > Rhinopithecus > Rhinopithecus roxellana. The sequence goes on from NC_044550.1 coordinate 22,170,954, forward strand.
AAAACAACTTTTTGAGCAAGAAGAACAAAGCCAGAGGCATCAAACTTCCTGACTTTAAAAAATATCACAAAGCTGCAGTAATCAAAACAATATGGTACTCTCATAAAAACAGACATATAGATTCATGGAACAAAGTAGAAAGTTCAGAGATAAACCCATGCATAGATAGTCAACTGCTCTTCAACAAGGAAGCCAATAATGTACAATGGGTGAAGGATAGTCTTTTCAATAAGTGGTAATGGGAAAACTGGAAATCCACATGCAAAAAATGAAATTGGACCCCTATATTATCCCATACACAAAAACCAACTCAAAATGGACTAAAGACTTACACATACACCTGAAAGCATAAAACTTTTAGAATAAAACATAAGGGATAAGCTTCTTGACATAAGTCTTGGCAATAATTTCTTGACTATGATGACAAAAGCACAGGCAACAAATGCAAAAATAGACAAGTGGGACTACATCAAGCTAAAAACCTTCTGCACAGCAAAGGTTACAGTTAACAAAATGAAAAGACAACATATAGAATGGAAGAAAATATTTGCAAACTATACATCTGATAAGAGGTTAATATCTATTAAAATACATAGGGAATTCCTACAACAAAAAACCAAATAGTCTACTTTAAAAAGTGGGCAAAGGAGCTGAATAGACATTTCTTCAAATAAGATATGTAAATGGTCAATAGGTACTTCAAAAGGTGTTTAATATCACTAACCCCATTAGGGAAATGAAAATCAAAATCACACACCAGTTAGGATGGTTATTGTCAAAATAGCCAAAGGTAACAAATGTAGCTGAGGATATGGAGAAAGGGAAATTCTTCTACAGTTGTGGAAGAACTGATAAAGAAAATGTGGTATATACATGCAATGAAACATTATTTGGCCTTAAAAAAGAAGGAAACCCTGTCATTTGTGACAATATGGATAACCTAGAGGACATTAATTTAAGTGAAACAAGGCAGGGACAGGAGGATAGATACCACATAATACCACTTACATTAGGAATCTAAGATAGTCAAACTTATGGAACCAGAGAGTGGAATGGTGGTTGCCAAGGATTGGGTGAGAGGGAAACCGGGAAGTACTAGTCAAAGGTATAAGTTTTCAGTTATGCAAGATGTATAATAATTCTTAGAGATCTACACTACAGAATAGTGCCTATTGTTCATAATACTGTATTGTATACTTAAAAATTTGCTAAGAGCACAATTTATTTTATGTTAAGAGTTGTTATGTGTACACACAAAATAATAAGAGGGTGAGAGGAAACTTTTGGAAGTGGTGAATATGTTTATGGCATATGTTGTGATATTTTCACAGACATATATTAATCTCCAAACTCAAACTCATCAAGTTATGTACACTAAATATGTATAGTTTATTATATGTCAATCATAACTCAATAAAGTGTTTTTCTTTTTTTAAAGACCATTAAGTCTTTGTTTAGTGAGTACAAAGTTTGTGCTTCTTCTGGAACAGATTATGTTCATTTCTTCTGTAAATGGGCCATACTTTCTCATATCTTTGCATGCGTCATAATTTTTAGTTGGAAACTGGACATTTTGACTCTTACAGTAACTCTTGAAATCAGACTCTTCCTTCTACTTGGGGTTTGTCTTGGTTGCTTGGTGTTCGATGACTTTTAAACTATTTTTGGTAAGTCTATTCTTTATCACATGTGGTCTTTAAAGTCTGTTCCTTTGACTTATATTCGGTTAGTATTTAGACAGAGATTTCCTTCAATGCAATAGGAGAAAGAGAGAGAGAGAGAGAGAGAAGAAAAAGAAACCCAGAAAAACAAATCAAAATCTCAAAATCTCTCCCAGTCTTTGCAGATTGTTTCTGTCCTGGGCACTTTTCCAGGCCATGTGCAACTCTACATTAGCTTTCACTTCATACTTGGACTGAACCTAGACATCCACCAGACGTGCAGGCTCAGAGTCTTCTGAGGTTTTTCTGAGCATGTATCCTGCCCTGAGCATGTATGTGGCTTCCTAAACTCCCCCAATACACACAAGCACTTTTGAATGCCCTAATTTTCCATAAGATCTTAGTTTTTCCCCATGCTTTGGTGCTCTGTTGTGTACCTCCACTGTAATCCTTTGCCCCAGACAGCTGAGATTGCTCATTAATCTTACAGTGCCTGTGCTTTGCAATATTAATGCTTTTCTGCTCTGAGTTCTGAGATAGGTGAAACCAAGACAAGTGCCTGGGGTCTGTCCTTCAGGTAGGCTTTAGGATAGAAAAGACAAACACATTATTTTTGAATAAGGTATTCTGTGTTCTTTCTAGTGCTAGGGAATAGGGTCCCTCCCTGAGTGAGAAACGTAGATAGCTATCCTTCAAGACCACTGTCAAATCAGGGAGTGTATGGGGTAAGGGCACAAAAGACATATGCACAAAATGCCACAAAACTTTCCTACCATTTTTAGTTGCCTGTTCCTTCATTCAACATTTGCTTAGGTGCTATAAAACTTTGACTGTTTTCCACAGTTCTAAATAAAGTTGGTTCTGACAGCTTCTCTTTGGTTTTTGTGGAAGTGGATTTTTGGTTTTTGGTTTTGGTGGATCTGCCTACTCTGCCATTTCCACTGCCATCACTTGCACTGCACACCCTCCTGTGTGCCACCCTTCGTTTCCAGGATGTTGTCATTCTGCTTAACATTACCCCAGTTCTTTCTCTCTAAAATGCCACCCATATACGCCTGAGTTTTTAATAAAATTTTAGAGTAAAATAAAATTTAGGGTATCAGTTGGCGATTATGTCACAGGACAATTATAGTAAGTAATCATGCCGACTGAAACATTTGGCTTCTGTTTTTTCTTTTTCTTTTTTTTGACAGGATCTTGCTGTGTCACCCAGGCTGGAATATGGTGGCATGATCATAGCTCCCTGCAGCCTCAAACTCCTGAGCTCAAGCAATCCTCTTGCCTCAGCCTCCCAAAGTGCTGGGATTACATGTGTGAACCCCCTCACCCAGCCAGTTTCCTTGTTGTTGAACATCCTTTGGTTATTCCTACCATCATAAGGCCCTATTCCTACCACCAGCAGCCACGCCCACTGTGCTATGGGTTTCTTTTTCATCTTTTCTGAATCCTCTAGTTTCCTTGTCTGAGTAGGTTCAGTAAAACTGCTTTTCTTCTTTCACTATTCAGAGCAACTTAATTCTATCTCATTGCCATCTATACTAAGTCATTGACATCATCCACCTTAGCATCAGTACATCAAGATGTTCTGATTAAAAAATACTAATAATAAGGAAGGGGATACTTTTTATCCCTTAGGCAGAAACCTACCCTCAGCTCTTAAAAATGTATCCCAGCTGCACATACTTCATTTCATTTTGAAAACTTAGATTTGTTTTAAAACTATATGAACACTAATTATATTGTCTTTAAGAGTAACCACTTAAAATGGTTACTTCTCAGCAAGTAGAATTTAAAAATTCCACTTTCTTTCATAAACAAATATTTTAAGAAGCTCTGAAATTTTCATGAACTTGAGATTAACCCTTCTTAAAATACTGTTTCTTAAAGCACTGAAGGCAACTTTGTTTTTGGAAGACTGTTCAATAAAAGAAAGAGGCTCTCTTCAGGAGTAGAAAAGGGAGCTGGAATATTTCTTATTTTCAAAAAAGTAATTTTTCTAATTATAAAGTAATACACCTTTGTTTTAAATAAAAAAATAAAAAAAGTTTGAATTCTGAAATTCAGAAATGTATTAAACAGAAAATAGAATCACCAGTAATCTTATTAGCCAATGATAGCAACTATTAACTATTTAATACATATACTGTAAGATCTTTTAGTCATATATATAAATAGGTATAAGTATGCATTTATATGTGTGTGTGTGTGTTTTTCTTCAATAAAAATAAAATTGTAGTAAGGACTTTTTATTTAGATAAATTGTCATTTCAATGGCTACATAATAGTTCAATTTTGAATATACAATAATCTAACCAGTGTCTTATTAATAAGCATTAGTTATTTCCATTTATTCTCTATTATAAACATTGCAGTGATGATAGCAACTATTTTAGAAGTTACAAGAATCTTAGAGTGTGTTTTCTTAAGTAGTTTTCTTTTTTTTTTTTTTTTTTTTTTTTGAGACGGAGTCTCGCTCTGCCGCCCAGGCTGGAGTGCAGTGGCCCGATCTCAGCTCACTGCAAGCTCCGCCTCCCGGGTTCACGCCATTCTCCTGCCTCAGCCTCCCAAGTAGCTGGGACTACAGGCGCCCGCCACGTCGCCCGGCTAGTTTTTTGTATTTTTAGTAGAGACGGGGTTTCACCATGTTAGCCAGGATGGTCTCGATCTCCTGACCTCGTGATCCGCCCGTCTCGGCCTCCCAAAGTGCTGGGATTACAGGCTTGAGCCACCGCGCCCGGCCAAGTAGTTTTCTTTAAATATTTTCTTCTACAAGCTGGCACTAAGACAAGATAGTTTTGGATTGCCACCAAAGTTGGCAATCATCAGTAAGTATCTAAAATGTTTTAAACATTTTTCACCTTAATAGATGACACTCTAACTTCAATACAACATGTCATTTCAGTTTCAAGTTCCTTCGTAGCCCACAAACCCTTCATTCTGATCAAATGAATTCATTTATTTGGAGGGGCCTGGTGCGTTGCTGCCTTCCTATGGTAGTACTTGCTGCTTTTCCTGGCTAAAAAAGCTGGAAATCACTCCTCTTTCTCACCACTGATCACATGTAATACAGAATTAAAGGTTCAGCTCAAATCCTACTTGATCCATAATCTCTTCATGACCTCTCAGCATGAAGCGATTTGTCCTCTCATTAAAGACCTTTCCACATATTTGTAACACTTTTGACAATTAAATGTATACTGTCTTGTAACTTGTACTTTTGTGTTTTCAGATGTTTCAAGTTTGCTTATTATTTCCCCTTTCTATAGCTATAGAGTGTACTAAAAGGTTATTGAAGGAAGAGATCAGTCTCACTGTCTTTCTAGTACTGTACCTTATACACAGGAGGAACCTGGTAAATATTTTTTATTTACTACAATTACAATAAATCACAGTCTTGTATTAGTAAAACTCCTGTTCAGTGCAATGCCTCTGCATATATAAGCACATAAAAAGAGCTTTTTTTAAAAAAACTATTTTATCAAGATATTAACATAAAACATTTGTTGCTGACTATAGAGTGGCATTGTTGGTAACTGAACTATGTAATATTTAACTCAAAATTATAAATTTAAGATTATTTTCTATATTTTTACAACCTTTAAACTATCAATTAAAATTGTTTGCATAAAGATTGAATTGCTTACCTTGCAAAAACTTAAGTGAAAGCACAGAAATAACAGAAAAACATGAAGAAGCTTCATGTTGGAGGTGTTCGGGGTCTTTGTCTCTGCTGAGAACTCTTTTCCACCCCAGGTATTATTTTGAAATTTAATTTTTAACCTCTGAAAAAATATTTCAAAAGAACAAGCCTCCTAAAGAACTCTGTACTTTTGAACGCTGAAAGAATTTGGCTGAAATCCAGAGAGATTTACCGTAACTGAAACCAAAAAATGGCCTTCCCAGTAAAGAGCAGAGGGAGGTGACCAATAGGAACTTGTTTCCACTAGAAGAGACTGATTTCCTCCCACCCTGTTAATGAGCAATGACTCAATTCTGTATTCCAGGGAAGACAGAAATTATATTGGAAGCAATTTTTTTTTTTTTTTGTAAAATAAAAATAAAATTTTTTAAACTTAAGGTTGAAGACTAGGAGACAGTAAAAATAAAAGCAGACCATAGCAAAGGCTGCAAAATACATTTAAAACTCTAGAAACCAGCTGCTTTACCATGTATCTGTTGTGCTGTGATCAAATTTTATTTTTAGAGTACAAGAAATTTTAAAAACAGGTATTCTTGTGCCAGTACCAACTATCATGCAGGATTTATCTATTTATGAAATAAATCTGTGATAGCAGAAATGCTGACACAATTGGGTTCACCAGAAGCAGACTTGAGACAGTGAGCATGGGGTACAAGTGTTTGTTAGGGATCGATACCCGTACAAGGAAGGGAGGGGAAGCAGGGGTGAGCAGAGGGAGAAGTTGAACTGAAGTGAGTGTGACCTGTCACAGGGCCCCTGATTTCAGTATAAATGGCTGGGCCATTATATTCTGCCTTGCTCGGTCCCCTACTATATATTGCCCAAGAAGGGCACATCCTTAGGTGAGATAGTTTTCTGTAGCTAAGGCAGACATGGTAGGATCTGACAATTATGTGCTATCAGGAGGAGGTATCTTCTGACTACATTCTTTACAGCCAGGTAGGAAGACCTTCCTTGACAGGGCTTCTGGGAAACTCATCTCTGTCTTTCAGGGTACATACTTGCACCTTTTAGATCTACGTTCCATATATACTCCAGGAGTGGCTCCTTAAAAATTTCATTGGGCCTCTATTCTTGAGGGAAAACTTAGAAGAGGAAGTGAATGGGAAAAACTACAGCTCCCACCCTGGCAGTTGATCTTGGGGCTGTACCTGACACTCACCCTTGGCCCCCTTCCTATCTATTTTAGATTCCCTTTACCCTGACCTCCCACCTTTGCTGGTCTCCGTGACTTACTGGATGACATGACCCACAATGTCCTTCACGAGCGGTCTAAGCCCCTGGTTACCCTTTGTTTCTCAGGCAAATGTTGCCATTTGTATCCCTACTGTCACAAGAGGCAGGCTGGACATGGTGGCTAACTCCTATCATCCCAGCACTTTGGGAGGCCAAGGCAGGAGGATTGCTTGAGGCCAGGAGTTTGAGATGAGCCTGGGCAACACAGGGAGAGGTTCAGGCTGCAGTTAGCCATGATTGCACCACTGTACTCCAGCATGAGTGACAGAGAGCCTCTCTTAAAAAAGAAACAACAACAACAACAACAAAAGAGGTACCCCAGTAGGTTATGTGGGTTCTACACATCTTCCTCCCTGCCCACGTTATAGTAATAGCAGTCCTACCTCCTCGGAATGATCAGGGTCAATTACCCTTGTGGATTATGACTCTTTCTTTCTTGTTGGTCCCTAGACACAAAGAGCTCAGTGTACCCCCGGCAACAGCTCTAGTTTATAATTCTATGGGACTCTTGCTTGCCCCTGGTGAAAGTACAGTCCTTTGGAGACCGAGACAACGAACCCTGCAGAGTCTACAATTGTGGAGACAAGATGCACAAAGTTCCCAATTGGTTAATGGGGGTGATGGTAAGTGTGGTCATTCTTGCCTTTATTCCTTGGTTCCCAGGCCCACGTATTCTTCCTATTGGGAATACAATGCTATATGAAAGTCTTTGATTGAATGTATATACTGCTTCCTGGAGGACAGCACCCCATTCTCACAAAGTTTTGCATTTAACTGGCACCTCAGCTCTGCCCTCAGCAGCCCATTCCAACATTCTGTAAGTCCACCAGCTTCTGAGTGGTGTGGTATGTGATATGACCAGGGGATTGCATGATCACAGGCCCACTCCTGGGCCTGCTTTGTTGTAAAGTGGGTAGCCTTGTCTTTGGTAGATAATTAAGCACTCTATAATTCTTTGGATTATGGTGCTAACGGAGGCCCTGCACGCAAGAAAGGCACGCTCATACCTCAAATATATGTCTACTCCTGTAAGAATAGACCACTGACCCTTCAAAGAGTGAAAGAATCAGATGCAGTTAACTTGCTACTAAGTGACTAGTTGGTCTCCCTGATGAATTGTGCCATCTTGTGGGGACAGTATTAGTGTCAGCTGCTGTCAGGTTGGGCATTTGTTAATCATGGGAGCTAGATAAGCCTTGGGGTCCATACTATTGGTGTCATGGGTAGCCTCTATCTCTGCTACCATGGGCACTTCATTCTTGTGCCCATCGTGCCAGCACTGGGGTGACTGATGACTGAGACTCAGTCATTTTGGCTCAATAATTTTGTTGGGCCAAATTGGCTGAGGCATTTTGTTGGTTATTTAGTGCCTTTTCTCGGTAGATGCTTTCTGGTAGGCATTAACATGTGATACAAAAATTTTTATACTTCATGCCCACTCCTGTAGGTACATGTATCCATTCTAGATTCCCTTCACTCTGACCTCCCACCTCTGCTGATGTCAGTGACGTACCTGATGACATGACCCACAGTCTCTTTCAGCAGTGGTCTGAACCCTTGGTTACCATTCACTTCTCAGGGTAAAGTTACTGTTTGTATCCCAGAACTTTTTGCTCTTGATCTTTGAATATTTTTCATTTCAGGAACAAAAGATGATCAGGAAATCACTATTGCCTGTGATTCTATATAAAGTCTAGCCTCAGGCCACCTCCCTTTCCACACAAAGTGGATGACCAGGTGTACCACCTGCAGCTCTGCCTTTTGGGGGGACTTTCTCTCACCACTGTCTTTTAAAACCACTCCAAAGTGTGGCTGTAATGCAGCCTCTGTCTATTTTCAACTTGTACCTATATACCAAGCCAACTCATCTGTAAACAAAATGTGACCTTTTCTCTCCTCCTTCAGCTGGTCATACCAGATTCCCCAGGAAGCTATAGGTGTGAGATGAGGAAGGGGCATGAGTGCAACTGTTTGGATGCTGGGGACAGGGGCAGTGTGGCCTACCTGCTACCTGTTTATGCACCCTGCTCATACCTCTGGTCCTGTTTGCGTTTGGCTCTGGATGTCAGACTTCTATCTTATAATACATTTTTGCTAGGCCTGCTTTGCAGGTCCATTTGGATCCAGAGAATAATAGGCAGTTCTGGCTGTATGGTGATGTAGTGTCCTATGATTTGTTATTCTGCATTTACTAGGAACCAGTAATATACAAATTGGTTTTCAAAAGACATACAATTCTCTGCTGCAGATGGCATGGCCTTGCTCCAGAACCCTGAGATCCTATATTGTGGTTCTCCCACATGATCTTCCTCAAACACCTCACAGCATTTTTTCCCCCATCACTGAGACTTCTGATGCTATACAGTCTGCTGGACCACTGCAGAAACCTTTTCTGCTTTGGCAGCTGGAACAATATTCCCTAGTGCAGAATATTCGCTCCCAGCTCGCTCCCAGCATCCAAAAAGTCTCATCAGGTTTTGTGCTTCCTTCTTTGTTAAAGAAAGTACAAGATACAATAATTTGTCTTTTACATTAGAGAGGATGTTCCAGCAGGTTCCTGAACACTGGTTTCCTAAAAATTTTACTGATGTGTCAGGCTTTATTTCCTACTCTCTGGAACACATGTGTCTTACCAAAGTATTTATCATGCTACTTCCTCATCTCCTCTGATAAAGGTAATGCTATCAATGGAAAAACAACGATGGTGACTTATGGAAAATCCAGATGATCCAGATCTCTGACTATTATATTATGTCAGAAGGTGGCAGATAAGGCCTGGGGAAAACTTTAAGTGTATATGTTGCCCATTCCATGTGAATGAGGACTGTTTCTGATCCTTTCTGATTAAAATGCCCCCTCTCTCTTGCTCCTACTCCAGCCACGTAATGTGTGTGCTTTCCATTTGCCTTCTGCCATGATTGTAAGTTTCCTGAGGCCTCCCCAGAACCTGAGCACATGCCAGTATCATGCTTTCTTTTTTTTTTTTTTTTTTTTTTTGAGACGGAGTCTTGCTCTGCCGCCCAGGCTGGAGTGCAGTGGCCGGCTCTCAGCTCACTGCAAGCTCCGCCTCCCGGGTTCCCGCCATTCTCCTGTCTCAGCCTCCCGAGTAGCTGGGACTACAGGCGCCCGCCTCGTCGCCCGGCTAGTTTTTTGTATTTTTTAGTAGAGACGGGGTTTCACCGTATTAGCCAGGATGGTCTCGATCTCCTGACCTCATGATCCGCCCGTCTCGGCCTCCCAAAGTGCTGGGATTACAGGCTTGAGCCACCGCGCCCGGCCTCAGTATCATGCTTTCTATACAGCCTGTGGAACCATGAACCAATTAAACCTCTTTTCTTTATAAATTATCTAGTCTCAGGTATTTCTTTATAGCAGTGCAAGAATGGACTAATACAGCAGTTAACAAAAAGAAAATGTAAAGTGCTCATAAGGACTGAAATTTTATTCAGTTTAAGTCTCTTTCCTCCTATGATCTCAATGAAAATAAATATAAAAATAAAAGTAATTCCACTGCACCACTGAAAAATGAAGAAGGATTCATTAATAGGACATAAACAGTGAGGAATTACTAGAATACATATAGTAGACAGGAAAAGATTAACTGCAAAACTTAAATGAGCTTAAGAAGTGTCAAATTCATATACGTGACAACAAGGTATCCAAAATAAAAAAGACCACAGAATAAACAGAAACAGTAGAATCTGAGAGAAGTGATGGACTAAGTAATTAATAAATAAAGGGAAGAACATCTGAGCCAGTGGTCCACACGGGGGCAACTTGAGAATTTACTCCAGGCTAAAGCCTACAGTAAGGCTCTCTGTAGCACATGTTCTAACCCAGAACCCCTTGAGTGGACACTGAGGCAGAAGCAGAGAAGCATTCTAGACGACACCAACCTCCATCAAGTTGAGGGAGACTCTGCACTTAAGATGCAAGCCATAGGCAAACCCCTGAGGCCTCGTATCCCACCCTTCTCCTGCAGTCATTGAAGGCAGACCTCTATAATCAGAATCTACAAAAACAGAAGTACAGCACAATAAAAAGAAAAAGACCAACCTCACTTATGAATATAGACGTAAAAATTCTAAACAAAATATTAGCAAACTAAGTAGTATTCAATAGTCTTACCGTTAATAATAATACTTACTTGACAACACACACACACACACACACACACACACATATATATATATATGGAGGTTAAGGCAAATAAGTAATTATGCCAATGTCATAAGAATTTCAGGGTAAGACAAACACAAGTTTAAATTCAAAGAAATGGAAACCCTGTAAATTTAACTTTGAATTGGAAATGTCACTATGACCTCCAGTTTTTTTGCTTTCTAAAAATAATTACCTCTTAGTTGTCCACTGTGTCCATTGATAGGGCCTAGAAGTCCTAACAATCCAGAAGCAATGAGCACTCCTTAGTGGCAGATTGTCTTCTCTACATACCATTTTCCATTTAAAAAAACAAGGCTCTTTGGAGAAAGCGCAATTCCACATCTGGGGCATAAAATGTAAAAGAAATATTTTGTACCAGAAAGCAAGGAAGCCATCGCAGGCTAGTTGGTAGTTTTGAAAGACTTGAAGGGGCTCTCACAAGCCAAAGATTAAATATTTTAAGCATTGCAAAGAACAATGATAGCAAAAAATTGAAATAAAAAATTTCTTTATTTCAGTTAATAATTGCAAAAGAAATGATAGAATTATCATATTACTATTTTGTACTACCTCATGAGCCAATAGACCTAGTGATGATCACCAACAGCTGCTAAAACCATTAGGTAAAAAGCTGGCAGGGAACTCTAAGAGGTGGATGAGGCTGATAACACTGATCTCGCTGACTGATATCATCCCCAAAGACAGACAACCAGATATTATGTGCCTCTTCATGGGACATTAGGAAGTATTCTTGCAGAAGAGAGAGAGAAAAAAAAGAACCTGAACACAAGTCTTTAGATCTCACTATCAATTAACTACCAGTTTATGGGAAATACAGAGGATAGAAAAACAATTTATACCACCACAAGGATGTAATCAGTGAGAAAGTGGGAAATTCTACATGACAAAAGACTCAGTTTTTTCAACAAATAAATCCCATGGGGCGGGGGTTGGTGGGGGGAACAGGGAGAAGAAACTGACATAGAATAAAAGAAAATTAAGAGACATATCAATAAAATACAATGGATGGCCCTTGTTTGGATCTTCATTTGATTGATCCAACTATTAAAAGACATTTTGAAATAACTTGGGAAAATTCCACATGGACTGGATATTCACTAATACTAAGAAAATATTATTTTTGTTAGGTGTTGTAATGGTATTGTGCTTATGTTTTTAAAAGAGTCCTCTGCTGGAGATTTATGAACAGAATGTTTACTATAAAACACTCTAGCTATAATAATTTTAATAATAACAGTGAGGAAACGGAGGAAAACATTTGCAAAAGGCTGATTGAAGGTGAGTGTTTTATAGAGAAAGGTTCATTATATTGTTCTATCAACTTTTGTTTATGTTTGAAATTTTCATAATAAAAAACAAATAAAAGAGAAAGTCATGAGTTCACATTGATATTTACAATTAATGGCATCTTGACTAAGTACTTTTTTTTTTTTTTTTGAGATGAAGTCTTGCTCTGTCACCAGGCCAGAGTGCAGTGGCATGATTTTGGTTTACTGTAACCTCTGCCTCCCAGGTTCAAGTGATTCTCCTGCCTCAGCCTCCTGAGTAGCTGGGACTACAGGTTCGTGCCAACACGGCCAGCTAATTTTTGTATTTTTAATAGAGACGAGGTTTCACCATGTTGGCCAGGATGGTCTCGATCTCTTGACCTTGTGATCCACCCACCTTGGCCTCTCAAAGTGCTGGGATTACAGGTGTAAGCCACAGCGCCCAGTCTTTCTTTCTTTCGTTCTTTTTTTTTTAGGTAGAGTTTCGCTGTGTTGCTGAAGTACAGTGGCGCGATCTTGGCTGATGCTGACTACAACCTCAGCCTCCTGGGTTCAAGTGATTCTCCTGCCTTGGCCTCCCCAGTAGCTGGGATTACAGACCCATGCCACCAAGCCCAGCCAATTTTGGTATTTTTAGTAGAGACGGGGTTTCACCATGTTGGCCAGGCTAGTCTCGAACTCTTTACCTAAGGTGATCTGCCCTCCTCAGCCTCCCAAAGTGCTGGGATTATATGCCTAGCTTTGGCTAAGTACTTTTACAATTTTGTTCTAATATAAAAATTTTCAGCTCTAATCCTAGCCAGCAGCCCTCTTCACTGCCATTAGCAATACAGTCTCCCAACTTACAATGGTTACACCGAATAATTTGTCTACTTTACAATGGTGTGAAAGCAATAAGCATTCAGCAAAACCTGTACTTCAAATTTTAAACTTTGATCTGCTCCCTGGCTAGTGATACGCATGCAATATTCTCTTATGATGCTGGGCAGTGGCAACAAATGAGACTTTCCAGTGTGCTGTGCTGCCAGATAGTTTTGCCCAACTGTAAGCTAATGTAAGTGTTCCAAGCACCTTCAAGGTAGACTAGGCTAGGCCATGATGTTCAGTAGGTTTACATGTATTAAATGTATTTTCTACTCAGATATTTTCAACTCATGATGTGTTTATTGGGATATAACCCCATCCTAAGTTGAGGAACATCTGTATCTCCTTACTGGGTATTTTAATTAGATGTCCTAACCTTTCAGTAAAACAACTGGATGGACACCTTCTTAGATCTTGAATACCACAACTAGACTGTACATATATATTTTCTTCCCTCCATCTCTTTTATATTTTCTTTCTCTTTTTGACCATCATTCTATGATCATTTGTTAATAAGTAGGTTTTCAAGGCATGAGCAGAAATTCAAAGCATAGAAGAATTCGGTTCCATTTAACAAATATTTATTGGGCATCAATTTTATTCCAGGCACTGTACTAAGTACTTAGGATACCAAAACAAAGAAGATGTAGTTCTCACTCTTCAGGAGCTTATAGTCTAGTGTGAGTTTATGCAGATGTTATTAGGGGTCTAGGAGCAGTTACTAGGGATTCCAGAAGAGATTGGAATTTTTTTTTTTTTTTTTTGCATTCTTTTGAACTTCTTTCTCCATGTAATGCCAACACTTGTAGTGATGACTAGTGATAAAACAACTCTATTAGGAATTTTGCTAGAGGTCATTCACAAACATGACAGTGCTCCACACAACTATGTTCATTTCATTGAGTCCATTCTCGGCTTTTGATGGAAGGCAGGGGGTGCTGTTGATGACTGGTGGGTGCTGAATTAAGAAGGAGGGACAATAGGTTGAGGAAGAGGGAGAGACAATAGATTGACAACATCAGCCTATCCTTCCTGATTTACATTTCCTGATCTTCCCTGGCCTCCCCTTACTCACAGTCAACTGACAGCTAATGAACTCTCCTGATGTAATAGATAATCAAAGATAATATTTTAAGGAAGGAATTTTAATGCCCCATAACTCAAATGCCTCCCTGTTGCTTTGCTAATGTTGTAGACATTGCAAAACATGGTGTCACGCACACCCATGTGAAGAGAGTCCACTAATAGGCTTTGTGTGAGCAACAAGGCTGTTTATTTCATGTGGGTGCAAGTGGGCTGAGTCCGAAAAGACAGTCAGCAAAGGAAGGTAGGGGTGGGACAGTTTTATAGGACTGGGGTAAGCAGTGGAAAGTTACAGTTAAAGGTGGCTATCTATTGTCAGCAGAGGAGGGGGTCACAAGGTGCATGGTGGGGAGATCATAAGACCCATGGTCCAGAATAAGAATGTCACGAGGTCGATCAATCGATCGGGTGGGGCGGGGCAGGAACAGGTCATAATGGAATGTCTAAAGGTTGGTCAATCAGTTAAGACAGGAGCAGGCTGTTTCACTTCCTTTGTAGTTTTCAGTTGCCTCAGGCTATCTGTATGTATACATGCAGGCTTGGCTCAGAGGCCTGACACATGGAGCTTGTAGGTTAAAAGTGAACTGCATTTGAAGATATAATTTTTAAAAAAAATTTCCTTGGTTTGCTTATTTTATACTTTATTAGCATCTGTGTTTTACAAACATGACTTATAGTCCAATGTGGTGATTTTTGAAGATGAACTGGGAGATGGAAGAGAATTCTAAACCTTAATAATTCTGATAAAGTTAGTAAAGAAGAATCACAACTTATAAAGGAAGCAATGGCTCCAGCAAAATTGAAAAGACACTTAACTGCAAACCATAGTAAAAGAGCAGATAATTTTATATGACCTTTGGACACCCAGAGTAAAGAATGTATTTTTTTTTAAGTGACCTTCAGTAAAAAGGTCCAGAAAGAAAGTTATTTAGCAGAAGAACTTTTTGACCCGAAAAGGAAAAAGCCCCACAATTGATGGGACCTCATAATTTCAGCATGTATAATTACAGAGAGTAAGACAATAGCATATGATGTAATGACAAACTAAAACGGTTTCACTTTCAAAGTTTGATAAATTGATGTGATTGATGACATGTCACATAATGCTGCATAGCATCAAAAGAACCTAACAATTTCTTATCCAGGTTGATGAATCAACAGATTTCAACAACAAATGTCATAGAGTAGCATTTGTAAGATTTATATATTATGGCAAAATTTAAGAAAATTTTTCTTCTATGAAACACTGCTGCAAAGAAGCAAAGGTAAAGATATATTTATTGTCTTGTCTTCATACTGGAAACAGAAGGTACATTTTGGAAAAACTGTGTCAGTATCTACTTATGGTACCCTATCAAGGACTGGTTCCTTCAGAGATTTCAATTCTCATTAAAATCCTGACACATTCACAACTCACTGCTTTCTTCCCACAGAGTGCTTGTGTCAGAAAGTTCTGAAGCAAAAATGAAAAAAGTTCTAGATGATGCTATAAAGATGACTTATCAAACATAGTACAATTCACTTCTAAAATTTTTTTTTAAACTATGTGAAAACCTGGACAAGGCCCATATAAATCTCCTTCCACATGCATAAATCTTATGGCTTAGCAGATCGTTTTGGGGGAAGCCAGTTGGCATGTCACGTCAGTACTCAAGCACCCTGTAAAGAGGTCCGTATGGCAAGGAACTGGGGCCTGGCAATAGGCAGCATCAGCTTGCTAGGCATGTCAGTGAGCTCCCTCAGAAAAGGATCCTCTAGCCCTAGTCAAGTCTTCAGAGGACTGCAGCCCCAGGTGATATCTTGATTGCAACCTTATGAGAGACCCTGGGTCAAAATCATCCAGCTAAGCTGCTCCTTAATTTCTGACCTACAGAAATTACACAAAATAATGTTTATTGACACTATGGATTGGAGTGAGAGAAACTAATACAGATTCTGCTCCTTAACAGGATGCTTGACCTAGAAAATGAATCATAGAAATACATTCAAGAAAACAGTAGCCCAGATTTTACCAAATTCTTTGAAGATGAAGAATGGCTGCAGAAACTAGCATTTTTTTTTTTTTTTTTTTTTGCATTGCTATAAAGAAATGCCCAAGGCTAGGTAATTTATAAAGAAAGAGGTTTAATTGGCTTATGGTTCTGGAGGCTTTACAGGAAGCAAGGTGCTGACATCAGTTTCTGGTGAGGTCTCTAGAAGTTTACAATCATGGCGAAAGGTGATGGGGAGCTAGCATGTCACATGGCAAGAGTGGGAGCGAGAAAGAGTTGGAGGAAGTCACAGATTCTTAAAACAACCACATCTCAAGTGAACTGAGTGAAAACTCACTTATCACCAAAGGGATGGTGCTAAGCCACTCATGAGAATTCTGCCCCCATGATCCAATCACCTCCCACCAGGTCCCATCTACAACACTAGGAATAAAATTTCAGCATAAGATTTGGAGGGAACAAACATCCAAACCATATCACCTACTTAACAGACATTTTCATCACATGAACTAGTTGAACAAGGATCTTCAGGCCCTGGAGAAAATCGTTTTACTACGAGTGACAAGATTTTGGGGTTTAAATAAAAATTGAATATTTGGAAAAGTTATATTGCAAAAAGGGATCTTGAAATGTTTCCACTGTTGCTTGGACTTTAGAGTAAGGAAGTCTCAAGTCTTACTGAAAACCACCAGGGGGAATTGCTGAACAAAACTGTACAGTATTCTCCTTTCCCTTGAACACAACTGTATGACTAGATGAGGAACCCTTTCCTTGAATCTTCTCAGCCTGAGCACCTGACTCTGAGAAAAGAGGATGAACTTTATGAATGTATGACTGTAGATATAAGATGAAATTTACTTATTTGTGTTTCTTCTTTTTCTTTTGATACAGATTCTCGCTCTGTTGCCCAGGCCAGAATGCAGTGGCGCGATCTTGGCTCACTGCAACCTCTGCCTCCTGGGTTCAAGCGATTCTCCTGCCTCAGCCACTCAAGCAGCTAGGACTACAGACGCCCACCATCACGCCCGGCTAAGTTTTGTATTTTTAGTAGAGACAGGGTTTCACCATGTTGGCCAGGCTGGTCTTGAACTCCTGACCTCAGGTGATCCGCCTGTCTCGGCCTCCCAAAGTGCTGGGATTACAGGCATGAGCCACGGCGCCTGGCCTGATTTATGCTTCTACAAGTTTTGAACTTCTGAGAAAGAAGAGCAGCTTGACATTTTTAGGACAGTAATAAACATTTTGACATACTTTTAAACTTCTTGTTCAAGCAAGCTTTTTCTTTCTTTCTTTTTTTTTTTTTTTTTTTTGAAACGGAGTCTTGCTCTGTCACCCAGGCTGGAGTGTGGTGGCCGGATCTCTGCTCACTGCAAGCTCGGCCTTCCGGGTTTATGCCATTCTCCTGCCTCAGGATCCTGAGTAGCTGGGACTACAGGCGCCTGCCACCTCGCCTGGCTAGTTTTTTTTTTTTTTTTTTGTACTTTTTAGTAGAGACGGGATTTCACCGTGTTAGCCAGGATGGTCTCGATCTCCTGACCTCGTGATCCGCCCGCCTCGGCCTCCCAAAGTGCTGGGATTACAGGCTTGAGCCACAGCGCCCGGCCTCAAGCAAGCTTTTTCTTACTAAGTTTTAAGAGTAAAGACAGAAATCATCTCATTTCAGTTGAAAATGAAATCTGTGTGACAATCTCAAGTTCAATTCAGAACTGAGCAAATACACAGCAAAAGACAAGCAAAGGTTTCACACTAAATAGGTAATTTTCATTTTTTGTTTCAAAAATAATACACTTACACGTATATAGGCCCATAAAAGGATCAACATTCGTTAAAATCCAATTGCAGCATTTACTAAACTAAAAGAAAAAGAAAAAGTAAAGAGTCTTCTCTCATTTATTTTGTTGTTTGTTTGTTTTGAGACCAAGTCTTGCTCTGTTCGTCTGGGCTGGAGTGCAGCGGCGTGATCTCGGCTCACTGCAACATCCGCCTCCCGGGTTCAAGCGATTCCCCTGCCTCAGCCTCCGGAGTAGCTGCGATTACAGGTGTGCGCCACCATGCCCGGCTAATTTTTGTATTTTTAGTAGAGAAGGGGTTTCACCGTATTGGCCAGGCGGGTCTCGAACTCCTGACCTCAAGTGATCCATCCGCCTCGGCCTCCCAAAGTGCTGGGATTACAGACGTGAGCCACCGCGCCCCGCCTACAAAGGTATTTTAAAATCCCATTTACAATAACCCTCTCAATTAGATAGGTACCAAGTTCCACCCTCTTCTAAACACGATGTCAATATCAAGGTAAGGTCTCAGAGGGTTTGGTTGTAAAAGACTCCAGTCAAATTTAATAAATGGGAAGTGACTACCTTTATTTGTGAGAGAAGCTTTGGAGAATGTGGAGGAAGCAGATGTCAAATATAAGGGGCTTAAGGAGAGAAGAGGGAGAGGAGCTTCCAGCACAGTCCGCTTCACATCCTGTCCGTGCTCAAACTTGAATGAATACCCGATACAAAAGATAAAAATGATGGTTTGGTTTTCTGTAAGACAGCATAGTTTCTTTAAAATTACACAAACACAGGCATTGCTTTTCTTCCTCTAATTAGTGAGACCATAGGACAAAAGAACAAGCACAGCTGAGGGCTCAGTGGTGCGAAAATCAAAAGGTCGGGAAGAAACAAGAAACTCGGATAAACGCTTCCGCCGGCTGTGACAGGTTCTGAGGCAACCAGATCCGCTGGACATAGCGCGGCTCAGATACCTGAGAGACCTGTCCGCACAGCTGCTGAAGTTAGCAACAAACTAGTGAGCGCTGTTGAGGACCATTTAGCAGCCTGAGAAGCAAATAAGCAAATGCGCAAATGCGCCCAGCCAGTCGGCACGGACTTCAAGAACCAACCTTGTTCCTTGCAAGATGCTGGCAGTCTTCTGGCAGTCAGGGCGGGAACCAAACAGAAACCTGCCCCGCCTCTGGGAGAGAAGGCGGATCCCTAACGCCAGCTATCTCCAAGAGCGACATTGCCTCAGCACTTCCGGGACGTAGTGCTGCAAAGGACGCAGTTATTATACGTCACTTCCACGGCGCCGCGTTAGTCAAGTTGACCTCACTGTTGTAAATTAGTAGTTAAGGTTAGATATTATTGCCACTTTTCCAAACGCTAAAGGCTGTTTTGGAACCAGTGTCGCTGGTTCCGCAGGCGACTGCCTTTTTCTTTGCAAGCCAGTTATTCAAGTTTCTGGTCTTTAAAAAAACTCTGTGGCGTTACGGTAGCCTAGGAGGTTCTAGCGCGGCGGAAGTACCCAGTGGGTGGGTGTGCGCGCAAGGCCAGGGCCAGAGGGGCACGTGGCGCCGGTGAGTGACCATAGAAGCCGGAGGATTTGAAAATGGTGGACGCGGAACCCGGCTGCCGGAGGGAGGGAGGAAGGAAGGGGATGCGGTGCGAAGACCTTGCTGTCTGAAGGGGGAGGAGGTACTAATCCTGGGGCGGCAAGGCTTAGTGCCGCCGTGTGTTTGGTGTGTTTGGTCGGTCGGCGCTCACGAGACCATGAGGAAGTAAACTCTTCACCCATCAGGTTGGTGGTCACTGGCTGTCTGACCGTGGGTGAGGTGACAGGGCTGCTTTTGTCCCCTTTATGGTGTTCTCACCGCGGCTCTGAGGGGTTGGAGTGTACTCAGAAGCTACAGTGATCAGAAGACACGGGTCGTTTTTTTTTCACCAGGGAGGAGAGAGAATGTCTTTTCGAGGCGGAGGTCGTGGAGGCTTTAATCGAGGAGGTGGAGGTGGCGGCTTCAACCGAGGCGGCAGCAGCAACCACTTCCGAGGTGGAAGCGGCGGTGGAGGCGGCGGCAATTTCAGAGGCGGCGGCAGGGGAGGATTTGGACGAGGAGGTGGCCGCGGAGGCTTTAACAAAGGCCAAGACCAAGGACCTCCAGAACGTGTAGTCTGTATGCAGTCTTCAATATTTAGCCTATTTGAAGGAGTAGGGGTGGGTTGTGTGTTTGTGTTATTAGTCCAGCAAGTTTGGGATACACAAGCCTGTGTGGAGAATGATGTAAACTGACTTATAATCGTACAGTAGCATGTAAGGGTGGGGTGGGGAGCAAGAAAGCTGAGGGATACTTAAAATGCATCATGGAGGTGGAACTTCAGGGTTGACAGGAAGATATTAAATAGGTAATAGTGATATCCCTAATTCCGCGATTTTACAGATGAGAAAACTATGATTTAGAGTTAAGTTTTTTTGCTGAAATATAAATATAGCTGAAATACAGGCTGGGTGCCGTGGCTCACGCTTGTAATCCCAACACTTGGGAAGCTGAGACAGGAGGATCGCTTGAATCCGGGAGTTAGACACCAGCCTGGACAATAAAGCAAGGACCCTGTCTGTACAGAAAATAAAGAAATACAAAGCCAGGTATAGTATTCTGACTCCAAAGCCAATGCTTTCTATTACTACTTAAAAGTAGATAAGTGAGAAAACAATTTGCTTGAGAGGGAAACTGCCAAAGAGGAAGTCGAGAAAAAGACCCATTTAGGGTAGTTTTATAGTAATTAACAATGAGATGGGAATGGAAGTCACAGAGAGTGAAACTTACTACATTAAAGAGGAGAGAGGGTGAAGAGTATCTAAGAATGGTTGGATGAGTATGCAGGATGGTTTGAAAGGAGCAGTTTCTAGAATAAAAGGTCCCATCCTGCAAGCTGTTGTACCAGTCCATACACGAGGCATTAAGAGCCTGATTCAGGATGGTGAGGAAAAAAAGGAAGGGTTAGATAGGAGAGAGATTTCAAAGGAAACAAAATCGGTAGAACTTAGCTAATGCTGATAATAAAGGGTTCCAGGTTTTGAGCTTGGGTGATAGGAATGAAGAGTTGGTTTTGCAGAAATGTGTTAAGTATTTTAGTTTAGGGTGACAGTCTAGTTAGTTAGAACTAAAGGTAGTTATTTTGAGATTCCAGATGTCCTTGAAAACAATGAATCATTGTTAAAGAGGTGGTAGTGGGAATGGGAAAGTTCTGAGGCAAGAGAAAAAAGAGAACAAAGGGTGATTCTTTTAGGGGTTGAAGAAAAGGGAGTGAAGAAAAGGAAGAACCAAGAGAATGAAGCAGAGTTTTGAATCAGATAATAAGTTTTAATAAGATAACTGTTACAGGTGGAATGGTCTCAATGTGCCAGGCACTGTTCTAAGCACTTGACATTGGTTATTCCATTGAGTCCTTACATTACTGTATATTAGGTATAGCTATACATTATATGTTACTAGTGTCTGCTAAAGAGGAAACACTGAATTAGAGAAAGGGTGGGTAACTTTTCCTAGGTCACATAGCTAGTGTGTTGTGGAGTTGGTATACCAGCCCAGGAAGTCCACACTCTTAATGACTGTGGTCTTCTGCCTCAGAGGAGAGCAGGTATAGTGAAGTCCCAGGTAGCCAAGAAGAAAGCTTCCAGAAGAAGTTGGTCAGTATCGTTTGAAATAGTTCTGTGTTTTAACATTTTCTTGTCCTATTTCAGTATTAGGAGAATTCCTGCATCCCTGTGAAGATGACATAGTTTGTAAATGTACCACAGATGAAAATAAGGTGCCTTATTTCAATGCTCCTGTTTACTTAGAAAACAAAGAACAAATTGGAAAAGTGGATGAAATATTTGGACAACTTAGAGATTTTGTATCCTTTTTCATTGGAAGACCTAATAATATTCAAAGGTTGCTATTTGTGTTTTTGTGAGGAGGCGGTTAAGTGTAAATTAGACTTGTTGCTTCATTAAATTAGACAGGATTGCTACAGATTGGACCATGAAGGAGAATCAAGGGGAGAATGTGTTCATCCATAGATATTAAAATGACAGACCCTAGAAAGGTGACTTTTTTTGGAAAATTCTAGAAATGATGGCCATTTGGATAAGTACTACAGGATTAAGTTGGCTGATTTGGATGTAGTGGTGCCACTGGAAGTGTAGAATTAGAAGTTGTTTGGTGTCCCCACTACCCTGGAAACTCCTTCCTTGCTTTCTCTTTTTCTGTCTGTCTCTTTCTCTTTTTCTCTTTCTCTGTCTTTCTCTTTTTCTCCTTCCCTCTCTCTTTCTCTCTCTCTCTTTCTCTTTCTCTCTCTCGCTCTTTCCCTTCCTCCCTCCCTCTCTTTTTTCTTTTCTTTTTTTTTTTTTTTGACAGAGACTCTCTGTTGCCCAGGGTGGAGTGCAGTGGCATGATCTCAGCTCACTGCAACCTCCGCCTCCTGGGTTCAAGCAATTCTCATGCCTCAGCCTTTCAAGTAGCTGGCATTACAGGTGAGCGCCACCGTGCCCGGATGATTTTTGTATTTTTAGTGGAGGTAGGGTTTCACCATGCTGGCCAGGCTGGTCTCAAACTCTTGTCCTCAAGTGATCCATCTGCCTTGGCCCCCTGAAGTGCTGGGTTTGCAGGTGTGAGCCACCACACCCAGCCCCTGGAAGTTCATTTCTTATCTTTCCTATATATGTCTGTATTCTAACCTTGTTTGTGAAATTATACATCAATTCAGAAGGTTTGATAGTGTCTTTCATCTTAATTGCTCATTTGTTCCTTAATAAAAATAACAGTATTTTTCAGTTAAATTGTCAGAAAACATGAAGGCTTCATCCTTTAAAAAACTACAGAAGGTGAGTCAAACTTATGATACTTGGGATCCTTGGTTTTATAAGGGAATGACCTATCTTAGGAAAGTCCTACTTGGAGCATTTGAGATTTTCCCAACATATCAGTAGTAAAGCTCTTAAACTGAAATGTTCTGTGCTATAAATATTGAACATACTAATCTTTAAAAGTGATTTATTTGATACAGCCTTTTAGAAAGTAAAAATCACAACTTTTGCTTATATTACCAAAATCTGTAAACTGCTAGAGTAAGAGTTTTTTGTTGATGTAAAACCCTTATTGAAAAGCATTCATGACCAAACATTCTAGGTGGAATCTTAATTTATAAAACTTACATTATTTGAGAGAAGGTAGATACTAAGTGATTTCACAAGAACTTCAATAACATAATATATGCTGTGAAGGAAAAATACAGGTTGCCATGAGAAGCTTTGTAGTGCCACCAACTTTAGTCTGTAGTGTTTGCTAAAAAGGTGAGCTTGAAACTGAGGTCTGATTGTTGACTAAGAGCAATTTCCACAACTGGTTGCATGTCAGAGTTATCTTGGGGAGCTTTTAAGAAGATGTACTTCCAGTTTCCACTTCTGGAAATTTGACCTAAGGAGCTCCTAAGTAGGGCCCAGGAAAAGCACTTGGATAATTTTTTTTTTTTTTTTGAGGCAGAGTCTCGCTCTGTTGCCCAGGTGGGAGTGCAGTGGCACGATCTCGGCTCACTGCAAGCTCCACCTCCCGGGTTCAAGCCATTCTTTGGCCTCAGCCTCCCTAGTAGCTGGGACTACAGGTGCCCGCCACCATGCCTGGCTAATTTTTTTTTTTTTTTTTTGAGACGGCGTCTCGCTGTGTCTCTGTAGCCCATTCTGGAGTGCAGTGGCGCAATCTCAGCTCACTGCAAGCTCTGCCTCCTGGGTTCACACCATTCTCCTGCCTCAGCCTCCCGAGTAGCTGGGACTACAGGCGCCCGCCACCACACCCAGCTAATTTTTTTGTATTTTTAGTAGAGACGGGGTTTCACCGTGCTAGCCAGGATGGTCTCGATCTCTTGACCTTGTGATCCACCCGCCTCGGCCTCCCAAAGTGCTGGGATTACAGGCATGAGCCACTGTGCCCAGCCAGCACTTGGATAATTTTGATGTAGTTAGGCAAACACTTGAGAATTTCTGAGCTAGTGAAAGAGGAAGAGGAAAGTGCATTCCAAGTAGAGAGAACAGTGTGTGCAGTCTCTGAGAGCAGGCAACTGAAAGGATACAAAAAGGCGGACGTATAGGTTAGGAATGAAACATTTAGGAGAGGTGGGGAAAGTTGTGAATTAAGACCAGAGAGGTAGGAGGGTGCTTGATTAACTTAAGCCTTCAGGTCATAAGAAAGAGTTTAGACTTTAGTTTCAATTGTGTTTTATTTTTGAATGACGGGATAACACAGTTAAATATATGCTTCAAAAGAATACTGGGAAGATAAAAAGGCACCTTGGGAAGAGGTCAGTATTGTGTGAGAGGGGCCAGGTAGGAGGCTATAATAGTAGTTCTGAAAGAGATGATATTTTGGACTCGGTAGTGACAATGGAAATGGAAAAAATGGATATATGAAAGGTACAGGAAGTAGAATCAATAGGACATTGTAATCGACTAGCTATCGAAATTGAAGAGGTAAAAAATATCACCATCTTTCAGATGTCTGACATCAACATCTTTGTGGGTGATGGTACCGATTAATTAAATGGGCAACAGTGCAGAAGATGGGGATTAGGGGAAGATAATGAGTTTGGTTTTGAACATAGTGAGGTTGAGGTACTTGTGAGACAGTCATGGTCAGAAGTTTAAAGGAAGAGTATAGACTGGAAATAGAATTGGGAATTTGTTAACACAGTGTAGGAAGAAAGAATGAAAGGAAAAGAGCACCTATGAAAAGTTTGGGGCACCTCCTAAAGCTAAATGTCTGTTAGTGGAAACTCAGAATTGCCAGTTTAAAAAAAGCAAACCACAAGCCTGTCATAAAAGTGGTATCACAAAAATTGAGAGTGTTTCCAGGAGGGACTGCTCAGCTATGGCAAAATGATGCAAAGTGTTCATTGGAAGACAGCCACATAGACATCGGAGTCATGGAGCCAGTGCAGTGGTGGGCCCAGGAGCCAGAATGGAATAGGAAATGAGAAGGAGACAATAGCTTGTTGTTAGCATATGATTACTAGTTGTAGAAACCTTGGCAAATACTCCTGGGATTGACTGCTTCTGGCATGCCTGGAGCTGTTGAGCCCAGAAAGAAACAATGCTGAAGAGGGATTCTCATCTTGTGACCTGAAAAACAAAAAAGCTGGTAATAGCCACTTAAATTCATCAGAATCCCTGTCCCTTTTCTCAGAATTATTTATTTGAGGGCTTATTTAGTTTTTTGGGTTTTTGCTTTTTACTTACAGATACTAACTTGAGTACATTCTACCTCCCGGTTTGCGTACCCCCTGCTATGTTGAGATTCAGCCCTCCTTACCCAGCCTGCATTATTACGAAGTCTGTAGACCGGTGCTCTCCACTTGAACTTGCTGCAATGATGGGAGTCCCTGCCTAGTAAAGTAGCTCTTAGCCACATGTAGCTATTGAGCACCTGAAGTGCGGCTCATGTGACTCAGGAACTGAATTTTTAATCATTAATTAATTTAAATATAAGCCACCTGTGGCTACTGGCTGCCATATTGAACAGTGTAGATCTAGACAATATTTTTGAGATGATGGGCTGTGAAGGGAAGATGAGTAATAAGGTGATATCTAGAGCGGGATGCAGATATCTTATAAGTAATATATTACAGTTTTGAAATCCTCGTGTGTTTTGTGTAGAAGAACTATGATACAATATGCCCTTTACATTTCATTATCTGAGAAATGTCCTCTTTAACCCCAGTTATGGGATGGGTATAGTTTTTGTATATCCTTCATTACTTTGTGTGTTCAGAAGATAGTTACCCTTTTGATCTTTATTAAAGACTTGAAACAGCTAATATGCGAATGCTTTATTTTGAATTTTAATGCTGTGTTTTAAATAGTTTTATTTTTCTTGTGGCAGTTCTGTTGAGTGGAAATGTTAAATAATCTGTTTCTAAAGAGAAATGAGATTGAATTGGTCTTGATTTTTTTATATGCATGTAAAGCTTATTGTGTGCCAAAGTGCAAGTGCCTTATATACATCACTTTTTTGATCATCACACAAACATGTGAGATAGATACTCTATTCTCTACATTTTACAGATAAGGAAACTAAGGTAAACTAACACAGGAGCAGAAAACCAAACACCACATGTTCTCACTCATAAGTGAGAGTTGAACAATGAGAACACATGGACCCAGGGAGGGGAACATCACACACCTGGGCCTGTCGGGGGGATGGGAGGAAGGGGAGGGAGAGCATTAGGGCAAATACGGAATGCATATGGGGCTTAAAACCTATATGATGGGTTGATAGGTGCAGCAAACCACCATGGCACATGTATACCTATGTAACAAACCTGCTCGTTCGTTCTGCGCATGTATCCCAGAACTTAAATAAATAAAAAAAAAGAAACCTAAGGTAGTAAGAAATTAAGTCCCTACCCAGAGATACATAGTAGAAAGTGGTAGGGTTGGGTGAGTTTGAACCCAGGCAGTTTTGACTCTATCATGTAGCTTCTTAATGATTATACTATACTGTCCCCCAAGTCGTACACTAATTGCTTTTATTATTTTTCCAGTTTTATATAGATCCATATAAGCTGCTGCCACTCCAGAGGTTTTTACCTCGACCTCCAGGTGAGAAAGGACCTCCAAGAGGTGGTGGCAGGGGAGGCCGAGGAGGAGGAAGAGGAGGAGGTGGCAGAGGTGGTGGCAGAGGCGGTAAGTTACTTGGGGAAAATTTCTAATGAAATTTCAAAGTCATAGCTGATTAATATAATACAATTTAGCTTTGTACATAGCAAACCCTCCCTTATGGTTCTTTTTATTAAAGCTGCTTTCAAATATTGGCAGATTGTCCATAATAATAATGCTTCATTTCAACAACTTGCTTAAAAATCTACTAAAGTATACTTTTGAGGGACTTCATTTCTTTGGGTTATTCATGTTTTCTTGGGCATTTTAATAAACCATAGGATTATCTTAATTTTAATTTCTTAGTTAATGTCATTGAGTGTAGACTGCATGCTGAAAGCTGGTCATACATTCTTTTAATTTCCGTGTATATTCTTTTAATACTCAGCAAAAGCTTTTGAGATAGATGATATCCTTATTTTATGAATGAGGAAATGGAGACTTACAGAAATTAATTTGCCCCAGTCAAACAATTGGCAGACCCAGAATTAAAATGCGTATCTTCTGATGTCATGTCAAGAACTAATAAATTCATTGCTGTGATCTCACTGTTTAGATGTACGCCTTTCCCCCAAGGTTTTGGCACATTCATCATTATGGGCAGCTAGGTGATGAGCAGGGCTCTGGGGAGTGGGACTGCCATGCCCTGTGAGTAGGAGGACGGGGAGTGATGAGGTAATGGGCAGAGCCAAAGTGGAAAGGGAGAGGAACTGAAAGTTGGGCTTAGACAGCTTTTGTTACTGGAGCTGAAAAAGAGAAGGAATGCTTTACTTTGGCATCTCTCAATTTAATCATCATTTCACTCTATAAAGGTACTTTTTTGCGTCCATATAGGTAGGAAAATTTTCAGGGGTACCTTCTTGAGAATTTGATGAATAGAGATTCCCCTGTTCTCATTTGATGTTGAGTATCATTTAACATTTCAAAAAATTCACAACTATCTTATTTTTTTAAAATCTTACTTACGTAGCTCAGTTAACCTTAACTATCATATTTATTATCGTGCCCCCAGAACAAAAGCACCCATATCTGCCATCCGTTGTTCTTAGGATAAAAAGCCTTAGTTCCATCAAACTATCCTTAGTTGAATCAAAAAGTATTTATCATAAGCAAGAGCTAAGGCAATAATCATACGTATTTTAACAAGACTGAATCATACTTTAAAGTAACAAGTTTTTCTAATTTATTGAAATTGAATAATCTGGGGATTTAACCTGTTGCCCAGTTGGTAAACTACTAGTTTCTCCATTTTTATCTTGTAAAATTTTTTCCTTGATAAAATATGTGAATCTATATTTATTCATTATAATTATAGTTATTGTATTGATCTTTGTAGGCTTATCAGTATAAGAGGTTATATAGTTAATAACTTAATGTTTATTATTTATTTACTATTTAAATATTTTGCATTATTATTTAATAAATGTTTTTAGGTGGTTTTAGAGGTGGAAGAGGAGGTGGAGGTGGAGGCTTCAGAGGAGGAAGAGGTGGTGGTTTCAGAGGTAGGTATTATCTTTAAATTGCTTAATTTTTAGAATTGATATTATCTGGCATTTTGTTTTTGCTTAAGTTTAATTTTTTCTGCCAGCAAGTATATGGAACACTATGGTGTTCTTTGCTTAGCCTAATTTGTGGTTTCATTTTATATCACTTGTTTTTGCCTTTTCAGTTTTTTAACCTAATTCTAATTTGTTTTGCTTTATTATTAATTTGAAAAAAAAGGTGTAATATGAATGACAGTTAAATTTGATAAAGTATGTTTGCTAAACATTATAGGAACTAATGCTGATTTTAAACTTGAGATTTACGTTATAATACTATTAAAAATCCATTTTCTGTGCCCTTAATACTTTAATTTTTTCTTAGGAAGAGGACATTAAGTGAAACAGTTGACAGACATCACCGGTTGACTTCTGCATTAACCTGCATGATCTGTTTCCTCTGTGGATTGGAAACTTGGTTCTTGAGCAAATCTTGAAGATCTTGGTCATTTTATGACAATGGATCAAAAATGTTAGCGTCATGCAAAGCAGCGGAATAGTGAATCTTGCTCTAAAAGAACATGAACAAATCTTTCTAATGTTTTGTACAGTGCCTGGCACTCTGTGGGTGCCTAATAAATGGCAGGAGTTTTCATTTGAAGCATATTTGAATTTTTAAAATAAAGTGTTTTATTCCCTTAAGTTATTTAGAGTGTGTTTATTAAATGAAACCCATTTTTTGAAGTAGAAAGGAATAACTAAAACTTAAACACAGTGAATTGCAGATCGAAAAAAGGATTTATTTGTATTACTGATCTTTTAAAAAATAGGCTGCTGTAGCAGTACTTTAAGAGTATTTACAAATTAACACCCCCTTTCAAAACCCTGGCCTTTTATGTATGAGAAGATAGCTCTGTATTTCCCTTTTGCATTTTAATATGTAAATCAGTTAAGCTGTTTCTCTAATTGCAATTAATAATTGATTTAAAAATTTTCCATATTAGTAATGTATTAAAGATGGAGTAGCTCTGTTCAAGTGAAAAACCATAGCAAGAAATTTTTAAAAAGCAGTTACTTTTTCTCATCCAACATGAATATTAAAAGTTTTACTGAATGTTACTTTTACTTTTTTAAAGGGACTCTAAAAGTTTAAGGTGTTATTTACTACACGTGAATATTTGATTGCATACTACATGTTCAGATTGCTGGGTAAGGATGTTAAAAATGAAATTAGTTTTGGTCACCATTGCTAGTGAATGTAAAGAAATGACTGTGGTAGCAAGTTAGAATGCTGTGATATGGAGCCATTTAGCCTGCCATTCATTTTTCACTTCTCAGAAGGAATGATGTTTCTATATCATTTGTTAAATTATCTAACATGCTCATGGAGGAATGCTCTTGAATGCTCATTTGAGGAGCATACAGTGTTGTCTTTGTCAGTATTTGGGGTTTTATCTTTTTTTGATTGATGGAGTTGCAGCAGGATGAATTAATATATATGATGAGCAAATGTGTTGAAAATTACAGTTTTTACAGTAATAGGCAGTTATGCTTTTACAGTTTAGGACAGGAGATTTTTTTTTTTTTTTGATTTTGTGTGCGGTATTTATTTCAAATGTTTGTTAAAACAGCACTGTTATTTCTCAGGACAAGAGCAAAGATCACCCCCTGCAGAAGCTTGGGAACTATGTACAGAACTTTATAGAACAGAGGCCATACTTTAGTTTAAGCCTGTCGGCTGACCAGAGAATGGAATTCTGCGTGGACTCAAGGAACAAAAGAAAACTAGGCAGGGAGAGGGAAGAAAAGTGCCCATCTGAATCAAACTTCAGCTGCCATCAGGGCACATCTTGTGGTGGTCACAGATTGTAGGCTGTTTTTTGGAAGATTCGGGTTCAGCACAGGATTCCATTTGTCTACTTGGCTACACCCCTGGCTGAGGTGCCATGAGGTCAATGTCACTCAAGTTCCTGGCCAGCCAAACTCCCGCAGCAAAGAGTCCCAAATTTAGTATCAAGTTAGGACAGGAGATTATTTGATTTAAAACTGTGGTGATGAAATTTCCATGCAGTGTTAGGGCCAGGGTTTTTGCTTTTGGTTTGGAAAAGATGTTCGTGAGCACCAAAGGGTGATGGCATTGTCCCAAGGACAAATAATAATAGTGCAACATTTCTACAGTTTTTTTTTTAACATTAAAAATAAATCTAAACTGGCAATAATGGAGATAATATATAGATCAGTAGACAAACCACTTGGAGATTTTACCTTTTCAGCTTATGCATATCTTTTGGTCACTGGCCATCTTTAAGCTTTTATTTCCACATCTTTTCCCTTTTTTTCCTTATAGTTTCTGTCTTTTTGAGATGGAGTTTTGCTCTTATTTCCCAGGCTGGAGTGCAGTGGTGCAATCTTGGCTCACTGCTACCTCCACCTTCCAGGTTCAAGCGATTCTCCTGCCTCAGTCTCCTGAGTAGCTGGGATTACAGGCATGGGCCACCATGCCCGGCTAATTTTGTATTTTTAGTAGAGACAGGGTTTCTCCATGTTGGTCAGGCTGGTCTTGAACTCCTGACCTCAGGTGATCTGCCTGCCTTGGCCTCCCAAAGTGCTGGGATTACAGGTATGAGCCACCGCACCTGGCCTAGTTTTTGGGTTTTTTTGAGGCATTTCATTTTGAATCAAATTCACATGTATTTCTAAGCCTTATCCCAATATAGCTTTTTTGTATCACTCATGAAAGAAGCATAAAAAAGAACTTCAAATGCACATACCTCACTCCTATCAAAACTTTCATCTGCAGCAGAAAGCTGACTATCTGAAATTACATATTTCTCAGTTTTTAGAATAATTATTTCTGGAAATATTTCTCAGTTTTTAGAATAATTATTTCTGGAAACGTTGTCATGGATGCTACAACTAGGTATAACTTATTATAGAAAAGGAAGATAGTATGACCCAAAGCAAATTCAAAAATTTTAAGTTTTATTTTGCATACCGAATGAAAGATATTTTTTTAAAGGGAGTGATTTCCTCTTGGGTATTATGTTTATTGCTCTAGGGTCATTTGAAAACGATGCTGATGAGATTCACTTTTCTAGTATAGGTATAACAACATTACATTTATAAAAATGTGAGTACTGGTAGCTATAAGATTTGGGACAGATAAATAAACCTGTTCATCTTGAGTTTATACACATGCAAGAGAACTGAGGCAAAAGGATTGTCTTAGGCTTCTCCTGTGCCATTCTAGGATTTATGAAATTAAACTAAGTGGGTAAATATAGCCCTCTAGTGGTTCTGTTTTATGCTTACACTATTAACTTTGGTGCATCTAAGCATTTCTCTAATATTTACTGATTTTAAGAAACTGAGGAGAATCAGATTTTAATAATGTTAATAGCATAAAGAATATGGGAAAAAAGGTAATAGGGATACCGTATCATTCTAAGAAAATATGTTCAGGTTAGTTTTCAGGTTGTAATGTGATAATCCAGAATATTTTTATTCTGTACTTTACAATGTCAGTGATTGAATTCAGATGCTTTGGCAAAGTGTACAATGATTACTATCAGATAATATTAATTACTCATGTGCATATCAAACTATAGGGGAAGTTAACAGGTGGATGGTGGAGTTGATCATGTTATATCCATGCTATGAAATACATAGCTACTAATAAATTAGACTATTAGATGCTGAGTTTATTGACTTGTAATTTATAATACAGCCTTAGGGGAAAACAAGTTGCATTATATATATACACATATATACTTATTTTTTTCCCCTCATTTTATTCATACAAGTGGAGGAAACCTCAAACACTTGTATGAATATATGTATAAGCAGAGAAAAACGTAAGAAAGGATATGCACCAAACAATACTGGTAACCTTTAGGAGAGTGAGATTTGGAAGTTGGAAGGAGACTACTTCTTTATCACTAATATTTAAATTGTTAAGAAAAAAAAAAGGAGCCGACATGGAAAAACTTGAAGGGTCAACAGAAAACAGGGACCTTAATCTGAATAGTTTTAGAGGACTAAGGCTGGCTCTTAATTTCCAGCAGAAATCAGTTAAGTCTGATCCTATACTGATTTCCTGAGTTTGTTTATTGTTTAAATGGGATGTGTGTGCTTGATAATCTCCTTAGAAAGAAGACTGATGCCCAAATAGGTTAAAATGTGTGGTGCTTGGTATTTCTTTTTGTTTTGCTAATAAGCTTTTCCCTTATTCTGGGAATTAAAATCCCTTCCTCTTTAGTCCAATTAAAGCTGTTAAGGGAGGGCCTCTATGAAAAGGCCCTTCTTTGAGATCTCTAAGTGGAAATGATTGGTCCTGAAAAATCTTTCCTCAGTAGCTGTAAAACTGTTCATAATTATCGAAGGCTTATTATGAAGGGTGTCTCGGTATCTTCCCTCCAGAATGCTAAGAAATAATTTAGGCAACAGTTCAGACTCTAAAAATGAAGATGGCTCGGTCTTTTCACAGAGTGAACACAATATTGTTGCAACTTACTTGATTATGGCAGGTATGGATGTTTAATTAACAGTTGTCTGTCTTTAGGTGAAGAAAGGCAGAAGTTTTCAGCATAAGGCATGCATTGTTTCAAGTTCCATATTATTGGCCAACCTCGACAAGTCATTTATCCTGACTTGGCTTGCTCGTTGGTAAATGAGGATGATGATATTCTATTTCTGGGCTGTAAAGATCAAATAAGAGAATGTGGGTGAAAGAATAAGTGAAAACATTGTTAGTGATGGCTATTGTCACAGGTTATTTTGAAGTTTGATAAATAACATAAGAGCAGTGAAGTGAGGCTGAGAAAAGTTTTCTATGTAATAAATAGTTCTTTTATAAAAATCTATGTATTTGGTTACTGCATTGTCAAAGTTTTTATTGGAGAAGAGTATGCACCATGGCAAAAATGTATTTTTAGCATCATTTACTATTCTTACATATAGCCCTCATATTTTTGTTCTTGGTGGTAGAATTTAGCTAAGGACTTAAAGGTTCTGGAAAGAAAAAGTCCTAAGAAGACAGAGCAGAGTATATTGTCATTGAGGACAGAGTCTGAAAATTCAGCTTGTTCCAGAATGCTTATTGGAAAACGCTTGAGTTTTGGATTTCATCTTTTAGTGTATTTGCAACTGTGAGCAAGTTTCTTCTCCTTTTTGTTCTTCCATTTTCTCATCTGTAAAACAAGCATAAGAATAAGTTACCTGTCATGATTGTTATAAGGAGTAAAATTAAGTGACACATAAGTGCCATATAGTAGGTGTTGGACAAATATTTGTTTCTTTTTCCCTTTCCTCCCCACATACTCACTGATGTAAAGGATTGTTTGCAGAAAAAAAGGGATGGGGGAATGACAGTAGAAACTTTTTATCCTTTAATGTGTCATTGAATTGTGTAACTTTTGTATTGAGTAATCACTTAATTTTCAACTTTAATGAGTTTTAGAAGTAACTGTTATATTGAGTTCATTGTTTTTTGAATTGACTTTTATAAAAATTTTCAAACATATTCAAAAGTAGAGTGAAAAGTATAACACATCATCCTATACCCAGTTTATAATTGTTTAGTTTCTTCCTTATAATTCAGCGTATTACTTCTAGTGCTAGAAATTGAGCTCCTCAGTTAAGTTTTGTGATTTTAGTGACGTGTTATCTTGTTCATTTGAATACCTCTGTATGGTAAGTACTAGACAAGTTCTAATTTTTTTGTAATTGCAAAAAAGGCTGAGAAAATCTCATAACAATTACATGGAAATACCTTGTATACAATGTTTGGTTTAGTTATTTGTAGATGACCAAAAAAAAAAAAAAAAAAACCCCAACTCAAACTATCCTGTTTTGACCTGGTTACAAAATTAGCATGCAGAAAATATTCTACTTAGTTCTTATCTCCGTAACAGTAATAATAATAGTAATCTTACTACTGCTACTAATGTTATCATTTGAATACTTGCTATATACCAAGCACTGTTGTAAAACCTTACACATACAGAATAATTCATCCTTACACTAATTCAGTAAGTTACTATTCAGTTTTATTTCTCTAGTTTATATAGATGAAGAGCTTAAGAAACTTGTCCAACACACACATCTACTAAGTAGCTACACCAGGATTTGAACCCAGGCATTTTGGTTCTACAGCCCTCACATATAAATCCGAGTCAGCTTTATCAACGTATATACAATGAGTGTGTGTTATTTGCTTCTGTTTCTGGTGGATCCACTGAAGAAAGCATATCTGACCTCTTTATGCTTTTGTTCTGCCCCTGTATCAAGCATCTATTTTTCTTTAAATCCCCTAACTTTCTTCCTTTAACAAAACTCATGTAAACTCGCAAATCAAAACCGAAACTATGAGGAAAGGGTGTAGTGAAAGCATTTATTTCACTTGTTACTTTTACCAAGAGCCTATTTAGATTTTTTTTGTTTTTTTATTTAATGGTTAATTTGATCTTTCATTTAGATTTTGGCTCCTATAAACTGTTACAACTTCCAGTGCGACAGATGTTTTGTTAATTTATTGTGTCATTGAGCCCTCTCCCTTTCCCCAATTAAGGCTGGGAGGTAAGAGCACATGGTGAATTTGAGGATCTGAAATAAATCATTATGGATGAACTGTAAAATGAAGGGTAAAAGATAGGTTGAAAAAGATGGCTGAGTACCAGACGGTGACGAGCCATGTAAGTATTAAAGGTAACAGGGAGTCACTGAAGCGTTTGAAACGAGAGTGACATGATCTGATTTGCATTTTAGAAATGTACTATAGTGGTAGCTAAGAGACCACATAGGAGGCCATTGCAGTGATTCTGAGGAGGGAGTAATGGCAGTGAGGACAGAAGGAAGTAGATACATTCAAGAGCTAGAAGGTGGAATTGATTGGATGATGGGATTGTGGGAGAAGGAGAGAAGTATCGAAAATGACGCCCAGGTTTCTTTTTTGAGCTACTGAATAGATGGTGATGCTCTTCATCAAGAAAGGAACACACTTGGGGAAGAACAGGTTTGAGACAGGAGAAAAAAATCTCTCAGTTCAATTTGAGAGGTGTTCAATAAAAAGCTGGACATATGGGTTTGAGTGTCTGGAGGCTGAAAAGTATCAGGGTATAGCTTTGGGTATGAAGAAATCACTCAGAGTATGTGTTAAATGTGAAAAGAAAGGGGTCTAGGACAGAAGGTTGGACAATGCACATATTTAATAAGACACAGATGGAGAAAGAAAGGCCAGGAAGTAGATCAAGAAGAGTCTGTTGAAGAGATTGGATGGAAGTCACAGAAGACAAGAGGGAAAATGTTTCAAGAGTGAAGGAGAAGTCAACATCAAGTGCTACTTAGCATTTAGACTGACTGTCAGATGGGACTTAACTAAAATCTAACGACTAGGTGATCTATTATATACCCATTAGAAGACCTACAGCTGTGGAAACAAGGCAGCGTGCTTGGTACAGCTGCAGAGAGAATAGAGAAAAGGGCTAAACTGCTTACTTCATACCCCCCATTATTTGTAAGACTCCCAGAATTATAGTCCCTTTGTTCTGGTTGTGTACTTGGTAGGCAGCAATTTACTGCACCGTTTTTATCTAACTTTAAAAACAAATCATTGAATTTGTAGCTAGCCCACAAAGTCTTCATTTCATTAAATTCTTTGGAGTATGTCTTGTATACATGCTACAATCCTAGATGCTAAAAATAGGGCCAAAGAATCATCAAATTTTCTGTCATTGTATTCTAATTATCTTGAAGGAATGATACAAATTAAGCAATATGGGTTTTAGTTATAGCCCACTTATTAAATAAATAAAGCTGTATGTCACATATTCAAAAACCACAGAAATCATGAGGAGCCTGAAATCTACATGAAAAGACTAGGAAAAGTAACAGTTAAATTATATAGCGTTACATAAGACTAAGTTAATCATAAGCAAGTAGTTTGGAAATTGAGGGAGGAGAGGATAGCGTGGGTAGGAGAAGGCTTAGGGGCTTGAACTGGATGGCATTTGGATAGGCAGAGGGAAGGAGCAGGGTGCTCCAAGTGGGAGAAATACGAGTCAGGCATGGTGTATCTGGGGAAAAACTAGAATGGAGAGTTCGCTTGACAAGTGTAGAAATGTGCTTCTAGAGAGTGACAACAGATTGAGGCAAAGAGCCTGGAATATCAGGTTGGGACATTTGGATTTTTATCCCACAGCCAGTGGCGAATATTACAAGTTTTTAGGAGGAGAAGAACCATGGTTAAGTCTATGTTATAGCAAGCTGATTCTGCCAGAAGCAAGGAGGGGGAAAGAACAGGAATCTGGAAGTTTAGTGTAACAGGCTAAGGCAGAAGTTCTGACTGAAGTGCCGATATATGATAAAAGTTTTTACTGAGCTGATATTGTTGTATGTTGGTTCTTGGAAACTGTCCCTCTCTGACAATAATTGGGGATCAATCACCAAGTAATTCTTTTCTCGACGGGGAACTCAACTTTATTCCTGCTTGTTGCACAACCCTCCTTTAGTCTCTAACAATCCAGTAATGATTCTAGCTTCTTGACTGAAATCTACTCCCACCCCACCCCCTCCCACCCCTTTAGGATCTAGTACAGCCCATATCTGGCTTATGCCCTTTACAGCATGTAGGGGATGTTAAACATGCACATCCAGTACACTCAACAGTATTTCTCAGTGTAAAATAATACAGTGGCATTCTGGTTAATAAGTTTAGTTATCCGTCTACCTCAATGCAACCAGTCTGGGGCACTGACAACACTGAGGTTCTGGACCTGCAAGCAAAGAGTCAGAAACTTAATTAAGGTGGTATCAGCTGTGAGGCTTCTCTATGGACCAAAAAGCTGGCTCAACTTCCTCTCTGGATAGACAAGTCTTATAGTATGCATTCTTCTATTGGGATAGGGGTGTGCTTGTGTGTGTGTGTGTGTGTCTGTGTGTGTCTGTGTGTGTCTCTGTGTGTGTGTTGGAATGAAGAATTTGGATATGTTGAGTTTCAAGAAATACTGGAATAGTCATATAATCTTACATATGGTAGATGCTTAGTAAATGACAATGAGTTGAATGAAAAATAATGTGGAACTGGAGCTTGTGTCATGGCTGAAAATAGTGACAAAAGTGCTGTGAGGACAGAATGATAATTGAAGCTTGAGAAAGGCAACTATGGAAAGAGAAGAGTCCCAGGCCCCAGGAAGGAAGAGGAGGAAGTTAAGCTGCCAAAAAGAGGGTATGGTCCATCATATATTTGTCCTAAAAATCAGCAGGAATGGTATGAAAGCCAGTGAAGGAGTTTCAAGGACAGTTCACTCAGTAGCGATGACATTAAAACCAGCCTTCAGTGCTGCCTTGTGCAATTGGCAGATTCTTTGTGTTTTAATTTTCTCATTTCTATTTCACAGAAGGGATGTGAAGATGTTACAGTTTTAAGAACAGCAGGAGCTCTTCAAATAAATGAACTAAAATAGATCTGTTATGTTTTTAAGGGGGCTTAAATATTTCATTTTGAGTCTACTTTGAAACATTCAAATTAAACAAAATGCATCATATTTTTGTGTGTGTTCTCAGGTGTGATAAGTATTCTCAGCAACATAATAGTTCTGGGCATCTTCATTAAGTACAAGGAACTTCGGACACCCACAAATGCAATTATTATTAACCTGGCTGTTACTGATATAGGGGTCAGTAGCATTGGCTATCCCATGTCTGCTGCCTCAGATCTGTATGGAAGTTGGAAATTTGGATATGCAGGCTGTCAGGTATTGGAGATCATTGGAATGAAAGCAAAACAAATAGATCAAAGAAATGTAAATTTAAATGTCTAAAAAGAATCCCAAGAGTTTAAATCGAAAAAGATATTGTAGGATAATGGACACAGTGCTTTTACGGAAAAGAATTTCAGAAGTGACTAGGAATATATTCTTTAATAAGAGAAATAAAACCACCAACCATTGTTGTATTTTCAAAATTGCCCCAACCCAAAGGAAGAAACAAACAAAACACCTAGCCTTCAACTAAAGAAGAGTGCTGATTTGCATATTCAAAGAAATTTGCATATTGCAAATTGAAAAAGAAATACCCTGCTTTCATCTGAAACAATATTTAGTGATTTAATCGTATTATGGAAGATAGTTAAGCCACCATGTTGTTGAATTTTTTTGCTATAGAAAGTCCTCCATGACAATTGTTACTAAATGTATTTGTTATTTTTTACTAAAAAGGAAATGAGTTAATATTAATTTGCTTTAAGATAGTAGGCAATTATTACTTTTGGCCTAATTCTTTTAGCGGTTTACTATCATAAGCTAAAAACTATAGAGAATTAAATGAAAGTAGTAGTGAATACTGAATATCCACGTAAGTACCAACCAGTTTTGTTAAGTCTTACTGTTCCTCAATCTGTGCTTCAGATTTTCCTTTTTAAAGACATAAAACTATACAGATAATGATGAAGGCCATTGCATACCATCCTCAATGTTATTCCTCTCATGAATGTTTTCCTATCTTATATATTTGCACATAAACCAGATACTGTCTGAATACTTTAGGTTTTGTGTAAATGATATAACATTGTTTGCATTATGTGATTTCCTTTCATTGTTCTATATTATGTTTTTGAGGTTTATCCATGTTGATGGATATGGCTGTAAGTCATTCATTTTGATTGCTATACAATATTCCGTTTTATGAACATAGCCCAAAGTACTTTTTCATTTTACTCTTATTGGACATTTGTTCCCATTTTTTTTTTCTATCACAGGGAAGGCTTCAATAAATGTTCTTATATACGTCTCCTTATGCAATATATGAGTTTCTTTAGACACATTGCCTAGGAGTGGAGTGGTTTAAGTTGTAGAGAATGTTCATCTTCAATTTTATCAGAAGTAGCCAAATTGCTGTCCAAAATAGTTATTCAAATTATGAGAACATCTATTACTCCACATTCTCCTTAATACTTGGGATTATCAGACTTTTAAATTTTCATTTTCAAGAGTGTGAAATGCCATCTTATAATCAGTATTTCTTTGAATATTTATTGTGGTTGCATGTCTTACGTTATAAACATTCAAATGCCAGTGGGCTTTTGTGCATACCCCATTCATTCTGGCCATTTTTCTATTGAGTTTGTCTTTCCCTCCTGTTGAATTGCCCATCTTCTGAATACTAGTCTTTTGCTGGTTTGTGGTTGTTCTGCACTCTGTTCACAGAGTGCTGTAAAGAAATTTCACTGTAAGTCTTAAAATTTTGAAAAAAGTTCATTTTAGTTAATGAAATTACAAAATACTTTCCATAAATTTTTATTAAACTAGTTATAATTTGACAATGAAGATGTCTTTTAAAGTAGTAAAAAACATTTAGTATATTTGAGATATATTCTAACAATGGTACAAAAATCTAAATGTTTCTTGGGAGGGTGTTTAGAATGGTAGAGTATTTTCAATTTTGGTTTTCAGGTTTATGCTGGATTGAATATTTTTTTTGGAATGGCAAGCATTGGATTACTCACTGTCGTGGCCGTGGACCGATACCTTACCATCTGCCTTCCTGACATAGGTACAACACTTTTCTCAGCTTTCTTAATGAATCAATTTCTTGACTAATGGTCACTCAGTATATATGCTAAAATATAAACCTAATGGTTTATAGTTAGGGTCAGTTTTATTTCTCTGGCAATAATTGTTCAAATGTTTCAATGGCTTCCTGTTGTATTTAGAATAAAATCCAAATTTCATAAGGTCATTCACACTTTGAGTTATGGATCAAGCCCAAAGTGAGGTCTTCGTATCCATTGTTTTGCTAGGTCTGGAAAGCTACTCTTCCTGCTTATCCTCTGACTGATTCTTTTCTCATTTAGGTTTCAGCTTAAATGTCATTTTTTTCCAGAATGTGAACTTATGTAGATAGGCTTGGTAAAAAGGGAGAACATATTTGTTACTTTTATTTGGCGTTGCATGCATGTTTTGGCTCCTAAGGCCCACCAAAGTGCTCTGGAAAGAATCTACTTGATAACACTTATGAATCAAGCAAGTTTAAAAAAGTGAGTCCCATTAATGGCAAATGCTGCTAATATTTCCTATGCTTGATAATAGGGAGAAGAATGACCACCAACACTTACATCGGCATGATTCTGGGAGCCTGGATCAATGGCCTGTTTTGGGCTTTGATGCCTATCATAGGGTGGGCTAGTTATGCCCCAGATCCTACTGGTGCTACTTGTACCATAAACTGGAGGAAAAATGATAGGTAAGAGAGAAGTTTACACTTTATAATCAAATGCTTCTAGTGTAGACATTTTCTCACCCCTTCAAATTTAAGCTCAGATCATGTGTTCCTCATACAGAAGGTGGCAAAGTGCTTCCTCGGTAGTGATGATGTGATTCTAGCAAAAGTCGGAATTGAGAAAAGTGACTTATGCTTGTTTGCAAGTAAAGGTCATCCATCTCACTGTGTCTCCTTTACCCCATTCCTTCCTCCCTCCCCTGTGTTCTCTCTTAAAGCATCAACGCAGGGTACCAATCACCCTTCCAATATTTGCACATCTCAAAGGTAGGATCATGAGCAGGAAAAGGGTTAGTGAAGCTAGATAGAGTGTGCGGCTCTGGCAAAAGCCCAGGCTACCTCCCTGCTGTCTTTTCAAGATGGTCTGGTGTCCAAGCACATTCTGAGAACTGCATAGCAAAAGTATAGTCACTGCAAAGATTTCCCTGCTAGTTAGTGAGGCTTCTATATATTTTCCAGGAACAAGAGGATAATTTAGTTCATTAAAGGAAATGAAGGATGACTTAAAAACGAACAGAAAATTTCTAAATCTCAAACCAGATCTAAATCTAAAATTTTTTCTGCAGATTCAAAAAGTAAAGGCTGGGCACAGTGGTTCATGCCTGTAATCCCAGCACTTTGTGAGGCTGGGGCAGGAAGATCACTTCCACCCAGGAGTTTGAGACCAGCCTGGGCAACATATTGAGACCCTGTCTCTCCAAAAAAAAAAAAAAAAAAAAAAGGTGGGGGCAGACATTTAGCTGGCTGTGGTGGTACATGCCTGTGGTCTCAGGTACTTGGTAGGCTAAAATAGAGATTGAGTTGAGCTGGGGAGTTCAAGGCTACAGTGAGACATGATTGCACCACTGCACTCCAGCCTGGGTGACCAAGCAAGATTCTGTCTTGAAAGCAATTAAAAGTAAATACTTTAGACTTTATAGGCCAGATGTCTCTATCACAGCTATTCAACTCTGTCATCGTCCTGTAAAAGCAGCCATAGCCAGCATGTAAATGAGGGCACATGGCTGTGTTCCAATAAAACTTTATTTACAAAGATGAGTGATAGGCTGGAATAAGCCTACAGTCCATAGTTGGCCAATTTCTGGCCTAAATGAACTAAAAGTCAAATACACTTCTTAAACTATGTAACAATACAGTGACTACCAATATTATTTTTAATAATTATCTCCTCTTTCCCCTTTCCCCACTTAGGACATTAAATGAGCAATCATGATTGCCTTTTCTTATTTTCAGATCTTTTGTGTCTTACACCATGACGGTTATTGCGATAAATTTTATTGTGCCCTTGACAGTGATGTTTTACTGCTATTACCATGTCACACTATCCATTAAACATCACGCTACCAGTGACTGCACTGAGTCCCTCAACAGAGACTGGTCAGATCAGATAGATGTAACAAAGGTAAGAGGTCAACATCCTTGAAAAATTGTTGTCATGGAGCTTTTACTCACTCATAGTTGAAAGAGTCCCTGGGACCACTGAAGTCTTCTCTCCCTCATCTCCATCTCTCACTTCCCAGATCTTTCTTCTGTGTTTGCTTCCTTATTTTTTATTTTTTTGAAACGGAGTTTCATTCTTATTGTCTAGGCTGGAGTTCAATGGCACGATCTCGACTCACTGCAAACTCTGCCTCCCGGGTTCGAGTGATTCTCCTGCCTCAGCCTCCCGAGTAACTGGGATTACAGATGCCTACTGCCATGCCCAGCTAAATTTTTTGTATTTTTAGTAGAGATGGTGTTTTACCATGTTGGCCAGGCTGGTCTTGAACCCCTGACCTCAGGTGATCCGCCCACCTCGGCCTCGCAAAGTGCTGGGATTACAGGTGTGAGCCACTGCACCTGGCCACTTGCCTTCTTATTTCTGAATCATATGCTGTTTGCTCTTTTGGATATATTTTTGGCCATCATCTCTTGATTTCCTACTGTGGATGATGAGGATTCATTCTCTTACACCACCCACCTGCCCAACTCCTCCTCCATACCTTTCTCCCTCCTTATCTGTCAGTATAATGTTAACAATATTTGGTTAGATAAAGAGGGCCTTTCTCTGCTCTCAGTATGTTTAAACACACCACAGATGTGATGAACCTTATCCTCTTCTCGGAGCCATCCTCCTGGTTCCCTGGGGCCTCCTGCTCTGCTTTGAACTGATTGCTCCTGAGGACCGCTGCTCAGAAAGCCAACATCTTCAGGTCTCCCTCCATCATCAGCTCAGGATGCTTTCACCTCCTTCCAGGGTCAAATCCCCTGTTTTCTGGAATGCTTGTCTTCCTTTTTTTACCCTTCTTGTTCTTAATTTATTTCCTCTGATTTGGTGGAGCACATTCTTCAATTCCCGAAGTTATGGGAGAGGTAATATTTTTAAGACTTTGCATAACTGAAAATGTCTTAATTTTACTATCATATTGACTGACTGTTTGCCTGGTCTAGAATTCTAGGTGCAAAAGTAATATTCAAAGAGTTTTGAAGGTATCACTCTGCGTCTCCTAGCTTCCAGTATTGCTGCTACAAAGGCTGATGGCATTCTGGTGGTTGATGCTCTGTGGTGATCTGTGGGTTCTCTCTGGAAGCTTATAGGATCTTCTCTATGTCTCTAGTTTTCTGAAAATGTATACTGATGCACCTTGGTATGAGTGTTTATCCAGCACTGGATACTTGGTGAGTTCTTTCAGTGTGGAGACTCCCATCTTCCTCTTCTAGGAGATTTCTCTTATGATTTCTCTGATGATTCCAGTCCCTCTGGTTTTTTCTCTTCTCTTTCCCTGGAATTCCTTTTATTTAGATATTTAATTTGCTAGATTTATCTTCTAATTTTCTTAAATTTTCTCTCCTATATTGTCTATTTTTGTTTGTCTCTTTTGTGGTGGTTGTTTGTTTCTTTTTGTTTCTACTTTCTGGGAGATTTGCTCAACCATATCTAGGTCTAGGATAAGGGTGAGAATAGTGAAGGCCAACCCTTGGGTGCAAAATTCAAGTAAGCTCCAAAAAACTCATTAATAAAAAAAAGTGGCTTAATCTAGTACTTAAAAAAATGTAAAAAATTATGTTGAACAAAATAGAAATTTTAAATAAAAACAGGATCTGACCCTGCACTTATATAATTCACCTGATTCACCTCCCCCTGATCCCAACCTGATAATATCATACAACCTTTCTATTACATTTTTAACATTCTACTCTCACTTTTACAGATAGGGTAAAAACCATTAAAAATAATTCCAACTTTTATTTTAAGTTCAGGGGTACATGTGCAGGATGTGTAGGTTTGTTACCTAGGTAAATGTGTGCCATGGTGGTTTGCTGCCCAGATCATCCAGGTATTAAGCCCATCCATCCATTAGCTGTTCTTCCTGATCCTCTCCCTCCTCCCTCCCTCTACCCTCTGACAGGCCCCAGTGTGCGTTGCTTCTGCCATATGTCCATGTGTTCTCATCATTTAGCTCCCACTTATACGTGACAATATATGGTATTTGGTTTTCTGTTCCTGCATTAGTTTGATAATGGCCTCCAGCTCCATTGATGTCCCTGCAAAGGACATGATCTCATTCCTTTTTATGGCTGCATTGTACCACATACCATTGATGAGAATTTAGGTTAATTCCATGTCATGTCTATGATTGCTATTTTGAATAGTGCTGCAATAAACACACATCTGCATGTGTCTTTATAATAGAATGATTTATATTCCTTTGGGTATATACTCAGTACAAGAATTGCTGGGACAAATGGTATTTCTCTCTCTAGGTCTTTGAGGAATTGCCACACACAATCTTCCACAATGATTGAACTAAGTTATACTCCCACCAAGAGTGTAAAAGTGTTTTTTTCACAATCTCACCAGCATCTGTTATTTTTTGACTTTTTATTAATAGTCATTCTGACTGGTATGAGATGGTATCTCATTGTGGTTTTGATTTGCATTTCTCTAATGATCAGTGATGAGCTTTTTTTTTTCATGTTTGTTGGCTGCATGTATGTCTTCTGTTGAGAAATGCCTGTTCATGTCCCTTGCCCACTTTGTAATGGGGTTGCTTGTTTTTTTCTCATAAATTTGTTTAAGTTCCTTGTAGATGCTGGATATTAGACCTTTGTCAGATGCACAGATTGCAAAAATTTTCTCACATTCTGTAGGCTGTCTGTTTACTCTGTTTATAGTTTCTTCTGCTGTGCAGAAGCTCTTTAGTTTAATTAGATCCTATTTGTCAATTTTTGCTTCTGTT
Source organism: Rhinopithecus roxellana (assembly GCF_007565055.1). Classification (NCBI taxonomy): domain Eukaryota; kingdom Metazoa; phylum Chordata; class Mammalia; order Primates; family Cercopithecidae; genus Rhinopithecus; species Rhinopithecus roxellana. The sequence goes on from NC_044550.1 coordinate 22,215,359, forward strand.
GCAATTGCTTTTGGCATCTTCATCATGAAATCTTTGCCTGTGCCTATGTCCTGAATGGTATTGCCTGGGTTCTCTTCTAGAGTTAAAAACCATTTTTGTTGATAAAATAGCTATTTATACTCTATTCTCTCCTTGTTTTATGGATGTATATCTTCTGTTATTTCTGTGATATTATGTATATATTTATATTTCCTTCTGTTTACCACATATTTTTGTTTCCCCTGAGTTCTTGCACTGTTTTTTTTTTTTTTCTTTGCCTGTCAATGTAAAAGTTTTCTTAAGGTCTGGCGGTCAATGATTGTTCCTTCATACTTAAGAGTGATGCATTAAAAATGTTAATTGTAAGCATGGATATGCTTATTAGTGAGATGTTTCTTTTGGGGGAATTTCTAATTGTCTCTGTAGTTGTTATTATGACCATCATTATCATTATTATTATTTGCTCTCACTGTGATTATCTGCTAGTCAAAAAAAATTTTTTTTTCTAACTTCCAAACTCAACCTGGAAACAAATACAATCCTGTCTTGAGCTCAGTGAATTCTAGCACAGGCAATTTCTGCTGGATGTGTATTATACGTGACGCAGATAATTTTGTAAAGGAGCTCTTTTGTATCTTGTTTAAATGGAAAAATTGTCTTTTTCACGTTGCTCCCTCCTGATAGTCTGTTAAAATGATGGAATGGAGATTTGGGGGGAATTTCTAACTGTCCAGGTAACTGTATCTCTAGGTATTTTATTCTGGGCAGAATTCCTTTCATGTTCCTAGGTGGGAGGTACAAGTCTATCTCCAAGTTTTTTCACAGGGAGGGGGCAGCACACATATACCTCTTTTCAACACAGTACTGAAGTGCTTAGCTGAACCTGGTGTCCCTGTGTCCTGAGTTTCCCAAATTAGCCTTCTTCTTTTTTTTTTTTTTTTTTTTTTAAATGCTGAGCTCTGGAAGTCTTCCAGGGAGAGGAAGGGGAAGTTACTGGGTAGACTGAGTAGACAGGAAGAAATATTTGGACGTCTAACTACTTTATTTCTTTTTTTTGTTTGTTTTTTTGAGACGGAGTCTCGCTCTATGGCCCAGGCTGGAGTGCAGTGAGGCAATCCCTGCTCACTGCAAGCTCCGCCTCCCGAGTTCACGCCATTCTCCTGCCTCAGCCTCCCGAGTAGCTGGGACTACAGGCGCCCACCACCAAGCCTGGCTAATTTTTTGTATTTTTTTTTTTTTTTTAGTAGAGACGGGGTTTCACTGTGTTAGCCAGGATGGTCTCAATCTCCTGACCTCGTGATCTGCCCGCCTTGGCCTCCCAAAGTGCTGGGATTACAGGCCTGAGCCACTGCCCGGCAACTTTGTAGATTTCAACCAGTTCTATTTTGAGCTCCATGTGCACCCCCACATCCAGAGTTTTCTGGTATCCTTTGTTACTAGAATTTCCGTAGCTCTGTAGCATGGTGGTCTGTATCTGGTTTTCCCTCATAGTTGGTTCTTTTTAGCATTTATTTATTTACTTATTTATAAAATTATTCTCATGTTCCTTACATAATTTGCCACTTGTCCAATGGTCATTGTTTCCATTTAAAAATATGTATTGTCTAATCTCTGATTCTCTGTCCTTATGGGTTTTTTGTCTTCTTTAACCTCTGTTCCATAATTTTAGCAGGAAACCTAGGGAAGAAATATAAAAATATCATTTTTCCATTTAAACAAGATACAAGAGATCTCCTTTACAAAATTATCTGCATTGTGTATAATATATATCCAGTAGATTTGGCCTGTGTTAGAATTCACTGAGCTTAAGATAGGATTGTATTTGTTTCCAAATTGAGTTTAGAAAGTTAGAAAGTTACTTTTTTTAGTTTAGCAGATAATCCCAGTAAGAACAAATAATAATGATGGTGATGATAATAATAGCCATGCCAGCAGTTCATAGCATAATGATGTGAAGTAGAGTGGGGTGGGTTTTTATCTGTCTTTCATCAAAGTCAGCTTTTGTACTGTCCCCTAGCATACAGAAAGAAAGAGGGCGTTCTTTTATGTGTGTGTACCATTCTTAAAAGCAATGTTATATATTCTTGATATACCCATTTCACAAGGTCTTATTATCATAGATGACTTCAGGCACTTGAACAAACAACATCGAAGGCAAAAAAACTCAGTTGTTTCCTTTATATCATCAATAACATAAACATATTCAAATTCCAACCTAGATAGATTTTTACCCTACTTTAGATATATTAATATTTAAATATTTTAGATATTGGGCTTGGTGAATATTTATTTCTTTTCAGATGTCTGTGATCATGATCTGCATGTTTCTGGTGGCATGGTCCCCTTATTCCATCGTGTGCTTATGGGCTTCTTTTGGTGACCCAAAGAAGATTCCTCCCCCCATGGCCATCATAGCTCCACTGTTTGCAAAATCTTCTACATTCTATAACCCCTGCATTTATGTGGTTGCTAATAAAAAGTAAGTAATGTCTAAAATGCTTGCAATACAAAATAAAACTGATATAAAAAGAATGTTAAGACTTCTTGGGAGAGAAGCGACAGAAACCCACTTCAATCTAGCATAAAGGTCATTTGCCTCATGTGACTGGACCAGCATCTAGACCCTTAAATGCCCAGAGCTCCAGATTTGTGACAGACTCTTCCCACACAGTGGCAGAGATGACTGTGGGCAACCCAAGACCCAAGTTCTACCAGCTAAGCATCCCCAAATACCAACTGCATCTCACATGGCTCTCTGGCAGAAAAGCCCCTGGGATGTCAGTGGTCAGCTTAGTTCAAATGGTTACCCCCACCCCAAATACATGGAATAGTGGTTTCCAAAGAAAAGAGTGATTTTATTACTGGAAAATGGACAGGACAACGTTGGGCTCACTTGGTGGGTAGCATAGATGTATATTTACAAGAAATAAGACATATCATTCAAATGCAAGGGAAAAGTTTAGTCCCAACATAAAAGGCATCTGGATACTAGAGAATTCTTACCTCCTCTCTTTTTTGGCTTTCTCAGCAAAATGTTCCCTTCCTGCCTCCTCAATGAAGTTTAGACGGAGTATCTATCCAGGCTGGAGTGCAGTGGCACGATCTCAGCTTACTGCAACCTCCACCTCTGGGTTCAAGCAATTCCCTGCCTCAGCCCCCCGAGTAGCTGGGATTACAGTTGCCCACCACCACGCCCGGATAATTTTTGTATTTTTAGTAGAGATGGGGTTTCACCATCTTGGCCAGGCTCGTCTTGAACTCCTGACCTTGTGATCCACCCGTCTCGGCCTCCCAAAGTGCTGGGATTACAGGCATGCGCCACCACACCCAGCTGAGGTCAGGTAATTTTATCCTGGAATGACAATGTTTGGAAAAGCAGCTTTAGTTACAGGTATGTGAAGAGACAAAATTTTACAGACCAAACAAACCACATAAGAAGAATGATGAACACATTTTAAATTCAGAATCTGCTGGTAATTCTTTTGGAAAATTATTGCTGGGAAGAACAGATGGATGAAACACACATTGTTAGTTCAAATAAACAACTCATGGCACTTGACATTGGTAGCGTCCTTTTAAATACATACAATTATTTTTATTAGATGTCTTCAATCTATAGAATCAATGGTGCAAAATTGGCCTTTAACTGTACCATATACCTTATATATTTATGAAGTTTCTCAACAGGAAATCCATAGAATCAATAGTGCAAAATGGGTTTTAACTCTACCATATACTTTATATATTTATAAAGGTTCTCAACAGGAGATGTTAAGTTGGAGGCAGAAATTTATCCAGAGATGTAAATTGGCAGTAGTGGCATCTTAGCCATATTTGAAAATGCTTTAGAATTTCCAAATCATTATGAGTTAATGCCAAATTTTCCTTTTTTATCATAGGTTTCGGAGGGCGATGCTTGCCATGTTCAAATGTCAGACTCACCAAACAATGCCTGTGACAAGTATTTTACCAATGGATGTATCTCAAAACCCACTGGCTTCAGGAAGAATCTGAAATAGGAGAAAAGGACACACTGTCAAAACACTTTAGTTTTTTGACAATGCTTTTATTTTAAATATGAGCCCATTTAGATCAAGTGCAGACATGGATCATTGTCCTATGAGACTGGAAGCTTTTCAAGCACAGCTCATACTTCTTCTCTTTGTGCACTGGCTGCTGCAGTGCATGCTTCTCTGTGTCCTGATATGTCAACTTATTGCTCATCTCCCTTGATGAATTAGGCATCCGAGGTTAATGTCCCCTTTCTTTCTCCCTATTATGGCATGCATTACACTGTACTGATGACCTTTAACTTGCCTGGCTCCTCCATTAGAATAGAAGCAGTCGGCCAGGCGCGGTGGCTCAAGCCTGTAATCCCAGCACTTTGGGAGGCCGAGACGGGCGGATCACGAGGTCAGGAGATCGAGACCATCCTGGCTAACACAGTGAAACCCCGTCTCTACTAAAAAATACAAAAAACTAGCCGGGCGTGGTGGCGGGCGCCTGTAGTCCCAGCTACTCAGGAGGCTGAAGCAGGAGAATGGCGTAAACCCGGGAGGCGGAGCTTGCAGTGAGCTGAGATCCGGCCACTGCACTCCAGCCTGGGCGACAGAGCGAGACTCCGTCTCAAAAAAAAAAAAAAAAAAAAGGAATAGAAGCAGTCACTAATTTAATGTTAGAATAAATGAGTAAAAACAATAATAATGAATAATTCTAGATAATTACTGAAATGAGTTGTTGGATGTTCCCAGTTAAAATAGAAAGCATTTTTGGCATTTCAACATTTTAACATTTAAATCAATTAACTTATGTTATTAAACAAAAATAACCAAATGAACATTAAACACGATTGTTTCTAAATAAAATGTGGTCGATGCATATATATTATACAGCATTATAACCCCTGTGCATATTTTGATGTTTTCTGCAATTTTGATTACCATTTTTCTGCATATATATTCCATATATTTGCCACCAGAGTTAACTTCAATCAGAGTGGAGATTTTTATATGTTTGTTCTTTAATGTATCCTTAGCACATATACCTAATTCTGTCTGGCATGTAGTAGGCACTCAATAAATGTTTTTTCAATGTCAAATGAATTTGTAGACTCACATGTTTGTCATTCTAAATGACTGTTAAGCATAGTACAATATACCATTGTTTAAATAGTAAACATTTAAATTGCTTTCCAGTTTTTAGTTTCATGGATGTACCACTGAAAATATTTCAGTGCAAATATATTTTTTCTTTGGGAGAAGTTATTCTATTTGAGTGTTTCTTTTCAGACTAGAAATACTGGATACAAATACAAAAACACTATTATTGTTGCTAACTTGCTTTCTGGAAAGATTGAATTAGTTTACACTGATACTGGCAGTGTCTAAGTGGGCTTTTCATATTTCTGCTAATAGTGCTGTATATATTTAAATTATGAGTTGTATACTCTAACTTAAATTCATTTTATTTCACATTTCTTTAACTGCTAGTGAGGCTGTGTATCTTTGCATATTGTATTTTTTAATCTCTATTTTTTCTACCTGTAAATTGTCTCTTTGGCACCTTTGACTGCATATTAAGTAAAATCTAGGTATTAGTTTTATGTGTACAGTCCTCTTTGTATATGGAAAGGTAAACTGTTATAGTAATCTTCTACGTTACCTCCTCACTCTCTGACTTTCCCACTGCAATCAATTAATACAATACAACCGCAATCAATACAACTTTGTAGCTAATCTTTTAAAAATAAAGTTCCAATGCCCAAATTCTTTAGCTAAAAACCTTCACTTGCCCACCAAGTAAGTTTAAACCCCTCAGCTGGATTTTCAAGGCCCTCTTTAACATACTCCGAAAGGGACTTTTCAGCTGTTTGTCTTTCTTCATGGCCAAATTAAAATGTCTAGTGTTCCCAGAGAGTTCTGAATGCTTTGTGTCACTAGCTCTTTGCTCATCCTGTCTACCGTAGCTGAGACTTTTTACAGGGAAAGCATAATGAAATCTGCACCCAAAGTCCCAGAGCCATTAAAAGGCCAGGACAACTTCTATAATAATGTCTAGAAAAATGGACTCAGAGTTCCAATTTGCAAGGCCGTGAACTCATTTCCAGTGATAAGCAAGAAGCAACTTTGCCTCAAATATAAAGGACTTCAACAGTGTAGAGTAATTATATTTCAGTGCTATATTTTTTATTGTCTAATTTGCTTATATGATAAAACTAGGAAGACTGGGCTTTGGTTACACAATTCCCTCTGACCTCTTAGTTTTCTACTTTCTGATGTTTTTATCTTTAAACAGCGTTTCTGTACTCAATTTGGCATTTCTTGCTTCCATGTAAGTCATGTCATCCATGAAATTAATAATTCAAAAACCCTTGGTTGCTTGGTGATCTGAGATTTACCCATCCTATTTCTTCTTCCTCTTGTGCTTAAAAACTCAGGGCCACCACCTCTCACTGCATCTCCAGCACTGGGAAACCTTAGGGTTGTTTTTAAATCCCTTCTTCATCCCTACATCTAATCAATCATTTCTCTCTCCTGAATGTTTCCTGAAGCTGCATTATCCTAACTATTACCAGCACAGCAGTCAAGGCTGTAGCCTGATGGCTGCTCACCTGGACTATAACCACAGACATCCACCAGAAGCCTCCTCCTTTCTTCTTGCTTGTGCTATCTAAACTTTTCTCCACACAGCCGCCAGAGAATTCTTCCTAAAAGGGTAAGCTGATATGTCACTCCCAAGCCTAACTTTTTTTGCTCTCATTGCCTATAGGCTGAGAGTAAGCTCTCCATAGGGAATCTAAGGGTTTCCTTGATAACTTCATCCCCACTTAACTCTCCAGCTTTATCTTCTTTAACTTCCCGCCGCAAAATCTTATGCCTGAGCAACAAGAAGTGCTTGAAATTTTCTGAGGACAATACACTGTTTCTCACTTCCCTCCCTTTGTTCCCACTATTCCCTTTGCTTGCAATGCGACTTTCTGGATTTTCCCATAATACATCCTCATGCACCCTCTAAAAGGCAGCCAGGCACCACCCACCCTAGAAAGTCTTGCCTGACTAACACAGGCTGGGTTTGATGCTCTTTTCTGGTGCTTCTTTAGTAGTCTGTTCCTCCCTTTATCGTGTGAGTTCCTTATGTGTAACAACTGTTTTATTCGTCTTTGTACCCCTCAGTGCTCAGCAGAGAATAAGTACTCAGTGAATATTTGATGAGCAAACGAGTTGTGCAGAATCTGAAAACCTGCAGTATTTTATTTTAATTGAGCACAGTTTTTCAGACTCTATAGTTTTTATATAAATTATATTAGTTTTAAATAACATTTTCTGTAATATGCTTATTTTTATAGAATTAATTTTCTTTTAAAAAAGTTTTTAGTTAAAGAGGATGGTTAGAAGGAGCCACTAAGAAGGTTAAATGACATATATTTATTACTTAAATCCTTGATTGTCCCTGTGGATTCTCCACTTTATGGGTGTGGAGATAGTTTTAAATTTAATTACGTTTAATTTTTAGTTTCTGATAGAGCCTAGTATAGCTGAAAGAATTATAGTTGATCTTCAAATATGGCTTTGATGCCGATAACTTGGGAAACTATTGAACAGAGATAACTGCCTGCATTAAAAATAAATGGCTGGGATAAACCTTCCACACACTGAGATGACCTGGAAGAGTCTCAGAACATGTTCTCATTGGAGAACTTAGTCCTGCCACATCAGTAGTGGGTTGAAGCATTTTCCCTATAAAATCTATGTAACAGACTTGTTTTACTTTACTTTTAGAGATAGCCAGTATGTGGCAACATCGATAATTCTTTTCTAAATCATTTTTATGTCATGTGCTTCTATTTTTAAAACTAAATTTTATAAAACTGAATTAGTTATGCATGCTGGCAAAAACCAAATGTAAAGCATTTTATAATGTTATAACATGTAAATAATCTACAGAATTTTCCTGCATCTGCCAAGACTGAATTATTTTTAACATTAAGTATATTTTTAAGGTGTAGTGGCAAGTACACCCAGAGGAAAGGGATTTAATAGGCATTTCCTTGCAAATCTAGATATGGATAACTATTGAAACTGCTTGTCATGTGTTTGATTTTCATTTTCCTTAGAATGTGTTACTTTGCTGAAACCGTATTCAAAGGCTGGGTCAATTGATCTACAAGATACACTTGAAGGTTAAGTAACTACAGATCTCAGCTAATCCCGTATAATCTGCTGTTACTAAATGGCTGTTTGTATTCCAGGCACACCAGTTTCTGAATGCTTAGGATTCGGTTTTTACCTTTTGTTTAAATAACCTCTAAAAGGAGCAATGCATCTCTTTGCATGTCTGTGCATTGTCCTTAATGTTTTGGAAGGAGTGGGCTGTTCATGTCCTTCACAGTGCACCTGTGATTATCACGGCAGAAATGACGGCTCAGGATCAAGGTATGCTCCTCTGCTTGCTACTAAGTGTTCTCATTATTTTGACAAAAAGGACCCAAACAAGAAAGCCTACTTTTGAAAGCAAATGTTTGAGGATCAGAAATCACAGAAGAGAATGTTTAGTGTCCGTAAGCTCTAAAGTAATTGTGTTAATACTGGTCACCTACTCCTTCACTGTTTTCATTTCGAGCAGTTTAACTCTTAAAGGTCTCTCAAGTTACTGGAAATTTCTAAACACATTCTGTGTTCCAAAATTTTTATGATGCTTATGTTCGCAAAATGTTGCTTGAGATCAAACCATTTAAAGGTGCGTGGCCAGCTCAGCCCTTGATTATAGAAAGGCTGAGGGCAGGCTGAATAGGAGCTGCGGGACATGCTCAGATCCTTTGCTTTCATGGCTCTCCACTTCTTTTGAGGATTATTCATGGCAATTGAGTGGCAGAAAGAAAGATCTCAAGAGTGAAGTTAGAGAGGTTGATAGTTAGAATTTTTCCGTTTTAAGCTGATGGAATTTACAAAATAAGGAAGATTGAAAAAGATACTGTCTGTTGCAGACACTGTAGGATCTCACAGAAGTTATTCAGTCTCTAGGTTGCTTTAGCATCTACCTGTGTAGTGAGAATACTTATTTGCTTATAATGTGCATGAGGCCTTTTAGATATGTTAAATGGAAAACAGAACTCTTGCTAGCTAAACACAGTAGAACTTGAATTTCTTTTTATTTTTTCGAGACAGAGTCTCGCACTGTCGCCTGGGCTGGAGTGCAGTGGCGTGATCTTGGCACACTACAACCTCCACCTCCCTGGTTCAAGTGATTCTCCTGCCTCAGCCTCCCAAGTAGCTAGGATTACAGGCGTCTGACACCATGCCCTGCAATTTTTTTGTATTTTTAGTAGAGACAGAGTTTCACCATGTTGGCCAGGCTGCTCTTGAACTCCTGACCTCAGGTAATTCGCCTGCCTCAGCCTCCCAAAGTGTTGGGATTACAGGCATGAGCCACCACGCCTGGCCTAGAACTTGAATTTTTTTTTTTGAGAGGGTATTTAATAATAAAATCAGATTATTTGTGACTTGGTTGAAGTAAACAGTGTCTCAGACAAAATAATTTGTTAAAAGAGTTGCCCAATTTATGTCTTACAACTTTAAACAAATAAATAATAATAACTAAGACATATTTGTGAAAAGCTTATCTTGTTATTGTATAAACTTTAGTTAAGCAATTCTTGGTATTTTTTGACATATTCACTGGGTGGTTAAAGACGATGAAGGGAATGTAGCAAGTTAAAGGCCTACTTGTCCAGGGACGTGCAGCAGTGAAGGATCAGGCCAGGGTACTTTTGAGAAACTAACAAAGAAATGTTTCCTTCTTTGTGGTGACCCCATTATTGATGGATTTTTATAAAAATTATAGAATATTAGGCCTGGCAAGAAATAATCTAGTTCAACCCCTTGTCAGTTTATAAGTGAAGAAACTAAACTGTATGGAGACCAAATGACTAGTCCTAGATCATGTAATTGTGTTAGTAACTAAGTTCATAAAGATGCTAAATCTTTCAGTGTACAAACTAGGCTTTCTTCTATGAGAGCATGCTGAAATACTTACTTTATTTATTTACTTTTTTGAGACAGAGTCTTGCTTTATCGGCCAGGCTGGAGTGCAGTGGCACAATCTCGGCTCACTGCAACCTCCGTCTCCTGGATTCAAGCAATTCTCCTGCCTCAGCCTCCCGTGGAGCTGGGATTACAGGCATGTGCCACCATGCCCAGCTAGTTTTTGCATTTTTAGTAGAGACGGGATTTCACCATGTAGGCCAGGCTGGTCTCAAACTCCTGACCTCAGGTAATCTGCCCACTTCGGCCTCCCAAAGTGCTGGGATTACAGGCGTGAGCCACCGCGCCCGGCCAATACTTTCTTAATGAGTAGAAACTGCTACCATTCTGGTATAAAGTAGCCCTGAAATCTGTGATACAAAATAGAGATGAAAAGTAAGAGATATCCCTACAGGATTTCAAAGATTCCATGAGGTCTTCTCCTGAAGTTATAGAAATGAGACAACACTACCACTACCACACAACCACTACATTGCAGCTTTATGCTGCTTATGTCTGTTTATGAGCTGATTTTTCAAATCCACTTATTTAATGTGATGTGTTTCACTAAAGGGTTATTTTATTGTAATTATTTACTGAATTTATAGTGTGCTATAATTTAGATGATACTTTGCAAAACTTCTTCTTATTTTTTGTAATTCAGATGAGTATCCCATAGGAGATAAATAAGTCATTTTCCAGGCTAAAATGAATCTAAATTCTCAGATTCCTCATAGTTTAAATTTACACATGGGACAGTGTTGTTTTTCTTTCTTTCTTTTCTTTTCTTTTTTTTCTATTTTGAGATGGAGTCTTGGTCTGTCACCCAGGCTGGAGTGCAGTGGCATGATCTTGGCCCACTGCAACCTCTGCTTCCCAAGTTCAAGTGATTCTCCCACCTCAGCCTCTTGAGTAGCTGGGATTACAGGCACCTACAACCAAGCCTGGCTAATTTTGTATTTTTAGTGGAGTCAGGGTTTCGCCATGTTGGCCAGGCTGATCTCGAACTTCTGACCTCAAGTGATCCGCCCACCTTGACCTCCCAAAGTGCTGGGATTACAGCCACGAGCCACATTGCCCAGTGTTGTTTTTCTAAGCCTGTTTTATATGTGCCAACAAACAAGAACAAAATGTGACTCGCTCAAGGTCAGCTCCTAGTTTCTGGTTTATTCCTTAGGCAGAAAGCAATGTGCAAGTCACGTTGTTAAAACAGAGCTCAACTTTAAACATGTACTGTGAACACTTTTTTTTCACCTAAATAAGTTATTCTCTTAAAAAGGATTGATTTATTATTTTAACAAGGGTTCTTTTAAAATGGGCCATTTCCTAAAGAGGTACACTTTAAGTTGGAAAGAAGTGGTTTTGAAAGGTGGCTGTGAAACCCACTAGCTGGGTGGCCTTGGGAAGTTACTGAATGTTGTTGGGCCTCAGTTACTTTCCATGTAAAACCAAGGTTGTTGACAGTAGCAGCAAATACCTACTGAGTACATATTATGTGCTAGGAAGTTGTAGAGTTTTACATCCATTGTAATTAATCATCCATAACAGTGCCGTATGGGAAAATTAGGTTGAGACACTGGTGAAGTGGTTTTCCATGGCCACAGAGGAGGTGGCAGACCTTAGACCTTGGTTAGATTTGAACCAAGGCCCACCTTGGCCTCCCAAAGTGCTAGGATTGCAGGCGTGAGCCACTGCCCGGCCGAAAATTGATACGTTTTTCAAATGAGAAGTATTTTTTTTCAAATGGGCGCTGGAAAGTGAGTTTCCTCACATTGCTCATGTTGTGACACTAGGTTGGTGCTATGTAATGACATGGATATGAACGAGCTCCCTACGAACCTCCCCATGGACACTGTGAAGCTTCGCATAGAGAAGACTGTCATCCGCAGAATCTCGGCGGAGGCCTTCTATTACCTGGTGGAGCTCCAGTATCTCTGGGTGACTTACAATTCTGTGGCCACCATTGACCCCAGCAGCTTTTACAACCTGAAGCAACTGCATGAGTTGCGCTTGGATGGGAATTCCCTGGCTGCTTTCCCTTGGGCATCTCTGCTGGACATGCCCCTTCTGAGGACCCTGGACTTGCACAATAACAAAATAACCAGTGTGCCAAATGAGGCATGCAGGTATCTGAAGAACCTTGCCTACTTGGATTTATCAAGCAACAGACTCACCACGTTGCCACCAGATTTCCTGGAGAGCTGGTCTCATTTAGTTACAACACCTTCTGGAGGCCTGGACCTTTCCCCAAGCAGGATTATTCTTGGTAAGCTCGCAAGCCTCTGGGCTTTTCATATATAGGTACTTTGCTGTGCATAGCTTTTGTTGTCCAGTCTTTTAAAATTTACTGGATTTGGCTTTTTACTCTGTAATTGCACTTTCAGTGGCATAGTACCTTATTAGTTAACCTAGGTCAAGTTAATTCTTTCCCCTGTGTAAGGTGAAAGGGCTGTGTGTGCGTGCACGCATGTGTGTACATACATGTGTGGAAAAGTGGAAGAGAACTTGAGTCATAAATGGAGAGAGGACCTCTTCTCTTAAAGAGCCTCCAACTGAGAGACAGAATCCACCAACCTGCATAGACTCTTGTGAGCACAGCATTACTCCATACTCTGGTACCAGCTTCTGCTCAGTTGACTTTTCAAACTCTTCATTAGGTTCTTCAGGAGCAGGAGAGGGGCACTGGCATCTTTATGCGATAGCAGTGGCTTCATTAATTAGGAAGAATAGCTTCTAAATTTCCTTAATCTGAAAGGAAATGGTGGAAACATCAGTTATTTTACTGACCCAAAATGGTTCCCTAACTGATTTGGTCTCTTAGTTTAGCTGTGACTGGTTTTGGAATTTTGAACTTGGCCTTGTTTAGGTTCTATGTGTATTTCTCTGGGGTTCTTTTCATCATTATTATTATACTTTATGTGCAGAATGTGTAGGTTTGTTACATAGGTATAAACGTGTCATGGTGGCTTGCTGCACCCATCAACCCGTCATCTACATTAGGTATTTCTCCTAATGCTATCCCTCCCCTAGACCCCTACCCCCCAACAGGCCCCAGTGTATGATGTTCCCCTCCCTGTGTCCATGTGTTCTCATTGTTCAACTCCCACTTATGAGTAAGAACATGCAGTGTTTGGTTTTCTGTTTCTGTGTTAGTTTGCTGAGAATGATGGTTTCCACCTTCATCCATATCCCTGTAAAGGACATGAACTCATCCTTTTTTATGACTGCATAGTATTCCATGGTATACATGTGGCACATTTTCTTTATCCAGTCTATCACTGATGGGCATTTGGGTTGGTTCCAAGTCCTTGCTATTGTGAATAGTGCTGCAATAAACATACGTGTGCATGTGTCTTTATAGTAGAATGATTTATAATCCTTTGGGTATATACCCCGTAATGGGATTGCTGGGTCAAATGGTATTTCTGGTTCTAGGTCCTTGAGGAATTGCCAGACTGTCTTCCACAACGATTGAACTAATTTACACTCCCACCAACAGTGTAAAAGCATTCCTATTTCTCCACATCCTCTCCAGCATCTGTTGTTTCCTGACTTTTTAATGATCGCCATTCTAACTGGTGTGAGATGGTATCTCATTGTGATGTTGATTTGCGTTTCTCTAATAACCAGTGATGATGAGCTTTTTTCATATGTTTGTTGGTTGTATAAACGTCTTCTTTTGAGAAGTGTCTGTTCATATCCTCTGCCCACTTTTTGATGGAGTTGTTTTTTTTTTCTTGTAACTTTAAGTTCCTTGTAGATTCTGGATATTAGCTCTTTGTCAGATGGATAGATTGCAAACATTTTCTCCCATTCTGTAGGTTACCTGTGATCACTTTGATGATAGTTTCTTTTGCTGTGCAGAAGCTCTTTAGTTTAATTAGATCCCATTTGTCAATTTTGGGTTTTGTTGCTGTTGCTTTTTGGTGTTTTAGTCATGAAGTCTTTACCCATGCCTATGTCCTGAATGGTATTGCATAGGTTTTCTTCTAGGTTTTTTATGGTTTTAAGTCTTACATTTAAGTCTTTAATCCATGTTCAGTTAATTTTTGTATAAGGTATAAGGAAGGCGTCCAGTTTCGGTTTTCTGCATATGGCTAGCTAGTTTTCCCAACCCCATTTATTAAATAGAAAATCCTTTCCCCATTGCTTGTTTTTGTCAGGCTTGTCAAAGATCAGATGGCTGTAGATGTGTGGTGTTATTTCTGAGGCCTCTGTTCTGTTCCGTTGATCTATATCTCTGTTTTGGTACCAGTACCATGCTGTTTTGGTTACTGTAGCCTTGTAGTATATTTTGAAGTCAGGTAGCATGATGCCTCCAGTTTTGTTCTTTTTGCTTAGGACTGTATTGGCTATATGGGCTCTTTTTTGGTCCCATATGAAATTTAAAGTAGTAGTTTTTTTCTAATTCTTTGAAGAAAGTCAATGGTAGCTTGATGGGGATAGCACTGAATCTATAAATTACTTTGGGCAGTATGGCCATTTTCATGATATTGATTCTTCCTATCCATGAGCATGGAATGTTTTTCCATTTGTTTGTGTCTTCTTTTATTTCTTTGAGCAGTGGTTTGTAGTTCTCCTTGAAGAGGTCCTTCACATCCCTTGTTAATTGTATTCCTAGGTATTTTTTTCTCTTTTTAGCAATTGTGAATGGGAATTCACTCATGATGTGGCTCTCTGTTTGTCTATTATTGGTGTATAGAAATGCTTGTGATTTTTGCACATTGATTTTGTATCCTGAGAGTTTGCTGAAGTTGCTTATCAGCTTTGGCTAAGATGATGGGGTTTTCTAAATATACAATCATGTCATCTGCAGAGACAATTTGACTTCCTCTCTTTCTATTTGAGTACCCTTTATTTCTTTTTCTTGCCTGATTACCCTGGCCAGAACTTCCAATACTGTGTTGAATAGGAGTGGTGAGAGAGGGCATCCTTGTCTTGTGCCGGTTTTCAGAGGGACTGCTTCCAGCTTTTGACCATTCAGTATGATATTGACTGTGGGTTTGTCATAAAAACTCCTATTATTTTGAGATACGTTCCATCAATACCTAGTTTATTGAGCGTTTTTAGCATGAAAGGGTGTTGAATTTTATCAAAGGCCTTTTCTGCAACTATTGAGATAATCATGTGGTTTTTGTCATTGGTTCTGTTTATATAATGGATTATGTTTATTGATTTGCATATGTTGAACCAGCCTTGCATTCCAGGGATGAAGCCGACTTGGTCATGGTGGATAAGCTTTTTGATGTGCTGTTGGATTTGATTTGCCAGTATTTTACTGAGGATTTTCATGTCAATGTTCATCAGGGATATTGGCCTGAAATTTTCTTTTTTTGTTGTGTCTCTGCCAGGTTTTGGTATCAGGATGATGCTGGCATCATAAAATGAGTTCCTTTTTTTCTATTGTTTCAAATGGTTTCAGAAGGAATAGCACCAGCTCCTCTTTGTGCCTCTGGTAGAATTCAGCTGTGAATCCATCTGGTCCTGGGCTGTTTTTGGTTGGTTGGCTATTTAATTACTGCCTCAATTTCAGAACTTGTTATTTGTCTATTCAGGGATTCAACTTCACCCTGGTTTAGTATTGGGAGGGTGTATGTGTCCAGGAATTTATCAATTTCTTCTACATTTTCTAGTTTATTTGTGTAGAGGTGTTTATAGTATTCTTTGATGGTAGTTTGTATTTCTTTGAGATCGGTGGTTATATCCTCTATCATTTTTTATTAAGTCTATTTGAGTCTTCTCTCTTTTATTCTTTATTAGTCTTGCTAGTGGTCTATTTTGTTAATCTTTTTTTTTAAACAGCTCCTGGATTCACTGATGTTTTTGAAGGGTTTTTTGGGTCTCTATCTCCTTCAGTTCTGCTCTGATCTTGGTTATTTCTTGTCTTCTGCTAGTTTTTGAATTTGTTTGCTCTTGCTTTACAGTTCTTTTAATTGTGATGTTAGGGTGTCTATTTTAGATCTTTCTCACTTTCTCCTGTGGGAATTTCATGCTTTAAATTTCCCTCTAAACACTGCTTTGGCTGTGTCCCAGAGATTCTGGTACATTGTGTCTTTGTTCTCATTGGTTTCAAAGAATTTATTTATTTCTGACTTAATTTCGTTATTTACCCAGTGGTCATTCAGGAGCAGGTTGTTCAGTTTCCATGTAGTTGTGCAGTTTTGAGTGAGTTTTGTAATCCTTCGTTCTTTTTTTTTGAGACAGAGTCTCGCACTGTCACCTAGGCTGGAGTGCAATGGCACTATCTCAGCTCACTGCAACTTTTGCCTCCCAGGTTCAAGCAGTTCTCCTGCCTCAGCCTCCCAAGTAGCTGGGATTACAGGTGCCCACCACCACATCCAGCACATCTTTTGTATTTTTAGTAGAGATGGGGTTTCACTATGTTGGCCAGGCTGGTCTTGAACTCCTGATCTTGTGATCCTCCTACCTGAGGCTCCCAAAGTGCTGGGATTACAGATGGGAGCCACCATGCCCGGCCAATCCTGAGTTCTAATTTGATTGTACTGTGGTCTGAGAGACTGTTTGTTATGATTTCTGTTCTTTTGCATTTGCTGAGGAGTGTTTTTACCTCCAATTATGTTGTCAATTTTAGAATAAGTGCAATGTGGTGCTGAGAAGAATGTGTATTCTGTTGATTTGGGGTGGAGAGTTCTGTAGATGTCTATTAGGTCTGCTTGGTCCAGAGCTGAGTTCAAGTTCTGAATATCCTTGCTAATTTTCTGTCTGGTTGATCTGTCTAATATTGACAGTGGAATATTATTAAAGTCTCCCACTATTGCTGTGTGGGAGTCTAAGTCTCTTTGTAGATCTCTAAGAACTTGCTTTATGAATCTGGGTGCTCCTGTATTGGATGTACGTATAATTAGAATACTTAGCTCTTCTTGTTGCATTGATCCCTTTACCATTATGTAATGGGCTTCTTTTCTTTGTCTCTTTTGATCTTTGTTGGTTTCAAGTCTATTTTATCAGAGACTAGGATTGCAACCCCTGCTTCTTCTTCTTCTTCTTCTTTTTTTTTTTTTTTTTTTTCTTTCCATTTGCTTGGTAAATATTCTCCATCCCTTTATTTTGAACCTATGTGTGTCTTTGCACATGAGATGGGTATCCTGAATACAGCACACAAATAGGTCTTGATTCTTTATCCAATTTGCCAGTCTGTGTCTTTTAATTGGGGGCATTTAGCCCATTTACGTTTAAGGTTAATATTGTTATGTGTGAATCTGATCCTGTCATTATGATGCTAGCTGGTTATTTTGCCTGTTAGTTGATGCAGCCTCTTCATGATGTCGATGATCTTTACAATTTGGCATGTTTTTGTAGTGGCTGGTACTGGTTGTTCCTTTCCATATTTAGTGCTTCCTTCAGGAGCTCTTGGAAGGCAAGCTTGGTGGTGACAAAATTCCTCAGCATTTGCTTGTCTGTAAAGGATTTTATTTCTCCTTTGCTTATGAAGCTTAGTTTGGCTGGATATGAAATTTTGGGTTGAAAATTCTTTTCTTCAAGAAGAAAAATTCTTTTCTTCAAGAAGAAATGTTGAATGTTGGCCCCCACTCTCTTCTGGCTTGTAGGGTTTCTGCAGAGAGATCCGCTGTTAGTCTGATGGGCTTCCCTTTGTGGGTAACCTGACCTTTGTCTCTGGCTGCCCTTAACATTTTTTCCTTCATTCCAACCTTGGTGAATCTGAAGATTGTGTTTCTTGGGGTTGCTCTTCTTGAGGAGTATCTTAGTGGTGTTCTCTGTATTTCCTGAATTTGAATGTTGGTCTGTCTTCCTAGGTTGGGGATATTCTCCTGGATAATATCCTGAAGAGTGTTTTCCAACTTGGTTCCATTTTCCCTGTCACTTTCAGATACACCAATCAAACATAGGTGGTTTGGTCTTTTCACATAGTTCCATATTTCTTGGAGGCTTTGTTTGTTCCTTTTCATTCTTTCTTCTCTAATCTTGTCTTCATGCTTTGTTTCATTAAGTTGATCTTCAATCTCTGACATCCTTTTTTTCCCCTTGATGGATTTGGCTCTTGATACTTGTGTATGCTTCACAAAGTTCTCATGCTGTGTTTTTCAGCTCTATCAGGCCATTTATGTTCTTCTCTAAACGTGTTATTCTAGTTAGCAGTTCCTCTAACCTTTTTTCAAGGTTCTTAGTTTCCTTGCATTGGGTTAGAACATGCTCCTTTAGCTCATAGGAGTTTGTTATTACCCACCTTCTGAAGCCTACTTCTGTCAATTTGTCAAACTCATTCTCCATCCAGTTTTGTTCCCTTGCTGGCGAGGAGTTGTGATCCTTTGGAGGAGAAGATGCATTCTGGTTTTTGGAGTTTTCAGCCTTTTTGTGCTTTTTCTTTCTCATCTTCCTGAACTTATCTACTTTTGATTTTTGATGCTGGCAACCTTTGAATGGGGTTTTTGTGTGGACATCCTTTTTGTTGTTGATGATGCTATTTCTTTCTGTTTGTTAGTTTTCCTTCTACAAGGCTTCTCTGTTGCAGCTCTGCTGGAATTTCCTGGAGGCCCACTCTAGACCCTATCTGCCTAGGTATCACCAGTGGAGGCTGCAGAACAGCAAAGATTGCTGCCTATACTTTCCTCTGGAAGCTTCATCCCAGAGGGGCACCCATCAGATGCCAGCCAGAGATCTCCTGTATGAGGTGTCTGTTGACCCCTGCTGGGAGGTGTCTCCCAGTCACGAGGCATGAGGGTCAGGAATTCACTTGAGAAGACAGTCTGCCCTTTAGCAGAGCTTGAGTACTGTGCTGGGAGATCTGCTGCTGTCTTCAGAGCTGGCAGGCAGGAATGTTTAAGTCTGCTGAAGCTGCACCCACAGCCACCCCTTCCCCCAGGTGTTTGTCCCAGGGAGATGGGAA
Organism: Rhinopithecus roxellana; assembly: GCF_007565055.1. Lineage (NCBI taxonomy): Eukaryota > Metazoa > Chordata > Mammalia > Primates > Cercopithecidae > Rhinopithecus > Rhinopithecus roxellana. The sequence goes on from NC_044550.1 coordinate 22,234,223, forward strand.
TTTTATGTATAAGCCCCTGACTGGGGCTATTGCCTTTCTATCAGAGATGCCCTGCCCAGAGAGGAGGAATCTAAAGAGGCAGTCTGGCTATAGTGGCTTTGCCTAGCTGTGGTGGGCTCCACCCAGTTTGAACTTCCCAGTGGCTTTGTTTACACTGTGAAGAGAAAACCACCTTATCAAGCTTCAGTAATGACAGATGCCCCTCTACCCACCAAGCTCAAGCATCCCAGGTGGACTTCAGACTGCCATGCTGGCAGCAAGAAGTTCAAGCCAGTGGATCTTAGCTTGCTGGGCTCTGTGGGGCTGGAATCTACTGAGCTAGAACACTTGGGTCCCTGGCTTCAGCTCCCTTTCCAGGGAAGTGAACAGTTCTGTCTCACTGGCATTCCAGGCACCACTGGGGTATGCAAAAAAACTCCTGCAGCTAGCTTGGTGTCTGCCCAAATGGCCACCCAGTTTTGTGCTTGAAAGCCAGGGCCCTAGTGGTGTAGGCATTGGAGAGAATCTCCTGGTCTGTGGGCTGTGAAGACCATGGAAAAAGTGTAGTATCTGGACTGGAGTGCTCTGTCCCGCATGGCACAATCCCTCATGGCTTTCCTTGGCTAGGGGAGGGAGTTCCCTGACCCCTTGTGCTTCCTGGGTGAGGTGATGCCCCACCCTGCTTCGGCTTGCCCTCCGTGAGCTGTACCCACTGTCTAACCAGCCCCAATGAGATAAGCCAGCTACCTCAGTTGGAAATGCAGAATCACCTGCCTTCTGTGTTGATCTCACTGGGAGCTGCAGACTGGAGCTGTTCCTATTTGGCCATCTTGCCAGCCACCTTCTCTGGGGTTCTTAAAATGTAATCTCCTTCTACCAGTAAGTCCCTCTCTGCCTCTTCATACACACACACACACACACTATATATATATATGCTATATATATACACTCTATCTATCTATCTATCTATCTATCTATCTATCTATCTATCTATCTATCTATCTATCTATCTATCTAGAGAAAGAGAGAGCGAGCTTTGCATGGAGTTCTGTACATGGTGAATGCCTAGAACATGTGATTGCCTGATTGAAATTAGTGAACTGGACCCTTTTCAGGGGTATCTGTAGGCAGTGAAGCATTGTAATATTTTGTATGAGACACAAGCCTGAAGCTTTGATCAATCAGTTAGATGTGCTAAAATTTTGTTCCACTTTTTCACCCAATAAGGCTGTGTTGTCCATTCCCAAGTTATTTTCATCATAGCTGCAGCAGAGGTTATATTTCTCAGGAAGATGAAAGAACTTCTGGGCATTTGGCCAGTGAAATGACTTACAAGCCTTTTGGAGTACGAGACAACATAGATGCTAACTTTGTGCCAGGCATCCTTCCTGACCAGTATCACATGATCAAATATTTCCTGAAATAAAGCACAAGTAAAATATATATTTGTAAAAAAAGAAAGTGCTGTAACAGCACTCACATAACTTTAGCATTGCTTTTGTTGAAATGTCAATGTATTTGGTGTTTACAAGACTAAAAATATGACTAATAAGAACCAGGTAGAAAGAGGAAAACTCATATAAGCTCTTCTTATATAGCTAGTTCATGTTTTCCCCCACTGTTCATCTAGTCCTTTAAACATTTTTTTGTTAGACAATAAAAGTACTATTGTAGAATGGGTTGGAGAATAAAATCACATTAGTTTAACTTAACAGATATTTGTGGAGTTCTTATTATATACACTGATAGCCACATGTAAACCTACACTGCGGTATTTATTTACTTTATTTTAGCCACCAATCTGAACCTTATGAGTAAGGTTAATAGCTAGAAGATTCTATTTCCCTACCTATGTTTCTAAGTTTCCTGGAAAGTAATTCTTGGCTCTAATAGAATTAACCCAATGGAGTAATATAGTAGAAAATAAAATTCAATTACTAAATTGCAATTAATAGCTTTCTAATGATCAGTTACTAACATTACTATGAAGAAGCAATTGATAGAACATTCATATTTTTCCCTTGGGAGTTAAATCTGGATGGGAACTTAGGGATCAAAGGGAAAGGGTTATGAAACTTTACTGTCCATGGGAAGTTACCCAAACAGTTTTAACTGCACTTTAGGGCCCAGAGATTTTAAAAGTGGTAACTTGAAAATACTTCTGTATAACATTAAATTTTAAAACAAGGCTATGTAACTGTATAAAAAGCATTACCATAACTATGTAAAAATGTACAAAAACAAAGACTGAAAAAAATTCACTAACTCTTTAGCTATTTTTTTTGGTTAGTGGGACATCTTTTCATTTTTCTGTATTTCCAAAATGTTCTGCAATGATCATGCATGATAATAAATAACAAAGGATAGTATGAAGCATGTTGAGTGGCAGCTGACCTTAGCAAAGCCATGTTTGATATGTTCCCAAAAGGAGAAGAAGAGAGGACTAATTGATGTGGATAAATCACACACAGAAAACTCAGTGTTTTCATCTGGAAAATGGTGATGGCAGGGTTTGCTCCATTTTGTTCAAAGGACTGTAATAAGAAGAAATGAAATATTTCATGTAGCAGTCCTTTAGAATATGAAGTCTACAGTCTCTGAGATTATGCTTTTAGATCAACAATTATCTGTAGAAGTTGTGACTGGGATGGGAGTGTCCTATAAAGACCTCTTTGGCCTTTTTGTTATTCCAACAATATTTGAGCCTTTTAGTTGCATCACTGAATATAGTGATGAGTACCAGTCCTAGATTTTCTAGAACTTAGTGTTTAAGTATAGCAATTATATCTTTCCAGGTGTCCTGTAGAATTTGCCTCTGTGCTGTTATAGTGGGATAGAGTCTGCTTTTACTTAGTTTTTATTACTCTGTGTTGATTATTGTTAGCAGATGGAGGTTCTATTTGTAATAATAACACTAATAGTTAATTTTGATGGAGTTACTCAATGCCAGGTCTGGTTCTTATACTTGACCTATGTAACTTCTAGTCTCACATCAACCCTGTAGTAAATACCACTTCATGCCCATTTTACAGATGAAAAAATGAGACACAAGTTAAGACACTTGCCCAGATTCACTCAACACATAGTGGTGGAGCTGAGCTTTAAGGACAGGCCATCTGGCTCCAGAACCCAGGCGCGTCTTCCCTTCTTTGTAATGCAAAGTATATAATAATAACAGAGTTCCTTTCTTCATATATGCATTACTTTATTGATCACTTTAGATCCATATATTTATGTAATAAAAAAATTAAGGTGAGGTTTTTCAATTACTCTTTCTCTTCTACAGGAGTAAAAATATCAACTTAGTAAAATTGTCCTTTATTGTATCCATGAAAACTTAAACTATTGCCCCGCAAATAAACATTGGAATTAACTATAAAACTAGGTTTTGATTTGTAATGCAGGTAAATTTCCATGGCCTCTTTCTCAAGATTAAGTAAATATTTACACAGGCATATTCCGTAAGTCCTGACGCTGTTTGTCTTAGAGAAAAAGGCCTGTGGTAGGATAAAACATGAAATGCTTTTTTTTTTGGGTGTTGTTTTACTTGTACCTAAATTTGCTGAATTGTAAACATGGGCTCTTTTCCTATTTGAAATGGAGATTGCCTGAAGGGTGATGGCAGCCCTAGTATTTCCAGACTTTTCTAAAATGATGTTAATTTCGTTCAAAAAACACTTATCAATCTCTGTAGATGTGCCCCACCCTTTTTTTGATTTGAGGAAACAAATCTGCATAGGTAAGACTTATGCCTTGCTGGGTGCTCTAATCCTCACCTTCTTTCTATAGCTAGTAAGAAGGCAGAATCAAGTTTCAAATTTACAGTTAATCTCCAAAGCATCACTCTTTACTTTTTAAAACCTTGTTTTTAATGGAGACATTAAGGTATACTTTGCATAGGTGAAATGCAGGATTGTAAGTCTACAGTTTGTTAAATTCTGATAAATGTATACCCTTATGTAACTTACACCATTATCAAGATACAGAATATTTCCATTACTCCAGAAAGTTCTGTGTTTCTTTCCAGTCAATCTTGCCTCACCTATTTGAATTTTCATCACTATAGGTTGTGTCTGCTCTAGAATGTTATGTAAATGGAATCATATAAGATACACCTTTGTGCCACGCTTCTTTCACTCAGCATTATGTTTTTGAAAATCATCCATGCTGTTGCATGTGTTGGTGGTTCGTTATTGCAAAATTATATTCAGTTGTATGAATGAAGTAATTGTTTATCCTTTCTCCTGATGTTGGACACATGGGCTGTTTTGAGTTTGGGGCAATAATAAATTAAGCTGCAATTAACATTCTTGTACAAAGCTTTTTGTGGCACATGTTTTCATTTCTCTTGGATAAATTCCTAGGATTGAAATTGCTGGATTATAGAATGGCTATATGACTGGGCGCAGTGGCTCACGCCTGTAATCCCAGCCCTTTGGGAGGCCAAGGCAGGCAGATCAGTTGAGGTCAGGAGTTTGAGACCAGCCTGGCCAATGTGGCGAAACCCTGTCTCTACTAAAAAATACAAAAATTAGTCAGGTGTTGTGGTGCCTGCCTATAGTCCCAGCTACTCAGGAGGCTGAGGTAGGAAAAACCTGGGAGGCGAATGTTGCAGTGAATTGAGATCACGTCACTGCACCCCATCCTGGGTGGAAAAAAAAAGGAAAAAAATAATGGCTATATGTATAACTTTTAAGGAAACTGCCCATTTTCCAAAGAGGCTGTATAACATTATACATTCCCACTAGCACTGCATGATAGTCTGGTTGTTCCGTATCCTCGCCAACTAGTTGATGATGTTGGTCTTTTTCATCAGGAAGCAGTATCACAATGTGATTCTTAATTTCTGTTTCCCTAATTATTAATGGCGTTGGCCAGATTTTCATTTGCTTATGGGTCACTGTATATCTTCCTTTATGAACTATCTTTTGCTTAGTTTTTAAGGGTTATTTGTCTTTTCTTTATTGAATATAAGTCTTTTGTCTGTTATATGCATTGTGAATATTTTCTCCAAGGCTGACTTGCCTATTCATTTTTTCCTGGTGTCTTTGGTAAAAAAGGTTTACATTTTGATGACATTTGATTCATTAGTTTTTTTCTTTTATAGTTAGTGCTTTCTGTGTATCATCTAAAAAATATTTGCCTACCGCAAAATCACAGATATGATATTTTCTTATTGTTTTAGCCTTTATACTCAATTTTTAGCTGTATTTTCTTAGCTCTTAAGCTTATAGCTATTATCTATCTCAAAATAGTTTTTGAGTATTGTGTAAAGTAGGGGTTGAGGTGCGAATACGTGTCCACTTGTTCCAGCACCATTCATTAAAAAGACGTTCCTTTCCTCACTGAATTGTTAAACACTATTGTCTCCACAAAGCTGAGTAGGCATAGTCTTTGTCTTCAAGGGCTTATAGTCCTCAGAATAACTTTTGTACAAAAATTTATTGCTCACTTTTCACACAAAAATAGCACATTTAGTCCAACTATTCTGATGCATATAAATATTATTCTTTTAGAAAGGATAAAGTTCACTTGGCTCATCCAAGAATAGTTATATAAAGTAAACTAATTAATGCAAATTAGTGTAATTTTAGTTGATGTGTTGCCTTGAAGGAATGCAGTACAAGTAACAGTTTAACTTGAGAGAGTTCTCTTACCTTTGTCCTCAGAAGAAAAAAACACTTAAATGTATTCAGTTCTTGGATCACGATTTTTATTCAGGTTTTAAAATTTGTACCTTTGACCTTAGATGTTTCAAGCTGGAGTAAATAGGCATTTTATTTTTGAGGGATTTAAAAATATTTACATAACTTTTATATATAACCAGTTAAATTAGTTTTTTAAAGAATTTTCTTTCACCATTAATACATTTTTTAATAATTTCAAAGCATGAAATAAATTGTTAACATTATAGCTCTTGAATCTTTCCCTATGCAAACATTTATACTCCAGATAGTGCTGCTTTAACATTTTAAAATTTTTAGTTTATTTTATTTTGAAAGAGTATCTCACTTTGTCACCCAGGCTGGAGTGTAGTGGCGTAATCACAGCTTACTGCAGCCTCAACCTCCGGGGCTCGGTTGATCCTCCCAATTCAGCCTCCTGGGTAGCTGGGACAACAGGCAAGTGCCACCACCATACCTGGCTAATTTTTGTATTTTTTGTAGAGACAGTATCTCGCCATGTTGCACAAGCTGGCCTTGAACTCCTGACCTCAATCAATCTTCCCACCTAGCCTCACAAAGTGTTGGGATTACAGGTGTGAGCCATTGTGCCTGGACATTTTTAAATTTGTAAATAATAGCACTTATGACTGCCACTGTGACTCTAAATGTTTTTAGATGGCAAAGAGATGAGTAATGATAGAAAGGGTGTTAGATTATGATGCTAAAAAAAATCTGGGATGTAGGATTCTAAGCCATTTACAAAGTCAAGGTAGTAATATCTTTGTGCTTTGGTTTCCTTTGGTGTAAAATTGGAAGAATAATACCAGATTCCAGAGGTATGGTATAAGGCATAACATGGCGGTTAAGAGCTTTAACCACTGTGGTGGGTGGTTAAGAGCTTTAACCACCATGGTGGTTCAAGATCAGGATGCTGAAGTTCACATCCTGGCTGTCCAACTGTGTAACCTTGGGCATATTCCTTAAGCTTCCTGAACCTTGGTTTTCTCATCTTTAAAATGGGGATGATAATAGTACTACCTATCCCATGCTTTTGTGAGGATTGAGTCAGACCATCCTTCAGACGCTTAGTGCTGTTGTTCTTTGATCTCCTGAATCTCTGCGTGTCTTGTGAGCAGAGGCAGACATTGATTACCTTTTATCCTGCACTACCTTTTCAAAGATTACCTTTTATTCTGCATTACCTTTTCAAGCTGTTTTCAAGAGAACAGCTTTGGAGGTTCAAATATATCTCCTTCCAGAGCAAAGGGTAAGTATGCTTACTGCCCAGTATAATAAAGATGTCTCCCTTCAGTGCTGTGAGCAATGAACTCCTTCAGCCCTGAGCTGGAGTCTTGTCTTCTACCAACATCCATAAAATGATGGCAGGCAAACTTGCCCATATCTGAGGAGTTTCCCAGGATGTGGACCTTTCAGTGCTAAAAGCAAGAAAGTCCTGGGCAAACTGAAATGAATTGCTGGCAAACTGGAATAGGTTGGTCACCCTAAAGTAGGGTCAAATCTCAGGGCCTCTGCAGTTTTGGACAAGCACAGCCTTTGCCACATAGGAAGCAATCAGCAACTTGTAACTTGCATTGCTAGTATTATATAAAGAAAAAAAATCTGGCATAAGTTGAAGTGTTTTCAAAGTATGAAATAGTCTATACATATTATATGACTGAATAAATTTGATGTGCTGGGAGATTTAGAAATTTATCTTAAAATCAAATAGGATAGCTATGTTGAGCATAGCTTTTATATATAGAATATTGACACAAATCTATAGATATAAAATATAAGTAACCTTTTATTTCAATATAAGTGTTTTAGTATCATTCTATTTATGAATTCTTACTACATTAAGGTGGGTGTTTACATGTTCCTTTCTAAATTTTTTGATTGTTTTTATCTAACTTAAAATATCCCCTCTCCTCCTCTTAGGCACTATGATAACATCCCTTTGCCCTAGAGGACACTTGCCAGGGTGCGTCCTATGCTCTTCTCTTCGCTGGTTTTATCTCTCGCTCAGGGAGCAGACACATGATTGGATCCTCATTTTGAGATTTTATTACTTGTGAGAGGCAAGCCATATATTATTTCATTGATTTCTTGCAAACTACAGCTCACAATTCTGACAATACCAATTGATAACAACATTTTTAATCTTTTATAAGGTTTTGTAGATGTTATTGGCACGTTACACACAAACTGACCTGATTAAATTGTTAAATCATGTGGGTCACAGTCAAACAATCTAATCCAAATTTAGTTCTTTATAATAACATTTACATGTATATAAGCAAAACTGGTTAATGTAAAAAGTACATGTACAAAGTAAAATAAACTACTGAAGGGATTTCAGCCTTTGGAAGAGGTTAATGATTCCCCCTCCTCTCAATTTTAATAAGTAAAACCAGTTATATTGTTTATAAAAGGAGAATTGACTACTTTTAGTCTGTCTTATAGTCACAGTTGATAAACTAGCTTCACTTTGTATGATATTCACATTTGAACTGTGTATCAGTGTAGACATAGAAAAGTCACAAACTTGAAAGATTTAACGTTTAAAAATAAGCACTATTAGGAGAGTCTAGATCCACAGATTATCTTTAGCACCTCAATCAATAGAGATAAAAATGTTACAAATTAGGCATTCTATCATATTCTTCTGCTTTTTACTGAGTGATGATCGATTTTAGTGTTAGTTTGTTGTTCCATCTATGGTTTCTTTTAGTGTATGATCATTATTTTTATTTTATAGGCAGATAGAACATTACGGGTATAAAAAGCTCTAGCATTTATCTAGTCAACTCTCCCATTTTGCTGAAGAGAAAACTGAGGCTCAGCAAGGTTGCATCATCCAGGTCACAGAATTAATTAATGGTTGAGCCTCATCAGGAACCTAGGCACAGTAAAGTTGGTGAGAATGTCATTTCCTGTTACTTTTAAAATTTCTCTTTCATATATTTAAATCTGGCCTTCACATATCAGGTCAACTAATATGAACAATAATGACTGAATATCTAATGTGGTATCTGGTGGTGAAGTGGGTTTTTGAATGTCTATGAACTGACTGCATTATTATAGGTGTTTCGGTATCTATCAGATCATATCTCCACCATTACTTATGTACTTGTTTTGAATTCTTTCTTAGTAGACGTACAGATTGTATTACATTTGGTTTCTTTTGTTAAGATCAAGAAAATATGGACTCTAGTATAGGGAATATGTTTTATGTGTATGGAATTTGTTACTTATTCAGAGATTGAAATGACTATATTTTACAAAAGATTTTAAGTACTATATTCAGCAAGAAAGTTTAAAGGTCACAGAGATTCTACTGTGAATAAACCATTGTTCAAGGTAATTTCCATGAATTATGTAATTAAAAATTCATGCAACTCTATGAAAGAACTACTACATTCTATAGATGAGGCTGAGAGAGGTTGTTATTATAGATATCTACTCGTGGGAGTGAAGCTTGATAGAACCGAGATTTCAGCCCAGACATTAAGTTCCAGAGCCACACGTAGTCATAGCAATATAAAATAAGCCAGAAAGTCTGCTTATCACATATTGGATGAAAGAGCCAACAGTTAAGACAATAGAATTCAAATTAATATTGGTTCAATAACTAGGTATAGATTAACAACATTAAATATAAGAGGAAAAGTTTAAAGTTATTCACCCATGGAAGAAAAGCATACTTCTAAAACAGGAGATGAAAAAGTAAACTTTTACCAATACTGGCAGAAAAATATGAGCCAGTCATGACTTGCTATTATAATTTTTAAAAAGTATAATAAAAATCTAGAATTTATGAACTAGCAGTTACATTTCCACCATGGTTTGAATTTGTAAAATTGCAGTTCTGTCTTTTCTTCTCAATTTATAATCTACTCCATTAGCAAAAAGCTATAACCACAAATTTCTGTGATAAATTTTTTTCTATCTTGGGCTTTATATGAGGCTGTTATGGAACATCACTCCTAAGATCCTAGAGAGACTTTCGCCTGACAGAATGCTCTAAAGCTCCATTTTAGATCCTTCTGAGATTTTAGCACAAAATTTTATAGTCCCACCTGGATTTGATGTTTGCTCTGAAGTTCTATCTTAATTCGAGAATTTTGGAGAGACTGAGAATAAGAAACAGTTTTTTAATTGAACTCAGCAAGTTTTGGTTCCTTTATATTTAACAGTTCTTCTTTAACTGTTGCCTCTCCTTTATACTTTATTACCTGAAACACACCAGGGAGTAGTTTGAACAGTCTCTGTGGAAATATCCTTAGGTAGACCACATTGCATTGCATATGTTTTTGACTTTCCATGTGGACCACAGGTGACAGTGCTGCTAAACTTTTTGCTACTCCATAGCAAAGATCCTCTTTCCCCTAGTTTCCAGCAACATTTTTCTCACTTTTCTTCAAGCTCTCACTGATAGCCTCCTTGAAGGCCCAAAGGCTTCTGCTAACAATTCTGAAAGTGAGACATCCTGAAGATGCTTGCAACCGGAAACTGTCCGCTAACCGCGTTGCTTGCAGCTGATTCTCTCTTGAAGGAGTATTGAGCAAGTCACCTTCATGGTCACCACATATGACATTCATGCCAAGCCACATTCTTGCTTCCACCAACTTTTTTAGGCTTCTCTCCTGCCATTGCCAGCATCTCACTCTATATTTTTTGCCACACAAAGCTTGCGTTACCTCAATACACCTTCAAATCACATAAAACCATAACCTATTCCAGGCTGAATTTGGTGCCTCTGAGCACCCTATAATACTTACAATACTGTAAGTACTTTCATAACACCTTCGAAAGATCTTTATTACTGTATTGTGGCATTCTATGGTACCTGGATTAAAGTTTTAGCTCTGACACTAATTAGCTTTGTGACCTTGGCCAAGTTACTGGGCCCCTCTGAGGCCTCATCTTTAACATAGGGATAGATAAAGTCTGAGGTGCATCATTAACATAGGGATAATAATATCATTTTTCTCATAGGATTATTGGGATTACATGTGATAATACAGGTAAGTGCTTAGAAGATAATCTAGCAGAGTAAATGCTCAATAAGTATTAGCCATGATTATTAATGATCTGAACTAATGGACAGGATATATTCATCGAGATTGCTGGATTGCAGAACAAAACTGACATAAAGGTGACTCTGCTTCATCCCTCAAGGCACTTCTGTTTTTAGGGAGATAGTGTAGATCCCTACCTTCTCAAGAGGCAGGACATAAACCGAAGTCATCAGAATTATCTTTGTCAACCTTTCCCACCTTCTGTTTTAGGTCTACAGGACAATCCTTGGCTCTGTGACTGTCGTATTTCCAAAATGATCGAGTTGTCAAAGGTTGTTGACCCTGCTATAGTGCTTCTGGATCCACTGATGACTTGCAGTGAACCTGAACGCCTCACAGGAATTTTGTTTCAGCGGGCTGAATTGGAGCATTGTCTGAAACCATCAGTGATGACCTCAGCCACCAAAATCATGTCTGCTCTCGGCAGTAATGTTCTACTGCGGTGTGATGCCACTGGCTTCCCCACCCCACAGCTCACATGGACCAGATCTGACAGCTCGCTAGTTAATTATACAGGTATTTTCTTAATTCAGCCCCATGATCAAAGGAGATTACTAAGCTCTGAAGTTAACATCATGTTTTGTGTGATTTGAAATTAGCTAGTTAACACTAATGAAATATTTCAAGATTATTGGGTGCAAGGGATTTTAAAGGTACATTTTATTGGTTAGTATTCTCCTCAGTTTATCTAACTACCTAGATAAAATTAGACAATCTAAACTCTTTTTCTTCGGTAGAATGAAACAATGCAGTGAATGGATCAATGGCAGACAAGGCCTTTATCTTGCTTCATCATCTTGGATACAGCTCACTTCAAAATGTACAACTATTACAATTTTTAAAAAAGGGCCTTTTGCTGGTCGGGTGCGGTGGCTCACGCCTATAATCCCAGCACTTTGGGAGGCCGAAGTGGGCAGATCACCTGAGGTCAGGAGTTTGTGACCAGCCTGGCCAACATGGTGAAACTCCATCTCTACTAAAAATACAAAAAGTAGCTGTGCTTGGTAGTGCGCACCTGTAATCCCAGCTACTCAGGAGGCTGAGGCAGGAGAATCGCTTGAACCTGGGGGACAGAGGTTGCAGTGAGTCAAGATTGCACCACTGCACTCCAGCCTGGGTGACAGAGTAAGACTCCGTCTCCAAAATAAAAAACAAAACAAAACAAAACAAAAACCAACAAAAACGCCGAATGGAGTGAGGCTTTTGTACAAGTCTCTCATTTTTGAATAATTATTTAAATAATAAATTACATGGAGACCTTATTATGAATCAAAAAGTATAATTTTTAGAAATATTGATTATATAGACTTTTCAGATTCTAGTGTGACAATATGCATGCTTTGTACCCAGTTTCAACAGTGTTATTCTGACAATTAAAGTGATATATTTTTAAAACTCTTCAAAATTAAACTAAAATTCAGGTTGAAATAATGAAACCTGGTGGAAATAAAGAAGTTAAGGCCTAATATTCCTATATATAGGTAGTCAATGGTCCACAGTTTCAACTTGTGAGTTAAGTTTTGGGTTACTGGGATATTGTTCTGCACATTATTATTCTTTGAAAAGCTTCTGAAATCAAGACAGAATGAAAATATACCCAGATATCAGAGTTTAGGATAGCAAAATTCTGATTTTTTAAAAAATTATATGTTATTCTGCGAACAGAAGAATCCATGATTTGTAGTTTATCTAAGTTAAATATAAAATAAATCATTCCAAATACAAATGATGACTCTGCCATGCCAGAAAATGATCTGCTGTACCTCTGGCTAGAAGGATATATGCATTTTATTACTGTGAAAACATATCATAAAAAATACTTATGTAAGGTCATATGATAAACGTTCTGTAGAATCACAGTGACTTAAAACTGAAAGGGACCTTTGAGATTACTTTACCTCATCCTCTTATAAATGCAGAAACAGAGGCCTAAAGACAGGAATTGACTTATTCACAACCACATGCTATTTAGTGGGCAAAAGTTTCTAAAACTCAAGTCTCCTGATTCCCAGCCTTTTGTTTTTTAAAAATACTATTCCCTATACAGACCTCACAACACCTGGCAGCTCCTAGACCTTGATGTAAGCAGTTTGCAGAACCATCGCCCACTGTCAGAGACTTGCAGGGTGCCATTTCCCTCTCGGTTTCTGTGAGAGATGCATGTAGAGCGGATAGTTGTTTCCTCCTCAGTTGGCATGGTTGCTTGAATTTTCCTTCTGTTCCTCACAGAGTATGTATTTGTTTTCTTCCAGTAATACAAGAATCTCCAGAGGAAGGAGTCAGATGGTCCATAATGAGCTTGACAGGCATTTCTTCCAAAGACGCTGGGGATTATAAGTGTAAGGCCAAAAATCTGGCTGGGATGTCAGAAGCTGTGGTTACTGTGACAGTGCTTGGCATTACCACAACTCTGATACCACCAGACACTTCTGAAAGAACTGGAGATCATCCTGAGTGGGATGCCCAGCCGGGATCTGGAAGATCTACATCTGGATCTAGCACATCATCATATCCTTGGTCCTCTTCCTTCTCCCCCACATCTTCTTTTTCTGCTTCTACTTTGTCTCCTCCCTCTACTGCTTCCTTCTCTTTATCTCCTTTCTTCTCCTCCACTGTTTCTTCAATCACAACTCTGAGCACAAGCATCTCAGCCACCACTATGGCTGATAAGCAATCATTCCAGCTCCACCCAGATGGGAAAAGAAATTTAAAGGCAGCAAAGAGTGGAAGTAAGCTTCCTCCAGCCAGCACAAGAAAGAAAGAAGAGCTGGCATTGTTGGATCAAACAATGCTTACGGAGACAAATGCCACAATAGAAAACCTCAGGGTGGTCAGCGAGACTAAAGAGAGTGTGACATTGATGTGGAATATGATCAACACCACACATAACTCTGCAGTGACTGTGCTGTATTCCAAGTGTGGTGGGAAGGACCTGCTGCTGTTGAATGCAGACTCCAGCAAGAACCAAGTAACCATAGATGGCTTGGAACCTGGTGGGCAATACATGGCCTGTGTCTGTCCAAGAGGAGTGCCTCCCCAGAAAGACCAATGCATCACCTTTTCTACCGAAAGAGTAGAAGAAGATGATTCTCAATGGTCTCTCCTTCTCGTGGTGACCAGTACTGCCTGTGTTGTTGTCTTACTATTGATTTGTTTCTTGTTGTACAAAGTTTGCCAACTGCAATGTAAGTCAGAACCTTTTTGGGAAGATGATTTGGCAAAAGAGACTTATATCCAATTTGAGACTCTGTTTCCCAGGTCTCAAAGTGTAGGTGAGCTCTGGACAGGAAGGCACAGGGATGAGTCAGAAAAATTGCTGCTTTGTTCGAGGTCAAGTGTGGAATCTCAGGTGACTTTTAAAAGTGAAAGTTCCAGACCAGAGCATTATTGCTAAGGTTCTGCAGCTCAGGTGCATGTGAGCTACAACATTAGCATCTAAGGGTATAATTGACCCTAGGTTTGGATGATTTTTGGACAGACTTTCACATTGTGTGTGAAAATCACAAATGGAATGCTTTTAAGTGTGTTTAAAAAATAGCATGAGACCTCTGAACTGAAAAGACAAATAACGTTGATTTTTTTTCTTGTGTGGAAAAGGTCTACAGAAATAATTTTTAGAGTGTTGCTTAATAAATTATTAATACTTTTTAGGGTAATGTTTTAGTTCTTAAAAATAAGTTCATGTGAAAGTAGCAAATTAACTCTGTATTTAAAAATACAGTTTTTTGAGTAACGAGGAAACATTAGCAAAACCAGCTAAGCCTTGATGTTTATTCATGTTCGAAGTGCATTATGGCATTTTCTGTGGACGTTTCCTGACATTGCCTAATGGAGAGTGTGGGATCACAAAGGATTTTTCGTTCACGAAGGTTAAATCTAACTCATGGGGGAGGGAGGGCTCTGTCTCTTCATACCATTATACATTGTAATACTATAGAGTTGTGTTCATATTGCATGTAAGAAAAATTTTTGCTTTTCTTTAGAAATATAGGTATTAGTAAAAGTAAGTATACAAAGAGGATTATGACAAATAGACCATTTCTTTAAAAATGGTAACTGTTGCATTGAAACACATCTGCTGACAGATAATATGGATATTTAAAAATAACTTTAAATCAGTCTTTTAATATTTTGCTATTTGCTCTTATTTTCTCCCTTCTTTCTTCCTTCCTGGTCTTCCCTCCCTTTCCTTCCTCCATTCCTTCTTTCTTCTGCTTTGTCAGAAGATATACAAGTAGCCAAAGGATCACGAGCCAAGCAGTTTGTCTTCTGCCATATTATCTTTTGATTCTGTTGATAAAGAAAAAGCTTTTGAAATGACTTACTGCCCTTTGAAAGTCTGTTTTAGAACCCCAAAGGATATTTGAGGATTTTGAAAGCGAAGCCTCAGTAGATTCATTTGGTTAGACTCTTTTCCTAGGTTAAAAACATCGGGGAACTTAAATACATAGGAAAGGAGTTCATAAATAAAATTTAGCTTTTTTAGAAAGGGAATATTTTAATAACTGTAGTGTACTATAAGAGACATCTTGTGGCTTTAAGATTAGTGATAGTGATAAGACCCACTCAAGCATCTCACAGGGCTGATATTACATGTAACTTAGCAGGATGCAACCTGGCCCAGGGATTTCTAGGAGACAAGGCCACCTCAGCACAGATGCAACTTTCATAAATCTTAGAACAAAGCCTACCCTTACTAGATTAAACCTGCTCTATGAAAGAAACACTTGGTAATTGACCCAGACTGAATACATGTATAAGAAATGGGAAAGATCTCCCAAACTCTGAGAATGGTCCTCAAATAGAAGCCCTCCTAGTCAGTTGGTCATCTGACCTCTGACTATATCCGGCCCATGACACCAGCCAGCTCCTGCTTTCCTTGTAAGAGGATGAAATTTAAGTAAGTCAATTAGTGATGACACCCATTTCTATAGGAGAATCAAGGGAGAGTGGCCAGGGCCTGGCTGTGATCGAGAGATTGGGTGAGATCTGAGGAACACTCTACAGTGGGTCTGGCAGTTTTTGTTCTATTTTCACATCTGTTGCTGCCTTCTAACTTCACTTCATGCCTCTGTTTTGGAGGTAGACACCAGGCAAAATTTGCCAAAATTACTTTTAAGACCACTCTGGTCCCACAGGAAGGTGGGCTCCTAGGAGGAGAGTGGTAGGAATGCTGTAGGCTGGGGGACACCCTGGGCTTGAAGAGCCACCCACCAGCTGGTGTGTCTCTAGCCTCAGCTATGGGAGAGGAGCTCCTCGTCCCCAAAGATCCTGGCATCATGACTCTACAGACCAAGAAGGCTCAAGTACAGTTTCTCCACACAAAGCTTATCTGTTGCCCACCAACCGGGGAAAGAGACTTCTCCAATAGACCCCTGGTCTAATGCCGTTAGCAAAGTCACCAAATCACCAACGGGCATGTTGCTGCTATCTCTGTTCCTCTGCATGCTCCCAGTGAGACAGTGCGGCTTCCCTAGGGCTTTACCACCCCTACAATGCCTACTGGGTGCTGCTGGCAGCAGCCCATGCACAGCACATCCAAATCACGGGGCTCCCTCACCTCAGAGTTGCCACTCTGCACCTGGTTGACCTGGAGGCCTGTGAGCTGTGGCGTGATCATCCTGAGTGTGCCAGATTACCCCCAGTGGCACCATAAGCATTGCCAGTCACCTCCTGGCCACAGTTAAGAAAGCAGCTGTCACCTCCAGAAACAGCTAGGGTGAGGAAGGACGAATCCCAGATCCCAAAGCAAGCACTCTCTCTAGCAGGACTGGGTTAGTAACCGTCAGAGTTGGTTGTTACAAAGTGAGGTTCTTCCTTGTCTTGGCTCCCTTTGGCACACTCCGCTTCCTTTTCCACTTCTCTGCCATGCTGTGACATGGCAGAGGCCTCACTGGAAGCTGGTCAGATATAGTGGGCAGATCTTTGACTCCTAGGCCTCCAGAATTGTGAGCCAAAGTAAAACTCTCTTCTTTATAAATTACTCAGTGTCCTGTTCTGGTGACTCTCCCTTACTCCTGTCCATTCTGTTATGACCACAGAAAACAGACTAAGAAAATTCTTATGGATAGAAGATGCATTCTTACCTTAAATCTTAGAAACCTCAGCATATGAGGGGTTTTTTTTACCTTATTAGGTCAGGAACTTTCACCTTTTCATGTAAAGGAAGCACTTGACAGCTTCTCTTTGGCATATCCAAGTTGCCTGCGTCACTATTCTTGTGCTTTGGGACCACTGTCAAGTAAAATAAGTGTTACTGGAATGCAAGCACCGTGATACCACGACGGTCCATCTGATAACCACGGCGCCTCCTAAGTGACTGATGGGCGGGGAGTGCATGGTGTGGATCCTCCAGACAAAGGGATGGCTTACATCCTGGGTGGGATGGAGCAGGATGGCAAAAGATTTCATCAGACCACCCATAGCCACACCTCCTGGAAACACTCAGAGCCCTACTTGCTCTTGGCAGCCATATGAAACGGATAAAACCTGAAACTCTAGCTTGATTGGACCACCTCCAAGATCAACTTAAAATTTATGAATTGTTTATTTGTAGATTTCCCATTAAAAATTTTCGGACTGTGGTTGAAATTGGGTATCTGAAAACATGGAAAACAAAACCTTGGATAAGGGGGTACTACTGTAGGCCCTTTGACACAGGCAGAAATTCGAAGCCTACTCAAACACCTGATGCGGAGGCCGAACAGGAAAGGTGCCACCTGGCTGTACTGTGTGTACTGAACAGGAAGGGTCTACAATTCACAGGCCAAGAATACAACAGCTGGCAGCTATCTCCAAAGATGGGAAGATTGATTTCATTACTTAACGATCCTGTCGAGTTCATCCAGGAAGCACAGTCAGGTGGGACTCTGGGCCCAGAGCAGGCAGGCGTGACAGAAGCTACTCCTGTGCTCTGTTGCATTGACTGTTTATGGCCTGGCAAGCAGCACACTCCAGCATGAGCCTTCTTACAACCAGCGCTGAAAGTGGATGATGTACCTACCACAAAGGAAGGAAGAGAGCTATTGAGACATTTAGGTGTGCTCCAGTGGGTTTATACACCTTCCGTCTTCACAGGACAGAGGCAACACTCATAGCCCTTAACCCCAACTTGAGTCTATCTGGTCTATGAGGAGCTGCCTCGTGCACCAAAGCTTCTCTACCTTCACCTCACAGACACATTTTGGGCCCAGGCACTGCCTGTGCACCTCATATCAGGATTACAAGGGCCCCTGCCCCATCAGGCCCTCTTGGACCAGACATAGACTTCTCTACCTGCTGGAAGATACCTTCACCGTTAACACCCAGGATAGCCATGGAGACTGGCCCACCCACCTCAACTAATTGCTACCTGGCATTTGCCTAGTAGGCCACCCCCACCTCAGTTTCTATGGCCTGCACCTCCTGGAAACCTCAGTTGTGCTGGGCAGCCATCTGGGATGGACAAGACCTGAAACTCTTGCTTCACTGGACCACCTCCAAGATCACACTTTTGCATCTACAACATCCTCCAGTGCATAGTGTCTGCAGACATTACCGCTTAGTTCTGAGTTCTCCTGGTCCTCCTCTTCCATTCTGGCCTGTCACTGCTCTGCAGTTAAGCAGCTCCAAGCCTGATACTCCCAAGTCCATTCAACTCTTGTTAGATCCCTAGAGCCATTTTCCAAGCCCCAGTGTGCCTGCTGTCTTTCACTGCTCCAGGTGGCCCGACATTTCACGTCGAGATGTTGCTTCTTGAGACCTGTTCACTGATTACTCAGCACTGAAGTCACTGACAGTTTCCACAACAGGGTCATTTTGGTCACCCACTGAGTGGCCAAACCCGGCTTGCTTCACCAACCTTCAGCCACTTGTCCACTCTTCACAGTCAAGCCCTGGTTACTGTCAACTGCCCCTCCTTTGCCATTGGTGAGACTGCCCCCTATCCATGGTGAGACTGCCACCTATCCATGGTGAGACTGCCCCCTATCCATTGGTGAGACTGCCCCGTATCCACAGCTGAACCCTGCTCTCATGATCTCCCCTAATTGCTCAACCGGATGCTGGACTTGCCATACCCCCTCTGCCGATGCAGTTCAACTCCCACTAGGTGGTTCCAAGGATGCCACTCATTCCTGTCTTACCTTCATAATATGCTTTCTGCAGGACATCCCAATGCTGATTGGGGTATCTGGACTCGCTGGCCGGGCACCTCTCACCTGGTCGCCCAAAGAGGGTGTAGAGGTCCTATTCTGGTGACTCTCCCTTACTCCTGTCTACAGTCTCACCTACCCCCTTCTTGGATTCTCTTACCTCTACCCTGACATGGGTAGAAATCCCACTAGTGTTCTGGGCCTCCTACCGCTTCCCTTTCTTGATGCCACAAGCATGCAGCGGGGGGAGTTGTGGCTGCCATCTTGCT
The DNA here is from genome assembly GCF_007565055.1 of Rhinopithecus roxellana. Classification (NCBI taxonomy): domain Eukaryota; kingdom Metazoa; phylum Chordata; class Mammalia; order Primates; family Cercopithecidae; genus Rhinopithecus; species Rhinopithecus roxellana. The sequence goes on from NC_044550.1 coordinate 22,253,350, forward strand.
AAATATTATATTCTCATTACAAGAAAGATTTGGAAGTATAGAATAGATTTCTAAAGCTGTGTCAGCAGTCCTGAAGTAGAAAATTTAATAATTTTTAAATTTAAAATAATGAGAAAATACAATATTTTGTGTAAGAAACAGATGGACTTTAAGGTACCACTTTCTAGAAATTATAATACAAGCAGCTGTAGAATGGAAAAATTGTTTATTCTAAATCATTCTTAATTAAAAAGAAAAAATAATTCTAGTTTAGGCATAATCTGTATGAATAGATAGCCTTCTCAGAACTCCTCCAATTCCCCTTCTCATATAATTTTCTTTCCTTTCCTTTCCCTCCCCACCTTCCTTTCTTTTTCTTTCTTTTCCTTTTATTCCTTTCCTTTTTTCCTCTCCTCCCCTTCTCTCTCGTCTCCTCCCCTCCCCTCCTCTCTCCTCTCCTCTCATCCCATCTCCTTTCCTTTCTTTCAGGCCTGGTTGTCCTTGGTGCTTTCATCACTCAGTGCTTTGTCTAATGAGCTAACAGTTTTCAATTCAGTATTCATTGTTTCAATTAAAAAAATACCTTTTGCAGACAATTTTGTGTTTAGCTTGAATTTATTTTAGATCAACTTACTTTAAATTAAATGGTTACAAAACTTTTATGCCCTTACTCTGCTATAGATGTCATGCAATTTCATTGCCATGAATTTAAAAGGCACATAGAAACAGAATACTAAAATATGACCAATATTAGAAATAATATGACAGTATAATGTTACAGACTACTGAGCCAAATGGTGGATATAGAAAGGTGCCTGAATTGTACAAAGGCAGGTTATTTGTCAAGGCAGTTTACTTAGACCATCCTGATCAGATAAATTACTCACTGTCCTCATAATGAAAATCAAGCGAAGCCTGGACTTAATTTTGATGGAGTGAAAAAGCTAGTTGATGATGCAGAGGGGGATAGGAACCTCAGGAGAACACACCTGGATTATTTCTCAGCTTGGTTTTGATACATGGGGTGTGTTGCAAGTAATTTATTACTAATGGTGAAAGCACTAAAATTGCACATGATCTGCCTTCTAAAAATACATACATTTGAGTATAGTCAAGGTTATCTCAATGATATCATTGCTCTCATGTTCTTACAACTATGTTTTCTTAAGTGAGAGAGAAAGACTGGTGTTAGCAAAAGTAGCAAGGAATGCCACATAATCAATAGCTTGTTTATCAGTATCCCCAGAAACACTGTAGAGAGCAAGCCTAACTAATATGTAGCTAATATATGTGGCAACTAAAAATGATTACAATGTTTTATTTTCAGGAAAAATGTATTTGAGTTTTGTGAAAACTGTGGTATACCAGTGAGAGTATATCACCTGTGAGACTATTATCAATGATAATATCAGGACTAATATCAATAATAATAATAATAGTATGAAAAATTGTGAGCATTCAAAGCTCTTATGGCCAGAAAAGGGAACCCTGAATAGAGTCAGGCAAATACCCTGGCTTTGGGGAAACTTTAAAAATATTCAAGGAAAAAAATAGTTTTGACTCATGAAATTGAGTCTCAAGTAAGATTATGGTTAATGAAGAAAGATTTTTTAAAACCAAGAAATAATTCAAAGAAAATGGGAGACAGCTCAGGAAAGTCAAATGGTTGTCTATTAATCTCAAATTTCAAATGACATGTTTATAAAATATAAGAAGGGAGAGTAACCAAAGGTGAATGGGGAAATGTAGCAGATCTACTACAAAAGTTCTATAAAGTAAGACCCAAATGAACTGAGGATTTTAAAAAAGGTAAAGATGACCTGTTTTTGAAGAAAAAAAGGTAAAGGTGACCAAAAGGAGCCATGAGGCTTTATTTTATTTTATTTATTTATTTTTCTAGAGATAGGGCCTCACTGTATTGCCCAGGCTAGAGTGCAGTGGCATGATCATGGCTCACTACAGCCTCAACCTCCTGGCCTAAACCTGTCCCCTCACCCTGACCTCTCAAAGGGCTGTGATTATAGCCATTAGCCACTGCATCAGACAGATGCTTTTTTAGTCAAAAAGATCAAGGAGGGGAGAGTGACAACAGCAAGATGTTGAATGGGAGGTCCCAGACTTCATGTCCCTTCAACAAAATGTCCAGCTAACAACTGTCCACAGACAAGAACTTTTGTGAAAAACCCCCTAAATTGGGAATGAGCCTGACACTAGTGTGGACCACAGAACTGGATAAAAACCACATTAAAATGGTAAGAGAAATGGTCTTATTTTGACCACCTCTCTCCTCCCTTTTCCCCAAACTGGCACAGGGCCACACAGAACTCCCCCAGGTCCATGATTCTACTTTGTTTTTCCTTGGGTCATAAAATTTTATTGGCAGATCGGGGAAGAGCCAGAGGTAAGTGTCCCTTCCTTCTCATCCTCCTACCCAGGAGACACCCTTTAAAGGAAAGCAGAAGCCCAGGAGCCTGCCACCTTAGAGGATCTTGGAGGTGGACAGGTTGTTGTAGTGATCTTCCTGGCCCTCGAGCAGGCTGAGGTAGGTGGTGATCTCCTGCTCCAGCCACGACTTGATATCCATGAGCCACTGGTACTCCTGGTTCTGCCTCTCACTGTCAGATAGCACATCACCCAGGTGAGCTTCAGTACTGCTGATCGGCACCTGGATCTGCACCAGCTGGGCTCCAAAGTGCGCTGGTGGCCTTCCAAGGCGGCTTTCACGCTGAGCTGCCACTGCAGCTCAATCTCAAGACCCTGGAGGGTGTGCCACAGGTCAGTGACCTCGGACCTGTACATCTGGAGCTGCTTTGTGTGGCCAACAACCTCCTGGTTCGGTTCCTCAGTCTGGCTGGTGAACCAGCGTTCAGCATCTTTCCGGTTCTGCTCAGCCATGACCTCATGTTGGCTCTGCATGTCACTCAGGATGTTGGTGGCATCAGCGCCTGGAGCCGAATCCACTTCCACACTGACCTGGCCTCCCATCTGGCCCCTCAGGGCATTAATTTCCCCCTCATGGTTCTCTTCAGGTAGGCCAGCTCTTCCTTCAGGCCTTCGGTCTGCATCTCCAGGTCGGTCCTGGCCAGGGTCAGCTCAATAAGCACCCTGTGCAGGCCATTATATCAGCCTCCACACTCATGAGCAGAGTCTGCTCCCTCTCATACTTGGTTTGGAAGTCATCTGCAGCCAGACAGGCATTGTTGATCTGCAGGACAATCCTGGAGTTCTCACTGATGGCACCAAGAATCTTGTCCCGCAGGTCTTCGAAGGTCCTGTAGTAGTGGCTGTAGTCATGGGAGGGTCTGGGGCTCATGATTTTAAAATGGGAAAACAACAGAGACAGACATCCAGCTTCCCTAGCATTCTAAGGTGTGTCCCAGGAAGCTCAGACCAGTCTTGCCTTATGGGGGACACTGGAAGTAATGGCATGGTTAGACTGTCTGGAGTCAGTTAGAAACAAAAAAAGGAGACAGAGCTCATGGTGACCAGTGTGCAGATCTTGGCAGTAGCTCTGTGATCCTGCCAGCTGTGGTGCCCAGACAGAGATACCAGCCAACAGCACAGCCCACGTCCAAAGCTGGACTGATCACTCCCAGAAGCATGGTGGGAAATTCAACCTGGCTTTAGTCTCTAGACATCCAGCATCCAAGCCCAACCCCAGAGCCTATTCAGGGAGATGCCTACAACATTGCATTTCTTCAAAGCACAGGTGCCAAACCTGTCCGACATGGGAGGCCAAAAAGTGGCTTGATCTGGCCCCAGAGCCCACATTAAGGCACCACCCAAGCAGGGCAGCAAGCCTCAACTGTGCATTTCTATGGTGTATAGCCTGTGGTCCCATTTGTCCCGAATGGGAAATTTGCTAACATCAAAACCCAGCCTGCAGCCCTACCCAGCTGTGGAACCCAGACAGTGATACCACCCAGCCAGGGATATACCCTGTAACCTGGCATGATCAGGGGCTATCACATTGCTTGGCCATCAGCTTCACCTGATAGCAGAGCCCAGCCAGTGGTCTCACTTCACAGCAGAGCCCAGCCAGCAGCTTCATACAACCTCAAAGCAACGGCAGTGGCCCAGCCAACCAGAGAACCTAACAGCAAGCTCTACCTACTGTGGCCATTACCAGCTGACCTATCCATAATCACAGGGTAGATTAAATAGTGAAAGTCTATCCCTGCCAAACAACACCTGTAGACTGTAAGAGGTGGATGTCTCCTCAAATACGCAGGCACCAACCCAGGACACAAGGATTATGAAGAATCAGAAAATCATGACACCTCCAAAAGAAACTAATGATGGACCATAAAGAAAGGAAGATCTATAAAATGACTGACAAAGAACTCAGAATAATCCTTTTAAGGAAGCTCAGTGAACTACACAAATATATTGACAGAAAATTAAACGAAATTTAGAAAACAACACATGAACAAAATGAGAGGTTTGACAAAAAAATAAAGAAATAGGTGGCCCCTATTCTACTTTAAAAAAATAGAAATCCTAGAGATGAGGAATACAATGACTGGACTGAAAACACTGCATAGAAGACTTCATCATCAAACTCAGTCAAAATAAAGAAATAACCAGTGATCTCAAAGACAGAACATTTTAAATTATTCAGCCAAAGGAGAAAAAAGAATACAGAATGTGTACAGGAATCATGCAACACCATCAATAGAACTAACATGCATATAATAGGAATTCAAGAAGAAGAGAGAAAAAAAGTGTCAGAAGGCATATTTAAAGAAATAGTGCCTGAAAACTCCCCAAATTTGGGGGGAAAGATGCCAATATCTAGATACAGGAAGTGCAGGAGTTTGCAATCAATTTGAACTCAAGGAAGAGTTAACCAAGACACGTGATAATAAAACTATCAAAAATCAAAGACAAATAAAAAATTCTGAGAGCAGTACAAGATAACCATATCACATGCCAGGTAGTCTTAATGTCAGTGGATTTCTCAGCAGAAATGAGGGAGAAATAAAAGCTTTCCCAGACAAAGAAAAGCTAAGAGAGCTCATTACCATAAGCTAAGGGAGCTCATAAGGGTACAAAGTTTCAGTTAGACAGGAGGAATGAATTATTTTAGATATAGTGTATAGCATGGTAACTATATTTAATAATAATGTATATTTCAAAGTTGCTAAGACAATAAATTTTAAATGTTCTTGCCACAAAAAAGGTAAGTATTGAAGTGATGGATATATCAATTAGCTTGACTTAATCATTTCATGTTGTATACATATGTCATAACATCACTTTGTACCCTGTACATACATATACACACACGCACACACATATATATGCACATATATTATACACGCATATATATACACATACATACACACATATATATACATACATATACACACACATGCTATATATACACACATGGTATATACACACACACATATATATACACCTTGTGTGTATATATATACATATGTACACACACATACAATTATAGTTTTGTCAATCCACGATTTCAAAAAGAACAAGGAAATAAGTCTACTTCCTAGAGATGATAACAGAAAGTATATCAGAGATGAGACAGCATCATTCAATTTCTAATTTTTTCTCCTCTCTTTTCTAGATTGGGTTTTAAATTGAATATGGAAAATAAACTATGAAAAGTAGAAATTGCAGCCCAAGATAAAAGAGGGATTGGCAAGCTAACTCCAAGGTGTTTAAAATGAGACCAGATAAATTATGTACCAGGGTGCAAATAGAATTTCCAGCTATAAACTGTTTGGTAGTCTTTGAAAAGTCATGGCAATTAGGAGAGGTGCCACAAGATGACAGATAGGTACATTTCATCTTTATTTTTAAGAGAGGAACAGAAAGGATTCAGGAAATTATAGACAACTTGACTCATACTTGCAGATTTAACAATAGATTGTTAAAAATGCTCTAGTTTTTGAGCATTCAGAAATGAATGTTAAGGTCATTAGTAACCAACAAATGTAAAGTAAGGACAAGCTTTGATACACTCATCTGATTTCTTTTTTATGAGCACATAGATCAACGGATTGCTTGAAAATCAAATTGAAATAGCTAGCGATTGGTATCTTCATGACATGATGGGGCAATACGGCATTGTCTCTTTTCAAAAGTGTCTATTAATGGCTTTATAGTCTCCAGTAGTGTGTCTTTACCCTATTTTATTCAGCATTTTCACCAATGGCTGGATGAACATAGAGGCTTCTCAACTTTGTAGAGGGCATGAAAATAGACAGGGTATCTTATTTCAGTGCTTCTCACACTTTCACTGAATATTCCTAACGGAGGGGAAAATAAACACGTACACCTGGAGAAACCAGGACAATTGTCCTAAGTGGCTGCCAGAAGAGAGACATTTCTATAAATTTTATCTTATTTAAACATTATGTAAATTTTACATTCTATGCCATGATTTTTTAAAATATAAACTAATTCTCCCTCTAGTCAATTTTATTTCTCTAGGTAAAACTGGCATTTCTGTGTCTTTGAATATCTCCCATGCTCTCCCAAAGTGCTGGAATTCCAACAAATGTTTTGCCATAGCTGTAAGCCTGTGGGTATGGAGAGCAGGAGAGGGAAGGCTTGAGAGACGAGAAGAGGAGAGCTTAGGACATATGCAAAGCACAAACAAAATTACACCCAGAAGGTGAAAACCAAACCAGGGCCAATATACTGAACAAAGGCCTGAGACTTGGTAATCTGTAGCATGGCCTACAGGGAAGGGGCATGAAAGGGAGAGGACCAGAGTCGGAAGCCCTGGAAAAGCATTGCTACTAGGGGAAAAGGAGTTAGGGAAGGCGTGATGCCCTTCAAAGACATGACAATAGGAGAGAAGAAGGAAGGAAAACGGAGAAAATTAAGTCCAAAGTATGGACATTAAGCATTTAATACAATTAATTGTAGATCAAGACTAAAACAAGAGTGGTCATATGGGTAGAAGAATAATATATATACATTATTTATACATACTGACAGAGTGGGAAGAATGCACCTAAAAAATGGGAAGAGAAGAAAGTCAGGAATAGGAGAGTGGAAAAAATAATTGCCTGCTGTATAAGTAATATGAGGTAGTCAAAAATACTATTTAAAAATTATAGACCACACCAAAGAACATGTGCATATACATAACGGAGTACTATTCGGCCATAAAAATAATGAGATCCTGTCATTTGCAACAGCATGGATGGAACTGGAAATCATTATGTTAAGAAAAATAAGCCAGACACAGAAAGACAAACATCACATGTTCTCACTTATTTGTGGGATTTAAAAATCAAAACAATTGAACTTGTGGACATAGAGAGTAGAAGGCTGGTTACCAGAGGCAGGGAAGCATAGTGGGGGGATGGAAGAGAGGTAGAGATGGTTAATGGGTACAAAAAAAGTTAGAATGAATAAAGACCTACTATTTGAAAGCACAACAGGGTGACTATAGTCAATAATAATTTAATTGTACATTTGAAATAACTAAAAGAGTATAATTGGATTGTTTGTAATACAAAGGAAAAATGCCCTGAAGGGATGGTTGCCCCATTCTCCATGATGTGATTATTAGGCATTCAAAGCATCTCATGTACTCCATAAACACATACACCCTCTATGTACCCACAAACACTAAAAATTAAAAAAATTATAGACCCAAGAGTAAAGTGCTAGAAAAAAAAGAGAATGAAAGACAATATAAGAGACACTAAAACATTGAGAACATAATGCATCTCTTCCTAAAAACGAGGTTAAAACAAAGACAAGCAAGACATCAAACAGAGAAAGAATAAAACTATCAGTCTTTAAAGATAAAGAAAAGATCAAGCAAAACATATCAGGTTAGTTATAAGATTAAGAAAATTAGGCTGCCATCAGACTTCTTAAAAACGACACCTAAACTAAGGTAACAGCAGAACTGCATTTTTAAATTGAGGAGTATTCTCAAAAATAACTGGCCTGTATTCTGTAAAAATATCTGTGTCATTAAGCATTTTAAAAAGGCTGGGAAATTGTTCCAGATTAAAGGAGACTAAAGACTAAATAACGAGTAACATGTTAACCTGGACGGGAGAGGAAGAATGTAAAAAGGACATTGTTGAGATAATGGAAAATATTAACATAAGAATGACTGATCAGGTAAAAGTATTATATCAATGCTAAATTTCTTGAATTTAACAGCTGAGATTATGTAAGATAATGAAGGAATATTCAATATTCATATTCTTAGGAGAGGCACACATAATATTAAAAAATAAAGGAGCAAATGCAATCTATGCTGACTATAATGAGGCCTTGATTTTTTGATGTATTATGATGTATGCAACCTCATTTTAGTATATATTTGGAGATAGCAAGAGATTAATATTGCAAATGTAGCGAAATCTTAACAACTGCTGAATCTGGGTAAAGGATATTTTGGAACTCACTTGCAACTTTTCTGTGAGTTAGAAATTATTTCAAAGTAAAAAAAAATTATTAAAAAAGGATAGTAGATCAAATACCAAAATGAAGTTAGGAAATAAAAATCTTGCTCAAGCCTCATCTCTAAATTGTAGATAGAAATCTGTTATAAAACTATTTTTGTTCAGGTTGGCGATGCTTATGATTTTTATAAGCATGTTCCACATGTTCAACACGTACTGGAGAAAAGCACCAGCACCTTGATGAACATGATTAGATCAGGGTCCTTAGCTTGTTAAAGAAAAACTAACTTTGAAGGAGAAGTAATGAAAACTGAAAAATTGAAATTTGATATTAATGTAATTAAGGTGCATCTTTAATTTAATGGTGCACATGTATTATCAGAATATGACTACTTTAGACAGGCAGGCAATTTTGGCATTTGCTTAAACATGATCTATGCCATTTAATAGCCAATGTCCAAACACAGCAGCTGATTCTCTTTCTTCTGGACAAATGGAGTCCTTAACCCTGGGATATACTTATAAACTCAACATTTATTGAGTTAACTTCCCTTAGGACTCCATCACACCCCACCCATGCCCACACACCCCTGCCAATCCTGATATCATTTTACCCTTGGCAGAATCTTATTTCACTCTAGCAATGTGCACATTTGTAAAATGGAACATCTAGGGTTTTCATTTTCAAAGCATTGCTCAAGAGGTGTGTCCCACATCTTGGCTTTTAAAAATATATGTGTGTGTCTGTGTGTGCATGATTGAATGCCTGCAAGACAGTCTGCTTCTTGATAAACTGGCCCTGTAGTCATCTCTTGGAGTTCAAATAGATTTCTTGATGTATGGCTATAAGTTGATTGACTGTGATCACGTTTTAGAGACCAAACTCTCGAAGGAAATGACCACGTCTGTCAATTTACTAAAACAACATGTGGTTGTTTCACGTGTGTTACCACAATGACCAAGGAACTAAAGTATTTGGAGAATGCAGTTTTATGGTTCTGATATTCACTAATATTTTTGACTAGTCTGAGCCAAATTATTATCGTTTTTTACTTGGTGGCACAAAAAAGTCCTTATAAAGGATAATCGAAGGTTAAAATGGATTAGTTGTTTCCTCATCAAAAAATCAAGGCCTCATTATAGTCAGCATAGATTGTATTCCTTGATTTGTTCATTCATTGATTCACCTATTCACTGGGAAGATACTTTATGTACTTGTAATTACTGGAGGCTGAAAAAGAAAAAATAATGTTGGGCTCCTTTTTAAGCCAATTATATATAACTGGTTTGCTTTGTAATGCAAAAATTACTAACCATGAATTTTATATAATTAATTAACAGCTGAACACAGCGTAGAGAAAGAGCTCAAAAAATATTTGCTTGATATAATTCCATACACTGCATTAGCCTTTGTCAGGCTCAGCCCTTAATCTTATAGGCCCCATAGTGAGGCTGTTTGAAGGGTCTACTTCCATTTGAAGGGGCCCATGTATTCTTGAGAGTGTGCAAATGCAGGGAGATGGGCTACAGTATCACAGACAGGAGGTATTTGTCTTGTTTTTCCAAAATGGAAATATCTTTTTTGTGTTTGGTGATTGTTAATGTATGAATTTTTTTCAAGCAACTTAGAAATGCATATAGTCAAAAGTTCTTACTTGTTCCATCTGCCACTTCTCCTAAAGATAATAACGATTAGTAATTTGTATATAGCTTTCTAGACTTTTAAATTCAAATAAACATTTTTTACATTAAATGAGATGAAATTACACGTTGTTCTGAAATCGGCTTTTAAAAAATAGCAATATATTGAGGGCATCATCCCATGTCAGTAGATAAAGACCAACTTCATCCCTTTACAATTTTCTCTAATAAGGATGAAGCACATTACTTTAGCCAAGTTCCTATTGATGAATAATGAGGTTGCGTCCATATTTTCGATATTATAAAGAATGCTCCAGTGAATATCCTAATTTGTTCATCTTTGCCTACATATCCTGTTTTCTCAGGATAAACCCCTAGACGGGATTGTTGAGTCAAAGTGTATTTAAAAATTGTAGTATGTATTTTCAAACTATTCTCAGCTGAAAGATTGGACTCCAATAGTGCATTAAAGTGTCTGTTTCCCACACCATTGAAATCACTGACATCAAATCATAGGCCATCAGATAAGTACTCAAACATTTCTTCATTATTTCAATTTCAATTTCTTTTTTCTTGCTGAGATCAAATATCTATTGTGGTTGTTTATGCTTCTTTGTGAATAGTTAATTAGAGACTTTACACATTTTTCTATTGGGTTAGTAATCTTTGCCTTTTTAGTTTGCAAAAACATTGAACTCTTAAGGATATTAACTCATCATCTACTATATATACTGCAAGTATTCATCCCCTGTTTTTTATTTGTCTTTCAGCTTTTATTTATGAAGTTTTGAATAAAGAAGTTTTACATTGTTGTGTAGTATCAGTTCATATTACTCTTATGGTTTCTAGCCTTATTATCATGCTTGAAAAGGTCTCCTCATCCTGAAATTGCTTACATATTCTGCAAATGTTTTAGACTTTTCATAATTGTATTTTACTTTGGAGTTTCTAATCTATATAAAATTTAATTTATGTATGATACGAAATAGAGGGCAAATATAATGCCAAACGGGGTGAATTTAAATTAACTTCGTTTGTAAATTTTAAAATATGTTTTGGAACTATACAGTAGAAAGATCAGACTTGTATGAAATGTAATACATTTACAGTGAGCGTTAGGGAAAATAATATAGCTGAGAAAAACATACCTCTCTGATTATCTCAGTCATCTCTGAGGTGAACTGATTGCGAGGGTTACTACTTATGAGTTGTGGAACACTGAACCACAAGACAGATATATGATCTGCTTAGGTAATCTGCATCGTGGGACAAGTGAATGACATATGTTTTGGCCATTTAGACGAAACATTCTATACATTCTAAGAATTATCAAGGGGGTGGAGTTCCATTGTTTTTTTTTTTTTTTTTCTCTAAAGCAGAGTTCTCAATCTTAAATGTTCCATTGGAATCACTTGCTCTTATTTTATTTTATTTTATTTTATTTTTTGCAATCAGCTTTCTCAGGTTGAAGTGATCACTTGCTTTTAAAAATGCTCCTGCCAGACCCTGGAGATTCTGATTTTATTGGTCAGGGCCTAGCGGTCTTGGATTTTAAAAGCTCCCCAGGCGATTATATAGTGCATGGCTAAGGTTGAGAACCTCTGCCTTAAAGATTCCTAATGATGCCTATCTGATATTATTTGCTAAAAGTTTAACCATGATTCAAGTAATATTTCTCTAAATTTCAGTGCTAAGGCATTCCCATCCTGGGCCATAATCCATTGTTCTAAGGAAACCACTAGGACCTTGGTATTGGGTTGATAAAATCTACACACTCTTCTAAATGCATTTGAATCTACACAATGGATTTAAGAGAACTGAAGAACTGATCAGTCTAATAAAAGTTTTCAGAATAATTTCCCATAACAGTGAATTTATTAATTTGTTTTATAAGTATTACTTTCTACTACAATTTAATTGCACATTCAAAATGGAAAAATTTTGCAAGAGCTTTGTAAGGCAAAATGTTAACATGAGTGTGTTCATTTTTCATTTTCCTTTTTAATAAAGCAACATAACAACATACCAATTATGGATACTAGAGCCCCTGTTGGCACACAGTTTTCCTTACTTTCATGCAGGTGAATTACTCAAAGCCAAGTGTTAGACTACCAGAGCACAACTTGCTTTAGATTTACTGAACTAAATATCCAACAGACTTTTGCTCAGCATAACCAGCATAAAACAAACGCATACAATCTAAGGGGATCTCAGGTGAAACATTCCCTTGAGCATCAGCTGTACCTTCTTGGTGCCAGGTAGTAAACGTCACTGGGGAAATAGCTGTGAATATCATTCGTTCTGTACCTGAGAAATGTCACCTTCTCAGGAATGCAATTAACTGAGTGTTCAGGAACATAAAAAAGCATGTGAAATAAACTGGTAGGTGCTGAAAATTTTCCTTTCTTCATTTCAAAATAAATAGCATGTTTATAGCAAACTAAGTAAAAGGCCTATTATTGCGTTTTGGTGAGCCTGGTGTTCTCTAACTCTTGATTTGTTTCCTTTATAATCAGTAATTTCCAAGTGAATGTTAAGTAAGGGTCAGTAAGTGTGAATTACCCCAAGCTATGTGGCGTGTTGGAAAAAATAAGATCAAGGGGTCATCAAATGAAGTTCTAGTTTAAAATAAATTAATTATAGCACAGATCAATTTGTTTAGATATTGTCCAGCCAAAAAATTCATTCCTGTGACCTGAGCCAAAGTCTTCTGACTTTGTGCTTAGTTGGCCTCCTCCTTGTCCCTCCCATCCAAGAACAGCATGGACAGCTGTGACCCAAAACAGGGTGTGTCTCTGGCTATGGGACTCAGATGCCACACTCTAGATTTTCTCTCTCATCGTAGTATTTGAGGTTGAGATCCACATGTTGGCTTTGCTTTCTGGGCAGCTGGGAGGTTGTATAGGGTCACAGGACTTCTCACAGGGGTGCATTGCTTCCCCTTCCCAGTGGCCTAATTTCCCTCTAGGGTAGAAGTGACACATTTCTGTTCCCCTTGCAGATTCCTCAAAAGTTTCCAAATGATCAAGTGGGTTTTTGCCTTGGACTGATGCTGTATTTTGGGGACAATTTCCATAAGGGAGAGGCACTTTACATAACCATCAGCCTTGTGTAGGCTATTATTGCAGCATTTTTGAAAACTATTTGCCAACGAGTTGATTTTTTGAGTCTTTATGTTTGTATACACGCACACACACACATGCATATGTGCTACAAGATGTTTTTTTCTGCTTCTCTTCACTTTTAACCCACTGGTCATTCATTTATTGACTTGACAAAGACATACTGAGTGCCTGCTCTGTTGCAGACAGTGTCTCTGGATTGACAAAATGTCTGGTCATATGACTTAGGAATATGGCAGAAGCACTTTGGAAAAGTTTCCTCTGAGATCATTAACCTTGAATGAAAAAATAAGGTGGTCATCAAGCAGTAATATATTTTCAGGACTCAAAAAAAAAAAATAAGTGGGATTTTTTTTTTTTTTTTTTTTTTTTTTTTGAGACGTAGTCTTGCCCTGTCGCCCAGGCTGGAGTGCAGTGGCATGATCTTGGCTCACTGCAAGCTCCGCTTCCTGGGTTCACGCCATTCTCCTGCCTCAGCCTCCTGAGTAGCTGGGACTACAGGTGCCCACCACCACGCCCGGCTAATTTTTTGTATTTTTAGTAGAGACGGGGTTTCACCGTGTTAGCCAGGATGGTCTCGATCTCCTGACCTCGTGATCCACCCACTTCAGCCTCCCAAAGTGCTGGGATTACAGGCGTGAGCCACCGCGCCCGGCCAGAGTGGGAAAATTTTAAGATCCAGGCTCTTTTCCCAGCACAAGCCTTCTCAGTTGTGTGATTTTGAGTTAATCTGAAGGGTTTGGTATAGTTTCATTTGTTCTTGGAGTACTATAGGAATCACGTTCCTATACTGAAACACACCAAACCCTTCAGATAAATGTCAAGGCTATCTTACGTGTTTGTTGAATCCAGAAGATCCTATGGCTGTCATATATAAATTATCAGTGATATAATCATAAAGGATTTCTAATTTTTAATTTGATTTTATGGTTTTTGTACTCCTTTCTGTAAATGTAGGAGATGAGAAATTGTTTTTCTCCATAAATGAAAAAAATCTTCAATTTATAGCCCAAAGACATGTCTTTGTCTTTTAATCCCTATGCCAATATTACCCTCTTGGGGCTATGTTTTCTGCCACTCTCAGGACTAGACATTTATGTTTTCCTGAAAAACTGGTGACTCATGAGACCAACTCTTCTCATTGAAGACTCAGATGAGGTAAGATTGCTATAAATGAAACATTCCACATGGAAACTGGCTTAAAAAATTTATAATGACCAGAGAAATGCAAATCAAAACCACAATGTGATACCACTTTACTCCTGCAAGAATGGCCATAATCAAAAAATAAAAAATAGTAGATGTTGGTATGGATACGGTAAAGGGAAACACTTCTACACTGCTGGTTGGAATGTAAACTAATACCACCACTATGTAAAACAGTGTGGAGATTCCTCAAGGAACTAAAAGTAGAACTACCATTTGATCCAGCAATCCCACTACTAGGTATCTACCCAGAAGAAAAGAAGTCATTATATGAAAAAAGATAGCTGCACACACACAATTATAGCAGCACAATTCACAATTGCAAAAATGAGGAACCAACCCAAATGCCCATCAATCAACAAGTGGATAAAGAAACTGTGATATATATATACACAATGGAATACCACTCAGCCATAAAAAGGAATGAATTAACAGCATTTGCAGTGACCTGGATGAGATGGGAGACTATTATTGTAAGTGAAGTAACTCAGGAATGGAAAATCAAATATAGTATGATCTCACTCTTAAATGGGAACTAAGCTATGAGGATGCAAAGGGATAAGAATGACACAATGGACTTTGAGGACTCAGGGGGAAAGGGTGGGAAGAGAGCGAGGTGTAAAAGACTACAAATTGGGTTCAGTGTATATTGCTCAGGTTATGGGTGCACCAAAATCTCAGAAATCACAACTAAAGAACTTATTCATGTGAACAAACACCACCTGTTCCCCAAAAACCTATGGAAATAAAAAAATTAAAAAACATATAACTGCATTACATTGTTACTTTAACACTTGAATATAAGAAAAACACTTAACACCATAACAAACTTGATAGAAAGTGATGGAAAGTCTCATTTTGAAGAGATACAGTGGTGGGCTAACTCCAGATGTTCTCAAAGGAGTTTTGAAAGAAATACTTTAATACATCCATACATATATATCAAAAAATAGTCAGAAGGGAAACTAGTTAAGTAAGGTAGAAATAGAAAATGATCATACAAAATAAAACTGATTAAGCACATGCATTACCAATATATCCCTACTTTCAATCATTATGTTAAGTAAACATCTATTTTTTTAGTCACTGTCTGGGGAAAAGTGTCCTGTTGAGGCTTTGTGTTTCTCTTCCTATGCTGCACATATGTGATGTGTTGATAAAAAGTTAATTTGCTGGCCAGGCACAGTGGCTTAGGCCTATGATCCTAGTACTTTGCAAGGCCAAGGCAGAAGGATCAGTTGATGCCAGGAGTTCAAGACTAATGTGGGCAATCTCTACACAAATTTTAAAAAAAATTAGCCAGGCATGGTGGCATGTGCCTGTAGTCCCAGCTTAAGTCTCATATCAACTTAATTACAATGGGCAATATAGAGACTTGAAATTTTAAGCCATACATCCTCTGGAGAATATTTTTAATCTTAACACCTCAATTTTTAAAGAGAATATTTGTTTTTGACTCAGAATGTTCTTGACGTGAACTATCAGGACTAGGTTATAGAACCCTTACATATATGAAGTTTTGAATTCTGCATGAAATTTTTAGTAGTTTAGCTGTGAGTCAGCTAGAAGCAGGAGAACACTCTAAAGAGTCTGATATGGTTTGGCTCTGTGTCCCCACCCAAATCTCATGTTGAATTGTAATCCTCAGTTTTCGGGGAGGGACCTGGTGTGAGGTGATTGGATCATGGGTGCAGATTTCTACCTTGCTGTTCTCGTGATCGTGAGTGAGTTCTCATGAGATCTAGTTGTTTAAAAGTATGTAGCACCTCCCCCTTCACTCTCTCTGTCTCCTTCTCTGCCATGTGAAAATTGTGCCTGCTTCTCCTTCACCTTCTGCCATGACTGTAAGTTTCCCAAGGTATCCCCAGTCATGCCTCCTGTGGAACTGTGAGTAAATTAAACCTCTTTTATGTATAAACTACCCAGTCTCAGGTATTTCTTTACAGCAATGTGAGAATGGACTAATACAGTCTGCCTTTAAAATGTTTTTTTCTACTGGTTTGATCACCAATATCCATGTTTTGCTATTTAAAGAGAAATTATTTATCAGAGCTCTAGAGCTAGAACAAAGCAAGTTTTATTAATCTGGGTTCCACCAATTAAGTCTGCAAAATTATTTATTTGTTTGGAATGGTTTTACTGTTGCATTGTTTATACAGAAAAATTTTGCCACTTTGCAAATTAGTATGCAAAAATTTGTAGTGTCTTATTTATCTATTTAAAACCCATTTTTCTGAGAAAAGTAAAGTTCTCAAACTTCTCAATTTAATTCTGTATTACCAGATGTTAATTATGAATACGTTGTTACGCTCTCCTCTTTTTCTTCCATGTAAGTTTTAAAATATATTTTTATTATGACTCTTATTTCATCATATTACAGTATCTAGCACATGTTTTTTCCCTCTTAGATAAGGCACGATTGTATTGGGTTTTAGTCAGTTTTTTAAATCTAGAGTAGTGCTTTGCATAAATAAATATTTGCTGAGTGAATAACAGTAACTCAATAACAATAAGCATTTGTGGGTGCTTTCAATAAATATTTGTTGAGTGGATAAAGGACAGAATGACGACTAGTCTCCATCTGAAGAGACTCTGTGAGGCAAAGGAGAGTGTGAAATGGCAACAGACTGCAACTAGGAGTCCCGAGGTGACACTTTCACCTTTCAGGGAAGAGTAGGTAGTGTGGTAGTGAAGGCAAGGAAAGTAAACTTGACTTTTCAAAAAATTAGGTTAACTCTTCCTAGGTTAATACTTCCAACTCCTAGGAAGTATGTAGAGAGTTCTGGGGTGTTTTCAGTTATCAGAATGATTGTGCGGGGTGGGGGTTGTCTGATTGGCAATTATTGGTAGGGAGACAGGAATGTTAGATGTCCCCATGTATTAGAAAGTCCCACACATAAAGAGTTTCCCAAATCTCAAACAGCCCCTGGATATTCTGCTGGATTTTCAGGCTAATGGAGCACATTTTTGTGTAATTATCTGAGCCTAGACCAGTGTTTCTCAAACTTTAATAGGCATATGAACCACTTGAGGGCCTTCATGTAGTGAAGGGTTTTTTTTTTTTTTTGTATTTTTAAATTGATATATCATAGATGTATGTATTTTTGAGGTACATGTGGTGTTTTAATACATGTATACAATGTGGAATGATCAAGTCAGGTAATTGGGATGTCCATTAACTGCAACATTGATCCTTTCTTTGTGTTGGGAACATTACAATTCTTCTCTTCTAGCGATTTTGAAATCTACAATAAGTTATTATTTATTATAATTTCCCTACTGTATTATTGAATATTAGAACTTATCCTTTCTATCTACTTATATTTATGTAATGAAGATTCTAATTCTTCAGGTCTTATGCGGGGCCTGAGAGTCCCATATAACCAGCTCCAGGTGATGCGAAGACCCTGGTTCACAGGTCCCCCTCCCAGAAGGTGTGATTGAACTGACTGAGGTGAGTCCTGTGCATCTGCAGCATTGAAGGCTTCCTGGGCTGTTTTAATATGCAGTCATGGTTAACAATTACTAGCCTAGAGACTAACTCTATTTCCATATAAATACAATGTATTTTTTATATGGTTTTATGTACAGGGCATCTTTTATGATACCATGTAAATGGAAGAAAGGCTGTACTTCGATTTTTTTGAACTGTTCCAAAGAGCTGTTCACCCTTCGGAAAGATGAGCCCCTGATGGCAAGACCAGTCATAGTATTTGAGATGTTAATTCATTCCACCTGTATTGGTAGCTTTTGAATTCACAGTGATCCACCTACCTTGGTAAGTTTTTGACACTTTTAATGGGGCTTCCCTAGTATAATCATGCCCAAACATTTATATATTTATATACATATCTTGATTTACTTTCTTTTTATTTCTCATTTATAATACAATGAATAATTACGTTGATTTTTAAAAAATATGTGGACAGGGAGATTATTATCTGTCAAGGTCATTTTGGGATATTAGTGGGGGAATTGGGTCTGATAGACCTGAAAACTTCCGAATCAGCATGGAGGGCAGGGGAGCACCATCATAGGCAGCAGACTTGAGGAAAGGGGCTTTAGGCCATAAGAGAACTGAACATAGTGTCTTCACCTGAAGGTCAGTGGATGGCTTCATAAGTCTCATTAAAATTATGCCTTTTTTTTTTTTTTGCTTTTAGACAGTCTCACTCTGTCACCCAGGTTGGAATGCAGTGGCACATTCTTGGCTCACTGCAACCTCTGCCTCCCCAGTTCAAGTGATTCTAATGCCTCAGCCTCCTGAGTAGCTGGAATTACAGGTGCACCACCATGCCTGGCTAGCTTTTGTATTTTTAGTAGCGACAGGGTTTTGTCATGTTGGCCAGGCTGGTCTCAAACTCCTGACTTCAAGTGATCTGCCTGTTTCGGCCTCTCAGAGTGCTGGGATTATAGGCATGAGCCACTGCACCCGGCCTAAAATTACAGCTTTAAATAACAAAAATTTAAATCAAAAAGGAAAAAGCCCATAATCTGACTGCCTATTCAAAAAAACTATTTTCATTTCTCTGTGCTTCTTATCCATGTATATGAAAATAAAAAATAATATAATTGTAGAGTAGATAAGATTTTGCATTTTTTCTATTAATATTGTGGTAAACACTTCCCTTTTAATGACTGTATTATGTTCTTAGACAATGTCTTAACAATCTCTCTAATTATAACTGAAAATGGTTTTAAATGTTTACTATTATGAATAACATTACAATATATATTTGTGTGATTAGAATTTCTTTTTATAGTGGAGAGATTATTCCTTTAGGGAGAATTGACAGGAGTGAGATCACGTAGTCAACACCTATGAATATTTTTATGGTTCTAAAATGTGTTGCCACATAACTTGCTGGAAGGGCTATACCAAATGCAAGTTGGCTTTTAAAGGTCAAACTTATTTTGATACAAGATCAACATATGTGCCACATTAACTAACCATTTATCAACTGGTGAGAAATAAAATGATCATTTCTTAACATACAGAATAAGAATATAATCCAGGAATTGTGCCAACATCTTCATGTTATGAATGGGCCAGGCAATCACAAACCTCAGTTCTTTTCATTTTGGTCATAATTTTTTTTTTTTTTAATTGTGATGTAGTCTTGCTCTGTCGTCCAGCCTGCAGTGCAGTGGCAAGATTTCGGCTCACTGCAACCTCTGCCTCCTGGTTTCAAGCGATTCTCCTGCCTTGACCTCTCGAATAGCTAGGATTATAGCACCTGCCCCCACACCTGGCTAATTTTTCTATTAGAGATGGGGTTTCACCATGTTGGTCAGGCTGGTCTTGAATTCCTGACCTCAAGTCATCCGCCTGCCTCGGCCTCCTAAAGTGCTGGGATTCAGGTGTGAGCCATCACGCCTGGCCCTTTGGTCATAATTTTAAAGTAGATCCCCTCTTCTCTAAGTCACATTTTGGACACACTGTGACCCAAGCCTCAGGTATGATTGTTTCCATCCTTCTTTTTGCTACAGCATACGTGAGAGGGCTGAGGCTGTAATTTTACTTGTGTATATGCATGTTAGACCTCAATTTACTTCATAATCTACAACACTTGAGAGGATTAAAAATGAAGATTATGGCCGGTGAGATGGCTCATGCCTGTAATCCCAGCACTTTGGGAGGCTGAGGTAGGAAGGTTGCTTGAGCCCAGAAGTCTGAGACAGCCTGGGCAACATGGCGATCCCCATCTCCACAAAATATTTTTAAAATGAGCCAGGTGGCATGTGCCTGTAGTCCTAGCTACTTAGAAGGCTGAGGCGGGAGGAGCCCTTGAGGGGTTGAGGCTGCCATGGGCTGTGATTTTACCACTGCATTTCAGCCTGGACCACAGAGTGATACCTTGTTTCAAGAAAAAAAAAAAAAAAAAAAAAGAACGAAAATTACAACTGTGAGAGGTGATAACATGCCAGCATCCCCCCATCAAGTTCAGCAGGCACTGGCTGGCTGTGCTGGCTGGCCTCAGTGGGAGGCCCGCTGAGCCCGCCGCCACCTGTAACACAGGCTGGCCCGCGTGCAGCACGAGCTCCTTGGCTCAGCCAAGACGTGAAGGAAAAGTGGAAGCTGGTTCCAGACAAACCAAAGCTCCCAACTCTGATAAGTCGGGGGTTGTTAGAGAGCCCTTTCCCAGAAAGCCTGACACCACTGTCTTTAGTCCGGGTCCGCACTGGTCGTCTTTAACTGGCCGACAGGTGCCCGGTATTAGCCCCTGAATTCTAAGGAAAAATAGGACAGAATAGCAAGCAAAAGGGGTCCGATGGTACTCACCGCTTGGCGACAGGGGTTAGTCTCACCGCTTGGCGATAGGCAATAGTCTCACCGCTAGGCGACAGGTGATAGTCCCAACTGTCCTATCTATCCTGACCCTTGCCCCCTGGGTCCTAATGCCTGCCAGATAAACTTCCTCTAGCCTCTCTTCTCTGAGGCTAGTCCCGCTTCTATAAATCACTCCCCTTCTCTGGTGCTTTTCTAGTTTCTCCTATAAGAATGATTTCCATTATAAACTCCAGGACTCTGTTACCTTCCTTAGGCACCAATCAGAAAGACATAATTTTTGCCAAAGCGCCGTCGTAGGGGGACTACCTGGAATTTTAGGATCCCTCCTCAGACTAATAGGCCTAACAAAAGCTATTCCTGAAGCTAGGATATGGGGAGCATCAGAAATTGTATCCTTCCTGTTCATATAAGTGAGGACAAAAGGTGTCACTCTTCCAACCCTGGAGATCCCTTCCCACCCTCAGGGTATGGCCCTCCACTTCATTTTTGAAGCATAACATCTTTATAGGACACAGGTAAGATCCCAATACTAACAGGAGAATGCTTAGGACTCTAACAGGTTTTCGATAATGCGTCTGTAAGGGCCACTAAATCCAATCTTCCTCAGTCCTCCTTGTGGTCTGGGAGGAAAACTAGTGTTTCTGCTGCTGCGATGGTGAGCACAACTATTCCGATCAGCAGGGTCCAGGGACTGTTGTGGGTTCTTGGGCAGAGGGAGAAACAAAACAAACCAAAAGCACAGGAGGTTTTGTCTTTCAGATGGGAAATACTCAGGCATCAACATGCTCACCCTTGAAATGCATCCTAAGCCATTGGGACCAATTTGACCCACAAACCCTGAAAAAGAGGTGGCTAATTTTATTCTGCACTAAGGCCCGGCCCCAATATTCTCTCTCTGGTGGGGAAAAATGGCCACCTGAGGGAAGTATAAATTACAATACTATACTGCAGCTTGACCTTTTCTATAAGAGGGAAGGCAAATGGGGTGAAATACCTTATGTCTAAGCTTTCTTTTCATTGAAGGAGAATACACAACTATGCAAAGCTTGCAATTTACATCCCACAGGAGGACCTTTCAGCTTACTCCCATATCCTAGCCTCCCTATGCTCCCCTTCCTATTAATGATAAGCCTCCTCTAATCTCCCCCACCTGGAAGGAAGCAAGCAAAGAAATCTCCAAAGGACCACAAAACCCCCAGGCTATCGGTTATGTCCCCTTCAAGCTGTAGGGGGAGGGGAATTTGGCCCAACCCCGGGTACATGTCCCCTTCTTCCTCTTTGATTTAAAGCAGATAAGGCAGACCTGGGGAAGTTTTCAGGTGATCCTGATAGGTACATAGATGTCCTACAGGATCTAGGGCAAACCCTAGATCTCACTTGGAGAGATGTCATGCTACTGTTAGATCAAACCCTGGCCTTTAATGAAGCCAAAGCTGCAGCCCGAGAGTTTGGAGATACCTGGTATCTTAATCAAGTAAATGGTAGAATGACAGCTGAAGAAAGGGACAAATTCCCTACCAGTTAGTAAGCCATCCCCAGTATGGATCCCCACTGGCACCTTGACTCAGATCATGGGGACTGGAGTCGTAAGCATCTGTTGACTTGTGTTCTAGAAGGACTAAGGAGAATTAGGAAAAATCCCGTGAATTATTCAATGATGTCCGTCATAACTCAGGGAAAGGAAGAAAATCCTTCTGCCTTTCTTGAGTGGCTATGGGAGGCCTTAAGAAAATATATTCCCCTGTCACCCGAATCACTCAAAGGTCAATTGATCCTAAAAGATAAGTTTATTGCCTAATCAGCTGCAAATATCAGGGGAGAGCTCCAAAAGCAAGCCCTGGGCCCTGAACAAAATCTGGAGGCATATTAAACCTGGCAACCTCAGTGCTCTATAATAGGGACCAAGAGGAACAGGCCCAAAAGGAAAAGCAAGATCAGAGAAAGGCCACAGCCTTAGTCATGGCCCTCAGACAAACAAACCTTGGTGGTACAGAGAGGACAGAAAATGGAGCAGGCCAATCAACCTGTAGGACTTGTTATCAGTGTGGTTTACAAGGACACTTTAAAAAAGATTGTCCAACAAAAAACAAGCCACCCCCTTGTCCATGTCCGCTATGCCGAGGCAATCACTGGAAGGTGCACTGCACCAGAGTGCAGTGGTTCTCTGGATCAGAAGCCCCCATCCAGATGATCCAACAACAGGACTGAGGGTGCCCGGGGCAAGCACCAGCTCATGTCATCACCCTCACTGGGCCCTGGGTACGCTTAACCATTGAGGGCCAGGAAATTGACTTCCTCCTGGACACTGGCACAGCCTTTTCAGTGTTAATCTCCTGTCCTGGACGACTGTCCTCAAGGTCCGTTACCATCCAAGGAATCCTGGGACAGCCTGTAACTAGGTATTTCTCCCACCTCCCTTGTAATTGGGAGACTTTGCTCTTTTCACATGCCTTTCTTGTTATGCCTGAAAGTCCCACACCCTTATTAGGGAGGGACATATTAGCCAAGGCTGGAGTTATTATCTACATGAATACGGGGAACAAGTTACCCATTTGTTGTCCCCTACTTGAAGAGGGAATCAACCCCAAAGTCTGGGCATTGGAAGGACAATTTGGAAGGGCAGAAAATGCCCGCCCAGTCCAAATCAGGCTAAAAGACCCCACCACTTTTCCTTATCAAAGGCAATATCACTTAAGGCCTGAAGCTCATAAAAGATTACAGGATATTGTTAAACATTTAAAAGCTCAAGTCTTAGTAAGGAAATGCAGCAGTCCCTGCAACACCCCAATTTTAGGAGTACAAAAACTAAATGGTCAGTGGAGACTAGTGCAAGATCTTAGACTCATCAATGAGGCAGTAATTCCTCTAGATCCAGTTGTACCCAACCCCTATACCCTGCTCTCTCAAATACCAGAGGAAGCAGAATGGTTCACTGCTCTGGACCTCAAGGATGCCTTCTTCTGTATTCCCCTGCACTCTGACTCCCAGTTTCTCTTTGCCTTTGAGGATCCCACAGACTACATGTCCCAACTTACGTGGATGGCTTTGCCCCAAGGGTTTAGGGATATCCCTCATCTGTTTGGTCAGGCACTGGCCCAAGATCTAGGCCACTTGTCAAGACCAGGCACTCTGATCCTTCAGTATGTGGATGATTTACTTTTGGCCACCAGTTCGGAAGCCTCGTGCCAGCAGGCTACTCTAGATCTCTTGAACTTTCTAGATAATCAAGGGTACAAGGTGTCTATGTCGAAGGCCCAGCTTTGCCTACAGCAGGTCAAATATCTAGGCCTAATCTTAGCCAGAGGGACCAGGGCCCTCAGCAAGGAATGAATACAGCCTATACTGGCTTATCCTTGCTCTAAGATGTTAAAACAGTTGCGGGGGTTCCTTGGAATCACTGGCTTTTGCCGACTATGGATCCCCAGATACAGCGAGATAACCAGGCCCCTCTATACTCTAATCAAGGAGACCCAGAGAGCAAATACTCATCTAGTAGAATGGGAACCAGAGGCAGAAACAGCCTTGAAAACCTTAGAGCAAGCCCTTGTACAAGCTCCAGGTTTAAGCCTTCCAACAGGACAAAACTTCCCTTTATACGTCACAGAGAGAGCAGGAACAGCTCTTGGAGTCCTTACTCAGACTCTTGGGACAACCCCACAACCAGCGGCATACCTAAGTAAGGAAATCGATGTAGTAGCAAAAGGCTGGCCTCACTGTTTACAGGTAGTTGCGGCGGTGGCCATCTTAGTGTCAGAGGCTGTCAAAATAATGCAAGGAAAGGATCTCACTGTCTGGACTCCTCATGATATAAATGGCATACTAGGTGTCAAAGGAAGTTTATGGCTATCAGACAACCAACTACTTAGATACCAGGCGCTACTCCTTGAGGGTTCGGTGCTTCAAATACATATGTGCGTGGCCATCAACCCTGCCACTTTTCTCCCAGAGGATGGGGAACCAATCAAGCATGACTGCCAACAAATTACAGTCCAGATTTATGCCACCCAAGATGATCTCTTAGAAGTACGCTTAGCTAATCCTGACCTTAACCTATATACTGATGGAAGTTCATTTGTGGAGAATGGGATATGAAGGGCAGGTTATGCCATAGTTAGTGATGTAACCGTACTTGAAAGTAAGCCTCTTCCCCCAGGGACCAGTGCCCAGTTAGCAGAACTAGTGGCATTTACCCAAACCTTAGAACTGGGAAAAGGAAAAAGAATAAATGTGTATACAGATAGCAAGTATGCTTATCTAATCCTACATGTCCATGCTGCAATATGGAAAGAAAGGGAGTTCCTAACCTGTGGGGGAACCCCCATTAAATACTACAAGGAAATTATGGACTTATTTCATGCAGTGCAAAAACCCAAGGAGGTGGCAGTCTTACACTGCCAAAGTCATCAGAAAGGGGAAGGAGAGGGGAGAACAGCAGCATAAACTGCTAGCAGAGGCAGGGAAAGACCAGCAAGAAGGAAAGAGGGAAAGAGACAGAAAGTCAGAGAGACTGAAGGAAAGAGAGGAAGAGACAAAGGAGCCAAAGACAGAGAGAGAGAGAGAGAGATAGAAGTAGTCAAGGAAAAACAGTGTACCCTATTCCTTTGAAAGCTAGGGTAGATTTAAAGCCTATAATTGATAATTGAAAGTCTTCTCTGTAACCCTATAACACCGTAATACCACCTTGTTGTCAGCGCAAACAAGGGCATAGCCTGAAATCACTGAGGCCACTGACAACCCATAGCCTTCCTATCAAAAATCCTTAACCCAGCAGGTTTTCCTAACAGGGGATCTAAATCTTCATTGCCATACAAAGGTTCGACCAGACATAGGAGGAACTCCCTTCAGGACAGGACGATAGATGGTTCCTCCTGGGCGATTAAGGAAAAAGACACAATGGGTATTCAGTAAGTGATAAGGAAACTCTTATAGAAGCAGAGTTAGGAAAATTGCCTAATAATTGGTCTGCTCAAACGTGTGAGCTGTTTGCATTCAGCCAAGTTATAATCTTCTTATGTGGAACATCGACCTATATCTGCCTCCCCACTAACTGGACAGACACCTGCACCTTAGTCTTTCTAAGTCCTAACATTAACATTGCCCCAGGAAATCAGACTATCGGTATGCCTCAAAGCTCAAGTCCGTCAGCGCAGAGTCATACAACTAATACCCCTACTTACAGGCTTAGGAATGACTACTGCTACAGGAACTGGAATAGTCAGTTTATCTACTTCATTATCCTCAAAGGATTTCTCAGACAGTTTGCAAGAAATAATGAAATCTATCCTTACTCTATAATCCCAAATAGATTCTTTAGCAGCAGTGACTCTCCAAACCTGCCGAGGCCTAGACCTCCTCACTGCTGAGAAAGGAGGACTCTGTATCTTCTTAGGGGAAGAGTGTTGTTTTTACACTAACCAGTCAGGAATAGTATGAGATGCCACCTGGCATTTACAGGAAAAGGCTTCTGAAATCAGACAACGTCTTTCAAACTCTTATACCAACTTCTAGAGTTGGGCAGCATTTCTTCTCCCCTTTCTAGGTCCTGTGGCAGCCATCTTGCTGTTACTCGCCTTTGGACCCTGTATTTTTAACCTTCCTGTCAAATTCGTTTCCTCTAGAATTGAGGCCATCAAGCTACAGATGGTCTTACAAATGGAGCCCCAAATGAGCTCAACCAACAACTTCTACTGAGGATCCCTGGACTGACCTGCTGGCCCTTCCACTGGCCTAAAGAGTTTCCCTCTGGAAGACACTACAACTGCAGGGACCCTTCTTTGCTCCTATCCAGCAGGAAGTAGCTAGAGCCGTCATCGGTCAAATTCCCAACAACAGTTGGGGTGTCCTATTTAGAGGGGGGATTGAGAGGTGACAACGTGCTAGTAGCCCTTGCTCACTCTTCGCGCCTCCTTGGCTTCAGCGTCCACTCTAGGGGAGCCCTTTGGCTTTCGGCTGTGCTATGGGGGCCCTCTCTCCGGCTGGCCGAGGCCGGAACTGGCTCCCTCTGCTCATGGGAAGGTGTGGAGGGAGAGGCATGGGCGGGAGCCGGGGCTGTGTGTGGTGCTCATAGGCAGGTGCGGGTTCCAGGTGGGCATAGGCTCGGTGGGCCCCGCACTTGGCATGGCTGGCTGGGGCCTGCTGGGCTTGACTGGGGGACGAGCTCCCTCTGGGCTGCCAGAGTACCCAGGCTAGGTGCTGCAAAATCCCGTGGTGAGTGCCTGTGAGAGGTGAAGCCAGCTGGGCTTCTGGGATGGGTGGGGACTTGGAGAATTTTTCTGTCCAGCTAAAGGATTGTAAATGCACCAATCAGCACTCTGTGTCTAGCTAAAGGTTTGTAAATACACCAATCAGCACTCTGTGTGTAGCTAATCGGGCCAGGACTTGGAGAACTTTTGTGTCTAGCTAAAGGATTGTAAACACACCAATCAGCACTCTGTGTCTAGCTAAAGGTTTGTAAATACACCAATTAGCACTCTGTCAAAACGGACCGATTAGCTCTCTGTAAAATGGACCAATCAGCTTTCTGTAAAATGGACCAATCAGCCGGATGTGGGTGGTGCCAGATAAGCCAATAAAAGCCGATGACCTGAGCCAGCAGCAGCCCACTCTGTGGAAGCTTTGCTTTTTTGCTCTTCCCAGCAGCTCTGGCCGCTACTCGGGTCAGCACGGCCTTTATGAGCTGTAACACTCACTGAAAAGGTCTGCAGCTTCACTCCTGAAGCCAGCGAGGCCACGAACCCACCGGGAAGGACGAACTACTTCGGATGGAAGGAACGAACAACTCCGAATATGCTGCCTTTATCAACTGTAACACTCACCGCGAAGGTCTGCAGCTTCACTTCTGAAGTCAGAGAGACCAGGAACCCACCAGAAAAAAGAAACTTCGGACACATCTGAACATCTGAAGGAACAAACTCCAGACACACCATCTTTAAGAACTGTAACACTCACCCCGAGGGTCCATGGCTTCATTCTTGAAGTCAGCGAGTCCAAGAACCCACCAATTCCGGACACAACTGGTTCCCAAACTTCTTAGAAACAACATAATTTTCCTCTTAATAGATAAAG
Organism: Rhinopithecus roxellana; assembly: GCF_007565055.1. Taxonomy (NCBI): domain Eukaryota; kingdom Metazoa; phylum Chordata; class Mammalia; order Primates; family Cercopithecidae; genus Rhinopithecus; species Rhinopithecus roxellana. The sequence goes on from NC_044550.1 coordinate 22,281,063, forward strand.
CAGTCAGATTCTGAGGTATAGTTTAAAAAATACCTTACATAAGCGATTTCATCTGCACAGTGCCAGAGTTGCATTATTTTATTATTCTTGATTTAGCAGATGCATTTCATGAAATGGCTAAAATATATATGTGAAAGCACTTAGGGGAATTGGAGCTATAAGTGACCTCAGAGAGAGTAGACCCTTTCCATGACATTGATTCAAATCAGGTGACAGGATCTGAGATCTGGCGTTTTTAAAATTGCCTCAGGATGACTTTTAATCTTAGCAAAAGTGGCTAAATCCCTTTCTTTCTTCTCCCTCCAAAATACTTAAAATCTTTGTGTAAAATTGGAAATAACATCATTTATTGGCTATTCCACAAGTAAGACACTGACTTGCATTCATTCTTGGGGTTGTTTTCTTTTCTTATATTCTTATTTGATTTTCTGGTCTTGAGTACTGATTTAAACTTCCTTGACGATCAGGGCATCTGTTTATTTAATTTCATGGCTGCCTCTTTTTCTTCTTATCTCCAGGGACATCTTTATGGATCACTGAAGAAGAATACTTCATTTCTCAAACAACACAAATTCTGGCATTCAGCAGCAGCCAGATATACCCTACATGTGGAATTTTAAATGCAGGGGAACACCAAATAAGTTGGCAAAACCAGGAAGAATGGATGGGATGGTCTTAGAAGCAAGCATGGGGTAATGGGTGCTCATTATAACATTATTAGTGAAATAAAATAAACCTTAGAAAAGAGTGTGTTTTAGGTTCATGTACTAGAGACAGTTATGAGACTTTGGGCAAATTCTTTATCTTTTCTGTTTTGAGACATAGTCTTGCTCTATTGTCTGGGCTGAAGTGTAGTGGCACAATCATAGCTCAGTGCAGCCTCTAGTCTCAAGAGATCCTCCCACCTCAGCCTCTCGAGTACTGGGACTACAGGTACATATACTACCCCCACTCCCAGCTAATTAAAAAAGTGTTTTTGTAGAGACAGGGTCTCACTCTATTGCCCAGGCTGGTCTCCAACTCCTTGCTTTAAGCAGTTCTTCTGCCTTGGCCTCCCAAAGTGCTGGAATTACAGGTGTGAGTCACCATGTGGAGGCTTCTTTAACTTTTCTAACCTCAAATTTATCTTCCATAAATGAGGTTATTGCCTACTTTCGTCAAGATTAGACAATGCTTTTCTTCCTCAATCTTCTTCCTTGTAGTGGGTCCTGAATGATGGCAAATGAAGGTGGCTGATATTTGAAAAACACAGATATGCATTATATTCTATTATTTTTTATTTTACCTCTGGTATTGTGGGAGAAATATTAACCTTTGGACTCAACAAACAAATTCTGACATAATGAAGTATTTAGCAAGGTGGAAAGATGCAAAGCCCATATATAAAACTCAATTTTACTTCTATAAAGCATCAGCAAAAAATTGGAATATAAAACTAATAGAAATATTCTCTTTATAAAAGCATCCAAAAAACACAAAACAAAAATAAATTTAACAAAAGATGTGTAAAGCTCTACACTAAACAGTCAAAAATATTAATGAGAAAAATTAAAGAAGATCTACATAAATGGAGAAATATGCTATGTTTATAAGCTGCGAGACTCAATATTGTTAAGACTGTTCTTCCCAAATTGGACTATATATTCATTAACATCCCAATCAAAACTCCAAAATAAATTTTTGGTAGAAATTAGCAAACTAATTTTAAAATGTATTTGGAAATGCAAAGAACCAAGAATAGCCAAAAATAATCTTGAAAAACAACAACAACAAAGTCTGAGGATGTACCCTACCAGATTTTAAAGACTTACTACAAAGCAATAGCAATAAAGACCATGTGGTATTGGCACGAGGACAGACAAAGCAGTCAACAAATCAAGTCTGAAAATAGACCCACACATAGATGGTCAAATGATTTTTTAGTAAGTGCAAAGCAATTCAAGAGGAAAGAAAACTCTCTTCATAAAATGACATTGAAGCAATTGAATATCTAAATGGAGAAAAAGAACCTTCAACTTCAACTTTACATAATATACAAACATTTATTAATATGAATCACAAACCCAAACATAAAAAGCAAAAGCTTCAAAAGTACCTAGAAAAAAATAGAATGAGTTATTATGATCTCTGCAAAATCTATTAATTCAATGCAATTCCCATTGGGTACAGTGTACACTGCTCAGGTGAAGGGCGCACCAAAATCTCACAAATCACCACTAAAGAGAACACAAAAAATACCACAAAAGAAAAAAAATGATAAATTGAACTTTATCAAAATTAAAATCACCTGCTTATCAAAAGACACTATGGTCCTAGCCAGAGCAATCAGACAAGAGAAAGAACTAAAGGGCATCCAAATCAGTAAAGAGGAAGTCAAACTCTTGCTGCTTGCTCATGACATGATCCTGTACCTAGAAAACCCTAATGACTCATCCAAAAAGCTCCTAGGACTGGTAAATGAATTCAGCAAAGTTTCAGGATACAAAATTAATATACACAAATCAGTAACCCTGTTCAACAGCGGCCAAGCTGAGATTCAAATCAAGAACTCAACCCCTTTTACAATAGCTTGAAAAAATACAATACATAGGAATATACTTAACCGAGAAGGCCAAAGACTTCTACAAGGAAAACTACAAGACACTGCTGAAAGAAATCATAGATGACATAAACAAATGGAAACAAAACTCCTGCTCATGCAGGGGTAGAATCAATATTGTGAAAATGACCATATTGCCAAAAACAATCTACAAATTCAATGCAATTCCCATCAAAATACAACAGTCATTTTTCACAGAACTAGAAAAAACAATCATGAAATTCATATGAAACCAAAAAAAAAGTCCACATAGCCAAAGCAAGACAGGGCAAAAAGAACAAATCAGGAGGCATCACATTACCTGATTTGAAACTGTACTATAAGGCCATAGTCACCAAAACAGCATAGTACTGGTATAAAAACAGGCACATAGACCAATGGAACAGAATAGAGAGCCCAGAAATAAACCCAAATACTTACAGTCAACTGATCTTCAACAAAGCAAACAAAAACATAAAGCGGGGAAAGGACATCCTATTCAACAAATGATGCTGGGACAGTTGGCAAGCCACATGCAAAAGAATGAAACTGGATCCTCATTTCTCATCTTATACAAAAATCAAGTCAAGATGACCAAAGACTTAAATCTAAGATCTGAAACCATAAGAATTCTAGAAGATAACATTGGAAAAACCTTTCTAGACATTGGTTTAGGCAAAGACTTCATGACCAAGAATGCAAAAGCAAATGGAACAAAAACAAAGGTAAATAAATGGTACTTAACTAAACTAAAAAGCTTCTGCACAGCAAAAGAAATAATTGGCAGAGTAAATAGACATCCCACAGAGTGGGAGAAAATCTTCACAATCTATACATCCAATAAGGACTAAATATCCAGAATCTGCAAGGAACTCAAGCAAATCAGCAAGAAGAAAACAAACAAACAAACAAACAAACAATTCCATCAAAAAGTGAGCTAAGGACATGAATAGACAATTCTAAAAAGATAATATATAAATGGCCAACAAACATATGAAAAAATGCTCAGCATCTCTAATTGTCAGGGACATACAAATCAAAACCACAATGAGATACCACCTTACTCCTATAAGAATGGCCATAATAAAAAAGTACTAGATATTGGAGTGGATATTGTGAAAAAGAAACATTTTTATGCCGTTGGTGAGAATGTAAACCATGGAAAACAGTGTGGAGAGTCTTTAAAGAACTAAAAGTAAGTCTACCATTTCATGTAGCAATTCCACTCCTGGATATCTACCCAGAGGAAAAGAAGTCATTATACGAAAAAGACACTTGTATACACATGCTTGTAGCAGCACAATTTGCAATTGCAAAATATGGAACCAGCCAAGTGCCCATCAATCAACAAGTGGATAAAGAAAATGTGGTACATATATACCATGGAATACTATTCAGCCATAAAAAGGAATGAAATAATGGCATTTGCAACAACAACCTGGGTGTAATTGAAAACCATTATTTTAAGTGAAGTAACTCAGAAATGGAAAACCAAACATCGTACATTCTCACTCATAAGTGGGAGCTAAGCTATGAGGGACACAAAGGCATAAGAACGATACAATGGACTTTGGGGACTTGGGGGAAAGTGTGGGAAGGATATGAGGGATAAAAGACTACACACTGGGTACAGTGTACACTGCTCAGGTGCACCAGAATCTCAGAAATCACCACTAAAGAACTTATTCATGTAACCAAACACCATCTGTTCCCCAAAAACCTATTGGGAAAAAAAAAGACTATGAAGAAAATAAATAGAGGGCAGGTGTGGCGGCTTATGCGTGTAATAACAACACGCATAACAGTTTGGGAGGCCAAGGTGGGAGGATTGCTTGAAGCCAGGCATTTGAGACCAGCCTGGACAACATAGTGAGACCCCCATCGCTACAAAAAATAAAAATACTAGGCAGACATGCTGGTGTGCACCTATAATCCTAGCTACTTGAGGGACTGAGGCAAGAGGATTGCTTGAGCCCAGAAATTTGATGTTACAATGAGCTATGATTGTGCCACTATACTCTAGCCTAGGCAATAGAGTGAGACCCTTTCTGAAAAAAAGAAAGAGAAAAAGAAAAGGAAAGGAATACATAAGTCCCAAACTAGAAAAAATATTTGTAACACAAAGATTTGACAAAGACTTTGAATATAGATTATATATAAAGAACTTCTACAAATCAATAATGAAACTTCAAACAATACAATAAACACAGGCAAAAGGTTTGAACAGATGTCTCACAAAAGAGGATATATGAATGATCAATTAACACACAAAAAAGATGGTCAATACCATTAGTCATTAGGAAAAGGCAAATTAAAATTGCAATGTGTTATGTCACATGCACAAAAATGGTTAAAATTTAAAAGACTAACAATACCAAATGTGGGTGAGGACATGGAACAATGGATCTCACATACATTGCTGGGGAGAGTATAAAATTGAACAATCCCTTTGGAAAAATATTTGGCAGTTTCTTATGAAGTTAAACATGTACCTACCCTATGAACTAGTAATTAGGTATTAACTGTTGAGAAATGAAAACATTCATTGAGCCAAACCTGGAAACGATCCAAAGGTTCATGAACAAGAGAATAGATAAACAAACTGTACTATGTTCATACAAAAATACTTCCCCACAATAAAAAAGAATAAAGTACTAATATGCACAACCTCCGTGAGTCTCAAAAACATTATGTTAAACAAAGGAAGCTAGATCCAAAGTTGAACGTACTGTATGATTGCATCTATATAAAGTTCAAGAACAGACAAAACTAATCTATGATGAGAGAAATAAGAACAATGGTTACCTATGAGTGGGATTCACTGGAAGGAGTATATGGAAAATTTTGATGATAAAGGAAATGCTCTGTGCTTGGAAATTTCTACCAAAAATGGTGTTTTTAAAAAGACAGTTTGAGGCATTGATGAAGTGTATATATACATTTATCACAACTCATCAGATTGTACACTTAAGATCTGTTCACTTTATATAAATTTTACTTTAGTGAAAATGAAAAAGAATGCATCTTAATTAGAAGTCAGGCTGGGAAAACCAAAGGAAAGCAATTTAATTTATTTTATTTCTCTGGTATTTAAAATTGAAATAATCCATATGTCACTAACTCAAATATTTTCTCTCCACCATCTATTTTATACATCTTTCTAGTTTTGAGTGGCAAGCAAAGAGGATACTAATTCGCAGGTTTTTATGTTTTGTTTTGTTTGTTTATTTGTTTTTTTAGTAGAGACAGAGTTTCACCATATTGGCCAGACTGGTCTCGAACTTCTGACCTTGTGATCCTCCCGTCTCGGCCTCCCAAAATGCTGGGATTACAGTTGTGAGCCACTGTGTCCGGCCGATTTTGTTTATTTTTTACATTCAATACTTATTCCAGTTCTTAGTCTTTTCCTACCGTAGATTTCATTTCTGTTATTTCTACATTTAGTTTCTCCCAGATTCAAGTAATTCTCCTGCCTCAGCCTTCCAAGTAGCTGGAATTACAGGCACCTGCCACCACACCCAACTAATTTTTGTATTTTTAGTAAAGATGAGGTTTTACCATATTAGTCAGGCTGGTCTCGAATCCCTGGCCTCAGGTGATCCACCCACTTCGGCCTTCCAAAGTACTGGGATTACAGGTATTAGCCACCATGCCCAGCCTGATTCACAGTTTTTTACATATAATAAGAGCTGCAACCAGTGGTTTGCATTTTTTATACTTCCAGCAAGTAGTGTTTCATTATATGCAGTTTACAGTATCTCTAGTTCTCTTGTCAAGCCTTGTAGACCACTTGAACTGCTCTTCATTTAATGGTACTGTACTTCTTATAGGTTGAGCAGAATTGAAGGCTGGGGGAAGATTGTTTTGGGAATGATAGAAAATCCAGATTTCTTTCCCTAAAACTTTAAATTTTTAGAAACTAAAATACCTGGGAGAATGATGAAGAGTCATGCTGTAATTAAGGAAGCAATTTGTTGACGGTGTGGTGGTGGCAATGATTAGTAAGAGGTGCTGAGCACAGTAAATACATAACCGAGAAAATTAGGTGCCCTGTGCTTCAATGAGGAAATTTCATCTGAAAAGTTAGAATTTTATGACTAGCACACATAAATACGTGTCCCAACAGTCCCTTCCAGCTATTGCTGTCCACTCACACTTATAACCATTCAGAGCTATCTCCTTGCTATTAATGTCTAACTTTCTTACCTGCCAGCAGGGTTTCCCCCACTCAGCTGTGTCCCTTCAGGATCTAAGGAACTATTAAATAAGAAAAAACTTTTGTCCATTCCTATTCCACATCCTCTCAGCACGACCCTTCTCCCTCTTCACGTCCTTCTGAGGCATCCTAATTACTCCACAGAGCTTCACACTGCATGCTGTAGTCCAAAGTACATTGCAGCTCCCCTCCTTCTTTCCTGACACCTAGTATGTGACCAGTCACATACTTGGCGACTGGTCATTCATTAGCTCATACTCATATACTCTCTGTTGTTGCTGTTAATCAACCTCAGCAAGCTCTTGATGTTAAGGACCATGGCTTCTGTTTTTTGTACTCCAGACAGTACCCTATCACATACAGCTGTTTAATTAGTGAATGAATTAGTTAACTCAGTTCCAGAAATTAAAACATATTTGGCAGCTCAAACCCATAAGTTATAATGCATTTCATGTCAACTTTAAAATAGTTTATTTTAACCTTTCTAGAGTGCAAGAAAGGTTCAGTTTTATCTAGAAGTAGGAATATAAACTTATTATATATTTATTTATTCGAGATAGAGTCTGGGCGTGTCACCCAGGCTGGAGTGCAGTGGTGCAATATCGGCTCACTGCAACCTCTGCCTCCTAGGTTCAAACGATTCTCCTGCGTCAGCCTCACGAGTAGCTGGGACTACAGGTGTGTGCCACCATGCCCGGCTAAGTTTTTGTATTTTTAGTAGAGACAGGGTTTCACCGTGTTAGCCAGATTGGTCTCGATCTCCTGACATTGTGATCCGCCTGCCTTGGCCTCCCAATGTGCTGGGATTACAGGCGTGAGCCACCGCGTCCCACCAGAATATAAACTTATTAAATATCTCTGGAAATCCTTCCTAGTTGGGTAGCTCTGTCCTATGATTTTGCTCTCTGGGCAACTGTAGATGATGAATTAGCTGGGGTTGATTTTCATCATCAGTCATCAGCCATAGCATCTGCTATACCTCTGTTGACTCTGTCATCTCCTAGGGGGCTTGTACTCAACATTAATGACAACCTTAGCCCAGGTGACATGTAATTAAGAAAGCAAACCTTTTTCCAACCAAAAATAATATGAGAGATTCCAAATCCAAACAGAAGAGAGTTGTGGATCATTTCATGTTAGTCTTCATATTCTCTCCAATCCACTCCACTGACACAGCTTGATGCTTGACTGTCCTCTAAGCCCCTTCCATTGCTGTCAGCTGGGATCCGGTAAGGTACTGTGCTGAAAGGGAAGCTTATTAATAAAATTAGTAACTTGAAGAGTCAGTGCAGGTTATTTGTAGCATGCTCATTATGAGTCTTGAGTCTGACTGAGTCCAGAAAGCAATGGAATATTCCACACATCTACCCAAAGGACTTCTCTTTCCCAGCTCCCCAGGGTCTGTTTCTTCTGTAAGGGTTCAGAGCTGCCTGGCAGAGGCTGGCTGAAATAGGAGAAATCCTGACTTTCAGAAAAGTGACCCAGTCTTTGGAGAATAATCAGGACATAGTTAAGTATGAGTAAAAGGCTTAGAGTTATTCTGTTTTCCTCTGTAATGGGGTGTTCACTAGTGTGACAGTTGTTTATGTGACTATTGATTTACGTACATTTTGACTAGCACTTGGAACACTACCTCAGCATAACTTAAATGAAAGTCCATTTTCCAGGATGGAGTAAACTGGCAGAAATTTCCATTGTGCATTAAATCTGCTGTAAATTGTTTGCCTTCTGGGTATTTTTGGGCCCTAGTTGTACTCCTGAAGAAATAACCGCTGTTGCTCCAAGTAGAAAGTGGTTGAGGAGACGGCTAACAGATACATCCAGTTCTTATTTTCTATCACAGAGATGTGAAAAAAAATCCTAAATTATCTGAGAAGGAACAGCATTGCTCTGTGCTGGATTTCCAGTGCTTCCCAGCTTTTGCACTGTTAGCTTATTTTTTTCCAACGGCCCTGTAATAACAATCCACTCCTTTCCCTGCACTCTTGGCCTCTCGTGATGTTTTATCATGTTCATGCTGAAAGAAAAGGTGTCTGTGCATACTGTATCTCTTCATTTGGCTTCAGGGATTTCCCTTTGATTTGGAAAGAATAATCTTTCAAATTCCGCTATAAAGTATACAGGAGAAAGAGAAAAAAAAGATTAAGCTCCTGGAATGTGCACTACTATTGACATTTCGTTCAAATAATGGGCCAAAAGTGAACTATCTTTACTATTGCTCAGGTGAAGGATCAATTATTATCAGTCCAAACTATCAGCAGTGCTGCTCATCATTGATTTACACTGCATGGTTTAATTTTGTCTCCATCTTTCAAGACATTAAAACATAACCAATATTTAGCAGTTCCCACCATTCACCATGAGCGCCTCAACAGTCCCCTAACTCCTCTCTCCCAGTTCTGCCCAGGATATTTATGGTGAGTAGCAAGTTATCTCCTCTTTGGCAGCCATCCCTGCTTTCCTGTGTGGAGGAATTGCCCACATTCTCATTTGCAAACACAGGCTCACTCAAGTGTCACTAAAGGAAAGGAGGTGGAGCCTGAAGAGCTTTAAAAAGCAAAGCTGAGTCATCCCACTTTTCAAAAAGAGAAACCGTGTTGGGAGAGGAATCGTATCTCCATATTTCTTCTTTCAGCCCCATCCAAGGGTTGTAGCTGGAACTTTCCATCAGTTCTTTCTTTCTTTTTCCTCTCTAAGCCTTTGCCTTGCTCTGTCTGTCACAGTGAAGTCAGCCAGAGCAGGGCTGTTAAACTCTGTGAAATTTGTCATAAGGGTGTCAGGTATTTCTTACTGGCTTCCAAAGAAACATAGATAAAGAAATCTTTCCTGTGGCTTCCCGTGGCAGGCTGCATTTGGAAGGTCTCTCAGTTGAAGAAAGAGCTTGGAGGGCAACAGCACAACGGAAAAGTAAAAGATGCCCCAGGGCTGAGGCCCCACTTAGGCAGCTGCATCTGGAGTCAGACATACTCACCTTGCCCGGGCCATGCTCGGGCAAGCTGTTTTCTTTTGAAAGTTCAAACCCATCAGGATTATGCTGCTCACTCTTATCATTCTGTTGCCAGTAGTTTTAAAATTTAGTTTTGTTAGTCTCTCAGCACCGCAGCACTGGAGCTGTCCTGAAGGTACTCCCGCAGGACATGGGAATTCTACTCGTGTGGGTAAGTACTGCAATAAAAAGGAGCTCCAGGTCTCTGGGAAACTGCCCCTACATCCCTGTTGGTTCAATCTGGTATACTTGAGCATTTTAAAAAGTTTGTCTTTGGGTGTGTATCGTTGCTTCATTTTTGTTTTCTGATGCATGTTTATTTTCTTACTGGCCATTAGAGCTACTCTGCTACCAAATATCAAAATTCATAACTCTCAAACTGTACTTCTATGTGTAAGTGAATATGCCTCATTTTAAACTAGCAGAACATTTCATGGAAGCTTCAGCTTTTATTCTGACAAGAGGAGTAATTAACACCTAGCTGATTGGCTTTATGTTGGAAATTAGGGAAACAGATGGTTGATTTTCTGTTTGTCTGTTTGGAACTCTTAAGCCACAGAGAAAAAAAATTCTTCCTTCTGATAACAGTGTAAGAATTCAGAAGTTGCTAAAACTTAGTGGAAAATGGGAAGAGAACTGTGAACAAAGGTAATTGTGAAAATTAACCTAAGTTTCAATTTCAACCCCCTTCACTTTCTCCCCACTCTCACTGTTTCTGAGGCTCTGACACGACTCCAGAGTTTTCGTAACAGGTGCAGTGCAACTTTGAGAACTGCCAAATATGACGATGGGTAAATAAGCCACGCTGTCCTCTCATATTAAATGGATTTTTCACCAAGGGGAAATGGGAGCTTGACTGAATGTGAATTACAATCCTGCCAAAGGATATTGCCTGAAAAAATTCTCCCTCTAACTGTTAATTCATTTATTTAATCCTTGGATGGGTCTCCAACCTGCTGCTCAGACAAGGCAGCTGCCTCCATCGATGATAGGGTATGAGCTGCCCCGACATTCCATTTTTATCAGCTTGCCCTTTTGAGATTGGGTCTGGCTTTTAAAAAGAGGTAGATCGACGAGGAAAACACAGCACAGTTTCTAGAAGAGACGCCTCTGGAAGACAGTATGCAATAGGCAATAGTTTGAATAAAGAGAGCAAAACAGAGCCAAACTGCCAAAGCTAGGCTGCTGTCCTGGCTCTCCCATTAAGGAAGTTCCCAGTGAGGAAATCGGGTGCTTTTGCTTAGAATCTCTGGACTCTGGACTCAGGCAGCACTCCTTGTAACAGGTGAGCAGAACTCTAGGGTATTTGAAAGGAATACTTAATCCTAGTGATCTCTATGTTCCCAGCACCTAGGACATTTCTGCTTCCATAGTGTGTACTCAGCAAATTCTCGTGTATGAATGAGGCATCTTTCTCTGATCTGTTAATGACATAGTCTTAGAGAACAGCAACAAAAAGAGGGTGACACATGACAAAAATGTCCCCATGAACCTTAGACTCAGCTGTTGGAGGCAGAAGTAAAACTTTTGTATACAGTTATGTCAAATGGACTGGACTCTCTTTGGGGTGGGAGAATTTTCTGTGGAGTAGCTGGCAAATATCTAGAGTTGGGCACCGTTATTTGCATGGGATGTGAGGGGTGATGGTTGGGCCAATCTCTCAGGCAGCCAGAAGCTAGGAAAGAACCCAGGTTGCTGAAGCAGAACCCAAGAAATTACAAAAATCAGCTTTTATGGATGGCTCTAGGATCTCAGAATAGTCTGATTTCTGCTGGCAAGCAAGTCTATGCCTTGTTTTCCTTGCCACCTCTGGTGGCTCAGAAGTGCCGTCATTGAGGTGGGTTGTACCCAATAAACATGAAACCCAGGATAGAAACAATGAGTTGGGGAGACTGTGTCACAGAGTGGAAGGAACCACAGATTTTAGAAACAAACAAGCCTCATTTCATATCCATGCCACTAACTTAATAACTGAGTTACCTTAGAACATCTCTGGGAAATAATACCCTCGCCCACTGCTTTTAGGAGTTTCTGTGGGGAATCACATGAGATAACCAAGCATGTACCAAAGCAAGGTGTTTAGCCGAGTGTGCTCAGTAAATGTCCTCTTGGGCTCCACGTCTTGGCTAGATCTCTTTGATCAAGTCATACGATGAGATGCCGTGTTTGAATAGTGCAGTGACGTGGCACAGATCCATGGAGTGTGGAATGTGTGGATAGCACTTTGGGACTCCCTGACTCTCTGCTTCCCCATTTCTTGCAAGTCACTGGTTTAAATCCTGTACTTTACGCTCCTGGTCTCATGTTAGCTGATAACTGCCTGGGTCACCCTCTGTCACTGTGTACATTTCACAGGATAGTATTTCTTTCCCCTCTCTAAATAGATATGGTGCCATCATCTATTTTTCCCTCATTTAAATTCTACTTGCCTTATTTCTTTCCCTTGGCATGGAGATAGATCACCTCTGCAGCCACCTGACCCAGCAGGAAGAATGCTTTATGGTCTAACAGTATTCAGGTAAACTCAGGTAAGATTGTTACTCATGTGACTGCTAGCCAGATAAACCAAGTGACAGCAACACAGTTAGGTTTCTTTCTATTCCCCTCCCTCTCCCTCCTTTTTAACAAATTAACTGAGTCTTCTGTTAGCTTCTACTTGAACTGCAGCAGGTGAGGAGAGCAGGAAAGAAAACTGCTGGCAAGTGGCTTCTGAACTTTCAAGGCCGTTTTCCCTGGAGGACAAATAACAGTTGAAAAAGAAACTGTTCCTGTTTGGCACCCGTACCTGCATTACTTATATGAACTTTTTTGGTAAATAAAGGGTAAGGAAGAAGTACAGCCTCCCAGCTGCAGGAGGGATCCTGGGGTGGCACTAAGTTAGCCAACTGGGTAGATCACTTTTAGTAGTAAACAGTGAAATTACCGATTTCAGTACCGGCTAAGGCTTGGTCAGTGTCCCAGTCATGTGCAAACCAGAGTAATTCTGAGCCCAGGAGCTTGTTTGTTTTTTCAGCCAGGGTTATGCGAATTTTTTTTTTTTTTTTTCTAACGGTAGTGAAACTATCCTCCAAATATTCAGTGGTGTTTTGTCATGGAGAGGTAGTAGAGCTTAGCGGTAAAGAGCATACATTTTGGAGACAGATTGCTTGCCTGGGTTCAAATCCCATTTCTGCTGCTTGTGAACTGTGTCTCATTTTCCTTACCTTAAAATGAAGATAATTGTACCCTCTTCCGAGGACCCTTGTCACTATTGCGTTAATGTATTCATTTTCAATGCTGGCTGCACATTAGAATCACGAATGTCTGGGCGGCCACCCCAGGCAGTCTGGATCAGAGTCTCTTCTGGGAGTGGAATCTAGGCCTCAATTTTTTTTTTTTTTTAAATGTTCTCTTGGTGATTCTAACCAACAGCCTGGGTTAGAACCACTGAGTTAATATGTGTAAAGTGCACAAAACAGATCTTGGCATATAATAAACACTCGATAAGCCCGGGATTCTATTAATGTTTTTGTTGTTTTAAAAATTATTTTTATGAATGTAATAGTATTTTCTAAATGTGGCTTGGTTTCATCTATAATCATTGAACATTTTTTTATACATGACAAAATGCCATATTAAAAAACCCAATAATAGTTCTACAACATTAAAAATTGTAGTCAAAATAATTTCAAAATACATAACTCATATTTTTGTAATCAGAAGAAATGTTTATTCAAAATACAAAAACATATCAACTTGATTTGAGTAAGTAACTTTGTGGAACTGTGGCTCTGGTGTTTGTCTTTTTCTTATACCAACTGATAAAAAATTTCATTGCAAATTAAGTCTGTTTGTTAGGTTTCTTACTGGCAATAATCTTATTTTAACAGCAGCAAAAACAAGCCACTTGAAAGTGACAATGATTATTTCAATTTTTTGCACATTTTTGCCCATGTGTGGAACCCTTCCCTCGAAAATTTTTAAAGTTATTAAAAGCATATAAAAATGGTAAATTAGTTTTCTCAGTGAATTTACATTTTGGGGCTAACTTGAGAGCTTGTCCAAATATTTGACATTCAATTTAGAAGTTGCTTGTGTTCAGGGTAGAGCAAGTAATTGATTATTTCCATCAAAAGTAAACAGACTAATAATTTGGCTCAAGTAAATTAAAAACTTTACTTTATAACTTACAAATCTGCCTTTATGAAAATCCGTTTCAATGGATTAGTTGTATGTAGTATGATTGGTTGGAGGTTTTTTAGCTTTTAGTTTTTTGTCTTTTTTTATTTCAATTTTTACTTTAGATTCAGGGGTACATGTGGAGGTTTGTTACAAGGGAATATTGTGTGATGATGAGGTTTGGGCTTCTATTGATCCCATGTGATCAGTTGGTTTTTTATTTTTGTTTTTATTTTTTGAGATGGGTTTTGCTCTGTCGCCCAGGCTGGAGTACAGTGGCATGATCTTGGCTCACTGCAACCTCTGCCTCCCAGGTTCAAGCAATTCTTCTGCCTCAGCCTCCTGAGTAGTTGGGATTACAGGCATGTGCCACCATACCCGCTAATTTTTGTAATTTTAGTAGAGATGGGTTTCATCATGTTGGCCAGGCTGGTCTCGAACTCCTGACCTCAAGTGATCCACCCGCCTCGGCCTCCCAAAGTGCTGGGATTGCAGGCATGAGCCACTACGCCTGGCCTCAGTTGGTTTATTAAATCAGTAGTCTCCAGACTCTGTTCCATCAGTAAAATAATTAAAATGTAAGCATATGCTTCTAATAAACACATTTATTTATCAATTACATATATGTAATATGTACACTGTACACATGAACATGTGTATATAATGAACATTACACAACAAATAATATATCTAATATTTTCTTTCCACACAATAGCAAACCATCTTACATAGCCTCTATGTGATATACACCCTCCTTGGAATATAGTTTTAGAAAAGAAGTGAAATGGTAGAATAAACATTTACCTTTGCTTCACTATAAGCTCTGTTCCTTTCTCTTGATTGCTAGGTGTTTTTTTTTTTTTTTTTTTTAATTTCAAGTAAAGCTGGGTTATTCATAGCAAATCACTTTTCTCAGAGTGTGTAATGGTAGAAGCAGAAATGCATGTGGTTGTGCTGAGATTCTTCAAGAAGGAGCAGAAGGCTAGATGATGTTCCTGAGCGGGGCCTGGAGTCTGAGAAATGCCAAGTCCTATGGCTTGCTGGGCTCAGCATCTATTTAAATTAAAGTGGCCTGCACCTCCATCATATGTTCCGGGAAACCTAGTGTCTCTCTTCTGTCTTGGAAGATGCTGGAGGTGGTGACTGTGATGAGGAAGGCAAGGCTATGTGTCCCTTCTGGGCGTCCTACTGAATGATTCATCTACTGTGTGTCTCGCTGCCCTCATGTACTGTCCCTTTCCCATCCTTCACCACCTCCCACCAGCCACCACCCTGTCTCACTTACTTCTTGAAAGAATGAGGAAACAAAATCGTTATGAGCTGTGAGGAGACAGACTTTACCTGAAGGTTTGCTGTTGCGGGGGTTGGGGCAGGGGCAGGGGCAGGGTCTGCTTACATCCCAGCACTTCCAACAACAAAGCAAAACATTTTTCATTCCTGTTCCTAAAAGTGACACAATGTCGTCTGTGGAAGGGACTTGCCAGGCATCTCTTTTTCCTGGGCCTTAGTCTTCTACCACATGAGCCAACTCCTCTTTCTCTCTCAGTGATACCGACCTGCCCCTTGGCCCCTTTCCTGGGCCTCCCTAATCTACTTCAGACCATCCACATCCTTCTGCAGAACATTTTAGATTTCTTCTTCCTCCAAATTTGCTTTTCTGATCATATCCTAGACCTGCCTTTTTAAAAGAAAATAACTTTAAAAAACTATTAAATAGTGCACTGATGTGTTTTGCTAAACAAAAACAGTCGTGTACTCATTTGAGAATTTCTGGCTCCTGGTTTCAAAGTAATCATTTTCCTTTTCCTTCTACGATGGGAAATGTTAATTTTGAGACAGAAGTGAAAGTTCTCGTAGGCAGTCCCAGGTATTAGGAATGCATGCTTCTCTCTCTCTCTCTCTCTCTCTCTCTCTCTCTCTCTCTCTCCCCCCCCCCCCCACCCCTCTCTCTCTCTCCCTCTCTCTCTCTCTCTCTTTCGTGTCTCCCTCTGTCTGTATTTCTCTGTGTCCTGTATTCTGAGCCTGGGAAGGGACTATAGCACTTTGGGTCTGGGGAGTGCCCTTACTTTGACTTGGTGGACACAAGTCATAAGTAAGGCAGGGCACTGACTTGAAAAGAGACTTTAACAAGTCTGGTCATGGCCAGCGATTGTGAGTTACACTATAGGTTGTTCTCCTTCATTATCCACAATCCTTAAAGAGGACTTCATTAAAAGTTAGAGATTGATCTCACTTGTGCTCAGGTGAAATGGTACATGAGTGACAGGTGGGGGTACCTACTTCCAGGAGCACTGTGGCCTCACATTGGTGTGGCCAGAGATCAAGGAGATCAGAGGAGAGCTCTCGATGGGGTGAGGATAAGAGAGGCAGGCCCCAGAATCTCTCAGAAAGGTCTAGGGTGGGAGGATTTTAAAGGAGGCTAATTTCCAGCAATTTGCTTGTGGTGGCATGGTCCAAAAAAATTGACTCTAAAAAAGAAATGTGTCCTTATTTAGTAGTTATTGACTGGTCAGGCCAAGTGTAAAGTATACATATCTGTGAATAGAGAAGTATGCTCAGAATATTCCCTAGTCAGTCAGTGGTCTGCTATTGGGAGCATCAAATAGTTTGGCTTGTGAATCAGTAGCATGTCTTTTATTTTTACCACTGACGTGTAGGTTTCATTTAACAAATTCATATAGATCAATTTATAAGTTGTTTTTTAATCCATACAGAGTTAAAAAGTCAAACATTGAACCTCAGATGAAAGGTAACAAAGATTTCTTACCTGGAAAATAAGTCTTCTAAAATCTGTTCGAGGTCCTTAAACTTTTCCTCACTTTGATTACAATAGAGGAAACTAGGAGAACCTAGCAACTTTCCAATGTAAGTTGCCTGATCTAAGCTATTTTAGCAATTATTGTACAGAAGTAGTTTTTATAAACTTATTAACTTATTGTGAACAAAACAATTAAAGACTCAATAACTATCCTCAGTAGCTGGAATGACTGCATTGGAGAGCATTTTCAAAATGGTCAGTTTTTAAGAAAGAAATCACTTTCTCTGATTGTTGTGGCCAGAGGTTGAGGAGAACAGAGGAGAGTACTTGATGGGGTGAGGATGACAGAGGCAGGCCCTGGAATCTCTCAGAAAGGTTTAGGTCAGTTTTAAAGAAAGAAATCGTGTTCTTTTAAAGGATTCCTAAATCTTTCTCAAGAAATTTTAAATTCTAGGAAGCAGTAGTGCTTAGTTTAATTATTACTCCAAATTTGGGCCATCCTAGAGGTAGTAAACAAAATGTTAGTCTTGTTATGTTACAGGTTCTCATGTTAGAATTAGAATTAGCTTTAAGAAAGAACCAGAAACAACAACAGCAACAACAGAGATCCTGACCATTGGAATGTAATTGTCCCCACTGTCTATTTACTTCTTGCCTATAGGCCAGTACTTTCCTCCAGAATGCTAATATTTTTCACCATGAAGGAAGTATTGCCTAGATATTAGGTGAACTAAGAACATAGATTCACTTTGTAGAGATTCTTTATTACCACTGAGGTGGCTGTGCACAAGGCCATCCCAGGCCCTTTCCAGCTGTCCTGTTTGCTGGGGCTCAAGACAAGATGACTGAGAGTCAGGTCTGGAAGGATGAATACTATTATTGCCAGGTGTAGAAGAAGAAAAAATTACACTGAACAGAAGGGATCTTTACACTTCTTGGAAGATCTTACTGTCTCTGAAAATGCTTTACTCTTTTGTTTTATATGGCCAAAGTTAATAACTTCCAAAGGCAATTGTGGAATAATGCTTGTCAATATGTGTTTCTTTAGGAGATGTTCTATTTCTTAACAGTATCTTCCAGAGCTTTCTTCTCAATTCTGGGAATTAGCAAGTGTATCGAAACTTCAGGTTTTTTAGCCAAATACAAGGTAGAAACTTCTACTCTCATCACCTGTTGACCTCCTTGCTAAGTCTGGAATCTGAATTGGTGTGAGCATCTGTTTTTTTTTTTTTTTTTTTTTTTTTTTTTTTTTTTTCATTCTGACTTGATTTTCTGATTCTCCCAAGTTGGCCAAAAATACTAATGCCTCTCAGTGTCTGGGTTTCCCAAGTATTTCCAAGGACATTCAGTACGCTGGAATTTGTGTGTGTGTGTGAAGGTATTTGAGAGCCAGCCAACTGCTGTGACAGTCGTCCCAGTGATGTAAGAGTCCTTTTGGAGAAAAGCACTGCCTCCTTCCTCCATTCAGATTAGCTTTCCAGGGTTCTGTGGACCAGCTTTGTGTGTAGTAAGGGAATTACATCCATGAAGTTGTTCTTTCTGTGGGTAGGTGGTTGCTAGGATACAGATAGTCGCAACAGCATCATGGCAGCTGCCTTGTTCTTCAGCACATCGTGTATCAGTTGAGAAATAGTGTTTTATTTTATTCATTCCAACACTTTTTTGGTTAAAATTTTAAAAGCTTGAAAAAGGATCTTTCTTTTTCATATACACCATTCTTGTATAAACAGGTCAAAGGCAGATTAGTCAAACTCAACATTTTTTGTCATAATACATGCTGGTTGACACCAATCCTCTGCACTACCAGCCCAGTACTTCCCTTATGAGGTTTAAAAACATGCCAAAGGATTGAAGCTACCAAGGGTCCTCTGGTGTTTTTCTCCCTTCCTCTGAAGTGCATAATTATTCTGTTTGCTGTAAGATTTTCAACACACAGGAAATTAACCTCTCCTTGGTGTGCAGGGAAATTGCAAAGGTTATTGTCATTAATGTTAATTTACCCACTATATCTTTTAGATTCAAGCAACATTGTATAGAATGTTCAATGCTTTAAGTGGATCAAAAGGCTTATTATTTTTTGGAAGACAAATTTGAAAAACCTACGGGAACTTTTATCTCTCCTGGTTATTCTAATGAATCGTGGCAAAGATTTCATGTAAGTGGGAAAAACTGAGGTATTTGAAGAAAAATGTTCATCTAGGATTTCAATCCATTAAAAAGCATCTAATCATGGACACCTACAAGAGGATAAGTGACTGTCTTTCAATACTGACATGTTGTCTTCTGAGACAGGAGCTAATAGAAACGCATAGTGCATGACATCCTCTTTAACCTGAGTTATGTTGACACATATGAAGTTACCAGGTTTATTACTTCCAAGAGATGCAGTGCCATTTTGAAACAAAGGATACATTTTAAGCAGAGTAAATTCTGGTTGGTTCTTTATACAGTGGGTTAATCTTGTCACACAGGCAAAAATGGAGCAGTTTTGGGCAGATGGTTCTAGTGTTACATTTGCTTGTTGCCATACTTTGCATGAAGAAGTTCTCTCATCTTTGGTCAATGCCCTATGTCTGGCATATCATGTTAGGCCTCAGCTTTTGAAATTGATAGGGTCTAATTCTGGAGCTGATACAAGCTGTTAATACCTACCTCTTAGATTGCTATGAGTACTAAATGGATTAATTCATGTAAAGTGCTTAGAATCTTAGCTGACACATAGTGAGTTATCAGCAAATATTGGCTATTACTCTCTACCAAAAACCATAAATGAGACATATTAGAAACATCTTTGCCTTCTATAATTTTTCTAATACCTGCTTCTTCAAATTTTCAACAATGCTTAGAGAAGTCTAAAGTTGGTTTCCTGGGATGAGCTAAGTCCTAAAAACCATCTTAACCAGCAGGTTCTTTGTGATTTTTAAAAAATTATCCTTTTTATTATCCTAACATATGACACAAATTCCCCACTAATTATTTTTTAGATAGTTAATCTTGCTATTTGTTACATATGTCTTCAAGAAAATTATATAAAATATTTTTCTGTATATTTATACAGCTGTACCTACAGGTATATATGTATATAGGTAGGGCCCAGAACTTAATGACCAGGATAGAATTAATGAGAACAATGAAATTGGACTCAGGAAATATCAATATGCCAACACTTCTTAATTTTACCTCATTTTTATGTTTGTCTAGAACACTCAGGATGTAGTACCTATAGGCAAATACTTATGTGTTTATCCTTGCACTTTGAGAAACTAAATTTAAGCTGATTTAAAAAGAGAGAAGATAATTGTGTTCAGTATAAATGAGACTTACACCAAATTTTATACCTCCAATAAAATTTTTATAGATTTAGTCAGTAGATTAATTTTTAGAATTCCTGCAGGATATTGAGTGTTTAGTATCACTTAGGGGGAAGTTATTCGTTTTAAGTTATTGTTTTACTACATTTAGTAGGACTCATGATGACACATTTTAAAATTATTATTATTACTTTTTTGAGACAGAGTCTCACTCTTGTCACCCAGGCTGGAGGGCAATGGCACAATCAAGGCACACTGCAGCCTTGACTTCCTGAGCTCAGGTGATAAACTTCCTGAGTAGCTGGAACTACAGGTGCACACTGGCAAACCTAACTAATTTCTGTATTTTTAGTAGAGACAGGATTTCGTCATGTTGCCCAGCCTGGTCTTGAACTCCTGGGCCCAAGAGATTCACCCACCTTGGCCTCCCAAAGTGCTGGGATTATAGGTGTGAGCCACCACGCCTGGCCTATGATACATTATTGATTTCATATTTGAAGTTACAAGAAACAGAGAAGGAAACAATTTACAGAAAGTAGAGGTTAAGATTAATAATATTTATGTAGGAATTTACCACAAGTTTAAGCCTCCTTGCCAAAGTGCCACAAACAAGAAAGTTATTGAATTCTATAGTGCATACAGAATGTGAATTAAATTGATAAATGTCAAATTACAACGAACCTTCAAGATCATTTAGCCCAACTTCTTCCTATTATGGATGAGAGGCTGAGATCCAGACAGAGGAAGTAGCTTCTCAGGTCCTATGAGAATATAGCTCAGGACCCTAGACTCTTATTCTGCCAGATTTACAATGCACATGACACCTCCCGAGATTAATTGTTGAAAGTCCATCGATGTAATGATTTTATTAGTTCTTTCTACCAAAAAAGATTAATAGTTTCAAGTTGGTTTAGGAAAACTTTCTTAATATATCTAGTTCTCTATGTTGAAAGCAATTTGAAAGTAGGATTGAATTAATGAAATTTCCTTTTATATAAATTGCATCCATGAATTAACTCAAATCAAGTCAGCAAGTGTTTATTGGATGCTAGGTGCTTGGGCTGACAGTGGAGACATCACTCATCCTCATACACGGGGTTCCCTGACAGGGCAATGGGGCTCCAGAACTCAGTCAGCAGTTTACCTGACGACTTATGGATCCTCTTATTTGGTTTTATCAAAACTAACTCCTACAAAATTCAACAAGTGGCTCAGATGCCTTCCTACAAAGAAGCTAACAATTGCAGACAACACTAATATTGCAAACCCAAGAGAATAATGAGGAAAGGGCAGCCTTGACACCTCTCTTATTCCTAGGATGAGCTTTTTGTTGGCTGCATAAGAGCTGAAAGCAATATAAATCTCCATAGATCTGACCAAAAAGAAGTTAAAAAGAGAAATTAACAAGAAGATAGCCTGAAAAATGAATTTACAATTGTTATTATTAGCAACGAACCTCATAAAAATTGTGAAGTGTACCTGGAAAGATGTTAGCTAATGGTAACATGAAGCCATCAGGACAGGCAAGATATTTGAAAATGGGTATCCAGAATCTGAAAATGATTTTTTATAATTTTTACAGTTGCATTCAAAGTTATGAGAGTTAAGAAGACTCTGTTTACTAAGCTTAATGAAAAAAGTCAGAAGCCTCCCTTGAGGTTTCTTATATTACGGCAAAAGAGGAAAAGCCTGATATTATTGGTGAAACACTTGTTCTTCCTGCTTCCTGTGGTGGTAAAATATTGCTAAAATAACACATGAAAAACGACATGACAACAAATTAAAATGTGTTCCTCTGTAAATAAATATTGCTGAAAACTGTACAGAAAGAATCAATGAAAATGTGATGAATTAAGTACTAAGCAATTATACTGCTGAATGAGAGTAAAGGTGTTTCTTTTTTTTTTTTTTTTTTTGGAGACGGAGTGTCGCTCTGTCGCCCAGGCTGGAGTGCAGTGGCCAGATCTCAGCTCACTGCAAGCTCCGCCTCCCGGGTTCACGCCATTCTCCTGCCTCAGCCTCCCGAGTAGCTGGGACTACAGGCGCCCGCCACCTCGCCCGGATAGCTTTTTGTATTTTTTAGTAGAGACGGGGTTTCACCGTGTTAGCCAGGATGGTCTCGATCTCCTGACCTCGTGATCCGCCCGTCTCGGCCTCCCAAAGTGCTGGGATTACAGGCTTGAGCCACCGCGCCCGGCCAGGTGTTTCTAATATATCACAGCGTTTGGTTATTTCCTAGAAAGTAATAGCCAACATTCACTGAGAATTCACTATGTGTCAGTCAAAATTCTAAGCACTTTACATGAATTACTTTACTTATTCTTTTTAATAAGTATTATTATTATTCCCATTTTATTTTTGCAGATGAAGAAACCAAGACACGGAGAGGTTAACTCATGTGCTGAAGGCCACACTGCCAATAGCATTGGAGCCAATAATGAGTAAACATGAGTACTCTGTCTCCAGTGCCAGTAATCTTAGCCACTATCATAATTACCTCAACAATGAAATACTCAGAGAACTATAATTTTTTTCTATGAGAGAGTAAGGGAGAAAATGCAACAGAAAAGAAATTTTCTCAGTGAAAGTTCTCAGAAATCAGAAATGACTTTTTTATATATCAAAAAATGTTCTATGAAAAAAATAGTATAAGTGTATTCAGCAGTGGTACAGCCACTGCATTTACTAGAACATCAACCAAAAAGCATTCTTGGTGAGATCACAGAGAACACCACAGCCTTCACAGCAAGACGGTGTGGCAAAGTTGAAACTGGAATTACATCAAGCATTATGGAACGTCACTGATGTAGTTATTTCTATAAAACAAGACTAACTGGTCTCTTTATAATACTTTGTATTTGATGGGGAGTAATCATAAAAATATTTGTCTTGCCGGGCGCGGTGGCTCAAGCCTGTAATCCCAGCACTTTGGGAGGCCGAGACGGGCGGATCACGAGGTCAGGAGATCGAGACCATCCTGGCTAACACGGTGAAACCCCGTCTCTACTAAAAAGACAAAATCTAGCCGGGCGAGGTGGCGGCGCCTGTAGTCCCAGCTACTCGGGAGGCTGAGGCAGGAGAATGGCGTGAACCCGGGAGGCGGAGCTTGCAGTGAGCTGAGATCTGGCCACTGCACTCCAGTCTGGGTGACAGAGCGAGACTCCGTCTCAAAAAAAAAAAAAAAAAAAAAAAAAAAAAAAAAAAAAAAAAAAAAAATATTTGTCTTATATACTTTCCACAAAGTATCTTGAAGCAAAACACTTAATAGAATAGTCAAATGTCACATGTCACAAAATGTCAAATGTCACAAGCAGGAGGACTGCTTGAGGCCAGAGTTTGTGACCAGCCTAGGCAACATAGGAGACCCTATCTCTACAAATAACTTAAAAACTTAGCTGGGCATGCTGGTATGTGACTGTAGTCTTGGCTTTTCGGAAGGCTGAGGCAGGAGGATGTCTTGAGCTCAGGAGTTCAAGGCTGCAGTGAGCTATGATTGTGCTACTATTCTCCAGCCTGGGCAACAGAGTGAGATGCCGTCTTTAAAAGAAGAAAAAGAAAAGGACAAGTGTTTAAAAATGTTTGGCTTTTTTTTTTTTTTTTTATTTTTGTGATTACAGATAGATGTCAGTAGTATGCTACCCAAAAAATAACTAAAACAACAAAACTTTATCCAAGTTATAGGTGACATTTTAACAAGTGAGAAAGTGACCACTAATTATAAGAAATTTTGTGTAGGAAGAGAGCAGTTTGAAGATAGATGTTGGAGATGTTTGCATTGTTATGTGATTTTATTGTTGAATCAATGCCAATATGTCACCTATTAAAAATTATTGTGTCACTTTTAAAACATTTACAAACGGCTTTCTAAGCTATTTTTAAAAATCTTCCAAATGCAGAATTTTTGTCTTTTTAAATCTACTTGTTAAAAACATAAAATGCAATAACTTCTGGTTAGTTTTCATTTACTATTTAAAATCTAGAAAGATAGAAATTTGCTGGTCTAATTCAACAAAATTTGTGAATAATTGAGGGATGTAATTAAAAAGTAAATTTTGTGATTTTGCAAATACAGCCAATGATGCATTTATTTCATTTGATATGGACATAATTGTGAAAAAGTATTTTTGTTTAAAAAAGTTGTCAAAAACCAAATATCAAAACATATTGATCTTTAAACTAGATTTTTTTATCAAATTCAAGCTTTTCAGTAAACGCAAACTCATCAGAAGGTGTTATGTAATCTCAGTTTTTAACATGCAGAGGGACTTTTGGGACTGTGAGACATTCCCAGCTGGAGATGTCCGCCAGAGACATGTCCGAAAGTGGATGCAAAACTCAGTAGACAGATCAGGATAGTGATTTCTGAATTTTGCTGTGTGTGTGTGTGTGTGTGTGTGTGTGTGTGTGTGAGAAACATTTGGAAAAACTTTTCTAATGCTTTAATGTTGGTAAATTCATTTTAGTCTAGTAATGGTAGACTTTAAATAAAATTGAGCATAATTTGTGTTGAAAAGCTGAGGGATGTTTAAACATTCTTACTTAAGATGAAGGATTACCTACAGCATAGGAACATTATAATGGTTCACTTCTGCAAAACTGAATTATTATGAGTTTTAAAAGTTATAATGAGCTGTAGTACTGGATAAGAGATAGACACATAAATTAATAGAACAGAAGAGAAAGTTCAGAAACTGTCTCACATAAGTATATTCATTTAATATTTAACAAAGATGTTAAAGCAATTTAATGGTGGAAGTCCAGTCTTTTTCAACAAAGGGTGTTTGACCAATTAGACATCTATAAGCAAAATAATAAACCTCAGTCAATACATGTAAGGTGTACATTGGTTTGATCAGGAAAGGTGGGACAACTCAAAGAGTAGGATAGGGTGGGGGTAGGTTCCAGGTCACAGAAAATTTTTCAAAGATTTTCTGATTGGCAATTAATTAAAAGACTTATCATCTAAGGACCTGGAATCAGTAGGAAGGAATGTCTGGGTTAAGATAAGGGATTGTGGAGACCAAGGTTTTATTATGCAGATGAAGCCTCCAGGTAGCAGGCTTCAGAGCTCTTATAAGATCTAAAAAGGTGCCAGACTCTTACTTAATTCTCTCATGCATCAGGGGAAAGACCTAGAAATGAATGGGGATTATCTGCAGAATGTAGATTTTTCCCAACAAGAGACAGATTTGCAGGGTCATTTCAAAACATGTCAAAGAAATATATTTTGGGATAAAATATTTTTATTTCTTTCAGGGTCTGTTGTTTGTCATGTGATGCTATACTAGAGTCAGGCTGGAATTTGGTTGTCTTATTGCTACAAAAAGTCTGTCTTGAAGATCTTAAGATCTTTCTTTTAATGTTAATGCTGGTCAGCTGTGTCTAAATTCCAAAGGGAGGAGGGTGTAATAAGGCATGTCCAACCCTCACTTCCCATCATGGCCTGAACCAGTTTTTCAGGTTGACTTTGAAATGCCCTTGGCTAAGAAGAGGGGTCTATTCAGTTGGTTGGAGGTCTTAGAATTTTATTTTTTTTTACAAATGCAATATATTATAGAAGTAGGTATAAAATTATTCAGGTGATGTAATTATAGGAATCTATTTAAAGGGACCTGCTTTATAATTAATTTCTGGAAGATGGATGTAGGGAATCCAGCCTTATGGTGAATATGCCTAGAACAGTATTTCCTGGAGTGGGTTCCTTGACACAATTGAACTAAAATACACTGAACAATTTCTAGTACATTCAGATAAGCGGTATAGCTTGGTCTTTAAAAGCTAGGATCTGTGAAGAGAAAGGCATAGCTTTGTACCCCTACCCTACTATTTATTGGCCTTGTGACTTGTCACAAGTAAACTGCTTGAAACTTTCCTTTCTTCTTCTGTAAAACAGAGATGTTGAGAGCATTTACCTCCTAGTGATCTCCAATTAAATGAAATAATGCATTCAATGTGCTATGCCAGAGATAACACACAATATCTTGACTATAATTATTCTGATGAAATTCACTACCTATCCTCTTAGAGTGTTAGAGTGTGGATAGCACATTAAAGACTGAGAAGTCCTATTGAAAACAAAACAAAACCAAAACAAAACAAAACAAAACAAAACAAAACGAGTTTCACGTTGCAGAACTTGCTAGTCTCAATTAATATCCTGAGGACCTGGGAAGTAAGCCTCTTTAGTTTACATGTAAATGTGGTTGGGGGTAGGAGGGGCTATTTTCTGCTCTGGATGACACATTTCTATCACTACTCTAGGCAATCTTCTTTCACAATTTTGGGGAAGTAAAATGAGTTCCAGAGCATTTTTGTAATGGAATTAAGACTTAAATTCAAATCGCCTGGCTCTTCCTTCTGGGTGTATTATTTTTAAATCATCTGGCTTCTCTCTCTCACTTGACCTGAATGTTGACATAGATGAATAAACTGAGGAGAAAGTTGTGAAAAGTACATTTGTGCTTGATATGGTTTGGCTCTGTGTCCCCACCCAAATTCCATCTTGAATTGTAATCCCCAGGTGTTGAGGAAGCGACCTGGTGGGAAGCAATTGGATCATGGAGGCCCCAGTGGCGTTCTCGTGATAGTGAGTGAGTTCTCACGATATCTGATGGTTTTATAAGCGGCTTCCCTGATTTGCTCTCTCTTCTCTCTACTGCCGCCATGTGAAGAAGTTCCTTGCTTCCACTCTGTCTTCTGCCATGATTTTAAGTTTCCTGAGGCCTCACCAGCTGTGTGGAACTGTCAGTCAATTAAACCTCTTTCCTTTGTAAGTTACCCAGTCTTGGGTATTTCTTTTTAGCAGTGTGAAAACGGACTAATACAGTGCTCTTTTAAGTAGCATAACTGAAGAGGAGATGAGATAGTCTTTCAGAGTGAATAAAATGTTCTGTACTTCATAAAACCCAAGCTGTCATTTAAGTCAGCCCCTGGAGAGTGGTAATAAATGACTCTTCTCAGAGGATTTCTGTGGGAGCAGTGTGAGGAGGCCTCAGCCTTCCTTATGTAAGTCCATTAGTTTAGAGCCACATTCTTTTCTCATGGTGTCACTGAAGTTTTTGAGGTCCGGAAGCTCCCTTTGCACTCTCTTCATCTTGTGAACTTTCAGTCTGTCTCTAGATTTAGGGCAAGAAACCTGTGGTGGTGAGGGCAGGTGGCAGTGCTGACCTGAGAGACAGCTAGGATTTCTTGTTAATCTGGTTATGGTTATCATTTATGTGTTAACTAGCTCTCTTGAGTGTTTGCCTCCAAGGCCTGCAGAAGACAGGTAATGTCTCTTCTCACTTACCTGTGTGGGGCACTCCCTCAGACTCACAGAGGATGAATGGGCGCATGTTATGAAATGTTCTGTTTCTGCCTCCTACTTCAAGCAAAGCCTGCTTTTCATCACTGACCTCTGTGCTATGTAGTCATAGTTCTTTGTAGTCACTGATGAACATCTTCAATATGCTCCAAACATTCTAAACTCCTTTCTAATTCCTGAAGATCCCCTACTAATCCCTAGGTTGAGAAGTCAGAGGTTCTAATTGATTTGCTGTGACCTGTTCGTTGCCTTAAGGTTTGTGTTCCCTAGAAATGATATTTCATTTTCTATGTACTTCCCCCCAAAACAAATGTTGTAGGTTTTGACATGGGAAAGGTTTAGCTGTTCAAACATGCATACCTTGCTGATGTTCAGATCCACAGACTGTACCACACACCAGTGTTTACAGAGTCCTTGACAGGTCTGAGAAAACATTACCATATTTATCATTTCCATTGGTAGAACAGAATAATGGCAAATGATATACATGTAGTCCTCCACAATTAATCAAATACTTTCACATCTGTAATTATTATTCACAAAGCCTAATTCTCAAAGTGTTTTATTTTCTTTTAAATTATATTTTATTGCATTTTTACAAATATAGCCTGGACTCTGGTTTACATAACATGATGTTGACAGTGTAGGAAAATAAATGGTGCTTTGAGGGAATGAAATTACAATTGGTTACACAAAGAAAATGAAGATTGTAATATCTTGACATGTGACAACTCAGACCAAGGCAGGGTAGAGTTGGAAGTGTACTAGATTGTGAGTGCAGTACCTGGATTCTAATTCCAAGTCTACCACCTACTAGTGGTGGGACTTTGGGAAGCATCATTGAATTTCCTCTTAATTAGATCCATGTTTTCTGGGTTCACCAAGACCTGAGAATCACCTGGAGTGCCTGCTAAAAAGAAAAAAAAAAGCATACCCCTCAGCCCAGCCCTGCTGGATTAGCTGGAATCTCAAGAGTAGGGATCTGCAAAAAATATGAACATTCACTCACACACTCACAGAGAGGCACCCTGGGTGATTCTTTTGAACAAACAATTTTGGGAAACAATTTGAAAATGTCAAGAGTCTTCCTAGTTGCTAGGAACTGTATGCTATGATTAGCCCTTAGATGAGCAAAATCTGAAGATAAAATGTATTAATTATTTATACTTTGATTTTGTAGTTTTATAATTACTCTACTTTTTTGAAAAGTTACAGAATTTAGTGCTATAATTTGTGTTTTATGAATTTAAAAATTCTTGAGATTTCTCTTTTCCCTCTGACTTATTCGTTCCTAGTGCTATGTTGAGGATAGATGAGGTCAGGATGTAAAATTTGTTTTTGTTATTGCTGTTAGTAAAATAAGTACCACTGACTAGACCCATCTTTTATTAATTTGATATATCTGTTTCTATGGCTTTGTTCCTATTAGTAAAAGCTCAAATAAACAGAACACAATTATTTCTTCATTAGTTTATTGATTTATTCAAAAATTTTGAGTGCCTATTATGTACAGAAGATTCTACTGTGTTATGTGGTAAGGAATATTAAAATGTTTAAAGAAACTTTTCTCTTTTTTTTACATGAAAACCTCCAATTAAGTAATATTTTTTAATAAATAAAATATTTTACTGATCTCACCAATATGTCAATGCATTAGGAAATTAACAATATTATTGGATACATTTATTCAGCATAGACTATAGAGCATGCATGATACATGATACACATAGCAGAGAACTCTCAGAAATAAATCTAGACGTCTGTGGTAATCTATGCTCCACGAATTAGTAGCTATGAGTTTAAGGTTCTCTTCCTAGTGTTTTCATTTTCTCCATGGTGAATTGCTATATTAGACACAAGTTATACCAATGTTCCAGTCTCTGGGTTCAAATCCAAGCAGTTGCACAAATTATGTAGTGAAAACTTGGTTGTGGCAAAAAGCAATGGCAAATGATATACATGTAGTCCTTCACAATTAATAAAATACTTTCCCATCTATAATTTCATTTTTTTCCCATAGTAATCCTCTGATACAGGCAAGGGAGATCCTGTGAGATGTCCAGAGAAGCGAAGCTGGTGGGGCCAGGACTGGAAACCAGGCCTTTGGCTTTCTGTCTGGTACACTTTCCCTTTCTCCCAAGATGCCTGCGTGATTCTACAACTGAGGGGCATGGCCCCTCACTACGTGTCTGTATAGTGGGGCTTGTATTGTAGCAAAGATCTGGGAAGAATAATTTGAGTGAATTCTCTTAGACATTTATGTTGGCACCTATTTCAAACTCTCATGATCTTACAGTTCTCCCAGCCTCTTGCAGCGTTTCTTTCTTTTCTCTTTTTTTTTAAAAAAATACTTTAAGTTCTAGAGTACATGAGCACAACGTGCAGGTTTGTTACATAGGAATACATGCACCATGTTGGTTTGCTGCACCCATCAACTCGTCATTTACATTAGGTATTTCTCCCAATGCTATCCCTCCCCCAGCCCCCCACCTCCCAACAGGCCCCGGTGTGTGATATTCCCCTCCCTGTGTCCACGTATTCTCATTGTTCAATTCCCACTTATGAGTGAGAAAATGCAGTGTTTGGTTTTCTGTCCTTGTGATAGTTTGCTGAGAATGATGGTTTCCAGCTTCAACCATGTCCCTGCAAAGGACATGAACTCATCCTCTTTTATGGCAGCGTAGATTCCATGGTGTATATGTGCCACATTTTCTTTTTCCAGTCTATTATTGATAGACATTTGGGTTGGTTCCAAGTCTTTGCTATTGTGAATAGTGCCACAATAAACATACATGTGCATGTGTCTGTATAGTAGTATGATTTATAATCCTTTGCGTACATATCCAGTAATGGGATTGCTGGGTCAAATGGTATTTCTAGTTCTAGATCCTTGAGGAATTGCCACACTGTCTTCCACAATAGTTGAACTAATTTACACTCCCACCAACAGTGTAAAAGCGTTCCTATTTCTCCACATCCTCTCCAGCATTTGTTGTTTCCTGACTTTTTAATGATTGCCATTCTAACTGGCGTAAGATGGTATCTCACTGTGGTTTTGATTTGCATTTATCTGATGGTGAGCATTTTTTCATGTGTCTTTTGGCTGCATAAGTGTCTTCTTTTGAGAAGTGTCTGTTCATATCTTTTGCCCACTTTTTGATGGGGTTGTTTGTTTTTATCTTGTAAATTTGTTTAAGTTCTTTGTATATTCTGGATATTAGCCCTTTGTCAGATGGGTACATTGCAAAAATTTTCTCCCATTCTGTAGGTTGCCTGTTCACTCTGATGATAGTTTCTTTTGCTGTGCAGAAGCTCTTTAGTTTAATTAGATCCCATTTGTCAATTTTGGCTTTTGTTGCCATTGCTTTTGGTGTTTTAGACATGAAGTCTTTGCCCATGCCTATGTATTGAATGGTATTGCCTAGGTTTTCTTCTAGGGTTTTTATGGTTTTAGGTCTTACATTTAAGTCTTTAATCCATCTTAAATTTTTGTGTAAGGTGTAAGGAAGGTATCCACTTTCAGCCTTCCACTTATGGCTAGCCAGTTTTCCCAGTATCATTTATTAAATAGGGAATTCTTTCCCTATTGCTCGTTTTTGTCAGGCCTGTCAAAGATCAGATGGTTGTAGATGTGTGGTGTTATTTCTGAGACCTCTGTTCTGTTCCATGGGTCTATATATTTGTTTTGGTACCAGTACCATGCTGTTTTGGTTACTGTAGCCTTGTAGTATAGTTTGAAGTCAGGTAGTGTGATGCCTCCAGTTTTGTTCTTTTGGCTTAGGATTGTCTTGGAAAGGCAGGCTTTTTTTTGGTTCCATATGAACTTTAAAGTAGTTTTTTCCAATTCTGTGAAGAAAGTCATTGGTAGCTTGATGGGGATAGCATTGAATTTATAAATTACTTTGGGCAGTATGGCCTTTTTCATGATATTGATTCTTCCTATCCATGAGCATGAAATGTTCTTCCATTTGTTTGTGTCCTCTTTTATTTCCTTGAGCAGTGATTTGTAGTTCTCCTTGAAAAGGTCCTTCACATCCTTTCTAAGTTGGTTTCCTAGGTATTTTATACTCTTTGTAGTAATTGTGAATGGGAGTTCACTCATGATTTGGCTGTCTATTATTGGTGTATAGGAATGCTTGTTATTTTTGCACATTGATTTTGTATCTGGAGAGTTTGCTGAAGTTGCTTATCAGCTTAAGGAGATTTTGGGCTGAGATGATGGGGTTTTCTAAATATACAATCATGTCATCTGCAAACACAGACAATTTGACGTCCATTTTTCCTAATTAAATACCCTTTTTTTCTTCCTCTTGCCTGATTGCCCTGGTCAGAGCTTCCAATACTATGTTGAATAGGAGTGGTGAGAGAGGGCATCCTTGTCTTGTTCCAGTTTTCAAAGGGAATACTTCCTGTTTTTGCCCATTCAGTATGACATTGACTGTGGGTTTCTCATATGTAACTTTTATTATTTTGAGATACGTTCCATCAATACCTAGTTTATTGAGAGTTTTTAGCATGAAAGGGTGTTGAATTTTGTCAAAGGCCTTTTCTGCATCTATTGAGAGAATCATGTGGTTTTTGTCATTGGTTCTGTTTATGTGATGGATTATGTTTATTGATTTTTGTATGTTGAATCAGTCTTGCATCTCAGGGATGAAGCCAACTCGATCATGGTGGATAAGCTTTTTGATGTGCTGCTGGATCTGGTTTGCAATATTTTATTGAGGATTTTTGCATCGATGTTCATCAGGGATATTGGCCTACAATTCTCTTTTTTTGTTGTGTCTCTGCCAGGTTTTGGTATCAGGATGATGCTGGTCTCATAAAATGAGTTAGGGAGGATTCTCTCTTTTTCTATTGATTGGAGTAGTTTCAGAAGGAATGGTACCAGCTCCTCCTTGTACCTCTGGTAGAATTTGGTTGTGAATCTGTCTGGTCCTGGACTTTTTTTGGTTGGTAGGCTATTAATTATTGCCTCAATTTCAGAACCTGTTATTGGTCTATTCAGAGATTCAACTTCTTCCTGGTTTAGTCTTGGGAGGGGGTATGTGTCCAGGAATTTATCCATTTCTTCCAGATTTTCTATTTTATTTGCATAGAGGTGTTTATAGTATTCTCTAATGGTAGTTTGTATTTCTGTGGAATCGGTGGTGATATCCCCTTTATCATTTTTTATTGTGTCTATTTGATTCTTCTCTCTTTTCTTCTTTATCAGTCTGGCTAGCAGTCTATCTATTTTGTTAATCTTTTCAAAAAAACCATTTCCTGGATTCATTACTTTTTGAAGAGTTTTTCGTGTCTCTATCTCCTTCAGTTCTGCTCTGATCTTAGTTATTTCTTGTTTTCTGCTAACTTTTGAATTTGTTTGCTCTTGCTTCACTGGTTCTTTTAATTGTGATGTTAGGGTGTCGATTTTAGATCTTTCTTGCTTTCTCTTGTGGACATTTAGTGTATAAATTTCTGTATAAACACTGCTTTAGCTGTGTCTCAGAGATTCTGGTACATTGTGTCTTTGTTCTCATTGGTTTCAAATAACTTATTTATTTGTCCCTTAATTTCGTTATTTACCCGGTAGTCATTCAGGAGAAGGTTGTTCAATTTCCATGTAGTTGTGGGATTTTGAGTGAGTTTCTTCATCCTGAGTTCTAATTTGATTGGACTGTGGTCTGAGAGACTGTTTGTTATGACTTCCATTCTTTTGCATTTGCTGAGGAGTGTTTTACTTCCAATTATGTGGTCAATTTTAGAATAAGTGTGATGTGGTGCTGAGAAGAATGTATATTCTGTTGATTTGGGGTGGAGAGTTCTGTAGATGTCTCTTAGGTCTGCTTGGTTCAGAGCTGAGTTCAAGTTCTGAATATCCTTGTTAATTTTGTTGCTTGTTGATATGTCTAATATTGACAGTGGGGTGTTACTGTCTCCCACTTTTATTGTGTGGGAGTCTAAGTCTCTTTGTAGGTCTCTAAGAACTTGCTTTATGAATCTGGGTGCTCCTGTATTGGGTGTATATACAATTAGGATAGTTAGCTCTTCTTGTTGCATTGATCCCTTTACCAGTATGTAATGGCCTTCTTTGTCTCTTTTGATCTTTGTTGGCTTCAAGTTTGTTTTATCAGAGACCAGGATTGCAACCCCTGCTTTTTTTTTTTGCTTTCCATTTGCTTGGTAGATCTTCCTCCATCCCTTTGTTTTGAGCCTATGTGTGACTTTGCACATGAGATGAATCTCCCAAATACAGCACACTGATGGGTCTTGACTCTTTATCCAATTTGCCAATCTGTGTATTTTAATTGGGGCATTTAGCCCATTTACATTTAAGGTTAATATTGTTATGTGTGAATTTGATCCTGTCGTTATGATGTTAGCTGGTTCTTCGCCCATTAATTGTTGCAGTTTCTTCCTAGCATCGATGGTCTTTACCATTTGACATGTTTTTGCAGTGACTGGTACCAATTCTTCCTTTCCATGTTTAGTGCTTCCTTCAGGAGCTCTTGTAAGGCAGGCCTGGTGGTGACAAAGTCTCTCAGCATTTGCTTGTCTGTAAAGGATTTTATTTCTCCTTCACTTATGAAGCTTAGTTTGGCTGCATATGAAATTTTGGGTTGAAAATTCTTTCCTTCAAGAATGTTGAATATTGGCCCCCACTCTCTTCTGGCTTGTAGGGTTTCTGCAGAGAGATCCACTGTTAGTCTGATGGGCTTCCCTTTGTGGGTAACTCGACCTTTCTCTCTGGCTGCCCTTAACATTTTTTCCTTCATTTCAACCTTGGTGAATCTGATAATTACGTGTCTTGGGGTTGTTGTTCTTGAGGAGTATCTTTGGGGTGTTCTCTGTATTTCCTGAGTTTGAAAGATGGCCTGTCTTGCTAGGTTGGGTATATTCTCCTGGATAATATCCTGAAGAGTGTTTTCTAACTTGGTTCCATTCTCCCTGTCACTTTCAGGTACAACAATCAAATGTAGATTTGATCTTTTCACATAGTTCCATATTTCTTGGAGGTTTTGTTTGTTTCTTTTCACTCTTTTTTCTCTAATCTTGTCTTCTTGCTTTATTTCATTAATGTGATCTTCAATCACTGACATCCTTTCTTCCACTCAATTGAATTGACTGTTGAAGCTTGTGCATGTATCACAAAGTTCTTGTGCTGTGGTTTTCAGCTCCATCAGGTCATTTAAGCTCTTCTCTATGCTGGTTATTCTAGTTAGCCATTTGTCTAACCGTTTTTCAAGGTTTTTAGCTTCCTTGCAATGGGTTAGACCATGCTCCTTTAGCTTGGAGAAGTTTGTTATTACTGATCTTCTGAAGCCTACTCCTGTCAACTCATCAAA
The DNA here is from genome assembly GCF_007565055.1 of Rhinopithecus roxellana. NCBI lineage: Eukaryota > Metazoa > Chordata > Mammalia > Primates > Cercopithecidae > Rhinopithecus > Rhinopithecus roxellana. Next base: position 22,315,701 of record NC_044550.1, read on the forward strand.
CTCATTCTCTGTCCAGTTTTGTTCCTTTGCTGGCAAGGAATTGTGTTCCTTTGGAAAAGTAGAGGTATTCTGGTTTTTGGAATTTTCAGCCTTTCTGCTCTGGTTTCTCCCCATCTTAGTGGTTTTATCTACCTTTGGTCTTTGATGTTGGTGACCTACGGATGGGGTTTTGATGTGGATGTCCTTTCTGTTGATGTTGATGCTATTCCTTTCTGTTTGTTAATTTTCCTTCTGACAGACAGGCCCCTCAGCTACAGGTCTGATGGAGTTTGCTGGAGGTCCATTCCAGACTTGTTTGCCTAGGTATCACCAGGAGGCTGCAGAAGAGCAAATATTGCTGCCTGATTCTTCCTCAGGAAGCTTTGTCCCAGAGGGGCACCCGCCTGTATGAGGTGTTTGTTGGCCCCTACTGGGAGGTGTCTCCCAGTCAGTCTACACAGGCTCAGGGACCCCTTGAGGAGGCAGTATGTCTGTAAATGGATCTCAAATGCTGTGCTGGGAAAACCACTGCTCTCTTCAGAGTTGTCAGGCAGGGATGTTTAAGTCTGTAGAAGCTGTCTGCTGCCTTTTGTTCAAATATGCCCTGCCTCCAGAGGTGGAATCTAGAGAGGCAATAGGCCTTGTTGAGCTGCAGTGGGCTCTGCCCAGTTCGAGCTTCCCTGCTTCTTTGTTTACACTGTGAGCATAGAATTACCTACTCAAGCCTCAACAATGGCGGCGTCCCTCCCCCCACCAAGCTTTAGCATCCAAGGTTGATCTCAGACTGCTGTGCTAGCAGTGAGCAAGGCTCCGTGTGTATGAGAGCTGCTGAGCCAGGCAGGGGAGGCAATCTCCTGGCCTGCTGGTTGCAAAGACCATGGGAAAAGCACAGTATTTGGACAAGAGTGTACGGTTCTTCCGGGTACAGTCACTCACGACTTCCCTTGTCTAGGAAAATGAAATCTCCTGACTGCTTGCACTTCCTGGGTGAGGCGACGCCCCGCCTTGCTTCTGCTCACCCTCTGTAGGCTGCACCCACTGTCCAACCAGTCCCAGTGAGATGAACCAGGTACTTCAGTTGGAAAGGCAGAAATCACCTGTCTTCTGCGTCCATCTTGCTGGGAGCTGTAGACCTGAGCTGTTCCTATTCAGCCATCTAGGAAGCACCAACCCTCTTGTAGCTTTAATTCAATTTACTCACCAAAGTGGAATTAGTGTTTTCTGACTCTAGAACATAGTCCCTGAGTAAAAGGATGTTAACCCATCATTTTGTTCAATGCTTACAATAAACACATTTATTAAGTCATATTAAGGCATTACTTTTAATGATAAAACAGAATGGAGTAAGCCCAGCACAGAAGCAATAATATGTTAGAATTCCCCTCTGTTCCCCACTCACCCCAGTGATTCTGTCATTTTCTAAAGGCAGAGTGGCCCAAGCCTCCTCACACTTGGTCAAGAGAGAGAGACCAAGGAAACTAACTTGACTTGATGAAACGAATTTCATCCTCTGGTGTCGTCTCAGAGCATCAAAGGCAAGCTGTGTGTGGTGTCTGTCAGTAATTAGTGGTGAGGTTTCCCAAGAAGGGATCAGGTTCCCAAGTAGATATTGAATACTGGGGCATCAAAGTTGGTAGGTGGCTATCACCTAGAACAGGAGAGGACCCCAGGTACAGGATTAGGGTACCAAGCGAGGCCCTACAGGCACCAAGAAATCCAGTGAGGTTCGCCACCCAGATTTAGCAAATAAAAATGCAAAGTGCCTAGTTAAATTTGAATTTCAGGTAAATAGAGAACAAATTTTTAGTGTATGTCCCATGCAATACATATGGAATTCAAATTTATTTGGACATCCTGTATTTATGTGGCAAAGCTAACAGGGTCAAAAAATTTCAGAACCTTTATAAGATTCTGAAATTGAAACAGCGTTTCAGTTTTTCCTGCTTCCATGTAAGACCTTTTAGTTTTCACTATCATCTTCTAGGTCATTATGCTGAAGGCTCTGGTCATAGGTAAGACCCAAGGAGTCCATTTCCAAAATGATAATATCTGTAATTTTAGTTCTAATTTACATAATTAAATTTTACACTTATATAGATCCTTTCCACAATAGTATATGGTGAGTGGTTCCTTTTTGAACATAAAAAGGTATTTTATGGATAAAGAGTAAAAAGGGTCTTTCTCTTCAGAGAGTTCATTTTTCATAATTTACCATTGTTCATGTCTTATAATCAGTTTGTGGAGAAGACAATTTACAAAATGAAGTGTGAATATCTACAGGAACTCTTTATTATCTATACAGTAGACTTTATTTTAAACAGAAAACCAGTAATTAAAAATTATTTCTGCTTGTGTTGGTTATCATTGGGAAGTATTTTGTTTAAATGAGATAAAATATTGAAAGTATACAGTTTGGTCTCTTTCTTCCCACCCAGGTCCTGCACCCTTCTTAATTTTCTCCCACGGAAATAGTATCTTTAGGATTGACACGGAAGGAACCAATTATGAGCCATTGGTGGTGGATGCTGGTGTCTCAGTGATCATGGATTTTCATTATAAAGAGAAAATAATCTATTGGGTGGATTTAGAAAGACAACTTTTGCAAAGAGTTTTTCTGAATGGGTCAAGGCGAGAGGTAAAATACCATTACCTGCAGTGTTTGAGCTGTTTTTGTACAGGCTGACAAATATAATATATTGAATTTTTAATGTATAGACAAATGAAAATTATATTACAATTCAAATGTGTGTCTGCCAAATATAGGCATTTATTTAATCTACATCTGTGGTAGTATATTATTGAATAAGTTCACACATTAATATTCAGAAGCCCCAAAATGAGAAAGTGAAGATATGAATGTAATTTTGAAAATATCTGAGTTTATTAAATCAGATCACCATTTTATGAAGATAGATTATTTGCATGATTATTTCTTGCTATTTGTAAGGTACCCCAGTAGTTCTCAGGTGGGGGGCAATTTTTCCCTGAGGGAACAATGGGCAGTATCTGGAAACATTTTTGGTTGTCACAAGTGGATGAGGTAGGAAGGTGGAGACGATAAAGGCGTCTAGTGGGGAAAGGCCTGGGATACTGCAAAACATCTCACGCTGTGCAGAACAGCCCCAGAATAAAGAATTATCCAGCCCTGAATGTCATTAGTGCTGAAGTTGAGAGACCCTGTTTTATCTGTATAAAATCTCCATCATGGGTGTTGGCACCTGACATGTAGAAAGAAAACTTTTCTTCTTTATATTCTCACAGTGGTTGCACTCTGGAAAAAAATAATATAGCAGATGACAGATACAAGGTAGTTTACTTCAAGTACATACAAAAGATCCTTAATCTCTCTTTTTAGCTGGTAGAACCCTTACATGAGTCCCAGGAGGAATGTTTCAATTCGGTGATGGATTACAAAGATCATGTGACTAGAGAAATTTTAAGAGTTGATTTCTCAACACAAAGTGCACAATTTTTTTTGATTTTTAGCCAAATCTTTCTCTTTCCAATTATTCTTAAAAGCTTCAATTAGGTGCTACTCTGTTTTAACACATCTCCAATACTTGCTAATCTCACTTTTAACAAGGATGGCTACTCATTATCCTCCAGACATGTGGTAGTATAGTTTCAAACTCTTGAGTCTAAGAATCTGAAGGGTTTCCTATCAAGAACAAGGAAAAACTTAAAATAGTTGTGAATTTATGTCAAGTCATTAGGAAAGTATCAGCCTGATGCCTAAAATTCCATCCCTATATTCCTTCCTTTGGGTTAAAACATTGCTTCTAAAGGACAACTGTTAGAATGCAAACAATTTGCCTGGGTGAGCTAATTTATGAATGTATTAGGTTGGTGCAAAGATAATTGCTATTTTGGCCATTATTTTCAATGGTAAAATAAGTTGGCTAGATTTATTTATATGAGATGTAGAAATAGCAAAGGCTCATGAGATTATGCAATTTCAGCCCAACTCTGATTTCAATCATGTCACTTGGGTAGCTGGATGTCGGCCATAGTGGAATATTTACACCATGAAAATCTTCAACAGTACAAATTGGGGCTTCTGCCCACCTCGCAACCTCCATTCCCCAAGAAGACAGCTTACCTGCCCTTGGCTGAAATTAAGAGACAAAAAGGTTTTGTTGGGCATTTTTATCATGAAAGAGCTGGGAATACAGCCCAAGGCACATAAAAAGACACTCTGCTACTCTGGTCACAGTGTGAGGGCATGAAGGACTGTGAGGGCATGAAAGGAAGAGGCCTATTGGAGGAAGAGGGCCAGAAGAATAAAGGCCATAATGAGAAATTCATCAAGTTCATGTCTGTAAGCTCAAACTCCAAGGAAATCTTGCAAAGCTTGGAATTGAGTTCAGTTGAAGATCTGGAAAGTTCCATTAGCAAATGGAATGGAATAAGCTGTCTTTACGGTTGCATCAAAATTTCACCATTACTATAGTTGAAATGATTAATACATGATGGTTGGCTGCCTAGTTTAAATAGTGTGTAGGATAATTTTTAGTTTCAAAGCTATGATATAAATACTATTTCCAGAAATATTTACTTAGGGATCAGAGGAGGTTTAATAATGCTACATCAAAACAAAGACACCATATCTGTGACTACTTTATTATTTAAACAATTTTGGAAATGCATAAAGATGACAAGTTCTTAAAGGAATAGACTTTTTATATGTAACAATTAACATAATTTTGTTGTGAATGGGGAAATATTAATAACAATTTTAAAATTTGATTTTGCAGAGAGTATGTAATATAGAGAAAAATGTTTCTGGAATGGCAATAAATTGGATAAATGAAGAAGTTATTTGGTCAAATCAACAGGAAGGAATCATTACAGTAACAGATATGAAAGGAAATAATTCCCACGTTCTTTTAAGTGCTTTAAAATATCCTGCAAATATAGCAGTTGATCCAGTAGAAAGGTAAATTCTGCTGTATTCAGACATTGAAATATATTTACAAATCTAGTGAAGATTGATAGAATTATAACATTTTAAATTCAAAGGGATCCTCTCACTGAGACCAAAGCTCTCTTTTGTAGCACACAGGCACCGTTTTCTACAGGACAGTTGCCTGCATTTCAACTGAGACAGGATCCTTTCATAAATATTCCTAAGTATCATGGTTTTCTGCTATAGAGGCATAACTCCCCTTCTAACTTGAATTTGCTAGTAATGTTACAATAGGGCAGTGTTTACTTGTTGAATACATTTTCATTCAAAACAGTCAAACTTGCCCTGTGCAGGAGCTGCTGAAACATTGAGAGAATTGGCCATTTAAGGCACTATACATTCATTTTTGTGTCTATGTAATGTGTTTTCCCTCAGGTTTATATTTTGGTCTTCAGAGGTGGCTGGCAGCCTTTACAGAGCAGATCTTGATGGTGTGGAAGTGAAGTCTCTGTTAGAGACATCAGAGAAAATAACAGCTGTGTCATTGGATGTGCTTGATAAGCGGCTGTTTTGGATTCAGTACAGCAGAGAAGGAAGCAATTCTCTTATTTGCTCCTGTGATTATGATGGAGGTTCTGTCCGTATTAGTAAACATCCAACACAGTAAGTTTTACTCTTGGTATAAAATAAAACAGTTGTCATTTGAAGTCCACAAGATAAATTAATTTTACTTTTGTCAACAGAACTGGTATAGTCATTTAGGCCGTAGATTTTGAATCCAAAAGAGTTCAAGCTCCAGATTGAACTCATCTGTTAGATGAGTGACTTTGAGTAGCTCCAGATTGAACTCATCTGTTAGATGAGTGACTTTGAGTAGGTTCTATAACTTCTCTTATCCTCAATTTCCTTTAATGTGAGGATAATCATAGCATCTCTTTCTTGGGATTATTGTGAAGGGAAAGTAAATGAATACAAACAAAAATAATTAACAGAGTATTTGGCACATAATAAGTTCTCACATGTTGATCATAGTTATTCTTTTTGGAATTATTATGTTATATATATTTTTATATTTCATTGGTTTGCTATCATAGTTATTCTTTTTGGAATTATTATGTTATATATATTTTTATATTTCATTGATTTGCTATCATGCCAGCAACTGACTTTCCAGCTTTGTGGCAAAAGGCAGAAATTAGTCATGTGAAATTGATGTCACTAGAAACCCATTCTTACCCTGTTCCTATGTTCTTCCCCATTTTCATCACTCTTATTGAATGACTAAAAGATTAATGAGATAATGGATCTGGAGCTAGAAATGATACCTTATTAGCTCAGAGTATGATGACATAAATAAAATTTTAAACTTAATATACTTTTCTAAACCTAAATGAGAAACAATGGAAAAGGTAGGTAGTTAAAACTTAGACAATAAATTGAAATGAAGTAAAACTCTAATAAGCCAAGGAACAAATGTTCTATTGTTCTTTTTTCTTTTGTGGTTGCTTTTTAGGCACAATTTGTTTGCAATGTCCCTTTTTGGTGACCATGTCTTCTATTCAACATGGAAAACGAGGACAATTTGGATAGCCAACAAACACACTGGAAAGGATATGGTTAGAATTAACCTCCATCCATCATTTGTACCACCTGGTGAACTGAAAGTAGTGCATCCACTTGCACAGCCCAAGGCAGAAGATGATGCTCGGGAGCGTGGTGAGTCATCATTGACCTTGTGCGGGGCCTGACACATAGTTCTCACCCATTTACCTGCTTGAGCCAGACAATGAGGGCTTGTAGGGGGGAAAATATTTTTTTCTTCAACCCTCATATATTCTTAGTTATAATAGACCCCTGTAAGAAAAGGCAGATTAACAAGAGAAAAACAAATAGAAATCCAGGCATGGTGGCTCACACTTGTAATCTCTGCACTTTGGAAGGCTGAGGTGGGAGGATTGCTTGAGGCCAGGAGTTTGAGACCAGCCTGGACAACATAGCAAGACTCTGTCTGAAAGAAAGAAAGAAAGAAAGAGAAAGAGAGAGAGAGAGAGAGAGAGAAGGAAAGGAAAGGAAAGGAAAGGAAAGGAAAGGAAAGGAAAGGAAAGGAAAGGAAAGGAAAGGAAAGGAAAGGAAAGGAAAGGAAAGGAAAAGAAAGGAAATAGAAATGGATTAGCATGCACATTTGTATATACATGGGAGAAACCTGGGGAATTAGTAGCTCTCAAAGAGGTGGCTTTAAATGCCAGGTTATGTAGTATCTTTAATAAAGAACAGTAAATTTTTAGAGAAGTGACAAGACAGAGGAAAAGGACTTTGAGTTTCTGTGGGCAGCAAGTTGGGGGAAGGCAAATAAATGGCAGCTAAATGCTAGTTAATAAAGCTTCTTGGCCGGGCGTGGTGGCTGACGCCTGTAATCCCAGCACTTTGGGAGGCCGAGGCAGGTGGACCACAAGGTCAGGAGATGGAGACCATCCTGGTTAACATGGTGAAACCCCATCTCTACTAAAAATACAAAAAAATTAGCCGGGTGTGATGGTGGGCGCCTGTAGTCCCAGCTGCTTGGGAGGCTGAGGCAGGAGAATGGCGTGAACCCAGGAGGTGGAGCTTTCCATGAGCCAAGATTGCGCCACTGCACTCCAGCCTGGGTGACAGAGCAAGACTCTGTCTCAAAAAATAATAAATAAATAAATAAATAAATAAAAATAAAAAAATAAAGCTTGTTAATGTAGATACCTCTGCAGCCATTGCCAGGCCATAAGGATCTAAAGTTGTCTTCAGTGGTTAACTTTTGTGATTCCTGGTAGAGAAGGGGTACCTATTGTCTTCGTAAATCTATGTCTTGCATTTAGGCAAACAGAGATAGCTTTTCTATATCTATTTCTTTTTAATTGTTTGAAGCTCAACAATCTTTCCTATTTTGGAGTGGCATATTCTGGGATCTACAGGGCCATCTCTGATTTTTCCCACTGTCGCACCCCCAATTTCTAATCCAACACCAAATCCATTCCATTCTACCTTCTAAACACTTTTCAAATGTCCACTTCTCTTCTCTACTGCCACTGCCATAGTCTAAACAGACAGGCACTTTTTGTTTGGCCTACTATAGTAGCCACTCAACTGATCCTTCTGTTTTCTGAATCTGATCCATTCATTCTCCTGCACAAAATCTGTCAAAAGCTTTTCTTTGCACTTAGGTTGAAGTTCAGCATTTTACCAGTCTCGTCAATATTTGACCAACCTGCTCTAGTGATCTCTGCCCTCACTAGAATTTAGTGCAAGTCTTGCTATAACTCCTCAAACATGCTAATCTCCTTCATTCCTTTAGGGTTTTGCAGCCACTCTTCCTTGGCTTAGACTTCTCTTCAGTTCTGAGCTTAAATGTCATGTCCTCAGATAGGTCTTCTCTGATAAGCCAATCAAAATAGGCCCCTTCACCTCTTACTTTTTTCATAGTACACCTTTCATTGAACCCATCACGAGGTGTAACTACGTACACATTTGCTTTCTTTGGATTCTCTCTCCCATTTGATTGTAAGTGCCATACAGGTAGAAACCATGTATATTTTGTTTGCTTTTTTTAGCCACCATATATACAGTAGATATTTATAAATTAATTAATTTTAGATGGTAAATATTAGTGAAAAGAATAAGTGATTGACTGAATCTAGTCACAGTCCCAAATTTCCACTTCTAAATGTGGTCTTCTCTGTTTGAATTTTTTTTTTTTAATCTGTAAGGTATTATTTATTAAGATCTTAAGCCTCACCCCTGAACTCAAATGGGATGGGATAAAGAGTAAGGAAAGAGGTTACAGGAGACAGAAAACAAAGCCCAGCTCTTCCAAGCTCACCACCTAGCCAAGTTCTTCGAATTCCTGAGGGAACCCGGGGCTGGAGGCTGGGCTGCAGGAAGGCAGCATTCCTGGGAGGTTCCAAGTTCTGGGCAGGGGTACAGAGCTGTTGCATGTGTTGGGGGTAGGGTAAGGGAAAGGCTCCAGAGCTACTTTCGTTCACATCTTCAACTATTCTCTCTTCCATTTGTCTGTTCATCTCACCATTCCTGACCCAGCCAGCCCCCTATCACTGAGTACTGCTGCTGCTGCTGGTCCTCTCCTCCTCAAATCCATCTGCCCACTGGCATCTAGCTCCTCCTCCAGCCACACCCACACTCACTCATCCCCTTCCTCACAACGACCGCACCCAAAAGACAGGGTACTGGGGAACCCAGCTTCTTCACTCAGATGTTAACTAAAGGCCCAAGGGAATGTGCTGGACAAGGTCCCCCCCACCCCCAAGACCAAGGACCCTAGGTTTTCCTTGCCCTGGAGGGAGCTAGACATGGGAACAGGGGAGAGGGTGGAGATGAGGTAACCAGTCCACAGGTCTGCAATCCTCAAAAAAAAAAAAAAAAAAAAAAACAACAACAAAACAAAACCCTACAGATAACTCTCAGAACTAGCAAATAAGGGCCCAAAGCCATTTCCAATCATCCCCACTCTTTTTTTTTTTCCTCTGGACAATGGTCCAGCCATCTTCCACGATATTCTCTTCTTTAATAGTCTGAGCGTCTGGATCAGAGGGTTCAGGCTGGGAGCAGACCCCATCTGTAGCAGCCCCATCATTCGGAGCTGTGACCTCCATCTCTTCCACACTGTCCACATCATCTTCATCCTCATCAGTCTCTCTAGCTGTTTTAAGTGCAGTGGCTTTGACCTTGCATTTTCCTTGAGTGATGCGAGAGGCCATCTCCCTCAGAGCAGCCCCGTCACCCCTCTGGAAGTGGTGGAACATGGTCTGCAGTTGCTGGCTCACCTGGGGCAGACTCCCGTCTTCCACAACTGTATCAAACTCGTTGGTCAACAGCTCTCCAAGGAAGTCTTCCACCTACCTCATCTAGCTCCAAGTCAGCACTGCGCATGAAGTAATCCTCCACTGCACCCCCCAGCCACTTGGCCTTCTCCTGGCTGTGCACAACCCCGAAGCCATTCTCCACAGCGATCTGCAAGGTTGGCCAGGCCTCCAGGGCCTCGCAGACCCCAGCTCGGAAAAGAACTCGCGCATCTTCTGCAGCTCCCGCCATTATCCGGCCCCAGTCCCTGAATTCTTTAGCATGTAATTGTTTTTAAAAAGTTTTTAGGCCTGTAATCCCAGCACTTTGGGAGGGCAAGGCGGACAGATTGCTTGAGGTCAGGAGTTCGAGACCAGTCTGGCCAACATGGCAAAACCCTGTCTCTACCAAAAATACAAAAATCAGCTGGGCATGGTGGCGCATGCCTATAGTCCCAGCTATTTGGGGGGCTGAGGCAGGAGGATGGCTTGAACCCAGGAGGCGGAGGCTGCAGTGAGCCAAGATTGCTCCACTGCACTCCAGACTGGGTGACAGAGTGAGACTCTGTCTCAAATTAAAATTAAAAAAAAAAAGTTGTTAGGCTTTTGTGAAATACCACAAGGGGCCTACAGAAAAAAAAAGGTTGTCAGGTTTAAAAAATTTGTTGTGATCGTTAGGCTGCTCAATGTACCTCATAAATGATGTGCCACTAACATCTCGCCTTTATGTAAAAGTTTTATTTCAAGAAGGTTTTAAAATAGATTTAATGTTAGCCTTAAATAGCTCTCTGAAGCGCAGAAATAGAGATAGAATTGTTTATATCTTCTACTTTCTTTCTTTTTTTTTTTGAAATGGAGTCTTACTCTGTCACCCAGACTGGAGTGCAGTGGTGCGATCTCACTTTAATTCACAAAGCTAGAGTTGTGGGAAACAGTTCAACTGTGAGTTCTAGCACCACATTAAGTAGCAACAACCTAGTGGCAATGCTATAAAATAGACGGGTGAATCCATAATAGTATTGTAGATAGTCTACACATAAAGGTAGTGAATCTGATACACTGCCACATAACTTCCGTGGGAAATTTCAACTCAAGCTGTCTTCACATACAACTCATTGTCTGAGTGGTGATGACTCACAACAAAATCGTAACCGATAACCATTATGAACAAGTATTTACTGAGTCCCAGTGTTTACTGAGTCCCATTCATAATAATTAGAGATATGTCTGCCATCATCATCACCCTCTCTTACATTTATATGTAACCTCCGAATTTTCAAAGTGTTTTCATGGGCTTTAGTTTATCGGTTTGTCACAGCAATGTTGTGAGACAGGAAGGGTAGGAATAATGGTACTCATTTCGTAATTGAGAGACCTGAAGAAATAGATCATCTTTTCCATGATTACATAGCTAGTTAATGATGAATGTGGGAGAAAATTTCCTATCATCAATCTCTCAGTTTAGTGTTCTTTCTACCATAAATATATTGTCTCTTCAGAGCCCCTCACTACTTAGCCTCTGTGACAGGGAGTTCAAATAGGATAACTGAAAGCATGAATTTCAGAAGAAAATCTACAATGATTTACTAAAGAGCAGTCCCAAACAATGTGGCAAGTAATAGAATTTGATTGGAAAGCCTCTGCCAGCTGCAGAGCCACAGATAAACTTGGAACCCGGAAGACAATTGGTATTGGAGATTGGCTTAGGTTACTGACCAAAAGATGCACTTCACACATACTCCAAGTGCAAAGGACTTTTGATTTCAGGGGCACTGTTACTTTGGCGATTATTGATTCAGTTTAAATTGTTTTAGTGTCTTAGAAAGCAGGAGCTCTTTACCTGTGATGTAGGGCCTGTGGATCTCTTGATTTTAGGGTTAGATGAAAATATGCACTGTTCCACCTAGGGAGATGGTATATAAATTTTATCAGGTTTTCAATGTGTCTGACATCCTTCAGATTTTTATTTTTATTTTATTTATTTATTTATTTATTTATTTATTTATTTTGAGACGAAGTCTGGCTCTGTTGCCCAGGCTGGAGTGCAATGGTGTGATCTCGGCTCACTGCAACCTCCATCTCCTGGCATCAAGCAATCCTCCTGCCTCAGCCTCCTGAGTAGCTGGGATTACAGTCGTACATCGGCACATCTGGCTAATTTTGTTGTATTTTTGGTAGATGTGGGGTTTCACCATATCGTCCAGGCTGGTCTCAAACTCCTGAACTCAAGCGATCTACCTGCCTAAGCCTCCCAAAGTCCTGGGGTTACAGGCATGAGCCACTGTGCCCAGCCTATCCTTCAGATGTAAAGACATACTTCTCTAGAGGCTGGTTAGTTCCTCATGGATATTATGCCTAAATTGCAGCTCTGCTGGTGATCTGGAAGGTAGTACTTTGCTTTACAAAGCATTTAGTAGTGAAACTACTTCAATGAAGAAATAACAGAAAAATCATATAATCTGGTTGATACTATTTTTGTTATAAAATATAAATATTTATATAAATATGAATATCAATAAACTTACTTCTTGCAAAATGCCTAAGCTATCATTTGTCAAAGTATGTTCTACAAAACTCTAGTACTTTTTTTTTTTTTGAGACAGAGTCTTGCTCTATTGCCGAGGCTGGAGTGCAGTGGTGCAATCTCAGCTCATTGCAACCTCCGCCTTCTGGGTTTTAAGCAATTCTCTCTGCCTCAGCCTCCTGAGTCACTGGGATTAGAGGCACCCACCACCATACCCAGCTAATTTGTATTTTTAGTAGAGAGGGGGTTTTGCCATATTGGCCAGGCTGGTCTTAAACTCTTGACCTCAGATGATCCACCCGCCTTGACCTCTCAAAGTGCTGGGATTACAGGCATGAGCCACAGTGCCTGGCCTCAGAACTCTCCTTCTATGGGATTTAATGAGGTTACTTAGGGGAAGAAAACCTTTCGGGGGTCAAGCAATTTAGAGATGGTGTGTTCAATAAAGTTGAATGAGTTTTTTCTCATTCTGAGTGGAATTTCTCAGAACCATTCATATGGTTATGTGCATCATTACTCTCTAACAGTGACACAACCCATGTCATTTTTCTGTTTTACTTCCTATGCAGCAGCCCACAGGACTCTTGAATCTATTATTTGTAGTTCAGACTTCTTTTTGGTGGGGGGCTCTAGACAAATTTTTTTTTAAAAAGGACTCAGGCATAAGAGTGTCAAGCTGCAAAGATCTGCTGCAGAGTTAAGCTACAGAGATAATTGACTTTAAACATGGGAATTTATTCATAATATACAAAAAGGAGCAGCCCTGGTGAAGACTGCCTGGCCAAGGCAAGGCAGGGGTTTACAAAGGCAAAGCCACAGAACTTCACGTGGAAGATTGGTTTGTTGGTTTGAACAAGTCCTTGGCTTGTAGATTCAGGTTGTCTCATTCTGGAGGAGCTTCATGCTGCAGATATATCTGCATGCTGCACCCCAAGTCCAAGTAATAGAGCCACAGTTGCACCATCAGGCTGTTTTCTGATGATCTGACCAGTTTCCTAAAGAGCAGTTGCCCTGGTCCTTCTTCTGGGCCATACCTGCTTGCTGTCTGCACCTTCCAAGCTCAGGGTCCTGCAGTGGGCTCATAAAATGTATGTGTTTGGGCCCAGTAAAAATATCCTTATCAAGGCCCTTATAATTATCTGCCTTGTAAGCATGTCTACTTGGATTTCTTCCAAGTGTTTCAGACTCAGAAAAAATAACTGACCTACCAACTTTCACCTCCCTCTTCCTCAGCTTCTCTCCCTCTAGTGTAATCAACTCAGTGAATGGCATCACTCTCCACCCCATCTCCTAAAGCAAAAACCGAGGAGTTGCCTGTTCCTTCATCCTCCTCACTCTCATCCCAACAATTCTACCCTTTACGATCTAACCACTGTGACCTTCCGCAGGTTTCTCTGTCCAGCATCCTCCTGACTAGTATCCCTGTCTCCATTTTCTCTGCTGCAGGGAACATAATCCCTCAAAAAAGAAGGCCCAGTCATGTCACTGTTTGATTAAAATCTGCTGACAATTCCCAACACCAATAATTAAAGTGTAGTCTCTTCCTCAGGCTCACCAAGCCTTCTTCTCAGCTTCTTCTCTCAACCCTTGTTTGTATTACATTCTCTGTTGCAACCATTCTCAAAGATGTACTTTCCTTTCATGAAGTACACTTGCTCTCTTCTCCAGCCTGGTCTGCATACTCAGGAACTCGCCACCTCTGTGCCTTCACCCGCTGTCTCCCCTCATTCTTTGAGGTCCAACATGACTTCCTTCAGGAACACCTTCCTTGATCCACTGTGAGCCAAAGTTAGCTGTTCCGGAGAATGTGTTCTCAGAGAATTCCCCCAATCACATGACACTTACCATACTTTGCTGTAGTTGTCTGTCTTTTTATATTCCTTAGTCCTTGGAGGACAGAGAATACAACTCTCCATTGCATTCCCAATGCCTAAACGACTTGAATAAACAAGAGTTGAAAAAACAAGCAAGCCAGGTGTGGTGGCTCATACCTGTAATCCCAGCACCTTGGGAGGCCAAGGCGGGTGGATCACTTGAGGTCAGGAGATCGAGGCCAGCCTGGACAACATGGTGAAACCCTGTCTCTACTAAAAAAATAAAATAAAATAAAATACAAAAATTAGCTGGGTGTGGTGGTGTCCACCTGTAATCCCAGCTATTTGGGAGGCTGAGGCAGGAGAACCACTTGAACTCGGGAGGCAGAGGTTGCAGTGAGCCGAGATCAGGCCACTGCACTCTAGTCTGGGCAACAGAGCAAGACTCCATCTCAAACCCCACCGCCCTGGAAAAAAAAAAAAACAAGCGAAAAAAAATTCTTTGGCACTCTATCTCCTAAATAATATAATGAGGAAAAGTTGTAACGATGTGTAACATCTGAGCACATAGGCTTTTGTTTTTGTAACGATGTGTAACATCTGAGCACATCGGCTTTTGTTTTTGTTACCTGTTTGTTTCAATTAGAATTTGAAATAACCCATCTAAGTACATGCAACTTCTTGGCTCACAGAGATCCCATGATTATTGCATGTGTACCAAGTTATCTGTTCTTGTGATAATTTAAGGACTTTTCTTACAATATCTCACTTCATCTTTACAACAGCTCTATGAATTGTGATAATTAGTGTAATATTATAAATTAAAAATTTTGAGGTTTAGAGACGTCACAATATCTTGTTGAAGGTCACAGGGTGGTGGAATTGGGATTTGAACTCAGGCAGACTGATACCATGCTGCGTCTCCACATACACTCTATTATCTATCATTTCATATTTTACATGTGCCTTATTTGTTATGGGAAAGCCTGTAATTCTGCGTATCATTATTTATCCATGGCCTCCTGGTAGTTAAGTACTTCAGTTTGCACAGATCATGGAGTCAAAATCTTATTTCTCTTTTTCCTTTTAAATTTTTCTTTAATTTTTTTTTTTTTCAATTTCAGGAACTTAAAGTCTTTCTCTTTCTCTCTTGCTTCTCCCCTGGCTGTCCGAAAACAGGCACAGGATGAATCCCACATTTTTTGTTGGCATGATTAAACTTATTAGCCAGATATCCTAGCTGCCCTGACACCTACACTATTATACCAATCTCAGAAATAGTGTGGGAACATTTTTGTACACATCTTAATGACAAGTATTTCAAGTTCAATTTCTGGGGATTTTACAACTAGTTTATTGCTCATAGATACTATGTTGTAAAAGGTCCAAATATTTTTGCTTTTTTCTGTATTCTTTAAATGTGGATTTCAGTTTTAAGTTGTAAGAGAGCTTCAAAAGCATATTCTTTGGGAAATGAAGGTTATTTATTACTAACACTGTGTAAAATGCTTTACATTCATTTCATGCATGAAAAGATGGCTGAATTTAATTCTGTGAGTTCATGAAGGATAATTGTGCCCACCTGGAAATGTACTTGCTTCTGGAAGCAATTAGTATAGCTAAAATTGCCAAGGTGGGAGTCTAATTTGTTTTGATTATTTTGTTGCTGGAGTGTCTACTATAAAATCTTGGTTATTTTGAAACCCCTGGAAAAGAATCATCCTAGAAAGATAAATATTTAGTTCATATAATTTTAAATTATTAGTTTAAACACATAAAATTCTGTTATTCTTCATGGAACTATTAGTAGAATATGGATTGCTATATTTTCTTAACATCATTTATAGTTATTGACATTTTCTTAGTGACTAGAGTCACATTTACAAGGATACATGCCATTGCAGCAAGCATAGCACTGGTTTGGGGCAAAGCTGGGTTTGCCCTGACACCAAATGGCTGCCATTTGAAATGTCTTTTAAATTATTGAAATTGCTCTTTATCATTTTTATGTTTTCTTTCTTGCTGCTGGCTCTCACATCTTGCAGGTTTTCACATACCTGGCTGTGGCCTCTGTTTATTTTCTAACCTGAGGCTTTTTCTTGCCACTTGTTTGTTCAGGAAACCAGATCGTTAGTCCTGTAGAATTTTTCACATTCTGGATTTTGCAGATTATATCCCCATGTGTCATTTAACATGTTTCTCTAATTTCCTTGTTACCTGTAAACTGGTAGTTTAGGCTTAGAAATCTGATCAGAATTAGATTGTTTGCAAGAATGCTTTATGGGTGGCACTGCAGTTGGTTCTGTAAGCTTCCCCACTGTACCACATTAAAAGGCACATGGGCTGGTTCTTATTCTTTTTCAGGGTGTTCAAAATTAATTAGCATTTCAGAGTTCACCAGCATGGTCCAGCCACTGCAAGTTCCCCATCAGTCTTTTGCTTAATGGTTTTAGAATCTATTGATTATCATTGCCTGGAGCCATTTTTTTGTTAGAGGTTCAAAGCAGGAAATTGACGTTCTAATTCTATCATGGTTTATGCATATATTAGCTGGGATTCTTATACAAAGAGGAGCCTTTCCAAATCAGATATATGATTGTCCTTTGGAGGAGGAGCTTTTGTAGGAAAGGTAATTCAGTGTTCGATCCTATTTCTTAATTTACGTGTTTTCAAAATAAAGAGTTAGTGTCCTAACCCTCCAGCATCCTCCAAAGGTCACTTTGTCTTTAAGCATCTCTATAAAGTCATGGATTTTAAAAAATAATTGACATTTTTATTCACTGTAATTGCTACCATTTTGATACTCAAATTGTACTCTCTCTCTCTGGAAGGAACCCTGACCTAGGGTTTCTAGTCTGTGTGGGAAATTACCTACTGTCTTGCAGCCATTGACACTGGCAATTTGGAATGCAAGAATAAGGCTACATCTGGGCTCAGTGAGAAAAAACACTGGATTCATGCAGCCACTTCTGCCATTGGTGAATGTGGGTGGGGTGTGGTGGTAACAATGGGAGTGGAGGCATATACACCTTGTCTTTTTAAAATGTATTTTTAATTATGGATACATAATAGTTGTACGTATGTCATGGCTTGTATTTTCCATCTTCCTGCTATGGGCAACCAAACTGCCAGAAATGAGACTACAATAAGAAAAGACTCAATGGGCCTGAAGGGCTCTTCTAAGAGTTGAAAACATTATTTTTATTTATTTATTTATTTATTTATTTATTTATTTATTTAGCTATGGAGTCTTGCTCTGTCACCCATGCTGGAGTACAGTGGCATGATCTCGGCTCACGGCAACCTCCACCTCCCAGGTTCAAGCAATTCTCATGTCTCAGCCTTCCAAGTAGCTGGGACTACAGGCATGCGCCACTACACCCAGCTAATTTTTGTATTTTTAGTAGAGATGGGGTTTCACTATGTTGGCCAGGCTGGTCTCCAATTCCTGGCCTCAGGTAATCTGCTCGCCTTGGCCTCCCAAAGTGCTGGGATTACAGGTATGAGCCACTGCGCCTGGTCAAAAGCATTATTTTTAAAGTGCTTTAAGTTTGTTGATTCATTTACTTTTTGATTCCTAAAAGGGTACAGATGGATACCATACCATGTGGCTAAATTCTGGCTAGGTGATTTTTTTTTGTTTTTCTTTTTTTTTTTTACTGTAATTAGGAATTTCAATAGCACAGAATGGCCATTCTTGTATTTTCTTCCTTGTATTTCTATCAGCTGACAAGAGTAAATTGCTATACTGTTCAGTCTGAGAAGTTTTTTGAGGAAGTTGAGGCAGTCATTTATTGAGAACTCATTAATGATGAAGACAATAAACAAATGAAGCAAAAATATAACCAGGTTTTTACAGACATTTCATAAAACTAACATACATTTTATGTGCATGTTTATATTTATACAAATGCATAAATATAAACACACACACATAGAATTGTACGTATCTGGTAAAAAGAGGGGGATTACAGTCAGAAGGCTTGGAATAGCATCCCAGTTCTACACTCTATTTTCTATGTGATCCTTAACAAGGCACTATTTCCTAATCTGTAAAATGGAAGATGGTACTTGCTCTGTATAGCTCAAGGGCTTGTTATGAAAATGAAATGTGATAATATAAATACTTTACAAAGTATTATTCAAAATTTTTATTGTTGTGTGCTAAATACTGGGGATGCCAAATATTTAGTTATGACTTTAGAATGACTAAAGTTAATGAGTTTGAATGGAAGAGACCAGAAAGGCTTTGTTGATGAGGTGCGTCTTACATGGAGTTTGAGGTAGACAAAGATGTGATCAGTGGAAAAAAACAGGAAAGGGAATCCCAAGTGCATTGTTTCAGAACTGGGCCAGGGTAAAATCTACAGATTCTCTGTGCTGTAGTAAAGCCCATGAGTGCCTGTGTGCTAGCCAGGCAGTTATTGAAGGTGCAGTTGGTGGTGGACATTAAATTCCATGATTAGGAGCTTTAATGATCTCAGAGGTAATTAAGCCTTATTGCTCAGCTCTCAGAAGGGGTGTTATCTGAGGTCAGCAGCAGCATTCTCAGTGCTAGCTTTGGCCTATTTTGAAGCTAAAGAACAGCAGAAGATTAAGGAGATTAAAGAAAATATAACCCTCAATCCTCTGTGTTTTGCCACCACCTAAAATGACCTTTTAAAGTGTTTAGTGTCTGAATTCAGGTCATGTCATCAGCACAACTAGGCAGAGGAGAATAATGATTTCTTTCCTGCCTATGTCCATTACTGAAGAGAGATGTATATTGTCAATAAGCATCACTAAAACCATCAGCAGCATGGTACAGTGGAAAAAGTACTAGGCTAGCATCTTGTGACAAACTGTTTTGAGTTCCAGCTTTAAGGTTGATTGGAATTTTGAGGAAAAAACAAATAGGGAGTTAGGTTGCAGGTGACATGATCACAGGGGTTTTTTGTGGATGTATTCTAAACGTTTACTGGATGCCTATGTTGTAAAAGACAGTTTGATTCTCTGTTACCATACTATAAGCAGTAATTAAGGTTTGATAATCTTTAGAGGTATAAACTCAGAAGAATTTATCACAAACATTTAATTCTGTTTATAACTATAGAATTTTTTTTAAAAGAGGGATCTCAGCAAATATCTATTTCAACAAGTTTATTTTGTGAATTAGGAAACTTAGGTCAAAGAGATAAGTGATACACTGTAAAAGGAAGAACCAAGACAAAATTCAGTTTTCCTGATTCGTAATCCAGTAATCATCCAGTATGCTGAGTTTGGAAAGATTTTTATAGGGCAAAGGAAAGATTTTTGTAAGAAGCATAGTGTTTCAATTTTTTGTTACCTCAAGAAAGTGGTTGCATTTCAGTGCTATTAAAAGGCCAACTCGGCCGGGCGCGGTGGCTCAAGCTTGTAATCCCAGCACTTTGGGAGGCCGAGACGGGCGGATCACGAGGTCAGGAGATCAAGACTATCCTGGCTAACACGGTGAAACCCCGTCTCTACTAAAAAATACAAAAAAACTAGCCGGGGGAGGTGGCGGGCGCCTGTAGTCCCAGCTACTCCGGAGGCTGAGGCAGGAGAATGGCGTAAACCCAGGAGGCGGAGCTTGCAGTGAGCTGAGATCCGGCCACTGCACTCCAGCCTGGGCGACAGAGCGAGACTCCGTCTCAAAAAAAAAAAAAAAAAAAAAAAAAAAGGCCAACTCAAACCTTTCTGGATTTTTGTTGTTGTTAACTTGTAAAGTTCATAAAAATAAAAGTTAAACATATTACTGCTTTTTAAAAAGAAATTTAAAGTGGATGAATTTTGTCTTCAATATTTACAAGTTTCCAATTTTAGTCATTCACTTTTAAAATTTAGGCCATTTTATTTTTAATTTTGCTTAAAATTTTGATAGTTTAACTGGAACATATAGAACATGAAAAATAATGTAACTATACATGTGTAATTGGCATAAAAACCATAGGCAAGAAATACAATTTTTGGAATCAATTATCCACAAGATCATTCAATGTAAATCTTAGCTGATTTAGCAGGTAATACTGCAATGGTATTGAGAGTTGACAAGACTGATTTTGCATTTAATTCTGTAAAGATAATTGAAACAACAGATTCAAAATAACTAAGGAAATAACACAGACTAGCTAAAAGTAATTACTTGTAATTAAGATGAAGGTGTAATGTTTCACTAGTACATTAGGCCAGTGCTTCTCAAAGTGTGTGAAGCAGCCTCCTGACATCATAATCACTCCTGATTCTGTAAAAATGCAGATTCCTGAGCCTTTGATTTACCAAATCAGAATCTTTAGAGGGTGGCATACTCTCTGGTGATCTCAATGTACACTAGGGACATTCTCAAGGGGGCAAGAATATGTTTCTGCTGAATCTTACTGTTATTGGTCATGTCTAGTGATGTTAAATAAAATTTGTGGGAGGCAGCTGATTTGGACTGAGCTCCTGCAATTGGCCCCAACAGACTAAACCAAAGTGAAGTCACTCATGCTAAAATTCCAATCACCAAACCAAAACTAACTTGTTTATCTGACCCCCTGAGGTCAGCTTTAACTGGTATCATAAGGAAATCCCATCTAGTTTAACCTTTACGCGGAAAGTAACCTGAAGTAAACTGATGTTAACCAATCCACAATATGTATCATGCTGTTTTCTTGTTCCTGCTCAAGCGATACCACAAAACTGACTGTGCTGCCACGGCCAGTGTAGCATCTGTCTATTTTTAGACAAGATGTTGCCCAATTCATGAATCCCAAATAAAAGCTAATTTGATCCTTTAATTAAGTTTGTTGAAATTTTATCTTCTGAGTTTTGAAATAGAGGGAAATGGATACAGACAGAGACTTCTTTATTAGTAGATAAACAGATGAGAGAAACCAAGCCTACTTGGAGAACAGTCTCAGGTCCTCTGCCCGCTTTGCTCAGGCTCTTGCTGATTTGTTTCCTGTGTCCTTCCCAGCGGTGGTGGTGTTCTCAGCAGTCCTTTCCTCAGGTCCTCAGCAGTTTCCACGATACGTCAGCTCTAGCTGATTTTAACAATGCCATGGCTTCAGAATCCATGACCCCAGTAGTTTTCCTTGGCCTTCACCTCTTGCCAGACCTCTGGCCTCTGTATCTATGTGCATTCTAGGTATCTGCCCTTACACTTAAGCTTACTTCTGTATTTCTCATAGTATTTTACAATGGTCCTATTGTTTTTAAAATGGGCAAAAAATAAGGTGCAAAAGAAACAAAAATCTCATTAACTTTTTGGAAAGAGATATGTAGTTGTCTCCTAGTATCCGTGGGGGATTGGTATCCCCCAAGACACCCAAATCTGCAAGTGCTTAAGTCCCTAATATAAAATGGTATATTTGTATATAACCTTGGAACATCCTCCCATATACTTTAAATCATCTCTAAATTACTTATAATACCTAATACAATGCCTACATCACTTCATTCCTGTGAATTCAACATAGTGCTTGGCATATGACAAATTCTGTTTTGTTTTCTGGAACTTTGCTTTGTGGAATTTTTTTTCCCAAAATTTTCAGTCCTGGGTTGGTTGAATCCACAGATATGGAGGGCCAACTGTAGGTGTTACTAGTTTAGCCCTTGATTCTGGCTCTGAAAATCAATGGTACAAAATTGACCACTTGTTCAATATAGCTGGCTAATTCAACCCAAGCAACCAACTCACTGAGCAAATTTTACCGTTTATTATGGGATATTTGGAACACATGGGACGCTGGCAGCAATAACTTCAGAAATTTGAGGAACAGAGACATGGCAATGGTATATATTGAGTCTGAAAGATGTTCGTTAAATAATGATATTAAAAACAGCTAAATAGCTTACATATCTAACCTATAAATATTACACTTAAAAAGTATTCTTGGCCAGGCATGGTGGCTCACACCTGTAATCCCAACACTTTGGGAGGCTGAGGTGGGCAGATCACTTGAGGTCAGGAGTTTGAGACCAGTCTGGTCAACCTGTCTCTACTAAAAATACAAAAATTAGCCAGGTGTGGTGGTGTGCGCCTATAATCCCAGCTACTTGGGAGGCTGAGGTAGGAGAATTGCTTGAACACAGGAGGCTGAGGTTGCAGTGAGCCAAGAGCGTGCCACTGCACTCCAGCCTGGGCAACAGAGGGAGACCTAGTCTCAAAAAAAAAAAGTATTCTTAGGTTTTAATCTGTTTTAATTTCTTAAGCAGATTATTTCATTTATTTCATTTGCAGAATTTGTTTGCTTTTTTGTGATAAAAGTAAATTAGAATGAAAAAGCTAATAAGTAGTGTTTAGTATTTGCAACCTAAGAAATGACATCTCCAGCTACTCAGGACGCCCAATCCTGAGAGGTGTTGGAGAAGTAATACAATTGGAGAAAAAAGTGGGCTTAGGGATGCTGGGGAATCCGGACTCTGGCTGAGTTTGCCTCCGTGAGAGATGCAGCTGCAGACATTGCAGGGAGATAAGACCTCTTAAGAATCAGGAAGAGATTTAGCAGTGTCCTCTGTCAAAACATGGCTCCACTCCAAATAAAGCCATCTTCTCTTTTAGAGCAGAAACTTCACAAATCGAGGAAGGGAAACTGCAGCAGCACTGTGTGTGGGCAAGACGCCCAGTCACACTTGTGCACGTGTGCAGAGGGATACACCTTAAGTCGAGACCGGAAGTACTGTGAAGGTAATGACCGGAAGTACTGTGAAGGTAATGGAAGAGTCACTGCTTGAGGGGAGGAATGCCCAGCTGAGCCAGTGGCTTGTCTTCAGTGGGCTAGCAAGAACCTCAATGGAAAACCGACTTCAAGTCCATTCTCCCCCTCCCCCGCACAACCTCTGAAGACTATTTTTTATTTATTTTTTCTTGTTTGTAAAGCCTTTATAATACTTTCCTATTTTCTTCATATCTTGTGTTTCTAGATCAGATACTCTGAGAGGATGCTTAGGGGTTAATATAAGGCAGGGATTCTCTAAGTGGATTCTACCCACCTCTGCGTTTGTGTGCAAAATTTCAGTATGCGTACATTTTTAGGGGAGTGGTTTCATAGGGATCATAAGATTCTCAAAGAGTATGTGACTCTTATCCCAAAAAGATCTAGTAGGAAGCTTGGGAAACTGAATCAGGCTGGTTGTCTAGGGATCCTCCTGTTTTCAGATTCTGGACCAAGTGCAATGAACCCAGGAGAAAAACTATGTCCTTTTTCCTGGAAGGTGCAGTAGTTTAGTGATTAAAATAATCCAATGGCTGCAGCACACATCCGGTGGAATTAGCTGGGGTGAGACCTCAGATAAATCTAGCATCTGCCTGTTAATTATAACCCCTTGCTTACGTGGGACCAGTGGGTGAAAGCCATGGCATAGAAACAGTGAGCTGGAAGGCTGGGGCTTCAGCCGGAATAAAACTGCTGGAGGTTTCCACATTTAGGGAAAGGGCTCTGATCAGTCTTGAAGGGTGAAGAGCACAATAGGAAATGTCCTAAGCTTGTAAAGAGCTTTCAAGAATCCCTAACTTAAATGGCATGGTATATCTTTTCAAAGGAAATAATACTACCTTTTTTCCAAGGGTAATTCTAATATGAAAATCTGTGTTTGAAACTATAAGCTGGGCCGGGCGTGGTGACTCACACTTGCAATCCCAGGGCTTTGGGAAGCCAAGCCAAGCAGATCACTTGAATCCCGGAGTTCAAGATCAGCCTGGGCAACATAGCAAAACCCCATGTTTACAAAAAATACAAAAATTAGCCAAGGGTTGTGGTGTGCACCTGTAGTCCCAGCTACTCAGGAGGCTGAGGTGGGAGGATCACTTGAGCTTGGGAAGCAGAGGTTGCAGTGAGCCGAGATCGTGGCATTGCACTCCAGCCTGGGTGACAGAGCCAGACTCTGTCTCAGGGAAAACAAAATGCATAAAACGTGACAGAATAGAAATGGCTTTCATTATCATTGAATTGACTTATTTTACCTTTTGCTAGAGTATGGAAAACAGACTTTCCATGATCAATTACAGCATATACAAATGTGAGATACCCTACGTTGTGATGACTTGTTAGTGATAGCACAACTTATTTTCAAAAATAGCCATTTGAATGTATTTTGCTGTTGTCATTGTGCAGATGTTAATGAATGTGCTTTTTGGAATCATGGCTGTACTCTTGGGTGTAAAAACACCCCTGGATCCTATTACTGCACATGCCCTGTAGGATTTGTTCTGCTTCCTGATGGGAAACGATGTCATCGTAAGTCATAGCAACAAGTATTTATTGCATTATTTTTCTTCATTTTCAATATGTTTCTAAGGTGGCTATGATCTGGGTTGGTGATCTTCAATCAGCAGTGTGCATCATAATTACCTTGGAGTTTTATTTTGTTTGGCTTTTTAAAACATGGATGACTGCCAGCCTGGGCAACATGGTGAGACCCTATCTCTACTAAAATACAAAAAATAAAATAAAATAAAATAAAATAAAATAAAATAAAATAAAATAAAATAAGCCAGGCATGTTGGCCCATGCCAGTGGTCCCAGCTACTCAGGAGGCTGAGGCAGAAGGATCACTTGAACCAGGAGGAGGAGGCTGCAGTGAGCTGAAATCAAGGCACTGCACTTTAGCCTGGGTGATGGAGTGAGACCCTGTCTCAAAAAGCAAAACAAAACAAAAACCATGGACGACTGGACTCTACTTCAGACCTATCAAAGCAGAATCTCTAAGGTTGGGAAACAAATCATCTTATTACCTTATATTTCATTGTCTCTTTTTTATTTTAATTTTTAAAAATAGCTATTGGGTGCTACATTTCATGGTATATGTCTAAAGGATAGGCATGTAAAAAACATAATCATGATACATTATTATATCTAAAAAACTTAACTATAATTCCTTCCTATCATTTAATATCCAGTTAATTTTCAGGCATAACCACAATACCATTATTATACATTTAAAAATTAAGGTTAGGCACAGTGGCTCACACCTGTAATCCCAACACATTGGGAGGTCAAGGCAGGAGGATTACCTAGCGATATTAGCAATATTAGAAACTGATTGCAGTAAATTTTTACAAACCTGATTTAACACTAATCTTGACCTTTTTCTTTATTAATTAGAACTTGTTTCCTGTCCAAGCAATGTGTCTGAATGCAGCCATGACTGTGTTCTGACATCAGAAGATCCCTTATGTTTCTGTCCTGAAGGCTCAGTGCTTGAGAGAGATGGGAAAACATGTAGCGGTGAGTTTATTTGCTTTATTTACCTTTTGTTTGAAAACATACATTTGCTCAGTGACATCTAAAAATTGCTCTTGTTGTCAAAGGAGAATCGATTTTCCAATAATGTATACTGAAAGATATTGATACAACAGATTAACATAGATTTAAATTTAGTTTTGTCGGGTTTTTGGCTTTTTTGTTTTTGTTTTTGTTTTTGTTTAGACAGCATAGTGTAGTGGTTATAAGCAAGGGCTTTGAGGTGTGACAGCCCTGAGGTAGTATTACCAGTTACTAGCAGTTTTGATTTTGGTCTAGATACTTGCCCTCTCTTGGTCTCTGTTTCTTCAACTGCAGAGATACTGATACTTGCCTACTCGATTAAACGAGACTTCAGATGCAGAGTGTTTAGTCTGTTTCTTGCACCTAATAAACACCTCTCTACTTTTATCTTCATAGAGACTTAAGTATATAGATAACTGGATGTAACTCAGAATTAGCAGAAGAGTTGTGTGTGGCTTTTTGATTTTCTAATAAAACAAAGGCAAGCAGCTAAAAATGTGTGAGAGAAAAAAATTACTAGGAAGAGTTAGACCAGCTGCCAAACTCATCAAATGGATTTTTTGTTCTAGCCAGCTGCCAGTGCACTTGCTCCTGAACTCATTGGTAGAATAAGAGGACAAGGGCTGCTGTAATGTGAAGGATTAACATCAAAGATGTTGGGTTATAGGGAAGGAGGATACTGTGACATTTTGATTTTTATCTCTGAAAAATAACCTTGATTGCAGTCATATGAACGATTGTGGAAATGTTTTTAAAAATCAACATATGGGCTGGGTGTGGTGGCTCACACCTGTAATCCTAGCACTTTGGGAGGCTGAGGCAGGTAGATCTCCTGAGGTCAGGAGTTTGAGACCAGCCTGACCAACATGGTGAAACCCCGTCTCTACTAAAAACACAAAAATTAGCCAGGCGTTGTGGCGGGTGCCTGTAATGCCAGCTACTTGGGAACCTGAGGCAGGAGAATTGCTTGGACCCTGGAGGCGGAGGTTGCAGTGAGCCGAGATCACGCCATTGCACTTCCAGCCTGGGTGAAAGACTGAAACTCCATCTCAAAAAAAAAAAAAAAAAAAAAAAAAAAAAATAATCAACAAATGGTTGGCTCACCCCCATCCTTTGATGAAAAATAATTATGTTTTGGGTGATATAGCATCATTACCAAGCAATTGTTTTTGTAGGTTGTTCCTCACCCGATAATGGTGGATGTAGCCAGCTCTGCATTTCTCTCAGCCCAGTATCCTGGGAATGTGATTGCTTTCCTGGGTATGACCTACAACTGGATAAAAAAAGCTGTGTAGCTTCAGGTTAGTGCTGTGGTTGTCTGGAACTGTGTCCCTGAAAAAATATTCATGAAAACCTTTTGTTTAGAAAGATGGAAAGTTCATTGCTTATGGTTTTGTATTTTTGAAATGGAAGAAAAGCAAATCACATTATAAGTATGAATAATATGAATAATAACAATATAACTAGTAACCATGCTTTTAAATAATATTTCTATTCTTAATTAGCATCCAGCAAAGATTTGCCATAATATCAGATAGGATATTTTTAGTATATGAGAAAGTTATGACAAGAATAATTTTAAAACACTTTATAATTAAGAGGCATTTAATAAGTATTTGTTGATTGATTTGATTTTTATCTCTCCAGTGAGTATAATCATAACACTGACAAGTTCTGTCCTTTTTATGTCAAAATTTAATATAAAGTTCTACGCTTCAGCTATTTTTTTTTTTTTTTTGTCTTCTGATATTACATCTCTTGCATCCTTCAACAGCCATGGAAATTCTAGATTTATACCAAATTGATTGAATATCTCCTGAAAGTTCATTATGCTTTTAATACATAATGCCCATAGTGCTATCACATAATGATGATCCGGTACACCTTGCCCTAGTGAGACCCTAATACTGCTGACTTCTCAGGACCTTCATTAATACAGCATAATCTAAATCCTTCAAATTATCAAGGGTCTTGCCATTAACTCAAATCATCATGCCTCCCTTCAAGAAGTGCCCAGGCCAGGGAAAGTTACTTATTCAGACATTAACGTATGTAATCTACTAATATTTGTGTTTCAGTATGTGTGAATCAAGAAGATGTATAACCCTAAGACTTGCATCATTTTGCTATGGTGTTGGTTATTTAATGCTGGCTCTTTCAATAAGTAAGTAACTTTTAAAAGCAAAGACCTGGAGAGGGAAGAAGCCAGAGATGAAATTCTGGCAATATGTCACCTCCTGGAAGAGGACATCTTCTTGCCTGTCTTCACCTATGCCACACTAGAGGGAAATTAAGAAAACAAGCACTGTAGAAATTGAGTAAAAAGTTACAATGAAAGGGAAGAGTAAGACATGCCTCTTAGTTTTTAAGGCACATTTTAAAGTCAGCCGTATTTGAAATTTGGTTAACAGGACCACAACCATTTTTGCTGTTTGCCAATTCTCAAGATATTCGACACATGCATTTTGATGGAACAGACTATGGAACTCTGCTCAGCCAGCAGATGGGAATGGTTTATGCCCTAGATCATGACCCTGTGGAAAATAAGGTATGGTTTTGTTGCTGGAACAGATGAGGACATGCTTTAAGGACAGAGTAGAGGATTTTATACTAACAAATGACCTGACCTACTTGAAAATCCTTTGCTAAGCTCTGAATGATTAGACACAGAATAAGTTAAATATAGATATTGGAGTAATACTTGAGAAATTTTAAGGACTTTCTTGCTATCATAATACTACCCTAGTCCTTGCTAAGATTAGCTGTTTTGTTCGAAAAGATTACACAGGATTTTCAGTTTAGTTTCCTCTTTGGAGATGAGGATGTGAGACTAGCCCAGTGTCATGCACATGGAAGGAGCTTCATAAGCAGGTTTTTGATTACTTGCTGGTAGTGAGAGGAGTGGAAGTTTGGGTTTGGGGCATAGGAAGTATGGATTAGTAATTTGTGTTTTATATATGTCTTCTGGGGGAGGAGATTCAGTGACCTCTTAACCGTGAAAATCAGGGAACATAAGTTGTATAGTTCATGTGGGAATGGCAATCTAACTAATAACATTATTTACATACATATTTTATATGAGTTTTGTGTGTAACTTATAATTTCTATATCAGCTGGCCATTTGATCTTTAATTTCTTAGTTGTATCTGTGCTAGGTTAGAATGTGCTTGAAATGATGTTACAGTGTCTTTTGGAGATTAATCACCCAATAATGATAAATTTATATAGTTATTAATTCCCCTGCATAATTATTTAGTTATTACTATGTGGTACATTAATTCTTTTATTAATAATATTTTTTACATAATAGCTTTTAAACTTTGAACTTTTGTTTCTTCCTGATTTGAAGCAGTCTGGTAAATGGCCAAAAGAAACAAAGTGAAGCAAATTGATTCTATATTTAATAGGTATGGATTGGTAGCCGAATAGAAGTATTTTTGCAAATTAAAATTTTGCAATTGAATGCTAGCAAACAATTCTTCCTTTTCCCTGACCTGAATCTATATGGTTCCATAGAACAGTTACAATAACAGAAAAAATAATTAATAGAAAAAAGGCAGTTCAATATTCATTTATTACCAAACTAGTTTTATTCCTGCAGAATCGGTATTCTTACAACAGGTGAATATGGAGACCTAGAATGAATTTTAAGTCCGGTGGCTGGTTTTTGTTTCTTGGGTTAATTTTCTTATTTTCTTGCTACTCAGATTGTGATCTTTGAGCCAGCAGTGTCAACAACACCTGCAGGTTATTAGAACTGCAGTTCTCCAGGTTCCACACCTGACCACTAAATCAGTATCTGCATTTTAGTAATATTCTCAGGTGATTCTTATGCACATTAGAGTTTGAGAAGCACAGTCCTAGTGGAGTGAAGTACCCCTATTTGTATTTATGAAACATAACCTTTTCTATTTCATTTAGAAAGAAGAGCAACCCATTATTTAATGACTTACCACTTTCTGAATAGTCTCATTATTGATTGTAAGTTTATGTACATATGTGTACTGACAGTTAAAATTCTACAATGCTATCATTAAATTATCAACTGACCCATAGCTCTTTAAATACATACATACATATATATATATATGTAAATTTTTACAGGTTTAAGGGTACAAGTACAGTTTTCTTACGTGGATAGATTGTGTAGTGGTGAAGTCTGGGCTTTTAATTTACCCATCACCTGACTAGTGAACAATGTACCCATAGGTAGTGTTTCATCTGTTACCCCCCACCGCACCCTCCCACCCTTGCAGTCTCCAATGTCTGTTATTACACTCTGTATGTCCATGTGTACCCATTGTTTAGCCCCCACATGTAAGTGAGAACATGCAATGTTTGAATTTCTATTTGAGTCATTTCACTTAGTATAATGTCTTTGAGTTCCATCCATGTTGCTGCTCATAATGATTTCATTCTTTTTTATGAGCAGTATTCTGTTGTATATATGAGACACATTTTAAAAATCCACTCATCCATTGATGGACACTTAGATTCCATGACTTTGCTATTATGAATAGTGCTGTGATAAACATACAAGTGCAGGTGTCTTTTTGATAGAATACTTTCTTTTCCACTGGGTAGATACAGAGTAGTGGGATTGCTGGATTAAAAAGTCATTCTATTTTTAGCTCTTGAGAAATCTCCATATTTTTTCCCTAGAGAATTGCAAATGTACATTCCCACCACCAATGTATAAGAGTTGGTTTTTTCTTCACATCCATGCCAACATCTGTTGTTTTTTAACTTTTTAATAATAGCCACTCTGATGGGTGTAAGATGATATCTCATTGTGGTTTTGATTTTCATTTCTCTGATGACTAGTGATATTAAGCATTTTTTCATATGTTTGTAGGCTGCTTGTATGTCTTCTTTTGAAAAACGTCTGTTTATGTCCTTTGCCCACTTTTTAATGGGGTTATTTGTTTTTTACTTCACGGGTTGTTTGAGTTCCTTATAGATTCTGGATATTAGTCCTTTGTGAACTGCATTGTTCGCAAGTATTTTCTCCCATACTGTAGGTTATCTGTTTACTCTGTTGATTATTTCTTTTGCTGTGCAGAAGCTTTTTAGTTTAATTAATTCCCATTTGTCTATCTTTGTTTTTGTTGCATTTTCTTTCGAGGGCTTAGTCATGAATTCTTTGCCTAGGCAAATGTCCAGAAGAGTTTCTCTTAGGTTTTCTTCTAGGATTTTTATAGTTTCGGGCTTACACTTAAGTCTTTAATCCATCTTGAGTTAAATTTTTATATGGTAAGAGATAAGAGTCCAGTTTCATTCTTCTGTTTGTGGCACTCCAATTTCCCCAGCACAATTTATTGAATAAGATATCCTTTCCCCAGTATATATTTTTGTGGACTTTGTCAAAGATCAATTGGTTGTAGGTATATGACTTTACATCTGGGTTCTCTATTCCATTCCATTGGTTTATGTGTCTGTTTTTATACTAGTGCCTTGCTGTTTGGGTTACTACAGCCTTATAGTATAAAGTCAGGTACTATGGTGCCTCCAGCTTTATTTCTTTTTGCTTAGGATTGTTTGTGCTCTTCATGCTTATTTTTGGTTCCGTGTGAATTTTAGGATTTTTTTTTCTAATTCTGTGAAGAATGATGTTGGTAATTTGATAAGAATTGCATTGTATCTGTATATTGCTTTGGGTCATTTTTAAATGAAAAACAGTCTTATGGAAATTCTTGTACCTGTGTGACAGGGTGCATACTAGACTGAAAAAGAACTTTGCGTGGGCAAGAAATCTTCTGTTGAACAAGATGGATGAATTAAAATGAAATTACAGTCATGCATCACTAAGGACAGGTGTGTCATTAGGCAATTTTGTCATTGTACAGACATCGTAGAGTGCACTTACACAAACGTAGATGGTGTAAGCTACACTCACCTAAGCTATATGGTCTAGCTTCTTGCTCCTAGGCTACAAACCTGTGCGGATGTTGCTATGCCAAATACTGTAAGCAATATTGTAACACAATAGTAAAAATTTGTGTCTGTAAAGATAGAAAAGGTACAGTAAAAAATATGGTATGAGATATTTTTAAATGATACACCTTAACAGGGCACTTACCATGAATGAAGCTTGCAGAACTGGAAGTTGCACTGGATGAGTCAGTAAGTGAGTGGTGAATTAATGTGAAGACTTAGGACATTACTGTACATTGCTGTAGACAAACACTGAGCATTTAGGCTACACTAAACTTATAAAAAATAGTTTCACTATGACATTATGAATGCTACAACATCACTAGGTGATAGAAATTTTTCAGTTCCATTATCATCTTATGGAATCACCATCGTATATGCAGTTCGTCGTCAACCGAAATGTCATTATGTGGCATCTGATTGGATATAAGGTTACAGACTAAAGAACTTTAGCAAATACCTAGTCTAACTTCCTCATTTTCACAGAATTTATCTGTAAAATAAATTTAAAGAATTTATCCAAAGCAATCAAGCAAATAAGTGACAAAACTGGGAACCAATTTTGACCTGCAGTGACTAAGTGTCTCTTGATTGCAGAGAAGTGGGGTGTTATAGACTGAGCCCAGCTTGTAGCCCTCATTAATTGAAAATCATTGCTCCCTTTCAGAAGCCACTGTAGTTCATGCATGATGGCTATGTCATTGACCAGTGATCAAGGGTTAATAAATTACCAATAGCAATAAAAATATGTGCCAGATACATGGCTAAGGAGATATATATAATGAGCTTGGTATTATTATCCTCATTTTACCGATGAGGAAACAAAGATTCTGAGACATTGAATAACTTGCTTAAGGTTACACATATCTGGGAAGCAGCCTAGTTTGAGTTTAGCTGCAGGTGTGCCTATCTCCAAAGTCAAACTCTTAACACACTGTACAACCTAAAGACTAATGCCATTTGTATACATTCCACATTAGTTTAAAAAAAAATCAGAAATGCCTGTGTTCTCTTTTGTAGATATACTTTGCCCATACAGCCCTGAAGTGGATAGAGAGAGCTAATATGGATGGTTCCCAGCGAGAAAGGCTTATTGAGGAAGGAGTAGATATGCCAGAAGGTCTTGCTGTGGACTGGATTGGCCGTAGATTCTATTGGACAGACAGAGGGTATGTTTTCTGCTTCAGTTTTAAGCTGTGTGAGATGGGAGTGATGGGATAGGTGATACTATTGGCTTCATCATCTACTTTGAATACAGAAAAATGTTGCTGGGCATCTGGCTGGGATTGGAGAAAAGAGGCCACCACTGCTGTCCACACTCCCCCACTTCCTCCTTTCATCAAGATTGCGTCTCTGTGCGTGGGAGGATTTTGAAGACCAAGAAAGTAGCCTGTGTTAGGTACAGGAAACCAAACACTGCATGTTCTCACTCATAAGTGGGAGTTGAACAATGAGAACACATGGACACAGGGAGGGGAACATCACACACTGGGGCCTGTCGGAGGGTGGGTGGCAAGAGGAGATATAGCTTTAGGAGAAATACCTAATGTATGATGATGACGGGTTGATGGGTGCAGCAAACCACCATGGTGCATGTATATCTATGTAACAAACCTGCACGTTCTGCACATGTATCCCAGAACTTAAAGTATAATAATAAAAAGAAAGTAGCCTGTGTTCAGGCTGTTGTTATCAGGGAAACTCAAAACCTGTCTGAATATAGTCAATAAGCATTCTCTGAGCATCTGCTATGGAAATAAGACTTTCTCCTAAGTGACATGGGAGATACAGAGGAGCCTAGGATGTGCTCCATCTTTTCAGTTAGTTCTTAGTTTAGCTGGTGAGATAAGGTATATTTCCCCAGCAAAATAATTAATACAAATTCTTGGTCTAAATAGCAGTTCAAGAAATGTCATAGGGTCTCACGTAAGTAATTGCCAAATGACAGGTGTACACTCCCAAAGGGAGCCACCATGGAATGAGCTTCGGCATGCAAGTGACAAATCTTAGACTAGAATGTTGACTCCCTGTTAAACAAGCATGAAGGAGGGAGGAGAACTTCAGCTGGAGTTGTGAGGAAAGTGCATGAGATAAGATAAGAGGGATGCTCTGTATTTCCCTATGTGGGAAAAAACAGAACCAGAGTGCAGTTGTGAAACCCCACTCTCAGAGCTGCAGGAAGGGCTCCTGTATTTGGTGTGTATGTGGCCTGCATGAACCTCAGAACTGAATGGCAGGAAGCAGGAAGGAAGTGGCTTTTTCCCTTATGTGTGCTAATGAGAGCCCACTTCCTTACAGAACTGCAAGAGAAGCTGCTAACCATAGATCCCTCACAGGATAATATTAGAGATGCAGTGTGCTCTGGGATATATTCTCAGAGTAACTGAAAACCAGAAAGTGAAATGGTGGCCATCCTGAACATCTGGTACCAATGCAACCATGTAAAATAAAAGAAGGGAGAATGAAGGTTTCACTTCTGTGAAATCAGCAGTTCCAACACAGAGGGAGAAGTCCCAGGGAGTGGGTTTCTATGCTTAGGGGTAGGCGTTTTATGTCCCAGAATGTCTCTTTTAATCAGGATAATCCATGGGAAACAGGTTTTAAAAAATCAACCAGGTGTATGATGTGGTTATCAGTTATCAATAATGTGACCCTTTTACATCCAAGGTGAGCATATTTTCTTTCATTCATTCGTTTGTTCGTCTAATCCTACCTTCATTTCTTTATTATTTGGGTATTTATTTACTGAATAACTGCAATGCACCAGATACTGTGCTTTATATCCATGACACTATTAAATCCCCAAAGGTAAGTTTTGTTATCTCCAATTTAAAGATTAAGAAAATTGATAATTGGAGAGAGAAAATAACTTTCCCAAGGTCAAGCAGTCAATAAGTACCATATGGATCTGTAATTGGAACCCAAGGATGGCCATTTGCAAAGCATGTTTTCTTAATAGTCATAGAGATGTACCACCGCCCCAAACCAGTGGATTTAACATATGGTTGACTCAGAGTCATGTGACAAATTAAATTCAACTTCAGTTGTAATAATTATAAAAATCATAATAATGACCTCTGCTGTGTTGAATCTACTTAAAAGAATATTTTAAATGTCAGCTGTGTATAATAACAGAGCTGTACATAGTTGTTCTCAGAAGGGTAAATGATGATCAAGATGACAGATGTCAACCACTCTCGGGTCCACTAAGGATGCCAAGTCTTCTCATGTTTCCCCACATTCACAAGGGACCTCTAATTTTGACAGTGTTTGATTAATAGCACCATGGTACCGACTGCGGAGGCAATGCGTTCAGGAGATAGACAGGCACCACTGGTTTCCTGGAGAATCAGACCCTAAATTCCCCTCTTCATTGGCTTCAGTAATAACAAGCCCTTCTTAAGTCCTCCTGGCTCTAAAGGCAGCTGCTAAAAGAAAACCTTTAATTTGTCTGGAAATGAGAGGTTTATGGTTTGAAAACCTTGATATTACCTAGAAATTGGATTTAAATAACTGAGATTCCAATCTCATAATATTAGATCACATGGTAACTCTTAGCCAATCGAAAGAGGCAAAGTGGGATGCTTGCAGTTCATCTTTGGCCTAGGAAAAGACAGATTCAAATTAACATCTAAATGTAGGAAGGAAGCACATTGAAAATTCCAATGGTAATGCTATTATTTAGTATCAAGGAATCCTGATTCCTAAAGTCAATTGCCCAGTAAAGAATCAAGAGGGTAAAAATATAAGCTATCTGTTTACTTATTCTTTTGAGGTAACACAAACTAATATGAGGTAAAAAATCACTCTTCTAGGGTTCTTGAAGGACACCTCTTACCGTAGAAGGAGGGTGAGTTTTTCTCTTGGAGGATCTCAGTGGCACTGGGACGATCAGATAATGGTTAGAGAGAGAAGGACACACCACTCGATTAAAGGTGATGCTTGAACTCCCATGAACCCAAATATCCCTGCTGGTCCTTGGTTTCTCATTACCAACACTGGAGTTTGAGATTTGCTCTCTAGCTGAATCAAATAGAAGTATATTATTAGGTGAACACCTTGGGGGAGCAATAAAAGTAAATTCCAGCAATCCTGCCTTGAGACAGCTCCACAGTCAGGAGCTTATGTCATTCTCGTCTCATCACCTAACTCCTGCCCGAAACAGAATTTAGAGATGATATCTCTCATCTCTAAGATGATTAGAGATCATCATGAGATCAGAACTGACAGTTTCATCTCCCCTGGTCACAAGCAAGTGGTCTCAGAATTTCTTTCCTCCCACCAAGGGAAGAGGCACAGTGACAGTTGTGTCTGAGAACAGAACTTGACACATTAAGTTCAAAAATATCTTCCACCCAGCGGTATCCTTCCTATGACCACTTCATCTGGGAGTAAAATTATCATTTTAAAGGGACAATGGAGTAGAAATGGTTTCAAATTCTCTACTGCCTTTAGTTGGTTGTTTGCAAAGTGTTCCCAACCCAGCATAGGCACTGAGCCAGTTTTACCTACCTCTTTTCTGAATACTGCCTGTGAATAGGGCCCTGTGCATAGAGTCCTGTTCCCTACACAGTGCCTAGAAAATAGTTGGTGCACTAGCCACCTGAGAAGGTCTCCTTAGCATTTTGTAAAACCAGGAGCAGGGAATGGCCCTACCTTGTGTTTCTAGGCAGGCTTGTTTCATGCAGACATTGCCCTCAAGAGCAAAGTGAGAGGCCTTTAACAGGTGTTTACTGAATGAATTAAAGGTGGTTATATATTCTGGTTTGCAGCAGGGAAACAGGGAAAGCAGGTGGTACATGGGGAAAGGGAGGCTCTTCTTAGCCCTATTTATGTCCACTCTGCCTGTGGTCCCGCCTGCTCCAAGAAGCTGCTCAGCGTCTCTTGTTTGCTCCTGAAGGGGGCAGGGATGCTACAGAGTCATGTTTAGCATTTAAATCCATCCAGTTTTCTCCATTTCTCCTGCTACTGTTTTATCTCCTCGCCGTCATCTCCTGCCTGTCTTGCCCTTTCACACTAAAACCACAGCAAACCTTCTAAAGTGCAAGTATAACTGCCCCACATTCTTTAGGTCCTGTGCTTTAGAACTTGTACATGTGCATTCCCTTGCTTAGGGTACTCTTTCCATCCCCACCCACATTTGCCTGACTACCTGCTTCTTATCCTCGTTTGTTATTATCTCCACGAATCCTTCTCTGATCCCTACTTGGCTGGGCTACCCACCCTGTCACCCTCCCTGAGTCTTCCAGTTACATTCTTTACATCCTTCTTCTCAGCATGTGCTTTCATGTGCTGTGTTATAATCTCCTCTCCCTCTTTCCCCTCTTACTTCCCCCCGCCCTCTCCTCCTTCCCTTTCCCTCCACATTTTCTTCCCCTTCCCATCCAGTCCACCTAACCCTTTCTCTTCCCCTCCGACCTCTGCCTCCCTCTCCCTGTGTTCCTGTTGAACTATGAGCTCTATAAGGACAGAGATGGGGTTTTATTTACTATTGTATCTCCAATGCTTAGACCAATTCCTGACACAGCAGGTGCTCAGTAAATATTTGATTGACAAATAAATAGAAAAATCAGGAAATAAGAATTTTCTACCCTGCCAGATTCTATTGAGTAATGTATGTATGTATGTATGTATGTATGTATGTATGTGTGTATGTATGTATGTATTTGAGATGGAGTCTCGCTCTGTTGCCCAGGCTGGAGTGCAGTGGCGCGATCTCGGCTCACTACAAGCTCCACCTCCCGGGTTCACGCCATTCTTCTGCCTCAGCCTCCCTAGTAGCTGGGACTACAGGCGCCCGCCACCATGCCCAGTTAATTTTTTTGTATGTTTAGTAGAGACAGGGTTTCACCATGTCAGCCAGGGTGGCCTTGATCTCCTGACCTCGTGATCCACCCGCCTTGGCCTCCCAAAGTGCTGGGATTACAGGCGTGAGCCACCGCACCCGGTCAGGTTATTTTTTTAATGTAAAGATTAGCAAGTAATATTTCGGTGCAATTGGCCCTCTTTATCTACAGGCTCCACATCTGAGGATTCAACCAACTTTGGATCAAAAATATTCAAAAATTAAATTAAATTAAAAATAAGAATACAATCATAAAAATAATACAAATAAAAACCAATAACATAACTATATTTACATAGCATTTACATTATATTAGGTGTGATAAGTAATCTAGAGATGATTTAAAGTATACAGGAGAATGTACATAGATTGTATCCAAATACTATGCCATTTTATATCAGGGAATTGAGTGTCCTTGGAGAGTTCTGGTACCAATCCCCCACAGATGCCGAGGGACAATTGTACTCCCATTTGTCTTCGAATTAAATGGAAGAAAATTAAAGCCAATGTAAATCTCCACCTACTGTCCTTGCGCTGGTTTGTCTCCCTATTCTTCATGATCCCATGAGGCTAACAGTCTCTTTGCTTCTGGCTTCCATTGGTTTCAGCAGGAGATTGGAAGTTATAAAGAGAATGTCTTCACCCAGCCACTGACGCAATCCCTTTTACCTTGTCCTGTCATTGAGTATTTTCATTACCTGGGATAAATATTGAGATGTTAATTAACAGTGTTTAATAATATAAAATTTGTGAACTTATTGCTGCTACTTTGTTTGTGGGTGGGGGAGAGAGAGAGAAAGAGTAAGAGAGAGGGAGAGAGAAACAGAGAGAAATAGGAGCTAGTTTAGAATGCCTGTCTTTGCATTTCACAAAGAGGAGAAAGGAATATTTTTGTTTGAAAAGTAAAGTTGTTACAACAAACTCCCTTATTTTGCACATATTTTAGGAAATCTCTGATTGGAAGGAGTGATTTAAATGGAAAACATCCCAAAATAATCATTAAGGAGAACATCTCTCAACCACGAGGAATTGCTGTTCATCCAACGGCCAAGTAGGTATTTGTAAAAATAAGGCACTGCTCTGCAGAGGTAATGTGACAGTTCATGGTTGATATGCTAGTGTCCAAAACCAGAAACCAGGAAAATCCATGCAATTTGTTCAAATCTTCAGGATGAATTCCTCATGCTTTTAATGTCTTGATTTTCTATTCTTGTATAATAATTTTATTGTTAATGTGCTCTTTTAAATAAATTCAATTTCTTTTTGAAAGAAAAATGCACTGTAATTCATTAACCGACTAGACTCAAGCTCATTCATCTATTTTCTTTAAAAATTTGCATTGTTGTTTACTGAGCAGAAAAGGATATTTGGATTGTATGACTTATGAATTCTATTTAGAAAAATCATAAGATATAGGTCATTCCTAGATTTTAGGTGACAGAAAATTGAAATTGTGAAAGGTTAGAAAACTATGCTGTTAATTGTGAATTACGAACAAATTTTCATTTAGAGATTAGAGATTTAAGGACAATAAAGGATTTATTCCTAGTTGTTAAAAAACAAAGATAAAAACCCACCCTATTTTATTTACACTGGAAATTTCACAATGATTTATGGGAGATAATATATTGATAGTAGTTGATAATTGATTTGGAGCCAGCCAAATGATTAAAACTGTGAGAATGTAACCATTTCTAAATAGGCCAATAAAAAAATATGAACCATATTGACTTAAAACAAAAATGTGCCCAGCACCTGATTTATGGAAGTTGAAATTAACTGAGTTAATAGAGTACATTGCATAAAACTGGATAACAGATAAATATGAACTTTCCTTTATGTTGTAGTATTACAAATGCGGTGAGTTTTACATATGCATAACAGAACAGGCTAGCAAGATTTCATTGCCTTTTTGCAGTACCAAATGCTAATTCAAGAATATTTTACTCAAACCTATTTACTCATGACTATTTGATTAGTCACTATTGCAATTTTTAAACTAATTTCTCTTTTAATCTAATGACCTGAGCCTTAATTCAACATTTCTTTTCGAAGATGCTTTACATAGACAAGTTAATTGTTCTGCTTTTCAAAATTATTTGTCCAACATACAGTGCTATCTCTTCTTCTGTATTCCTCAGTGTACCACTTTAATATATCATAAAGTAATTTACATTGATATTTTCAAGATGAAAGAACAGAATAATTTCTTTCATGCAGATATTTGTTGTGTGCTTTCTTGACTAAAGGAGATTATTCTGGACGGATACAGGGATTAATCCACGAATTGAAAGTTCTTCCCTCCAAGGCCTTGGCCGACTGGTTATAGCCAGCTCTGATCTAATCTGGCCCAATGGAATAACGATTGACTTCTTAACTGACAAGTTGTATTGGTGCGATGCCAAGCAGTCTGTAATTGAAATAGCCAATCTGGATGGTTCAAAACGCCGAAGACTTACCCAGAACGATGTAGGTGAGGCTTTGGGATGGGTGATTTCTTCATCTTGACTGAGTGTTTATGAGTGTTAAATACAAAATATGTTTACACACACACACATACCACTTAGCCATATGGGTGAATATGGAATAGAGACAGACTTCTCCAGGGAATCATGAGCTACAAGGCTTACCTTAACATTGGAATACTGGGTAAAAAATAGTGTTATATAATCATTTCTCTTTCCAAGAAGTCCCAAAATCAGAATGAAAATATTAAAATGTTCTAAACTCCTTTAGGAATAAGAACTTGGTTCAGCTGTTTTCATTTCTTATGTTTTAGAAATGTTTCACAACAGTGATATTGTAGGCACTTTTAGGTATGAATGAATATCAGTTGATAACATGTGCAAAGATTAATATAGTTTCCTCCCCTAATATTTTCAGATTTTACATGGGGTGTCATATATTTTCATAAATATCTTTAAAACATTATAGCTTATGCCAACTGTTAAAAGAAGTACAAAATGACTATGAAATTATATAAGCAGTGGGAAATTTATTTTGGCTCTGGGAATGACAAAGACAGTATTTAAACTGGGCCTTGTGGTAAATAGATGATGACAAAAGATTATAAGGCTGCAAAAATTGGTCTTTGTATGTTAGTACTGCCAGGATATGTTGACTAAACTTAAATTCTGAATTTCGTAGAGGGGCGTTGAATGTTCTTGCACATAAAATGTATATGTTAAAATTGGCATCTCTGGGTAGCTGCTTAGGCCAAGTATAGGAGTTCGACTGGAATTTGGAGAGAAGGAAATCTGTTAGAAGCCTATAGTGGTTGTCCAGGCAACAAATGGTGACGGCCTGAGTTTGAACATTGTCATTTAAAGATGGAATGAAGGATTATGGTATTAAAAATTATTGTGGATAAAATAAGAGGAATTTGTAATAGATTGCATAATGCAGAAAATGAGAGCTAGGGAAGTGCTGAAGATGCTTTGGAGAGTTAGAAATTGGTTGGAAAGATGAAAAAACATGGTTTCTCTCATTTAGGAAGAAACTAACAAACTAATAATCTGTATAAGACCCCTGTTTTGCCCGTTCTCTTTGGCTCAAGATAAGTATAATTTAATATTTTATGTATTTCTAAGATTCTCTAAAAATTAAAGATATACTTCACAATAAGTGATATGCTTATGTACAAGGTTAGACTTTATCATCCATTTACTTCAGGGGTATTGATTGAGACATTATAGGAATTGGAGATACAGTGGAGAGTAAAACAAATATGATATCTGTAAAGCCAAGGAATCTAGTAGAGAACACATACATTATTTAAAAAAAAATTCATTCAGGCTGGGCATGGTGGCTCACACCTGTAATCCCAGCACTTTGGGAGGCCAAGGTGGGAGGATCACAAGAGCCCAGGAGTTCGAGTCCAGCCTGGCCAACATGGCGAAACTCTGTCTCCACTAAAAATACAAAAATTAGCTGGGCGTGGTGGTGAGCGCCTGTAATCCCTCTGCCACTCAGGAGGCTGAGATAAGAAGATCGCTTGAGCCGGGGAGTTTGAGGCTGTAGTGAGCTGTGATTGCGCAACTTCACTCCAGCCTGGGTGACACAGTGAGACCGTCTCAAAAAACAAAAAACAAAAAATACATAATCTAAATAAACGTAAAACTGTACCTTTGACATAAAAAGTGAGAAAGGAATTTGAAAATTCCTAACCAGAATGTGAAGACACCATATTTTAAACAAAAAAGCATAGCAGATACTTTGTGAATCATTTATATTGCTACTATATTACATGACTAATACAACTGACTATTAAAGGCCATTATCAAATAATATTAAATTGTGTAAGTAACATTCCCATCATTACAGTGCCATCTACTGGTATATATGTGGTGGCTTCCCAAATGCCAGTTCAGGATTTCTAACAGAGTGGATGTTATGTGCTCTTACCACAAAAACGATAACTGAGGTAATGCATTTGTTAATTGGCTAGATTCAGCCGTTCCACAATGTATATATATCTTAAAACATCATGTTGTACACAATAAAAACATATAATGTTGTCTGTACATTAAAAATTTATTTTAAAAGGTTGAAGATATTCTTAATTTAAAATGCAATTGTGGCTCTTCTGTAAAAAAATAAGAAAGATTATGTCTAGTGTAGGGTATTTGTTTAAACACTGTAGCTATTCTAACATGTGCTTTAACATGGATTAATTCCTGAGGGCATTACGCCAAGTGAAATAAGCTAGTCACAAAAAGACATGTACTGTACAATTCCAATTATTTGAGGTATCTGGAGTGGCCAAATTCATAGGAAAAGAAAAGAGAATGGTGGTTTCCAGGGGATGTGGGAGAGGAAATGAGAAGTTGTTTAATGGACACAGAGTTTCAGTTTCGCAAGATGAAAAAATCCTGGAGATTGGTTGTATAGCAATGTGTGAATGCACTTAACACTACTGAACTTAGAAATGGTTGAGATGTTAAGTTTTCTGTTGTGCTTTTTCACCTTGATAAAAAAGAACTATAGTTATGTTAAACATTCCCTTGCTGTACTTAAGGCTTTAATTTGGGACAAAGGGCCGGAGACTAAAATGAATCTTAATGACCCTGATCAACAGTGATAAGTGGAGGTGCTTTGTAACCACAAGTTATTTGAATTTGCCACCAGTAGGGGAAGACATTCATTCGCATCTGTCAAATCCATTGCTCGTTTACAAAAAGAGTGGCCTGTGGGAATGTAAGCAGCCTTGATTAAAACATCAATTTGAGCCTCCTTATCTTTAGTGTCTAACCACCTGGGATAGTACGTTAAAACATTCCCTTGCATATTTAATACTTGCATGCCTTCTCAGAGCAGTTCCAGTGGCACAGAGAGGTAGGTTTGGTGGAGGTGGGCTCAGAAGGATTCCCACTTACGGTCAGTAGGAGGAATGAAAATGGAGGCAGCACATAATAAATGACTCTTTCAAAAACTTGGCTAAAAAGGGAAGGAAAGAGACAAAGAGGAGCTAGAGGGGTCACAGGGATGAAGAAATGAAGATGGGAGACAGGATATTAGTAGACAGGGAACAAAGCTAGTGGAATGAAGAGAGGGAAGATGTTAGAGAAAGGGGTGGTTGTTGATGGATCCAGGCCCTAGAGAAAGCAGGAAGGGTGACATCAGGGACACAGGTCAATATTAAATAAGGAGAGAGGGATAAGAAGGTGGGGGACTAATGGAGGCAAATGTGTTGGTGAAGATGGGAATGTGGGGAGACTCTCATACAATTACCTCAAATTTTGAAAAATCCTTACAACAACCTGTGAATTTGATCTACGGCTTATCACTGCTGCTCAAAAGAGTAGGAACCTAAGGCAAAGAGTGGTAAGATATGTTACTCGACTTTAGTCTATATATAGTGACAGATGTACTAAACAAGAAAAATTCCACCTTTGCCTCCTTCATGGTGCTAGGAAGACAATCAGTCC
The DNA here is from genome assembly GCF_007565055.1 of Rhinopithecus roxellana. Taxonomy (NCBI): domain Eukaryota; kingdom Metazoa; phylum Chordata; class Mammalia; order Primates; family Cercopithecidae; genus Rhinopithecus; species Rhinopithecus roxellana. The sequence continues at coordinate 22,358,702 of NC_044550.1, forward strand.
ACATTCTCCCACTGTGCAAATGTTGGGTGATAGTGGGCATTGCTGGGACCTCATGCCACTATGCTCCCATTCTAAGGTGACACTCCCTCCTCATGTGGGCTCTCCTTGAGGCAGGTGTGTAAGTCGGTGGCTTGCTTATAACTTGCTGAGTAGCTAAATAGTTGATTTAGTGTAGGAATGTTGTGTAAATTTCAAGCCTGGTCCTTTCGTAAATAGTCATTGCAAAAACAAAGAAGGTGTATTTAACACATTTGAATTGTTTCCAGGTCACCCATTTGCTATAGCTGTGTTTGAGGATTATGTGTGGTTCTCAGATTGGGCTATGCCTTCAGTAATAAGAGTAAACAAGAAGACTGGCAAAGATAGAGTACGTCTCCAAGGCAGCATGCTGAAGCCCTCCTCACTGGTTGTGGTTCATCCACTGGCAAAACCAGGTACATACTGGAGATGTTACACAGTCTTTCCTTGGCTGGAATCTGCAACTTTTTTAATTGTTGATGTCACGCAGTTGGGGTGGGGATGGAGGGGATTTTGTAATTTTCACTAACTGTGTAGGTGTCAAGATTTTCTAAGATTTAGGTTTGTTTAAGACAATCTGGTAGTTTGATAATTGGGGCTTTATCCCTCCAATTTCATTTCTTTTCTTGAGCAACTTTTACTTACCTGCTACATTTCAAAGAGCCTTGGGTTAAGGCAGGCAATTTAGACAACGGCAGTGGAAGCTTCTGTCGAAACTTGGACCTTTCTGTACCCCTGAGGAGTGAGCAAATGGAGAAAGCATTTCACATTTTATAGTAGCTCTTCTTTCTGAATTGCTCTTCATCGGTTTGATGAGATGATGAGTTAGGAAATAAGAATCACATTTGACTAAAGAGCTTCTTGAACAAAAGTACTGGCTCTACTCAGTACTAATAAGGTTCTGGGCTTATCTTAGAATCCTTGGCTCCTTGGGGGAACTCTTCTGAAATAGCTGTTGATATACCCTCTGTTTAGATACACCCTCTATTTAGATACACTGCGTTTCTCTCCCTTAAATCTGTAGCTCCCTAAAAGCAAGCTGTAGACTTGCATTAATGGCATCCTTTTCATCTTCAAACCCACCTGCGAATTTGCCTCTTTTCTCTACTAGGAGCAGATCCCTGCTTATATCAAAACGGAGGCTGTGAACATATTTGCAAAGAGAGGCTTGGAACTGCTTGGTGTTTGTGTCGTGAAGGTTTTATGAAAGCCTCAGATGGGAAAACGTGTCTGGCTCTGGATGGTCATCAGCTGTTGGCAGGTAATATAATAAACTGTGTAGCAAATTACCTAACCTTGGCTCAGAAATACAGCTGTACATCGATCCCTATGCTTTTGCTGATTTTGAATATTTTGGATGTTAAAAGCTCTCCTGTTTTTAGGAATGCTAAGAATTTGTTTATTTGTTCTCTTCTGCTGAGTTTTGAGTTCCTTATTACAGGCAAAATCTAATTGACCTCTAATGGTAAAAGTCTTAAGCTCCAGGCCCTCCACCTCCCCATTTATAGTGGAGTGAGTCCCAGGTTTGAAAATAAATGTCAAAATGTTATCACCTCACAAAAATGTTCAGAGATATTTTTAGAAGTTTTATGTCCTCAATTTTAGAGGTAGTAGTATATGATCTCTTATCACATGACAAGTCTTAATAAGAAAATCAAAGTCCTTTATAAAAAAGAACTTTAGGGTGTCAAATAAATGTGGGAAATCCAGCCTGAGAAGATGTACTTTTTTACAAACTAGATATGACTTTGAGGAAGAGGAAGAGTAAACCAAGTGTGAGGTATAACCAGTAGTACTGGTTTGTCTCCCTTGAATGTGCACCCAAACAATCTGGGCATCTGTGGATTCACCCCTTGATATCTTTCCACCAGAAATATACCAAAGATCATTTATATTTTATTAAATTTTTTAAAAATTTATATTTAATCCGGTAGGCATGGTGTAAATGTAAGTAAAGTGACAGACTGACGAAAAATAAACGAATCTAGCCATGGACCAGAACTGGATACTTTGGATTTTCAGAACTTTCTATTAATCGTTGCCTTAGATCAACAGTTTTCAAACCTCTTGGTTTCAGGACCCCTTTACACTCTTAAAAATTATTGAGAAACTCAAAGAGTTTTTATGTGTATCTATCAATATTTATGATATGAAAATTTACAACATGATTTGAGAAATATCTATTGATGTTACAATAAATTTATTATCTATTAATATACATTTTATAAAAATAACTGAAGTAAGTATATTTTTCAAAGCAAAAAATATGTAGTGAGAAGAGCGACATTCTTTTACTTTGATATCTTGAATGTCTGTCTTAGTAGAGCACAGCTGGATTCTCATATCTACATCTATGTTAAATCTGTTATCATGTGTTGTCTTGCTTGAAATCTGTGAACAAAATCTGGCCTCACGCAGACATAGAGTTGGAAGAGGGCTATTATAATAGACCTTTTAGGTGCCTTTTTGGATATTATTCTTTTGATACTATGCTTAAACTGGACAGACAGTAGCTTCCTAAAGCTTAGTTGCAATTTGGTATCTGACATTGGCAACAATTATTGCCAGCTGTGTTCCTTGAGGTGCTAGGCTCATTTCATTCATTTTTGAGGAAAAGTGAATGTTTGCTATATACCCAAGTCTTAAAAGCACAGTTTTCCTGTGCTATTAAGCCATTTTTTTCAAGTAAAATAACGTGCAATGAAAAAAAGAGGCTAGTTTCAGCTCACAGTTCAAAAATTACTTATGTTTTCCCTCTAGTTAACCATCATAACTTTAGTATGCATTGAAATAATTTATATGTATCTCTTATTTTATTACATAGAGTGTTAAAAAGCTGTGTAGTCAATGGTCAAGTGTTTTAAAAATTAATAATTCTTATTGATTCACAGCAACCCTCTTGTGAAACTGGATTTTATTTTTATTTTTTGAGACAGGGTCTCCCTCTGTTGCCAAGGCTGGCGTACAGTGGCATGATCATGGCTCACTGCAGCCTTGGCCCCATCCGGGCTCAAGTAGCTGGGACCCCACCTTAGCTTCCTAGTAGCTGGGACCATAGGCATGCACAACCATGCCTGGCTAATTTGTTTTTATTTTTATTTAATTTATTTAAATTATTAATTTATTAATTAATTATTTAAATTATTTATTTATTTTTATTTTTATTTTTTGTAGAGACAAGGTCATGCTCTGTTGCCCAGGCTGGTCTTGAACTTCTGGCCTCAAGTGGTCTTCCCACCTCGGCCTCCCAAAGTGCTGGGATTACAGGTGTAAGCTACCCTGCCCAGCCAATTCTTTTTTATTTTTATTTTTTGAGACAGGGTCTTGCTTTGTCACCCAGGCTGGAGTACAGTGGCATGATCTCAGCTCACTGCAACCTCTGCCTCTAGGGTTCAAGAGATTCTCCTGCCTCAGCCTCCCCAGTAGCCGGGAACACAGGCATGTGCCATCATGCCCAGCTAATTTTTGTATTTTTAGTAGAGACAGGGTTTCTTTCTTTCTTTTTTTTTTTTGAGACGGAGTCTCGCTCTGTCGCCCAGGCTGGAGTGCAGTGACCGGATCTCAGCTCACTACAAGCTCCGCTTCCCGGGTTTATGCCATTCTCCTGCCTCAGCCTCCCGAGTAGCTGGGACTACAGGTGCCCGCCACCTCGCCCAGCTAGTTTTTTTTGTATTTTTTAGTAGAGACGGGGTTTCACTGCGTTAGCCAGGATGGTCTCGATCTCCTGACCTCGTGATCCGCCTGTCTCGGCCTCCCAAAGTGCTGGGATTACAGGGTTGAGCCACCACGCCCAGCCATGAGACAGGGTTTCACCATGTTGGCCAGGCTGGTCTCAAACTCTTGGCCTCATGTGATCCACCCGCCTTGGCCTCCCAAAGTGCTGGGATTACAGGCATGAACTACCATGCCCAGCCTTTTTTCTTTTCTTTTCTCTTTTCTTTTCTTTTCTCTCTCTCTCTTTCCTTCCTTCCTTCTTTCTTTCTTTCTTTCTCTTTTTTAAAATATAAGTGTGTGGCAGTGAAGAGCTCAGCTACTGGTAGATTTTGCTGTCATTTCCTTTTTTCATACTAAGACACCAGCTGTTACCCACATTCCTTTTGCCATATCAGTACAAATGTGAACATGGTGGAAAAAGGCAATTAACTTTATAGTATTATTATGAAAAGAATTATGACTTTAGGGATGCTCTGAAGGATGATCCAAGGGTTCTGTGGATCACAGTTTAGAAAACTGCTGTCTTACAGAATCCATTTCTTCCATTCTGAGAGTGGGGAGTGCATGAATCTTATGCCTGTATTAAATCATGACGTTTTTATGTCCTTTCATGTTATAAGATGTAGGTAAAATCAGGCTAAAATAAGCATGAAAGCAGCATAAAGGAGAAAGAATGTGTATGGAAGACAAGTTGGGGAGATCATCTATTTTGTCCTTAATAACGGTGGGCTGTGATTATGAGCTGATTAAGGGTCTAAGGATTTTGGTATTTTACTCTTGTTTTTTGCCAGTATCTGAAAGAGTCCTATCTTTCTTCCCTACTGGTTCCTTATCCCCTAAATCATTAAGTGCTCAGTGAAAATGAGAGGGTGTGGGATAGCAGGGTGAGGTTTACTAAGTTACCAAGACCCTGACAGTGTTTCTGAATCCTCTTACTGTAAGAATGAGTCTGAACTCACAACCAATGAATAGTCATGAACATAAATGAAATCAAACCTTCTTTTGAAACAGAAAAGCTAAATTTAATTGCATCTATTGACCTTCAATAGGTGGTGAAGTTGATCTAAAGAACCAGGTAACACCATTGGACACCTTATCGAAGACTAGAGTGTCAGAAGATAACATTACAGAATCTCAACACATGCTAGTGGCTGAAATCATGGTGTCAGGTATGAATAACCAGTTCTCCAATATAGCTTTGGTTCCAACAGTTTTCATTCTACCAATGAGAAATTTTGAATTACCTTTCTAACTTAATATTGGCTAAGTTCTACACAAGGCTAATGAAGCAAACCTTGGACTCCCTAAGTCTGTGTCTTCTGAATGATGTGCCTGAGAAAGATGGCTGCATGTTAGTGTGCACATAAACAGGACACCTTCAGAGCCTTTGGATGAGAGTCTTTGTTCTGTGAAGAAACAAAGTAACTTGGAAACAAAAGTAAAACATGGGACAACGTATTTGAATGTATTTCCATCCACCCCTGATATTTTTGGTATTTGGTCCACCTTGCTGTTTTCCCATTAGCTTGAAAAGTTGATAGTAATTGATAAGCCAAAATAGGTTGAGCACTTCAATTGCTACAGAAAGTCCACAAACAGCAAATGTTGGAATCCTTTTCTTCTGTGTTGCACATTTGTCACTAAAATGCCAAATCATGTGTTCAGTATGTAACAACTTCAGGGAACCTAAGTCTTTCTTGTTCCATATTCACTCAGGAGGTCAGTGGTTTTCCAGCTGGGTTCAGCTTAGCCATAGAGCTTCTGCAAACCCCATCCTTTCACTTTAGGTCACTGCCCTTCAAGCAGTGCAATTTAACTTTGAAACATTTTATTTGTTTGTGTTAGTAAGTAACACTTTATTTTAACAAGATGTATGTGGCAAAAAAAAAAAAAAAAAAAAAAAAATTTCAAAACTGCACATTAGGACATTTAAGGAGATGCTTTACCCAACTTTTGTGGTCTGCAAACTACTTTGTTGATGTACATGGCTCTGGGTACTTCTTACCTCACCTTATCAGTGTGATTTTTTTTATAAGATATAAATAAGGAGGTTCATAATTTTAATAATAACAATAACTAACATTTGCAGAGAATGTTAGATTATATATTTTGTCATCCCTCTGTGTCCATAGGGGATTGATTCCAGGATCCCCGAGTATATCAAAATCTGCACATATGCAAGTCACAGTCACCCATGGAACCCAGGTATTCAAAACATCAGGCATCCGTGTAGGCAGGTTTCACATCTCACCAGTAATACTGATCTGTGTTCAGTTGAAAAAAATCCAGATATAAGTGGACCTGTGCAGTTCGAACCCATATTATTCAAGGGTCAACTGTAATCTCTAATTTCCTCATTACAAATCAGTTCACAGATGTGAAAGCTGAGAGACTAAGATCTATTAAGTTAGTGATTTGACCAAAGATTTTTGAAAATTATGACCAAATAATTAATTCATGTGAAAATAAGACGTTCTGGAAAACTTTGTTAACATTAGGAATATTGTGTGTTCAGCAACTTATTTGGCGTACACTGTGCTAAGTGCTGGGGATACCAAGATGCGCTAAATATCATTCCATCCTCAAGGCCACGGTTTGTTGTGGAGACAACCAGCATGATAGAATAAAATACTTTAAACCAATGTTAGGGATATAGAGAACCTTTGCAAAGTCACCAGGAATCCCTAAAGGTTCATAGAGCGTATTTTGAAAGACTAATGGTTACGGGACTGAAAGACTAAATGACAGATGGGTGGGAATGGGGGAGTGATTAAGTGATCAAGGATTTGTGAATTTGGCTTAATACCTGGAGCCTAGTGCAGAATAGAGGGGACTGATTGTCCTGGTGAAAAATCCCTCATCTTTCCGTACCTGGATTGTGTTCTGTGTTGTACTAGCTTGTGAAGCCTTACTTACACCTAAGTCAGGCTCGGGGGTCTAATTTCTGTTTCAGAGTGAGATTTCACATCAACAAAGTGTCTATGGCTAAAAGACAATGTGAAAACCCCACATTAGGATTTTAGAGTATAATCTAAAATTCTTCACGTGGCTTGTTGGGCCCTGTATGAAACAACCTTTAGACACCTCCCCAGACTCAACAAGCGCTCACCAGCCCTTTTACCCTTGACTTTCTGTGGCCTGCTTCCCTCACCCTGGCCTTGTTCCTAACAGACACGGACACGTGCGCTAGTTGTTTTCTCAGCCCATGGTGTGCTTCTTAGCCCTTCAAAGTCCTGTGTGTCCTTCCGCCCGCTGGCTCACAAAGCCTTTCCTAGTTCCTGACTGGGCGGCGGCTGCCTATTGCAGCTCTCTTGGAACCTCAGTTCTGCCCCTTGGTCATACTCATTACACTTGTACTTCAATAATTATGCAAAACAGCACACGGCAGAGCCCTTGTCAATAGCAGAGCCCTATTCTTCACCACCATATTTTTGGCTCTCAGGAAGGCCCAATATATAGTAGGTACTTTTGAATGAATTATATTAGTTTTTTTTGTTTTGTTTTGTTTTGTTTTGTTTTGTTTTGTTTTGTTTTTAAAAAGACGGGAGTCTCGCTCTGTCGCCCGGGCTGGAGTGCAGTGCCGCGATCTCGGCTCACTGCAAGCTCCGCCTCCCGGGTTCACGCCATTCTCCTGCCTCAGCCTCCCGAGTAGCTGGACTACAGGCGCCCGCCACCTCGCCCGGCTAATTTTTTGTATTTTTAGTAGAGACGGGGTTTCACCGTGTTAGCCAGGATATTCTCCATCTCCTGACCTCGTGATCTGCCGGATGGTCTCGATCTCCTGACCTTGTGGTCCGCCAGCCTCGGCCTCCCAAAGTGCTGGGATTACAGGCGTGAGCCACTGCGCCCGGCCGAATTATATTAGTTTTATTAACAGGACCTGGAGTCTCTTCTAGTGTGACAAAGGTTAATTCTTATTTAAATTATCACAGTATCTTTCTTTGTCATCCTTATTTAAATATGTATCAAAGAGCGTTTGATCAAATATTTGATCAAATATCTTGATCAAAGGGTTTTTTTTTTAAGGTCACTTTTTATTCTAGTCCTTAGAACCATCATGAAAAATAGACCTGGCAGAAATTGTCACTGCTGTTCTAGAGAGGAGGAATGTGAGCACAGGTATTTATTTCTTCCAGAGCTCCTTTGTGGCAACAGCAACAGCAACTTTGGCTGTAGCCCATCTCTCCAACAACTGCATAACTATTGCTTTTCATTACGCACAGCTGCCTTGGGTTTTCATGTTACCAAATAAATCCTGAATCCTATTCTAATTTAAGATAATTTTGCAAGTGATTTAAAATGTCTTGGGTAGTAATCGGATACTGTCCACTTTACACTCTGAGCAGCCTTGTGATTTGGGAGCTAGTCTTCCAAATAAATGCTGAATTAAATGGATAATTGATTTGGTCTGAACTTATCCGTCTCTAAGAGTCATGAGTGACAGGAGATGACCAAGCAAGCATGAAAGGCATCTGCTCCCACAAGAGAAATCTCGCTCAAGTAGCTAAGCAAATCAAATGCAATTACCCAATGCCTGCATTCACATGCCACCTGAATCCTACTTAGATCATTTGACTTTCTTTAATTTATCAGCAAGTTTGGAGGGCTTTTTAAAAAATCTCTTCTGTACTCAGATGAGCAAGCTTACCAATGAATAGACAGATGATAATTTATATCCTACTGTGGTATGTCAGATTCCCCTGACTCCAAAAAGGTAGGGTGGGGTGACATTTGGAGAATGATTACATACGTAAGTAAAGCAAAGAAAAAAAAACTTGCTCATGTTTATAGCTCAACAGGTAACTGTGTCCCCCGGGGCACTTGCATTTCAATGGAGTATGAAATGAAATGATCCATTTACTGCACTTAACTTGTATGGTTCATGACTTTGTAAAAGTGCCTTGAGGTGTGCAAGTCACTACATAAATCTTGATAATAAACACACATTGTGACATACATATTCTATTATATATGACATTAGTAAATTGGCAGTAAATGTTTTCATGATTGAATTTCTTTGCCATGTTGGTGCATAGATCTACTTGCTAATTATTAGTCTGTGTGTCTTTGGGGAATAAGAATAGATTGACTCCTTTTGTTGTCCAAATGGTTGGGAAGTTTTAAAATAAGCAACAGACCTTTCAAAGTTGAGTCTATTTGCTTCTAGCAATTTTATAATTTACATTTGCAAATGCTTTTAAAAATTATAAATAAGTTCATATAGGGTTCCTTGAACATCAGATAGTGCTTTAAGACTAAAGTCCTTTGAGAGCACATAAACAGAAACATGGCTATGGGACTATGCATCTCATTGGTGTTGTTGTTGTTGTTGTTTTTGACAGTGTCTCACTTTGTCACCCAGGCTGGAGAGAAGTGGCACCATCTTGGCTCACTGCAGCCTCAATCTCCTGATCCTCCTACCTCAGCCTCCAAGTAGCTGGGACTATAGGCACACACCACTATGTTTTTAGTAGAGACAGGGTTTCGCCATATTGCCCAGACTGGTCTCAAACTCCTGGGCTCGAGCAATCCACCCTTGGCCTCCCAAAGTGCTGGGATTACAAGCATGAACTGCTGCACCCAGCCAGCTATAGATCTTTTAAAGTAGATATAGTTTATAGGTCAACTAAGTGTTTCTATTTGGAGATTAACCTGTCCCAGAACTTTGGAAAGGAAATGGTGGACTGTTCTGCAGAACCAGAACATTAAAGTCCATTTTCTTCTCTGTCTGGAAATAACTGCATGGGATTCTTGCTATTTGCAGATCAATATGACTGTGCTCCTGTGGGATGCAGCACATATGCTCGGTGTGTTTCAGAGGGAGACGATGCCACGTGTCAGTGTTTGAAAGGATTTGCTGGGGATGGAAAACTATGTTCTGGTAAGAGCAAAGGGCAAATACACGTATTTGGACAATAGTGAACCAGAAACATTCTTTCTGCTCTTTCTGACTCAAAAGCTCCAGGAGGATTTATGTAATCAGCAGGTTTGAAAAAGTTATTTGATGTTAGCTAAAAAAAATAAATTGATGACATGCCTAGAAAATGAGACCTATAAACATATTTATACAAATGTAAACATACGACATTGAGTTTATAGTACAATTTCATGATTATGCAATATATGCAGTTGACATTAAGGGGAAGAATTTATAATTAGCTTCAGAAGCATGAATTTGAGTTCAAGTCAAGTTTATGACTTCACCAATTCCAATGAAAGCACAACTGTTGTTTTTGCCCCGGAAGCTTAGGTCATAAGTTTTAATCAAATGAATAGATTAATGGATAGGTTCCTCTTTCATATTAATAGCCTCAAAATTAAAATTTAATGACTGCTGGAAAGATCTCAGCCCTTATGGTCTGAAACTCTGGCAGAAAGTGATTTGTTTACATATTTGCCTAATCAGATAGGTGGGAACTCTGTAAAGACTGATTCATTAGTAACTTGTGAACTTTATGTCTAAGATGCAGGGCATGCATGATGTTGGCAAACAGCACCTGTAAAGGACTGAATAAGAATTGAATATACGATTATGCTTATTCTTTCCAACTAGTCCTATTTATATCAGGATTGCCTAAATATTGCACTAGTTCCTAATTTTGCCCACAGATATAGATGAATGTGAGATGGGTGTCCCAGTGTGCCCCCCTGCCTCCTCCAAGTGCATCAACACCGAAGGTGGCTATGTCTGCCAGTGCTCAGAAGGCTACCAAGGAGATGGGATTCACTGTCTTGGTAAGAGGACGCATGTGCCGAGGGAGGAGGGCAGAGGCAGGCCTCAGAAATCAGGAAACAGTGTGGGTGCAGTGAGCAGAGAGAAGACAGGATATAATTGGGGTGACACACATGTCAAGATTTAAAGAGTTGTGCGACTGCTCAAACTGACATATTTCCATTCTTGGTGAACAGTCAAGTTTGTGCCCTTGTGTTATGACTGCTCTGGTCAGCTTCAAGCCCCTTTGGAGGCTGCTTACTCCTCTGCCTTTCTAATTCTTTCTGGGGTTTGAGTGACACCAGTGTCTCATCAATACTTCCCACCTTGAGCCATCATGTGGGGAGATGGACAGCATTTATTTGTCAGTGAATTTGGCAAGAGAAATGTGGTGAACTGCAGAGGTGATGACAGTTTGTTGGAAGTCACTGCTGTGTGCGTAAAGAAAAGGAGGTGTGGCTTGTCAAAGGGCTCCTCTCGTGTTTCTTGGTAAGTTTAATAGATGGGAGAGTCAAGCCACTGACATTGAGATACAAGTAAAGAATGATTCAACCCTCTTTCGTAATCCCTGTCCTCTGGCAAGGTCTGGGTGTGGCACGTTGGATTGGGAGTTCGCGTCTTGGATGTCTCGTACCTTTCTTTCCAGGTGTCAGTAGCATCACATCATGTACAAGTGAAAACCTGCCTGAAGCCATCTGAGGCACGGGGAAGTGATTATCTCAAGTTTTACAGCGCTTTAAAACTTGTCTTTCAGTATTTTCTTTCCCTCTTTCTGAAAACATAAGAAACTGATAAGAAACTTAAATGATACTGCTTTCTCCCACTTGTTAAGGTTAAAGATGAAATATCAGTCATAACTATCAATCTTTTGAATCTGGTTGATTTAAATCAGACCTTTATAGGATTAGTTTTGTGGAATCCACAGACATCTGTAAACACTCTTTTAAGCACATATTTGGCTGTCAGTCAGGAAAATGTCACTGCTCTAATTAAGCAGGCCCATAGGTAATTTAGACAAGCAGACTTCATATTTAATTTCCTTTGAAGAGAAAGGAAGGTATCTCTTCTTGGATGTTTAAACTCGTTAGGCTCTGGTTTCTCACACTGTTACTAACTCATCTCCTTCCAGTAGCAAGCATGCAATAGGGTGTGCTCGCCCTGCCTGTGTGGTTGGCATGGAGTCCTCAGACTCCATGGAAGCGGTGGGCTTGCTCCTCTGTTCTCTCTCCCCCAGCTCGCTCTCACTCTCTCTTCTCACCCCATATATATATGTAGTTATAATAGTTTGAACCTTGTCTGGCATATAAAAAGTGCTATGTAAAAAAAAGTGTTATCCTTCTTATTATTAAGAGTAGTTGAGTTTATTGGTCAAGCATACATCTTTTTCTTTGCTTTGGAAAAGCTCTCTCTCTCAAGGTGATAGTTTATTGAAAGTATAACAGAAACTCAAAAGAGTTGGTTTGGGCCATCCAGGATAGCAATTCAATGTGTTAGATATTTAATTGGCCCCTAGTAAGAGTAAGGCCACAGTACTAGAAACCATGAGAAATATCAGGATGAGAAAGGTAGTCTTTGATTGTAAGGAAAATGTGACCTAAAAGAAATATAGCTGTGATCAGTGATGAAGAAGGATGCACATCATAAGCGAAGTAAAAACCACAATGAAGGCCAGGCGCAGTGGCTCACGCCTGTAATTCCAGCACTTTGGGAGGCCGAGGCAGGCGAATCACAAGGTCAGGAGATGGAGACCATCCTGGCTAACTCTGTGAAACCCCGTCTCTACTAAAAATACAAAAAATTAGCCAGGCATGGTGGCGGGTGCCTGTAGTCCCAGCTACTCGGGAGGCTGAGGCAGGAGAATGGTGTGAACCTGGGAGGCGGAGCGTGCAGTGAGCCGAGATCGCACCACTGCACTCCAGCCTGGGTGACAGAGCAAGACTCCATCTCAAATAAAAAAAAAAAAAACCCACAATGAAAGTTCAGAACTTGGAGAAATATCTGTTTGAGGTATTGGGAAAGATTTCGGGGAGGAAGTGTCATTTTGGAAGGAGCATGGGGGATAAGTAATTTCATTTGCAGAAATGTGAAGGGACGGGAAGAGTCCAGACATGAACAGATCACATGACTGCCATTAAGGATAGAGAGTAGCCTAGTTGAGCACTAAGTTTAGTTTATATGAGGGGAAGAACAGAAACTAAGGCCGATAAGGTAGTGTATCCTGTAACAAAATATACTAGATTGGATGGCTTAAGCAACAGAAATGTATCCTGTCATGGTTCTGGAGGCTGGAAGTCCCAGATCAAGGTGCTGGCTGATTTGGTTTTAGATGAAGGATCTCTTCCTGGCTTTCAAATGGCCACCTGCTCACTGTGTTCTCACATGGCCTTTCCTCTTTGATGTGCAGAGAGAGAGAGAGAGAGAGAGAGAGAGAGAGAGACAGAGAGTGAGAGAACGCTCTAGTTTCTCTTCCTCTTTTGTTTTCTCTTCCTCTTCTTTTAAGGACACCAATCTTATTGGATTAGGACCCCATCCTTAGGATCCCATGTAATCTTACTTTCCTCTTGATAGATGCTTTCTTTAAATACAGTCACTTTGGGAGTTGGGGCTCAACATATGAATTGGAGGGGCAGGGACACATTTCAGCCTGTAACAGATGGGTTGGGTTACTTCTGTGGAAGACTAAAATCTGAGGGTTAGTTACTGAGGTTTCACTTCTCCAGTGAAACTGGCAGAGGGTCAGTCAGTCAGTGTTGTCCCAAAGTTTCTACTAACCACATTACAACTGTAAAATGAAACAGGTGAAATGAATTTTTGCAATAATATTTTATGTATTCAAATATATCCAAAATATTAACATTTTAATATATAATCAGTATAAAAATTATTGAGATACTTAATATTCTTTTTTATTTTGGTACTAAGTCTTCAAACTCTAATGTGTGTTTTCTACTTACAGCACATCTCAATATGAACTACATGCATTTCGGGTACTCAATACTCTCATATGGCAGTGGCTAGCAAGTTGGACAGCAAAGTTCTAGGCAACAGAGAGCCACTGGCAACATTTGAGTAAAGTGGTGCAATGATGGGTTTATCATCATTGTGCTGGAGGGAGAATAATGTGGCACTGGTGTTTAGGCATGGCGTGGAGGAAACATGGGATCTGGGAATGAGTAAGGCTGTTCTTGCAGTAATGTAAAATTGAGAGGAAGAGAGGCCCTAAATGTTAGGGTGGCAGTAACTGAGAAAGAAAAAATGGTGGCTAGTTGGGAAAGAAAGGATGGTTTTTCTGATATAGTTTATACTTACATAAAAAAGCAAAACTGTTGTATTTGATATAATATGTATGCCAATGACAGGATGTCTATTCAAAAAATTTAAGTATGAATCTTTAGGATCTGAACTTCTAAATGTTTGCCCAGAGGTCGTTTACTAATCTCCAACTCTGGGAAATCTCCTTTCCTTCAAAGCAGGAAGAAAGCTTCCAGCCTCTCTCAGGATGCCTGTAATCCCAACACTCTGGTAGGCCAAGGCAGGAGGATCACTTGAGGCCAGGAGTTTGAGACATGCCTGGGCAACATAGCAAGACACTGTTCTCTACAAAAAAATTAAAAAACAAACAAACAAGAACTAAGCAAGCATGGTGGTGCAAGCCTGTGGTCCAAGCTACTCGGTGGGATGAGCTGGGAGAATTGCTTGATCCTGGGAGGTCAAGGCTACAATGAGCCATGATCACACCACTGTACCTCATCCTCAGCAACCGAGCGAGAGTCTTTCAAAAAAAAAAAAAAAAAAAAAAAAAACAGAAACAAAAAAGGAAAAGAACACCTGCATGGGCATGCATTGTAGGACCTACTTCATCTCTCCAACATTCGTGAAAGTCCCTTTAAACCTAAAAATGCACAGGGCTCTGAGAACATAGAGCATGACAGAAGCTGACGAAGCTCCTCTTCCAGAGGCTGTCCAACTGTAAAACCCTCTTTATTTTTCTGTACCCCATTTTTCTCTCCCCTACTCTGTCTTTTCTGACAGATATTGATGAGTGCCAACTGGGGGTGCACAGCTGTGGAGAGAATGCCAACTGCACAAATACAGAGGGTGGCTACACCTGCACATGTGCTGGACGCCTGTCTGAACCAGGACTGATTTGCCCTGGTAGGTTGGTGGGTGGTCTGCAGTGAAGGGGAGGGACTTGGCTTGGGGATATTCTATACCCTAATCTCTATTTGTATTAGAGATTCTAAAAATCATTCAGTTCAGTCAGGCTGCAGGGCTGACCTTCCTGATTAGGACGATGATGGGCTTGAGAATTTGAAATGGTCCAGGTTTTCTTAATTTAATAGCATCTGGAATAAATCCTTTTTTATTACTCACAATCCAATAAAGATGGGAACATGGGTGTCTCTCTTTAACTGTGCAACTAATCTCCCTATTTGTGATGTCGATTTGTGGGACTGCTGGATGAATTTTGCAGGGCTAGGCAGGTGGGTGAGAATGTCTGGACTCAGCATTTTAAATCACTTTCAAGGATTTTAAAATATTACTTTAAAAAGGCAGTATTTCTTGTTCTGAATTAGAACTCCAGTTCTCTTCTCTTTCTTTTTTCAATATTCATAATGGTTGACTCCTGTTTCCTGAACCTTCTTCCTGTAACAGCAGTATCATCTCACCATCAGCACCCCAGAAAGGGAGCTGGCTTCAACTAGACCCTGGAGACCAGGATGGGGTCTTTCCCATCACTGCCCACTTTTTGCCTGTCAGCCCTATAAGCAGAAAACATCCTAAGAAGAAAAATTATGTGCTTAATTGGTCTCTGTTTTTTTTTTTTAGCATGTTATTTTTCTCAAATAATTTGCTCTTCTTAAAGGTATTGAAAAACTGCTTATATTTATATAGTCAGATGCACATGTTTACCTTTTAAGGAGCAGTGAACCATTCCACAAAAAAAACTGTACTATTATACTTTGGCATTCCCTCTGTTATGGGAACATTTTCTTCCTGTCAGAGTTGCTACAGTCTTGTCCTTGAGGGCTCCTCTGAAAGTCAGTTTTTAGAAGAAAGCATTGTGAGAAAGAAATTTTTGAGACTGAATGATATTAGAGGTAATGTACTGTGCATTGATGGGTAGGTTTTAAACCATAGAGTTACCAGTTGTTCAGAGAGACCTTGAAGCTAACTGTCATTTCACATGGTTAGTGTACATTTGTGTGTGACAGATTTGTTTGTATGAGATCAGTGACTCTGAATTCACATGGCGACTTAGGATTGGCCATTCTTTTACCTGCCTCCAATATGCTTTACATATCAGATAATACTGAGCCCAAAGGAGGAACAGCTGGTTTCATAGTGAGTGACTAAGGCCCGGCTAGGAAAGTGAAACTAATGTCCCTTCTAGTAGTTCTTCTGTAACTAAAAGATTTATGTCACAAACTATTCATAGAAACTAGTTCCTGATGTTGATACTTGAAAGACACTAATCCCTTCAGAAAGTAAAAGTAATGTCTTGGGTTCTTTTAGACTCTACTCCACCCCCTCACCTCAGGGAAGATGACCACCACTATTCTGTAAGAAATAGTGACTCTGGATGTCCCCTGTCCCACGATGGATACTGCCTCCATGATGGTGTGTGCATGTATATTGAAGCATTGGACAAATATGCATGCAAGTAAGTTAAACTGTCTTGCTGATGGCACAGAGAGATGCTATTCAGTCCATAACTTGTAGCTAATTTGTAAAATGTATACTTAGGATGTTTTTCTGCAATGAGACATTCTTTTGGAAAAATATAAACATACACATATGAACCATGTGTGTGCACTTCATTGCATTCTCCTTGTGTATCACAATGCCCCCTTCCAGTTACTGGTGATAAGTATGAATCTAAGGAGTTGGTGATTTCTCCTTTTACTGAAATAATTTGATGTTACTACTAGTATAGTCTAGGGATTAAATGTCTCATCCCAGTTGAAAAACTTAGGTTTGTGAGATAATTCCTTAAAACTTTTTTTTCCCATCAGATGTGCTTTACATTACGTGTGAGCATCCGTGATCTGGTTCTGGATTTATAAAAGTTTCTTACATATTCACACTGGACTTCTTGCCAGAGTCCAAAAATATTTTTCTCCAAAAGTAAATATATGTATATTTTTTCTTCACTTCCTAACAGTTGACTTTTACATTTTGTTGTTTAGTAACAATTGCTGATACTGCAGCGGCTGCTTTTTGCTCCCTTTTTGCCCCCATGAGGGTTTCACAGTGGGTGAAGTGTCAACCTGGAAAGGAGATTTGAGGAAGCCCTAACATCATGAAGCATTCCCACTGCGCTCACTCCGAAAACCTTTCCTATGGACCCTAACAAAACCCAAACCCACAATAGCCAGTTCTGCCTCGAATTTTACTTTTAATTCATTTCATATTTCCAAGGCAATAGGAGGAAACTGATAGATACCAAAAAAAAACAAATCGGTCTCCTAGGGTTAGGCTCCTGATCCATTGATACTTTTCTTTGTGCCTGAGGGAGGGGTGATGAAATAGTCTGATCCTCACAAATAGCTACTATAACCTTAAAGTCTTCTCTTATTTCATCAGTAATAGTGAACAGAATAACTAAATTCATGAAAGAGTAAGCTATATTCTGTGACAAAGCATATGGCCTTGCACTAGAAATCATGTCCACATGACAAAAATAGTGAAAAATTGCTCATGGATACTAGTAAAAATGACTCAGTCCTTATAAAATTCTGTTTTCATATTCATATTTACATGCTGTAATTTCCTAACCTATGATAAATTGGGTATTTGAAATAGTTATTGCTAGTTTTAATGTTAAGAATCTAATTGGTTTTGCCTGTTCATTGTTTCTGATCATCCCAAATAATGAAATTACAAAAACAAATGTTCGAATTTATTAAGTCATGGTTGTTTTCCTCCATGATACTTTAGATTATAAAAATCATTATAATAATATAAAGGGTACTACATATTGCATTTAGAACAATGTTTTCATTTGGATCTGATAGCATCCATTTATTAAATGATTGATGAACTCTTCAGCACACTGCTTTTCTTTCTGTCATTAAGTCCTGATGAAAATATCATATTTCCCTGATAATGTTTTAAACATGAGTTGCTACAAATGACAAACTGGAGATAAGACTCAAATTTAAGGACCTTGAATCTAAAGCAATATTTAAAATATTACCAGACTTCACAGTAATCTGGATCATAACCTTGTTTAAATTGTATATTTAATAAAAATGTGGTTTAATTAACTATTCAACCCTTGCCTCCTCCTGCCCTGATGACTTCACCTTATGTTTTATTAATTCCATAATAACAAGTCTCTAGGAAGTGCTTTACTGGTCCAACTTTCATTGGAAACACTTCCTAGGTGGGCGTCATTCTGTACAGAGTGTTCTTCATGCTGTAAGCAGGTTTTGGAAGAGCCAGCTCTTCCTTCCTTTCTTAGAGGCAGTGGACGTTCCCCTCAGCCACAGTGAACCACAAGGTGCCCCCGGGGTAATGCAGCAGAAGTGAGAGTTGAGAGTCTCCATGCCCGAGGTATTCCTCGAAGATTTCCTGTTTTGGAGACACTCAGGAGGCTCCAAACCTGGGCTCAGAGGAGGTCCTCATTCATTCTGTCTTTCAGCCACCCTTCTGAGCAGGTCTCCTTTAGACCAAGATCCCCCAACATGAGTGCTGTGAAATACTTCTTAAAAACAGGCCGTATGGTCAAATCACATTGAGAGACGCAACATACTCTACCCTCAATTTTTTTTTTTCAGGAGACCATCATTTTATTATTACTCAAGTTGGTCTCCCTGAACATTCGGGGAGCAGAGTTTTTAAGGACAACTTGGTGGGTTAGGGGAAGCCAGTGTGCCGGGAGTGCTGATGTGTCAGGGATGAAATCATAGAGAGTCGAAGCTGTTTTCTTGCACTGAGTCAGTTACTGGGTGGGGGCCACAAGTTCAGATGAGCCAGTTCATTGATCTGGGTGGTGTCAGCTGATCCGTCAAGTGCAGGATCTATAGAATATTTCAAGCATTGATCTTAGGAGCAGTATAGGGAGGTTCAGAATCTTGTAGCCTCCAGCTGCGTGACTCCTAAACCATAATTTCTAATCTTCTGTCTAGCCCTCAATTCTTGATTCAGCATATACCACAACACATTAAAAAGTCTTGTTTACCAGCCTGGGTAACATGGGGAGACTCTATTTCTACCAATTTTTTTGTGTGTGTGTGATGGAGTCTTACGCTGTCTCCCAGGCTGGAGTGCAATGGCGCAATCTGGGCTCACTGCAAGCTCTGCCTCCTGGGTTCACGTCATTCTCCTGCCTCAGCCTCCGAAGTAGCTGGGACTACAGGTGCCCACCACCATTTATTGTATTTTTAGTAGAGACGGGGTTTCACCATGTTAGCCAGGATGGTCTCGATCTCCTGATCTTGTGATCCGCCCTCCTCAGCCTCCCAAAGTTAGCCGGGTATGGTGGCACACATCTATATTCCCAGCTACTTGGGAGGCTGAGGTGGGAGAATTGCTTGGTCCCAGGAGGCTGACATTGCAATGAATTGTGATGGCATCACCGCACTCCAGCCTGGGCAACAGAGTGAGACTCTGCCAATAAGAAAAAAAAAAAAAAAAAAAAAAGCCTTGTTTATCTGTATTGAGTCCAGAATGTCTCAAAATTATTTGACTATGGAAAGGCCAACTTATTTGGCCAGAGAATCTTTTGTTTGGTTTAACAGAAGAACTAATTCATAACCAAAAAACTAGTATCCTAGTTCTCCCCCTTGGAAAATGCTGAATGACTCTTCTGGGCCTTATAAGACTCAGTGAGGCTCTGCTATTGCAGCTGACTTGGATCTCCAGGACTCTTGGCCAAGGGACTGACATATTCCTCAAGACCCCAAACTTTCTGAAAGGATCAGAAGTGTGGCCCATTAACATCCAGCAGTTTAAAAGTGGTGCTGCTAGGCATTGATAGTAAATGGCTGTAACCAAAGACAGCTAAAATTAAAACAGCATCCAAGAAAACCTGGAATAATGATGGTCCTTTATGCTTCTGCACTCAGATCGTGGTATCTCTTGCACGGTTAGTTCTAGAAGATAGCTTTTCAGAGGTGAATAGAGCGTAAAACTCTTTTTGGAAGCAGCATGGTAAAGTAGAAAGAACATAGGCTTTGAAATCAGAGAACCATTGGAGTCAAACCTGTCACTCATAGTTGTATGACCTTGTACAAACTACTTGAGCCTCAGTTTCCTCATCCAAAATATGGGAATATGCCATCAAAAATAAAATGAGTAAAAGTGCCTAGCAAGGTGTCAAACACACAAGATGGTTAACAGGTACTAATCCATTTCCTTCCTTCCTCTGTGAGTGAGTTGCCCAGCCCCTCTGACCAGCTAAAGGTAGAGACAGGCCTAGAGCCCAGATCTTCTGGAGCTCTGTCCAGTGTTTTGTCCATGCCGCTGCTTCTCACCATGGGCACTGGTATCAGTTCTCTGTATTTTTATTCCTTTAAGTCCTTTTGGAATAAAGTGGGGACATGGATGAATAAATAGTTGATCCAGGGCCCAAAGGAAGGAATTTTTAATAAGTGGGCATTACAGAGTGTTTAATAGGATGTTTTTCAAAGTTGATGCTTTTGCAAAGGATAATAGAATACAGATGTTTACCTGAGATCTTAATCGTGTCTAGAAATGCACATTCCCAGTAGATGGCAGCATTGCTTCATTTACTTCAAAAAAGTTCAGCAGTTCACTCTAGTGACAGTTTCACTAGTGGGACAGCAGGGTGTTTGTGGGCGAGCGTCCTTTTCCCTCCATACAGCTTTTTCCCCATTGAAGAAAATAGGCAATGCCTGTATGTATGTTGTTACTGGGTCTTCCCTTGCACTAGTAGTGACTTTTTTTCTTTAAAGGAAAAAAGTTTTCTCCACAGACTAGGTTGTGTGTTCTGTTCAGAAACTACACACATTCTTCTTTTATAGCCTGGTTTCAAGTGAGGAACTCTGCCTTCAAATTCTCCTTTCCTTTCACCTATACTCATTGCAATCTGGCCAAACATTTGTTTCCAAAACTCCCTTGGCTCTTAGGGCAGAGTTGCTTTGTGTTGGTTTTAAAAGGTGGCTCCTCAGGATTTTAGCCTAACAGAAACTGATCTTTAATCAATATCCTGTAATGCCTTATAGAAGCAGTATGCAAATAATCCCCCATAAATCCCAGAGCAAACAGACGAAAGGGAGAAGTCCATGCTGCATTAACTTGTAACTCATAGCGCTTTCAACTGACCCCTGATGGATTTTCTATATGCTTCCAAAGAGCTGAGTCTAGAAATGCAGAGGTTGAGAGACAACTGAATATCGAGTGTCAAAACTAACAGCGTTTTTGGCCAGGCATCTCTGATGACCTCTGTTTGTGTGTTGTCACAGCTGTGTTGTTGGCTACATCGGGGAGCGATGTCAGTACCGAGACCTGAAGTGGTGGGAACTGCGTCACGCTGGCCACGGGCAGCAGCAGAAGGTCACCGTGGTGGCTGTCTGCGTGGTGGTGCTTGTCGTGCTGCTCCTCCTGAGCCTGTGGGGTGCCCACTACTACAGGTGACCCTGTCTTTCCTTTGGTACTGGAAACCTCTTTCTAAGACCTCCCAGGGGAATGCCTGCCTCCTTGAGATGAACATCTACATACTACATTTAAAACGTGAAGTGGGCAGGGTGCAGTGACTCATGCCTGCAATCCCAGCATGTTGGGAGGCTGAGGCAGGCAGATCACTTGAGGTCAACATGGTAAAACCCTGTCTCCACTAAAAAGGCAAAAAGTAACAGGCATGGTTATGCACACTGGTAATCTCAGCTACTCGGGAGGCTGAGGTACGAGGATCACTTGAACTTGGGAGGCAGGGGTTGCAGTGAGCCGAGATTGTGCCACTGCACTCCATCCTGGGTGATAGAGTGAGACTCCATGTCCAAAAAAAAGTGAAATAACAGGACAGTTTTTACTGTTAGCTCAGGATTTCATTGCTCTGAAACATCAGTGCTTTTACTTTTTCCTTGTTCCACTGCAGTCATTGTCCATACACCTGCATAGTATATGTGTTATTTATCAATCATAATATGGTTTTACGTTCCACTTTCTTCATTTAATGTTATATGCTCCCCCTATAGCCTGCATAACTATAATTTTTTGTGGCTGTCTTCCATTTAGTTGATTTCCCACAAAATATTAACTGTCATAAAAGAAAATCGGTATCTTCCCTAACTTGGAAGGAAATTTCTGGTCCTCAGATTTTGTGCTTTTAATAACTTCAAGTTAACAATTAAAAACTGTAGAACAATAACATTTATACATTTAATTCTTTAAAACTCACACTACATTAGGATGCGGGTATAGGCATCACACTGCTCATTTTCTGTTTTCTTAGAAAGTAGGACAGCTTCCTCTATTATCATCAATATTGAAAAGCATTTTTTGTACTGTTATGGTTTGTGCTGTACAAAATCAGTGAGTCACAAAACTTTAGGGCTGAAGGGGACTTTATGGAATTATCTAGTTCAATCTTACCATTTCGTAGCTGGAGGATCTAAGACCCACTTGACTAATAGGTCCCAATTCTCTGAGAATGTACAAAATATCTGCTGCCACCATCTATAGATAAAAATTTAACCACATTTACAGGTACTACACAACCACTCAAGTGGCAACTGTCTTGTGTTCTGGAAAATTCAACATATCAGTCAAGATGTACTTATCAGAGATCCTGCTATAGCCTAGTGTAGTGGTTAAGAGCACAGGCTCTGGAATCAGATTATACAGGTTCAAATCCAAGTTATTGTCTAAATAACACCAGACATGCGTCCTAACCTCTGTTTTCATGAATTCCCTTTGCTATAAAATAGGAGCAAGAATAGTACTTATCTTAAGGGTATTGTGAAATTAATTGGGTTAACCTATGTAGGTCTGGCATATAGGAATTAATAAATGCTATCTGTTATTATTTTGATTTTCTATGAACTGTAACCTTCCCCCAAAGGAATCATATGCTCTAAGCCCTTTCTACCACCTCTTGAGAGACAAGATTCTTAGGCACAAACTTGACATTTTAATTCAGTAGTCCATCGATAACATTGGACTTTTTAGCCTGGTGTGTAATCAATATCTTGGACATATGTAGAAAGAATATTGAATGATCAATGTTCATCCCATTGGACCATTGCCAAAAGACAGGGGAAAAATGGAAACTAGAAACTTAAGTTCATGCGTGCCATCATTATTAAGTATTTTTTCCTATTTGTTGTGTTACGACACGGTATGTCTTATGTTCTATAGGCATTTTTCAGAGATCTGGATTGAAAGCTAACAGCAAATTGCTGCCTTTTTAAACTTGGAATTCAAAGACCAGCTCAACTGAAAGATGACTATAGACTTTACATGCCTGTAAGAGTATCTTCAACCTCAGACTCTCATACACCTAAAATGAGAAGTGAAAGGACTATTCCTTCAAAAAGAAAGCTCATCAGAACCCTTTCTTTTTCTTTTCACTGAAATGCATCCAGAGTTGTACAATTCTTTCTGAGCACAGCTGTAGTACCACCTACTCAGGAGGCGAAGGTGGGAAGATCGCTTGAGCCAAGGAGGCAGTGATTACAGTGAGCTGTGATTGCACCACTGCACTCCAGCCTGGGTGACAGGGGGAGACTGTGTCTCAAAAACAAAACAAAATGAAAAAGTCTAATGTTTGTGAAACTAAATAATTTTTTCAAGTATTCTAATGTTATTAGTTTACAACGTGTGATTTCTTGGAAGGACTCCCTTGTAAGAAAATCAACAGGAAGTATTTCATCACAAACTATACGTTTGTGTTTTTGTGGGTTTTTTAAACTTTTATTTTAGGTTCAGGGGTATATGCGAAGGTTTGTTACACAGGTAAACTTGTGTCCCTGGGGTTTGTTGTACAGATTATTTCATCATCCAAGTATTAAGCCCAGTACCCAATGGTTATGTTTTCTGCTCCTGTTCCTCCCCCAACCCTCTACCCTCAGGTAGCCCCCAGTGTCTGTTGTTCCCTTCTTTGTGTTCTGAGTTCCCATCATTTAGCTCCCACTTATAAGTTAGAACATGTGATATTTGGTTTTCTGTTCCTGTGTTAGTTTGCTAAGGATAACAGCCTCCAGCTCCATCCATGTTCCCACAAAAGACATGATCTCATTCCTTTTTATGGTTGCATAGTATTCCATGGTATATATGTACCATATTTTCTTTATCCAATCTGTCATTGATGGGCATTTAGGTTGATTCCATGTCTTTGCTATTGTCAATAGTGCTGCAGTGAACTTTGACATGCTTGTGCCTTTGTGGTAGAATGATTTATATTCCTCTGGGTATATACGCAGTAATGGAATTGCTGGGTCAAATGGTAGTTCTGCAGTTAATTCTTTGAAGAATCACCATACCGCTTTCCATAATGGTTGAACTAACTTACACTCTCTCCAACAGTGTGTAAGTGTTTCCTTTTCTCCAAAATCTTACCAGCATCTGTTTTTTTGTTTTGTTTTGTTTTGTTTTTTTGACTTTTTATTAATAGCCATTCTGACTGGTACAAATTACAATGTTGTACCTTTGCAACTTTGGAATTGTTTATATTAGCCACTTGCTTCCATTTTTTTCCTTGAAGTCTTTGATTAAAACACATAATATCCCATACCATCTCTTGATGCTGTCTGTGATGCCAGATTCACAGCAGCCCCTCCTATCCTTATCACTCTTCCCTGGATGTCTAGGTAGGGCTTTTGACAGAGCGTTGTATTCCTAGAGGCAATTAAGCTGCTTATCTGCCTCAGGACAGTGGTGCTGTTGTGGAGTCTCACAGATGCACCACTCTAGAGGCTACTGCTTTGAGGATGGGGATCCATCTCCATGCTAAATCTCCCCACCCCCACCCCTAGTGAATGGCACCGTGCCCTGCATAGACTTAGTGCTGAATGTCAAACAAGACAGTACTCTAAGAAACTGGATTTGGAAGCAAGATACCTAGTGTATTTCCTGGCTTAGCAACTATAAGACTTTCTTATATTGGGTCATCCACTCCTTCTGTTTTTGCCTCTAATTTCTTTATGAGTGAGAGATTGCAGTGGACCAGTAAGAGCAGCCTAGACTTTGTGTCATTATGACCCACTTCTTACACCACCATTGGTAGCTGTGTGCCTTAGTTGATTCACTGCCATTTCCAAGCCCCAGTGGCTTCACTTGTAAATGGAGCTAACATAGTCTGCCTCACACAGTTGCTGAGATATTTTTTCCACAGATTGCCCCACTCCTCCCTGCAAAATTATTAAGTTGTTTTTTCATTGCTATATCATCAGTACTAGGACAGTACCTGGGGTATAGTTAGTACTCAATAGATACCTGTGAATTAATGAATGCAAGGCTATTCCCCCCAATGTGCGTGGGCATACATGCACGTGTGCGTGCACGCGCGCGCGCACACACACACCCTCTACCTCACAGAACCTTGGAAAGAGTGAAACACTCTCTGGATAGTATTTTCAGTTCTGCAGAAAAGAATGCCTTAAACATCTAACATTATGTTCCTAGTTATCTTCATATTTCTTCTCTCCCACACAAGTATGGAAATTTTAGTAGCAGAAATAGTTAGTTGTCCCTGACCATCACTGAGTGGGCTGCGTATTTTGTTTTGTTGTGAGAGTGTCTCAAATTTTGGCTTTATCATAGGACTCAGAAGCTGCTAACGAAAAATCCAAAGAATCCTTCTGAGGAGTCAAGCAGAGACGCGAGGAGTCGCAGGCCTGATGACAGTGAGGATGGGATGTCCTCTTGCCCTCAACCTTGGGTAATGCGACCAAAGCCGATGAAGCAAGGAATTGCCTTGATATTAACCCCTGTTCATTTTTTCTATTTTTTCACTGAGTTCAGAATGACTGGAATCAGTTATAGCTTCCAGCTGGTGTCAATGTTAGCCAAGACCACATCAGCTAGGGAGGTCCTGGGTGGGAGGGTGGGGGAACTGTGTAATTAACTAAAGGAATCAGATGAGTTATAATAAGGCCATAATTTAATGGCACAATAACTTTTTGGAATTTTTTTTTCATGTAGATTCTTTCTATAACTTAGATTCGTGTGTGCTATGTGAAGACTTTCCATATTTTTAGTTGACACATTCCAGATAGATGTCTTAAAAACCCAAGATTATGCTAATTTCCTTCCTTCCTTCCTTCCTTTCTTTCTCTCTCTCTCCTTTCTTTCTTTCTTTTCAGGATCTTGCTCTGTTGCCCAGGTCAGAGTACAGTGGTCCAACCACTGCTCACTGCAGCCTTGACCTCCTGGGCTCAAACGATCCTCCCAGCTCAGCCTTCCAAATAGCTGGGACTATTTGCACATACCGCCACGCCCAGCTAATTTTTGTATTTTTTGTAGAGACAGAGTTTCACCATGTTGCCCAGACTGATCTCAAACTCTTGGGTTCAAGCAATCCACCTGCCCGGGCCTCCCAAAGTGCTGTAATCGCAGGCATGAGCCCTGCACTCAACTCTCATTTTCTTAATATTTCTTTTCTCATACACATTTCAACTCCCTAAATTTCAGTAGCAGAATAGCTGCCAGATTTAACAAATAAAAATATAGAATGCCTAGTTAAATTATACTTATATTGAAAGTTCAAATTTAAATTCAAAGTTAAATTTAACTGGGTTCTGTATTTTATCTGACAATCCTAGATGTTTTCCAAAAAGCACAGAGGTTTGGGAAGTTCAAGATGCTTCATAAATCACCCACTTCGGTAACGGATCTTGGAACACTAGAGGGCAGTCTTGAAACAGGTTACACATTCTTGAATCAGTTAAGGGAATTTCTATTTCTAGAAACCTGTCAGAGTTAACGACTGATTCAGTGCGTGCTGTTAGCGTTATTTGTGGTATGTATTGTGGAAGAGACTGGAATGTATGGCAGGTCCATGGAGGGTTGAATCCTTAGGGAAGAGCTATTAGAGAGAGGTTATGGAGGAGCAATGTTTGGGGTCCTTCTCACATGATTTCCCCTACTCCCCAGCTCCCATCTCACTGTGAATTCCCGGAAAGTAGCTTTCCTGTGACTGCACTTTTGACTACCAATTGATCATCTTTTCCTACCTGTAATAGGCATCCAGTGTTTCCTTATTTTTTTGGTTGGACTCAAGTATAGGGGGAAAAAAATAGAGGCTGGGCAAGGTTGTTCATGCCTGTAATCCCCATGCTTTGGGAGGCCAAGGCAGGAGGATTGTTTGAGGCCAGGAGCTTGGGATCAGCCTGGACAACATAGCAAGATCATATTCCTTTAAAAAGATTTACAAAAAACTTTGCTGGGTGTGGTGGTACACACTTGCAGTTCCAGCTAGTCCAGAGACTGAAGCAGGGGGTTCACTTGAACCCAAGAGTTCAGGGTTGCAGTGAGCTGTGATAGCACCACTGTACTCCAGCCTGAGTGACAGAGTGAGACTTAATCTCTAAAAAATGAGAAGGAATGTGAATTCTAGCTTTACTCTCCCACCAATTGGCTATCTAATCTTCAGCAAGTCCTTTAACCTATGCAGACCTCTGCTCCCCACTCAGTACAAGGGGTTTAGATTAGATGATCCCTAAGATCCCTTCAGTCTTTATCAGTTCCAGAAGTATGTGATTCTAGGACTTAGCTCTAGAATGTGCTTGGTTCTTTGAGGCCTCATGACTTTGTGAACTTCTAAATTACCCAGATTTCACTTGTCAGTCTACATGGTATTTCATTCAGGTTTTGAGTAGCAGGTTTAATTCATCTCATTAATTCATCATCATGGAAATGAAGGAAAAACACAATCTGTGTATGTCTCTTTAAAAATCAAAAGCATTTGCTGCTGTCATCAGCAGCTTGTTGGCTCAGAGCTATGTTAGGAGGCCTGGGGCTGCGGAGCTAAGTCCCCCACAGCTGTCGTAACTGTCGTAACTGTCGTTGACAGCAACTGCTGCTGTAGGTATCAGTGGGAGTGGGAGGGAGCTGAACGCTCAAACTAGGAGAAGCAGCAGCAGAAACAAATCTAGTTCCATTAGCTGCTTTTCCCACCTCAGCCCAGAATTCCGGGACCTATGTTCTTCTGGCAGAGAGGCATGAGGTTAGAAAATTTGCAGTGCAGAGAGTTGGGTTTTGACATGAGACAGAAATAATGGGCATGTGTCTTTAAACAGTGGATCCCGTGTATTTTGCAATGTGTTGCTGCAGGAGATCATTAATAAGGAGGAGATGAAGCATGATTTGTATTATAAAAATAAGAAAATGAAAATACATGTTCTCTGGATTCACCCTTCCCTTACCAACATTTCCCTGTCTTCTCCCTAATTGACCCCACTCATCATCCCTTTCTACACCTTTCTCAAAGGAAACTATGGGCAAAGAGATTCTTTTCTACTCCTCTTTCTGTTGTTTCTGAATTGTGTGCTCCTTTCTGTGGAGTGCCCTTTTCTGAACCAATGGAGCCTGATCAGCCAAAACCTTGCTGCAGTCCTTGCCCTGGTTACTGATTGACAAGGAAGGATTCACCAAATGATGTCCTTTGTCCTGTTGTATGGGGTCACTTCTTTTCTTTCCTGTAGTGTGGATCTGTTTTAATATCCAATCTATCTAGAGTGAATGCGAGCCAGTGAACTCTGGTCAGCCTGCATTGCAAGTGCCCAATAAATTTTTGATAACACAAGTAATGACAAAAGTAATCATTTTGCTGACTGAAAAGAAATGTTGTTGTCTGTTCCTCCCTATTAAAATTCCAGGTCCCTAGGCTGTTCAACCAGCTTGCACAATTGTCATTGTACTAGATTAGTACCTTTAATGGCCCCAAGTTACTCAGAACTTGGTAGCGTGTTTAAATGAGTGTTATTAATGTGTGTGTGCGTTTGTGTGTATGAAAAGTTGTAGCACATACATATATGAGATATTATTTCCCTGGCCTGTGGACAGTTCTTAGAATACTTATGAATTCTTGGATTGCTTATGGTAAATCAGTGACCTCCAGGAATCCATCACTTAAAAGCTGAGATTCCATAATTAGACTAGATTCTTCAGTTAACATATTGGTACTGCCTAGTTGCTTTAAGAGAAAGTAACACAAGGCTCTTCACTGAATGTTGAATCTCTCTTTAGCTAGAAAGACAAACTTCACAGGGCCTTTCTTCTGACCTTCACTTTCCATAGCATGAACATTGTAAAGCCATGGACTTTGATTCAATGTATGTTGAGATAATTTGTGAACTGTAACAATATCCTCTCTCCCTCCTTTTTGTTGTCTGCAGTTTGTGGTTACAAAGGAACACCAAGACCTCAGGAATGGGAGTCAACCAGTGGCTGGTGAGGATGGCCAGGCAGCAGATGTTGGTCAGTTTTTATCCCTGGCTCCTGATGAATGGTTATTTTTACTTAGATCCTGACTGTTTTTCAGTGAAGTCTCATTTAACCACACACACACAAACAAAATAACTAAACTGTATATGCTATGTGAGTAGCTGGGCTGTATTGAAATGCCATGGACCTGATTTGCACTGGAGTTCTACCTTATATGAGGTTACCATGTTCACTCAAAACTCTAGTCACAAGGCAGCCCATGTTCTTGCACTTTGAGCAAGAACACGATGGATGACTCCTTGATTTGAATTGAGTTTTGAGGTCATTCTTAGGGTCCAGGATCTATACTGGTAGCTGTAGGTATAGTCCCAGTTAAGTTGTAAATGGTTCCAAGAAAACATGTTCCATGTTCAACTCATCTAGCGGGAAGGGTTTCTGTAAGTTTAAGTTGATCTGAGGATTGTCCTGCGGATTTCAGAGTATTCAGGTCCTATCAGGGGCATGACCTTAGCCAGACACCTGGCTGTGTGTGAAGTCCAGCCAAGCCACTTGTGGAGAAACCATAAAATCAACCCAGGTTCTCAGGAACTCAGTCTACTTCAGATAGAAATGAACTCACATACCCTTTGACATAATACTTTTTCCAAGAGTTGTATTATGATCAACCTTTTGGGTTTGGGTCTCAGATTGAGTTTTGTTTCACAGGAGAGGACATTGTTTCACAGGCCAAAGGGATTGTTGACCATGCCTTTGTGTCGTGAGCCTTTGGAAAGCTTTAGAGAAACTTTTAGCCAACAAAAACTGTTCCTCTGCTAATGAAAGGAGCTAATGAAATATCAACTCCAGTTATATTTTCCGTATTTTTCCTTCTTCAATGTGCTTATTATCATAACCTCCTCCTGAGATTTCTTTCTGGAAAGAACATAGGCTTCTCATTTTGAAAAACTCACTCTAAATTCCCTTCTCATACCTATGTTGCCATGAAACCCCCAATACTGAATTCAGTACAACTTTATTACCTAATTTGAAGAAGGCCTGGATATTTAGGTACACTTAAGAATTGAATATGAAAACTACAATAGATAACATAGTTTTTTTATATGGATCATTACTTTCCCTGATAATGAAAAAATTCAGCATTTCTCAAAAATTTGCTTCAGTGCTTATTGGTAGCACTATTGAAAAGTAATGGAATATCTTGTAGTTACTACTTTTCCTTGAGCAGCTAAAAGGCATAATTCTTTCTTATAATGGTAATCCACAACAGAGGCACATATAATATAATTTTGCAAGCTAATAGCACAATGCTTTGACAGGAATTTGGTTAAACTTAGAAAAGAACTAAGGACTCATTACAGTTAGCTGAGTACTCAGGAATCTATTAGAATGTTTCTTTTGCTGTTGTTGCTTTTTTTTCCCCCGCACTGTACTGCAAACAATTTGACCCATTCTCTGTGGGCCACTCATATAACTGTCTCCCAGCATGAGTGATCACATCCCTGATCATGTCCAGCTGTCTCATAAATGCCTAGGGTGAAAGTGCGCATAGAGATTGGGGTGGGGGGAGATCGAGTGAGGAATGAAATAAAAGATCAAGTTTGGCTCTGAGCCAATCTGTTCTCTGCTCCTGGAAAACTCATTACAACACAATACTAGTGTAGTTCCATAAAACCATCTTCACTGAGCTCAGCCGACATCAGTTGACACAGGTTAAGTGCAGAGTACATGCTGGGGGCAGCTGACTATGCTAGGGGAAAGGAAAAGAAATACATCTAAAATCTGAGCTCAGACCAGGCACAGTGGCTCACACCTGTAATCTGGGCACTTTGGGAGGCCAAGGTAGGCAGATCACTTAAGGTCAGGAGTTTGAGACCAGCCTGGCCAACATGGTGGAATGCCATCTCTACCAAAAAGTACAAAAATGAGTCTGGCATGGTGGTGCACACCTATAGTCCCAGCTACTCAGGAGGCTGAGGTAGAAGGATCACTTGAACCTGAGAGATGGAGGTTGCAGTGAGCTGAGATCTCAACACTGCACTCCAGTGAGACGCCATCTCAAAACAAAGATAGAGTGAGACTCCATCTCAAAAACAAAACAAAAAACAAAGAAACCTGAGCTCTATCTACTCTCAAGTCATTTGTGGTCTGGATGGGGAGACAGAAGTACACAGTAAAAGCTAAAGAACAGGTAGTACAGTTCTTTAAATCCTCTCAACTAACCAAGACTATTTTAATTTTTAGAAAAATTTTAAGATGCCAACCAAGACTATTTTAATTTTTTAAAAATTATTTTAAGTCCAGGTCTTACTCTGTCACCCAGTCTAAAGTGCAGTGGCTTGGTCATGGCTCATTGCTGTCTTGGTCTCCCCAGGCTCAAGCAATCCTCCCACCTCAGCCTCCTAAGTAGCTGGGACCACAGGCGTGCAATACCATGCCCAGCTAGTTTTTTATTTTATGTAGCGATGGAGACTCCCTATGTTACCCAGGCTGGTCTTGAACCCTTGGGTACAAGCCATCCTCCCACCTCAGCCTCCCAAAGTGCTGGAGTTACCAACATGAGCCCCTGCACTGGCCTATTTTAATTTTTTAAAAATTGGGCCCAGGGTGGGGTGTGGTGGCTCATACCTGTAATTCTAGAACTTTGTGAGGCTGAGGTGGGTGAATCGCTTGAGCCCAGGAGTTCAAAACCAGCCTGGCCAACATGGCAACCCCGTCTCTACAAAAAATACAAAAATTAGCTGGGTAGTCCTAGCTACTCAGGAGGCTGAGGTGGAAGGATCACCTGAGCCTAGGAGGAAGAGGCTGTGGTGAGCTGTGATTGTGCCACTGCACTCCCGCCTGGATGACAGAGTGAGATGCTTATCAAAAAAAAAAAAAAAAAAAAAAAAAATAGAAAGAAGAAGGAGAAGGAGGAGGAGAAGAAGAAGTGCCTAGAATAGTTTGAAAATGTGTTATCTTTGTGTCTCATTTTCAGGCCAGTTCTTCAACCACTACCATTTAGGGTTTCTCTTGCCTATCTATTGTGAATGATATGAATATTGAAATTTCTTTTGTCTTTTGTATAGGGTCAGTGCAACCAACTTCATGGAGGCAGGAGCCCCAGTTACGTGGAGTGGGCCCAGAGCAAGGCTGCTGGATTCCAGTATCCAGTGATAAGGGCTCCTGTCCCCAGGTAATGGAGCGAAGTTTTCATATGCCCTCCTATGGGACACAGCCCCTTGATGGGGGTGTCCAGAAGCCCCATTCTTTCCTATCAGTTAACCCATTATGGCAACAAAGGGCCCTGGACCCACCACACCAAATGGAGCTGACTCAGTGAAAACTCGAATTAAAAGGAAAGTCTAGAAGAATGAACTGTGTTGATGCACAGTATCTTTTCTTTCAAAAGTAGAGGAAAACTATAGGTTTTGGTTCCACAATCTCTACGACTAATCACCTACTCAATGCCTGGAGACAGATATGTAGTTGTGCTTTTGTTTGTTCTTTTAAACAGTCTCATTGCAGTCTTATTTTCAAGTAAGAGTACTGGGAGAATCACTAGGTAACTTATTAGAAACCCAAATCAGGACAGCAGTGCTTTGTAAATTGTGTTGTCTTCAGCAGTCTATACAAATAGATTTTTGTTTTTGTTTTTCCTGCAGCCCCAGAAGAAATTAGGGGTTAAAGCGGACAATCACACTGGTTTGGTCAGTTACAAAGTAATTTCTTTGATCTGGACATAACATTTATATCAATTTCATGAAATGATTGACTATTACAATACTGTTAAGATACAGTGTAGGCATTTAACTCCACATTGGCGTGGTCCATGCTGATAATTTTGCAAAATGAATTGTGATGAATCAATGAAAAATGTAATTTAGAAACTGATTTCTTCAGAATTAGATGGCTTTTTTTTTTTGAAAAATCTTTGAATGAAAACATTTTATTTTTAAGATATTTACACGGGAGGCTTCAGGGTTTCTCAGTCATTACTGTCCTTTACCCTACAGAATGTTCCCTCTTGGTGTGATTGCACAGAATTTGTATGTATTTTCAGTTACAAGATTGTAAGTAAATTGCCCGATTTACTTTCATTATAGATGATGTATTTCTTCTAATTATTTAAATAAAATCACCAAAAAACATAAACATCTTATTGTATGCCTGGTTAATTAGTTAATTATAGTCTAAGGCAGTGCTAGAGTTGAACCAAAATGATTTGTCAAGTTTGCTGATGTTTCTGGGTTCTTTTTTTTGTTTTTTGTTTTTTTTGGAAAGAGGATAGGATCTCACTCTGTTATCCAGGCTAGAGTGTGCAATGGCACAATCATAGCTTAGTGCAACCTCAAACTCCTGGGCTCAAGCAACCCTCCTGCCTCAGCCTCCTGAGTAACTAGGACCACAGGCAGAGGCCACCGTGCCTGGCTAAATTTTTTATTTTTATTTTTTGTAGACTTGGGGATCACACAATGTTACCCCGGCTGGTCTTGAACTCCTGGCCTCAAGCAAGGTCATGCTGGTAACTTTGCAAAATGAATTGTGATTGACTTTCAGCCTCCCAATGTATTAGATTACAGGCATGAGCCACGGTGCCCAGCCTTGTAACTCTTTAAAAAAATTTTTAAATCTACAACTCTATAGATTAAAATTCCACATGGTGTTCTAATTAAATATTTTTCTTGCAGCCAAGGTATTGTTACTACAGATAACACAACCTGATATGGTAACTTTGAATTCTGGGGGCTTTGAATCATTCAGTTTATGCATTAACTAGTCCCTTTGTTTATCTTTCATTTCTCAACTCTTTGGACTTTGGTGATACCAGACATCAGAATAAAAAGAAATTGAAGTACCTGTTTTCAAATGGATACTTTATAAGAATTTTGGTAAAGATTTGGTGATGAGGAGGATGACTTGAGGTTTGTGGATATTAGTTAATTATTCAGTATGATACCTCGCCCAGGTAATTTAGATTTTTCTATTTTCGGTTTTGCTTTCATTGACAATATCCTGGAGGATCAGAAGATTTGTCAATTTCTGCTGAGTCACTGGCCTAGAAAAATAATAACCATAATTTCCCCCAAGGTTTTCTTTCCCTAAGTGTGAATATTTTTTCTTCCTCCAAAAGCTCACTTTTGGGTTTAGATTACACTTTTGTATTTTAGCACCTCTTTCTTTAGGGTTTCAGTGATGACAAAAGAAATGACATGAGACCACAGCTACCCATAGCATACCATTATCTTTGTACCAGAAAAATCCTTGTTTCCTTTTTAATGACTCTGGCACCTTAGAAACTGGGACCCTGCTAAGTCCTTGACTAGGCTATCCACCAGCTCCCGGTCAGATTAAAGAAAAAATGCACTTTGTGTTTTTTAATCACCAAGCCACCCTGCAGAGATATCTTCTTCTTGCAGATTCACATCTTTACCAGTAATGTCCTTTTTTCTTTAAAAATTCAAGTTTTAAGAACAGCATTTTTGTGTAAAAACTTGATTTGTGTTTTTTCCAGACTGAATACTTTTCCTCTCTGACTCTCATGGTCTCATTGCACGCAATGCCTGGTTGAGCTTGTTTGACTAAATGGCACCTCCTATGTATAAAATGAGCATTCTGGCCTCTTTTCTAGCATCTAATAAAGGCTTAATACACTGTATTCTTTTGAAACCATATGATTCCAGTCCAACTATTAGCCTTGATTTCCAATTGATGTTCTTTTCATGAGAATAAATGATTATTGTGATTGTTGAAAATGTGATAGCAGCACTAAATTATAAATCCTTAAAAAACACACATACACATGCAACCAAAACCAACAAAAGGCTGAAAGAAACAG
The DNA here is from genome assembly GCF_007565055.1 of Rhinopithecus roxellana. Lineage (NCBI taxonomy): Eukaryota > Metazoa > Chordata > Mammalia > Primates > Cercopithecidae > Rhinopithecus > Rhinopithecus roxellana. The sequence goes on from NC_044550.1 coordinate 22,393,315, forward strand.
AAAATATCTAGTCAATTTAAGTAGCTGTGACAGGCAAAATTTTTGGTTTGCTTTTACTTTTTATTTCCTCTTCATTCTTTAAGTCTTTAAATGAGAAACCCTTTTCCACATTGCTTCATTCTGAAGTAGGAATTCCAAACTTTCCTATTTGGAACTTGACAGGGTTTCTGTAGCTAGAGGCCATATGCTAGTAACAAGGAAAACACCCAGCTTTACACCCCTGATGGCTTTGTACTCTGTGAAGCAGGTAAGCTGTAACTGTTTCCCAGACTTTCATCTCTGCATATCATTGGGATACAGTTGGTTACTGTGGTTAGATGCAGCAAAAGACAGATGCACAGGTGCCAGCTCATCCTCACTTTTCCTGGTGATGGTTGCTGCCAGCCTGCAGATTGTCCCTACTGTTCCTTCCTTAGTGTTTTCTAAATCTCTTTTTCCTGACTTTGGCTCTGATGCACACACACTTTTTCACACTGTTGGTGATTCTGGGCCCACCACCAGACACAGACACAGCATCCTTCCATAGACTTCCCTGCCTGCTCCACTGGACACTCCCTCCCACTTGGGAAGCAGGGAGTGCTTGACTTCATGTGTTTCCCTGACAACTCCAACCTGTCCATGCATCCCATTGCATCAGAGTGCTAATCAGTGACTTTGCTCTAATCATCCAAATCCCCTTTCTGTACCTTATTTTCCCAGCTCCTCTTGCAATTATGTAAGGTTTAATTTCTAAATTTAATTCTTTCTAAATTACTTTTATTACGTAGTACTTAATGATTTGTTTCCTTGATTGAACTCTGATACAACAGGCAAATTCAACCAAATATTCAAGGTATACATAATTCTCACATTATACAAATTCTTCTATATAATAGAAAAAAGAAAACACTCCTCACCTCATTTTATGGAGTATTATCCTTATTTCTATAGTAGATAAGTATAGCACAAGAAAGAAAGATTATAGGTCAAACTCAATTACAAATATAGATGCAAAAAGTCTAAATAAAGTATTAACAAAATCGCCTTGGCAGCATATTGGAAAAATAACATCTCATGGCCAATTGGTAATTACATAATAAATGAAAGATTGGTTAAATATTTAAAATCATTAGTTGTCATTCAATATAGTACCAAAGCAAAAGAGAAAAAAATAAAAGCATATTTTGAGTAGGGGCAGAAATAATTTTCAACAAAAATCAACATGTATTCACAACAGAACTTCTTAGCAAAAATATAAAGAAAAGTTAAATTCCTTAACTTGATGAAATCTATCAAGTCTGCTACTCCCAGCAAACATAATAATGAAATATGAGAGTACTCCCTTTAAGATCAGGACTAAGATAGGATGCAACACTCATCATTTCTTTTCAGTGAGATACCTATTCTAGGTATCTTAGATGGTAATCTGACACAGCACGATAATATCCCAAAGCAGTAAGATTAGATTTTTAAAATATGTAGGGATTTAAAATTTTTTAATTACACTCTATTTGCAGATGATTTAGTTGTCCAGAGAAAATACAAAATAATCTATAATTAAATCACAAGTAGGAACACAAAATCAATATATCTCAGGAATGCTTACTAGAAAATGTAGTCAAATTGTATAAATTATAATAGTAATATAAATGTGAAGTAACTGTGAATAAATCTAACAGGTGTCCAAGCCCATTATGCAGAAAATTAAAAGTGGAAAGACACTGGCCGGGTGCAGTAGCTCACACCTGTAATACCAGCAATTTGGGAGCTTGAGGCAGGAGGATGACTTGAGCCCGGGAGTCTGAGACCAGCCTGGGTAATACAGTGAGCCCCTGTCTCTTGAAAAAAAAAGGGGGGAGAGGGGAAGACGTTAAAGATTGAAAGATAGCCTAAAAGAAGATATATTAAGTTCATTAATAGAAAGTCTTAACGTTATAAAGTCATTAATTCTCCCCAAACAGATAAATCAGTTCAATAATATTTTAATAAAAATCTCATGTTTTTTCCATTAAATCTGGCCAACTAATTCTAAAATGCATATGAGATGTTCATAGCTATGAACATCTAGATTTGTCAGAAACCTACTGCTAAGAATAATTAAGAAAACTGGATAAAAAACAATCCATTTGAAGGCATCAGATAAATACTAAGGCAATAAGGATTCTAGGGGCTAAGATCTTAAGAAAGAATGAGAAATGCAAAGAGATAAACCTGACACTCAGTGTGTCACTTTTCCTCTTCCAGCATTTGCTAATTTGTAAATAGCAGGCTAAAAGAAGAATACAGAGAATAGCGGTAACATGAGAAGTTGAGCGGAGCTTTTGCCATTGTTATGAGGCTAGGAGACAAAAATTAGAATTTAGGACCTGCCAAAGAAGAATGGCCCTGATGACCAACCCAAGGCTTCACATAAGATCTTTGAAGACCTACATTGTAGGCCAAAGATCTAACTAGAAACAGTCCAGCCCTCACAAAGAAACACAAATTCAAAATATTCATTCCCTAATAGAATTAAAGTTATTTGACCCCATCTTTAATGTTGCTACAAGCAAAAGTGAACTCTCTCTGAAGGAACATAATGCCATTCAGAATCTCTGATTATGTCTTCAAATTTTTATACACAACACCTCGCATTTAATAAAAAATTTCCAGACAAGCCAGGGGATAAGACAATTAGCCAAAAACCAAGATAAACCAAAAGGCCAAATAAGCAGACCTACAGGAGATTCAATTATTAAAGTTATCAAACATGGATTTTAAAATAACTTAGGTTTATATATTGAAAAATACACAGAGTGAGAAAAAGAATTTCAGCAAGAATTGGCATCTCCTGTGCGTGGGGGCTCACACCTGTAATCCCAGCACTTTGGGAAGCTGAGGTGGGCAGATCATGAGGTCAGGAGTTCGAGACCAGCCTGATTAACATGGTGAAACCCCATCTCTACTAAAAATACAAAAATTAGCCAGGCCTGGTGGTATACGCCTGTAATCCCAGCTACTCAGGAGGCTGGGGCAGGAGAATCGCTTGAACTTGGGAGGTAGAAGTTGCAGTGAGCCAAGATCGTGCCACTGCACTCCAGCCTGAGTGACAGAGTGAGACTACATCTCAGAAATAATAATAATAATAATAACTTGAAAATACAATAACTAAAAGCAAGAACTTATTAAATGGGTTTAACAGCAGATTCAACATAGCTGAAGAAAGAATTAATGAACTAGAAAATAGATGAGCCAGGCATGGTGGAACACACTGTAGTCCCAAGCTGCTCAGGAGGCTGAGGTTGGAGAATCGCTTGAGTCCAAAAGTTTAAGACCAACATGGGCAATATAGTGACATAGTGTGTGTGACTTCATCTTAAAAAAAAAAAAAAGAAAATAGATCAATAGAAAACATCCATACTGAAACATAAAGAGAAATAAAAAAGAATAGAAAGTACAGAAAAAGCATAAGAACATAAAAAAATTCTAATGTGTTTTTTAATTGTAGAAGGACAGAAGCAAGACTGGGGTAAAAGCAATATTTGAAGAGATTATATGTGAAAACATTATAATAATGAAAAATAGTAAGTTAAGAAACACTACAAAGCCAAACAATAAATACAAATCAAACCATAAATATAATTTTTTTAATTTTTAAAGCAGTCAGAAATAAGAAACTTTATTTTCAAATGAACAAGATGGTCAGATAATTTATCCATGGAATTTATGAATCCCAGCAGAAAATAAAATAATTGGCTGAGTGCAGTGGCTCGCACTTGTAATCCCAGCACTTTGGGAGGCCAAGATGGGGGGATCACTTGAGCCCAGGAGTTTGAGACTAGGCTAGGCAACATAGGGAGACCTTGCCTCAAATAAAATAAAATGAAATAATAAAATATAAAATAATAAATAAAATAGAACAATGTGTTGAAATAACTAGAATTCTACATTCAGCCAGCAAAAATAGTGTTCAAAGGCAAAAGCAAAATAAAGACTTTAGATAACAAAAACCTAAAGAATTGGACAATAAGACACCTGTACCAATATAAATATTGAAGAAAAATTTTCAGGCAAAAATAAAATGATCCCAGATGAACTCATGAAAATACAGCAAAAAATAAACAATGGAAAGGGTCAATATGTAGGTAAATGTAAATGAATATAGACTCAATGAAAAAAGAAAGTTACACATGAAGAAGAATTAAATAGAATGACTTGATTGATCAGACACCAGAAATTATTATAAAGCAATAGTAACTAAGAAGTATGGTACTCTTTCAGGTTACACAAATAGGTGAATGGAATAAAAAAGAGCTACACGGCATGGCACAGTGGCTCACGCCTATAATCCCAGCACTTTGGGAGGCTGAAGTGGGTGGATCATGACGTCAAGAGATCAAGACCATCCTGCCAACATGGTGAAATCCTGTCTCTACTAAAAATGCAAAAATTAGCTGGGCATCGTGGTGCATGCCTGTAGTCCCAGCTACTTGGGAGGCTGAGGTAGGAGAATCGCTTGAACCTGGGAGGCAGAGGTTGCAGTGAGCCGAGATCACACCACTGCACTCCAGCCTGGTGACAGAACAAGACTCTGTCTCAAAAAAAAAAAAAAATAAAAAATAAAAAAAGAACTACACACAGAAACTTGAAAGATGATTGAATGGGCAATGCACATCAGCAGTATAAGAATGAACTATTAATAAATACAGCTGAGAAGACTGATTCTCCATTCATGAAATGAAACAGATCCTTATTGTAAGCATTGTATGTACGACCAGAGTACAATACAAACTTAAATTTGGAAGGTCAAACTATAAAGTTTCAGAAGAATTTATCGGAGTACATTTAATAACCTTGGGGTAAGGAGAAATTTCTTAATCAAGACCCCCCCAAAAAGGAAAATATCAAAAAGTTGCCATTAAAATTAAGAATCTCTAGTCTTCATATAATAAATAGGGTAAAAATACAAAATTCAAGCTCTGAAAATAAATTTTTGATAGATATAACTGACAAAGGAAGATATAAATCTAGAATATATAAACACTTCCTAGAGTCAATAAGAAAGAGACTAGCAATATAGTAGATAGATGTGTAGAAGTGGGAACACAAATGTGACCCCAACACCACATGAAAAGGTGATCAGTGACATTAGTAATAAGGGCAATGCAAAACGAAACCACAATGAGATATCACTTTGCTCCCAGACATTGGCAAAAATTATTAAGTTAGGTAAGTACCAGTTTCAGCAAGAATGTGGGCCTATCAATACTCTTACATACTTCTGGTGAGAGATACTTGCATATCTCAAGGCACATACAAAAGAGTTTATGATCGCAAAAACAAAAAACTGGAAACCACATAAATGCCAACAGTAACATGAATTTTAAAATATGGTATAGTTTTATCATGGGATGCTGTATAGCAGTTTAAAAAAATGAATTACAGCCTTTCTGCCCGTGGACGCCGCCGAAGAAGCATCGTTAAAGTCTCTCTTCTCCCTGCCGTCATGTCTAAGTCAGAGTCTCCTAAAGAGCCCGAACAGCTGAGGAAGCTCTTCATTGGAGGGTTGAGCTTTGAAACAACAGATGAGAGCCTGAGGAGCCATTTTGAGCAATGGGGAACGCTCACGGACTGTGTGGTAATGAGAGATCCAAACACCAAGCGTTCCAGGGGCTTTGGGTTTGTCACATATGCCACTGTGGAGGAGGTGGATGCAGCTATGAATGCAAGGCCACACAAGGTGGACGGAAGAGTTGTGGAACCAAAGAGAGCTGTCTCAAGAGAAGATTCTCAAAGACCAGGTGCCCGCTTAACTGTGAAAAAGATATTTGTTGGTGGCATTAAAGAAGACACTGAAGAACATCACCTAAGAGATTATTTTGAACAGTATGGGAAAATTGAAGTGATTGAAATCATGACTGACCGAGGCAGTGGCAAGAAAAGGGGCTTTGCCTTTGTAACCTTTGACGACCATGACTCCGTGGATAAGATCGTCATTCAGAAATACCATACTGTGAATGGCCACAACTGTGAAGTTAGGAAAGCCCTGTCAAAGCAAGAGATGGCTAGTGCTTCATCCAGCCAAAGAGGTCGAAGTGGTTCTGGAAACTTTGGTGGTGGTCGTGGAGGTGGTTTCGGTGGGAATGACAACTTCGGTCGTGGAGGAAACTTCAGTGGTCGTGGTGGCTTTGGTGGCAGCCGTGGTGGTGGTGGATATGGTGGCAGTGGGGATGGCTATAATGGATTTGGTAATGATGGAAGCAATTTTGGAGGTGGTGGAAGCTACAATGATTTTGGCAATTACAACAATCAGTCTTCAAATTTTGGACCCATGAAGGGAGGAAATTTTGGAGGCAGAAGCTCTGGCCCCTATGGCGGTGGAGGCCAATACTTTGCAAAACCACGAAACCAAGGTGGCTATGGCGGTTCCAGCAGCAGCAGTAGCTATGGCAGTGGCAGAAGATTTTAATTAGGAAACAAAGCTTAGCAGGAGAGGAGAGCCAGAGAAGTGACAGGGAAGCTACAGGTTACAACAGATTTGTGAACTCAGCCAAGCACAGTGGTGGCAGGGCCTAGCTGCTACAAAGAAGACATGTTTTAGACAAATACTCATGTGTATGGGCAAAAAACTCGAGGACTGTATTTGTGACTAATTGTATAACAGGTTATTTTAGTTTCTGTTCTGTGGAAAGTGTAAAGCATTCCAACAAAGGGTTTTAATGTAGATTTTTTTTTTTTGCACCCATGCTGTTGATTGCTAAATGTAATAGTCTGATCGTGACGCTGAATAAATGTCTTTTTTTTAATGTGCTGTGTAAAGTTAGTCTACTCTGAAGCCATCTTGGTGAATTTCCCCAACAGTGTGAAGTTAGAATTCCTTCAGGGTGATGCCAGGTTCTATTTGGAATTTATATACAACCTGCTTGGGTGGAGAAGCCATTGTCTTCGGAAACCTTGGTGTAGTTGAACTGATAGTTACTGTTGTGACCTGAAGTTCACCATTAAAAGGGATTACCCAAGCAAAATCATGGAATTACTGGTTATAAAAGTGATTGTTGGCACATCCTATGCAATATATCTAAATTGAATAATGGTACCAGATAAAATTATAGATGGGAATGAAGCTTGTGTATCATCCATTATCATGTGTAATCAATAAACGATTTAATTCTCTTGAAAAAAAAAAAAAAAAAAAAAAAAAAAAAAAAATGAATTACAGCCATGCACATGAAAATGGATTAATCCGAAAAGCTGTTTAACCTGGATCAATCAGAAAGATAGAAAAGAAGCTCATTTTATGACCAAAGAATTCCTTTATATAAATTTTATAAGCAAGGAAAATTAAACAGTATATTGTTTGTGGATACACGCTTAAGTGGTAAAATTATAAAGAAAAACAAGGGAATCACTGACAAAAAAAAAAAAAAAATCAGAAGTGTTAGTTGTTGGCCGGGCACAGCGACTCACACCTGTAATCCCAGCACTTCGGGAGGCCGAGAGAGAAGGGTCACTGGAGGCCTAGAGTTCAAGGCTGCAGTGAGCTATGATCAGCCCGAGATGACAGAATGAGACCCTGTCTAAAACAAACAAATAACAACAACAACAGAAACAAAAAAGTCAGGAAAAAAGAGTAGTTGTCTTTGGAGCTGGAAGAGGATGCCTTCAGTGATAGGTACTCCAGGGCTTCTGAGGTTCTGGTATGTTCTAGCTCTAAGTCTTTGTGATGGGCACATGAGTGTTTTATTATTATTATTTACCTGTCAAGTGCCCAATACATTTTTTTTTTCACTTTTTGAAAAGAAATTATCCTTCAGTTTTCTATTAAGCACTTCATGGATTCCAAAGCAGAATTAATCACATTCTTTGCATTCATTCGGGCTGGGTTTGCTGAACTCTGGATCCCTGAAGCCATGGAGCATGCATGCTGGATTCCCATGTTTCAGAGCTGGAAATTTTCCTCCCCAGTGTGAAGAACCTCAAGAGAGGCAGAAGATGCTGTTTACTACACACCTTGAACACTTAGAGGGTTAAAGAAGGTAATGGAAGAGCTGAGGAAAGAACTGTGTAATGCACAAAAGACATCACAGAAAAAATAGAAACTGGCATTTGGAATCTCATAAGAAATTATTTGGTTGAGGATAAAAATTATGTTCATAATTATGATGAGAAGGAGCATTCAAATTCTGGTGCTTTGGTTTGCTCTAATTTTCCATCTCTTTTCTTCTATTAATTTATTCTGACCTTTGAGAATCTCTTGTTTGGGTTTTCCCCTGCCTTTCAGTTTTACACACTGCCTTTTAAATTCTTATGGAAGTTTTTCTGTGTTTGCTAAATTAAATAGATCCATAAAGCAATACATATGTTTGTAGTGAGATGGAAATTACAGTGAAACTGTCTGTACTTCCTGCATTCATGAGATAATGAATAGGGGTAACTTTTTAAGGAATTAGAATAGAAAATCAAGATCACAAATGGTAGGAAGCAGAAGCTTTCACAATCTGGCTCCAGGGTTTTCTGCCTCTAACAACTCTTTAATCCTCCACTGTATTAGAACTCTCAGAACCAGCTTCGTTCCTTTCTTATTCTAAAATTACAGCTCTCTTTCTGTTTGTCTCAGGTTCCAAATGACTTTTCATCCCTGCACAATTGTTACCATCTTCTTGTTTAAAAACTGTCATCAAAACTTAGCAAGGTTCTCAGAAAACAAGGCAAATGGAAAAATCTGTGCTTCAGTGATTGCTCAGAGCCTTGAAGTGGGCACTCTGTCTGCTCATGATGAGAAGAGAGGAAAGACCTTCATAATCCTAGCTCTGCAACTGGAGAATCTTAGAAATACAGCATGCCCTAGAGGCCATAGAGTTCTGCTCAAAGTAAAATTCCCTTTTCTATGTCTCTGAAGAAGGTTCTTTGGCTTCAGCTTTTGACTTAGCACTGCAGTCACAGGGAGCTTGAGACTTCAACAGACAGCTGTTATGCTCTTGGAGTTGTAAGGAAATTCTTCCTTAGGGAGGTATTATAAGCCTCCCCTGAGCTAGCTTGGGTCTCTACAAGACCAATTCTTCAAATATGTAAAATGCTGTCCCCTCATTTTGACATGTCTCTCGAGAGTCTTCTCTTCTGAAAGTCAACATCTCTGCTTTTGTTGCCCATATAGTCTCTTTCTAGGCGTAGTTTTAGACTGTGCTGGTGCCTCTTGTTTGGAGGCCTGGCTGCAGTGTGGCAGCACCCTTTTTAAAGTGAGATGCCCAAACTGAGTATCAGACTCCAGAGGTGGCCTAAATCTTGGGGGCACTAAGTGCTTTATTCCCCCTTTTATACTAAAGTTCCCAAATTTTGTTAGTTTTGATAGAAACTACATGACACAGGAAGTGTGTGTAGAAATAATCTTGGATCAACATCAGAAATCCACTGAAGTAGCTGCCCTACAGATATCTTCATTGTAAAGTCACCACAGGTAGTCAGGCTTCCATCAAGATATGAAGTAAAATATCTTCCCTGGGCCCTGGGCAGGAGGAGCCCCAGGAGCTGGGTCTACTCTTCAGTCCCCCACCCCAGGGTCTCTTGTCTCTGATTCTCTCTGCAGGTCTGTTCTGCTCTCCTTCTTCTCTTGGCGAAGTGACTTTTCCATGTCTTTTATGTTTCCTTTTAACTTTGGTTTGCCTGTGCTCTGTGTGGCATGAAACCAACCTAACCTGTAAACTTTTCATTCCAAGTGTTCCTATTGCCATTGCCCAGCTCAGTGTCTCTCAAACTTTAGTGTCTACAAAATCACTTGGGGATTTTGTTAAAATTCTGATAATAGTTCCATAGGTCTAGGATGGGGAGTCCACATTTCTACCAAGTTCCCAGCCAGCGTGGATGCTGCTAGTCCACAGATCATACTTTGAGTAGCAATGAATCAGGCTGCAGCTGTTCCAGTTTCCTAGTTCCCCAGTTCCAACTTCCTGGGAAATGGAATTTTATGATTGTGTTCCAATTTTTGGATTTGTTCACCCTGGGTCAAATGTTCACTCTGGTCCAGTTAGCTACTGGAAGGGGAACTGATGTACATGATACAAATGTGGCCACCTTCACTGGCCCTTTCAGCAGAAGCTGTGGGTGGACTGGGTAGTTTAAAATGCCAAAATAAGTCCATAGCAGAGGTCAGTAAAACCCCCGGGTCACTTTTGTATAAACAGCTCACTAAACCAAATTTTGCCTACCTTGCACTTGTGCAATTTTTCTGATGGGAAATACTGTCATTTTCTTTTTTAAAAAAATATAAGTTCTGGAATACATGTACATGATGTGCAGGTTTGTTACTTAGGTAAATGTGTGCCATGGTGGTTTGATGCACCTATCAACACATCACCTAGGTATTAAGCCCCGCATGCATGAGCTATTAATCCTGATGCTCTCTCTTCCTGCACCCCCACCCTATCCCGACAGGCCCCAGCGTGTGTCGCTCCCCTCCCTGTGTCCATGTGTTCTCATTGTTTGGCTCCCACTTGTAAGTCAGAACAAACGATGTTTGGTTTTCTGCTCCTATGTTAGTTTGCTGAGGATAATGGCTTTGAGCTCCATCCATGTCCCTGTAAAGGACACGATCTTGTTACTTTTTATGGTTGCATAATATTCCATGGTATGTATGTACCACATTTTCTTTATTCAGTCTATCATTGAAGGGCATTTGGGTTGATTCCGTATCTTTGCTATTGTGAATAGTGCTGTAATGAACATACGTGTGCACGTATCTTTATAATAGAATGATTTTTATTCCTTTTGGGTATATACCTAGTAATGGGATTGCTGGGTCAAATGGTATTTCTGGTTCTAGGTCTTTGAGGAATTGCAATATTGTCTTCTACAATGGTTGAACTAATTTTGCATGCCCAGCAACAGTGTAAAAGCATTCCTATTTCTCCACAACCTCACCAGCATCTGCTGTTTCTCGACTTTTTAATAATCACCATTCTGACTGGTGTGAAGTGGTATCTCAATGAAGTTTTGATTTGTATTTCTCTAATGATCAGTGATGTTAAGTTTTTTTTCTTATATTTGTTGGTCACATAAATGTCTTGTTTTGAGAAGTGTTTATTCATGTCCTTTGCCCACTTTTTAATGGGGTTGTTTTTTCTTCCAAATTTAACTTCCTTGTAGATTCTGGTTATTAGGCCTTTGCCAGATGGATTGATTGCAAAAATTTTCTCCCATGCTATCGGTTATCTGTTCACTGTGATGATAGTTTCTTTTGCTGTGCAGAAGCTCTTTAATTAGCTCCCATTTGTCAATTTTTGCTTTTGTTGCAATTGCTTTTGATGTTTTTGTCATGAAAACTTTGCCCATGACTGTGTCCTGAATGGTATTGCCTAGATTTTCTTCCATGGTTTTTATAGTTTTTGGTTTTACATTTAAGTCTTTAATCCATTTTGAGTTAATTTTTGTATAAGGTGCTAGGAAGGGGTCCACTTTCCATTTCCAGCATATGGTTAGCCAATTCTCCCAGTACCATTTATTAAAGAGGGAATCCTTTCCTCACTGCTTGTTTTTGTCAGGTTTGTTGAAGATCCTATGATTACAGATGTGTGGTCTTATTTCTGACCTATTGTGTTCCATTGGGCTATGTAAGACTGTCATTTTCTAACATAATTGACACGGTTCTGATTTCCTTTGAATCCTGTTCACACAGTTAATATATCTTGTTTCTGATGCTTGTGTGAGGCTCAGGCCTATGAAATTCATATATTCCTGAAAAGAAAAAACCATATGAATTATCCTTTTATATCTTCTCATATTTTAGATGCTATTCTTCTGTCATTTCAGTGAGATTTTGGAAGAAAGGAAAGACTTGCTCTTAGTCAGACATCTTAAGGAAGCATCACTTTACATTGTATTTTTAAAAATCCTTGTACTGGGCCCTGAACTCAGTGCAAACCAGCCATCACTTATGTGAAACTCACAATTATAATGGTTAAATGTCCCTTTTCAATAGCTTTTCCAGGTGGGTCAGTATGGCCCTTCCAGGGGTCTGTCTGTGTGAGATCCAAGCTGTGGGAATGACATCTACAGGAGTTCAGAACTGAAACTTCCACTTTACACTCCCCTGATCCACGCACATACCAGATGCTGACTTCCCTAGTACACTATGACAGGAGGAATGGTGGCAGCACTTGCTTTTACTCCCTGATCTAGATGCTTACTCCATGGTGACGATTCTATAGTGCTTCCCTCTTCCAATTCCAGTGTGTTTTAGTTTCAGGTATGTAGGTAGTTTCTAAGGATTGAAGCACTTGGAGGAGTGTGCAGTGAGGAGGGGATGACAGGGATGGATGCAGCAGGATAATGAGAATGTTCTCTGGTATGAGTCTGGGGAAGGCAAAGAAGTGCTTCTAGCTTGGCGAGCTTAGGAAGAAATCCTAAAGCAATTCATTTCAGTCCTGGATTGTCAGACTTGTCCTATTGTTCATTCACTTTCTAAAAACGAGTCTTAGAAAAATCGTATGATCCCTTTGGGCTTTGGAAAAGGTCTTCCATAATTCAGAGAACTGGCACATTAATTTAATCAGAAACTTGGCTTATTTTCCATCTCTTCATTTTGTCAACTAAGAGGCATAGCCACAATGGATAGATTCATTCTGGATGCAAAGAAAATCAAAGTACTCTTAGAGATTTGTTGGGCCAAGGAGACACTCACATGGGACCACTTTGTAGATCAATTTTCCAAGCCCATGAAAAATAAATGGAAGTGTCCCTGTATGAGCCTGTTAGCATCTGTTCCACTGCATTATGCATGATCCCGCCATGTTTGTGGTGCATCTATCCATCACACTGTTTCAACAAGGATTTTCCATGTTTGCCAAATGGTAGATATCAAGACAAAATACATAATTTCCTCATTCTGGTTTTCTTAGCAGGAGCCTCTCTTGTACTTTTTTTTTTTTTTAAATAGATATCTGTAATTTATCTTTGTTTGGTATAGCCACAAAGGTTTGGCCTCTTCCCTTAGGGGGCAGATTTGAGGGCTTATAGACACTAATCTAGTCTTAATATTTGCTTGATAGTTTTTCTTTTTGCAGCACTGTCATTTTGAAAAATTTCAAATAAACTTTTATCACTAGTCTGTCTAAAAGTAGATCCCATGTAGGTTGTTAATAAAAATGACTGTCATGTAGATGTTATAAGAAAAAAAAAACAAAACAAAAAATCTGATTCCTCCTCTCTGTTAGCTTACACAAATGTATACAGATACAAAGCAAACAGCATTGTGAGTTTTTTTCTGATAAAAATTATTCACTTTAACACTATAGTAGGTAGAAGGGAAGCTTGCATTTCAATAACGTTCTGATAAACAGGATAATTATACTTGCCTAATTAGAATGATTTCTGTATTTAATAGGCATTGAGTTTTTGGAGACCACAGCAAGTACAAAGCCCATGTGCCATTTTTCTTTTCTTCCACAGATTTAATCTATGCTAATAGCTATTCAAACTCTTTCAGACTGCTGAATATTTGTCTTTGGTGCATTTTTCACCCTTGGCTGAGATAGTAATTGCAGCTGTTAAAAAAATTTATTTTCATTTTGTTTATTTTGTCTGTGCTCCAAATCTCCTATTCTAATTTATTTTATATTGCTGTCTCTGCTATTCTAGATTTCTCAATTTCTTCTGATTAAGGACTTTTGTTTAAATCTTGTGAATGGCAATTATTAATTTATCAGAAAAAATATTTCAGTCCAAATCACTATTGATTTGGATTGTCATTAGAGTCAAATATTTGAATAATTGATAGTTGTATATACAAATGAACCTTTCCTACTCAACTTTAATAGTATCTGAAGCAGTGGTTTAAGTGGCTGCACTTATGAAACTTACAAAGTTCCATAATTGTCAGTTTTGATTTTTTTTCCACTATGCCCTCAAATTAAAGACCTATTTTTTCAGTAACCAAGACTTCCAGAAGCCAAATCCCTCTCTTTTCCTAAAGAATGACTTTACTGAAGGAGAATAGAACTCATTCACAAATTTAAGTCAGTTGTTCCTTTGTTTCAGAATAGTTTGAGACAAATTTGAATAAATGTATAATTTTTGATATGAAAAGTAGAGAAATGGATATGAACCTAAGCCATAAATTTTTCACTTAGCTTTATAGACTTAAACAGAGTTGGAATAGTGTTCTTTTGTAACTCTAGATGTCAAGAGAAGCAAGTTTCAGCTACTGCCATGTTTGAAGACTGTGAACATTTACTACTACAGGGAGGTAAAGTGTTTGTAAGTGGTACCTGTATGAACCATTTCTTTTTATTTTAATGGTTAGGTGTTTACTTTTTATTAAACATTTTATTTTGAAAATGTTCAAAGTATAGCCAAGTGGGAAGAATTTTACAGTGAACACCCATCAAACCACTTAGATTCTTCCATAACATTTTTCTTTACTTGTTTATCACATATCTAACCTTCTATCCATCCCTTGATGCAGCCATCAATCCATCTTATTTTTATGCTAAGTACTGTAAGTTGCAGACAACAATACATTTCATTCAAAATACTTTAGTGTGCAGATTAATAAGAGTTCAATATGTGTTTATAGTTTATTTTTCTTTCAGGGTAAAATTTACCGAGTTTGTCAAAATGCATACATGCACCTGTGTAACTGAAACCCCTATCAAAATATAGAACATTCCCTTGCTTCCTCCTTTATCCCTATCCTTACCCATATCTCCAGGTAACCACTGTTTGGACTTTTTTTCACCATGGATAAGTTTGCCTATTTTAGAACTTCAATTAAAGTCAATCATGTGTTATGTACTCCTTTGTGTATGTTTTCTTCCACTCAGCCTAATTTCTTTCTTCATCTCTGATTTTCATTCCTTTTTATGGCTAATATTTCATTGTATGAGTATATCACATTTTGTTTATCCATTCTCTGGTTTAATTTTTAACTATTATGAATAAAGCTGCTATGAATAGTCTTATACAAGTCTTTTTGTGTCAATGTATTTTCATACCTCCTGGGTAGGACTGTAATTATAGGGTCAGACAATAGGTGTATTTTTTAGTTTTATAAGAAACATACAGAATTTTTTTAAAGTGGTTATTTTATATTCCCACCAATAATGCATGAGACATTCAGATATCCTGCAGTTGATCTTTTTATAAATTTGTACCTATTCTGGCAATGTGAGTGATATCTCATTATGGTCTTAATTTGCATTTCCCTGATGTTTTCTTTTTTCTTTTTGAGACAGAGTGCTGCTCTGTCACCCAGGCTGGAGTGCAGTGGTGCGATCTCAGCTCACTGCAACCACTGCCTTCCAGGTTCAAGCAGTTCTCCTGTCTCAGTCTCCCAAATTGCTGGGGTTACAGGCGCATGCCACCACATCCAGCTATATTTTTTAATTATTATTTTTAGTAGAGACAGGGTTTCACTATATTGGTCAGGTTGGTCTGGAACTCCTAACCTCAGGTGATCCACTGCCTCGGCCTCCCAAAGTGCTAGGATTACAGGCGTGAGCCACCGCGCCTGGCCTAGATGTTTTATTTCTAATAGTTTTTAGGAAAAATACAATTAGAACATGAAGTCCATAATTGCAGGGCCAAATAGAAAATAAGTCAATTTTAGATAAAGTTCAATAAAAATACTAGGTAAATAATAGTTGTGGTGGTATACGGATATAGCAAAATTTGTTGAAGTGGTCTATGAATAAGTGAAGTTTGAGAATTGCTTTTACGGAGGAGGTAATTTTTCAGACTTCCTCAATTTTCATGGCTTTCTATTTTGTTTTTTGGGATGGGTATCACTCTGTCACCCAGGCTGGAGTGCAGTGGCATGATCATAGCTCACTTCAGCCTTGACTTCCTGGGCTCTAGTGATTCTCCCACCTCAGCCTCCTGAGTAGCTGGGGACTACAGACACATGACACCATGTCTGGCTAATATTTTAAATTATTTGTAGAGACAAGGTTTCACTATATTGGCCAGGCTGGTTCCACGGCTTTTTAAAATCAAGTAAAAAAATCAACATGTACAAATATTTAAGAAATTTTAATTACCATCATCCACTACAGAGTGATTGAGCTCTGAGATTAGGTTTCTAGGTAAGCCTAGAGAGAAAAAAGATTTCAGACCTCACCCCTGCTTTTGAGACCATGCTTTGAACAGTCTGATTGTATAAAACTGAAAAAAGAAAACTATATTACCAAGACAAAGTGGCAAGGTGGATATTAGTACACATACTGGAGTCAGCGTGCTGGATTTGATCCTGGGTCCCACCACTTACTAGTTATGTGAACTTGGCAAATTACCTTACTTTTCTGTGCTTCAGGTTCCTCGCGTATCTATTGTGAGTTATAATAGTACCAACTTCGTATGGAATTGTGGGGAGTATATGCGTAAAAACATGTGACCATCACGTAGTAGGCATGACCTAGGGATGGGTTACTATTATTATCACTACTGTAATCAATCAGCACCAATACATTCAAATGAAAAATGAGGCAGGGGAATAAATACTCCTAGAAAGCAGAAAGACTTGTGCCTTCTGGAACGGGTGTATCTTATTGTCAACCTGCCATTAATTTCCCTTTGATGTGGTTTGGATCTATGTCCCCAGTCAAATCTCATGTTGAACTGTAATCTCTAGTATTGGAGGTGGGGCCTTGTGGGAGGTAATTGGATCATGGGGGTGGATGTCTCATGAATGGTTTAGCACCATCTCCTTGGTGCCGTCCTTGTGATAGTGAGTGAATTCTTGTGAGATCTGACTTTTTAAAAGTGTGGCACCCCGCTTTCTCTCTCTTACTCCTGCCTCCCTTCATGTGAGACACCTGCTCCTCCTTCACATTCCACCATAATTGTAATCTTCCTGAGGCCTCCTCAGAAGCAGATGCCTGCTGTTATGCTTCCTGTACAGCCTGCAGAACTATGAGCCAATTAAACCTCTTTTCTTTGTAAATTAGCAATCTCAGGTATTTCTTTATAGCAATGCATGAATGCCATAATCTACCCTTTTACTAAGATAGCAACTGGCTCTTTCACTGGGCAACAGCCCTTCCTAGTTCTCAGCATGAGGCTGACCCTATTTCTTGGCCATCTGGTCCCAGCCTGGCCAATCCACATTTCTCATCCCTCTGTTCACACTGATTGGTCCGGATTGGTCCAGAAATGGACACTGGATCTCAGTCAGAATACTACTATTCAATGATAAAATTTCTGCTGGTACTATTGGGAAAGTAAATCCCTTTCTTTCTGCTACAGTTGCTGAGCTGATAAGACAGGATGGTGCCTCTGGGAGCCATTTTGCATCTTCTGGGGAGAGCCTGCCTGAGACTGAGTCCCACAGAGAGAAATGCAAAGCTAGACAAAGAGAGAGAGAGAGCGAGAGAGAGAAAAAGAGAGAGAAAGATGTCTACTGACATAACTTGCCAACTGGCTCCAGCTGTCTTGATCTGACCTTCCCAGCTGTGGACTCATACATTCCCCTTTTTGCCTAAGCTAGTTTGAGTTCAGTTGCTGTCATTTGTAACTGAAAATCCTGATGAATACATCTTTTATAGTCAAGGGCACATTTTTGCAAGACAATTTCCTTCAGTTAAGTTGGGGGACTTTGCTGTGTGTATGTAAATGTTTTTCTCTGATGAAACTTGCACATGTGGTTTGTATATATTACATGGAGACACTGGTAGAGCCAGGTTTATGAAATGCCCCAACAGATAGGGAGGCAGATTTGGAGGGAAATGATGCCAGTCTGTTTACTGTGAAGCAGCCGTGGAAAGCAGTAAGATACTCATTATTTCTCAGTGTCATCTGGATTCCATGGTCTGAGTGAGCTGGAATGGAGTGGCATGGGGAGTGGGGAGGAGAGTGGGGCCGGATTCTTCTGTAGATACTGCCCTGGTGCTGCAAATGGGTGAGGGAGACAAGAGATCTGCTGCTTTACTTTCCTTCTTCTTTCAGCCTGCCCTTATCAGCTGTTGCTATTGGAACTTCAAGAACCTGTGCCTCCAAGTCTCAGAACCCTTTGATAACACCTCTGATAATAATCCTACCTTATACCCCTGGACTAAGACTCATATAAACATGATGTAATCATCTGATTTCAATTGGCCCAGTCATCTGGAAAAGGTACATTTCAATCATTTGGTTGCACTGAAACTAAGCCTAAGATTACCACATCTATATTTAGTGACTTCCTAATCACAGTATCAATAAATATGGCTTCTTATTGCAAAGCTGGATAATTGCACTTATTCTTGTTAACATCTCATGCCTCAAAGAGTAATTACAGATAATGAGCAAGTTTAGGTTCAAAGGATTGTGCATATTATCGAATAATGAATGAAGAGTGCTTGAAAGGTGTGATAGGGGTTAATCACTGAGAGCTAAAACTGCCTGCTTGTGCATAGCTAGGGGAGAAGCAGCATAAGCTCTTCCATGGTGTACAACTGATGCAACTCCACACCAGCCTAAATTCTGAAACCCTAACCACTGAGAAAACAAAGAAGTGCTATTAAGAAATGAATAGGTTCAGTGGAGGTAGGAGTGTGTGTGGTGGGGGAGGGGGGGGATGGGTGAGGGGTGGGGGGGAAATAGGTTTGTGCATGTAAAGTCCAGTAAAACTAACCTGCGATGATTAGCAAAACTTTCCTGCTTATGGTCTAGTCTCTCTTAACTTCATTTATTTATTAATTTTTATATTCAATTCATTCACTCATTTAAAAAATACTGAGACTACACTTATGTTGCAGGAATTGTATCATGTGCTGGGTGTAAAATGAGTCTGCCCTCACAAAGCTTATAGTCCATCTGGGAGACAGATGTTAAACTACAATGGTGATAATCACTGCAGAGCAAAGTTACAGTGTGAGATGCTGTAATCTGACCCAGTTTACAAAGGTCAGGACAGATTTCCCTGAGGACCTGACATTGAAGTTGAAGCCAGAAGGAGAAGTAGTTAAATCAGCAGAAAGCAGCAGAAAACAGTAGAAAGCATGAAGGTCCTGAGATGGGGAGCAGCTGTCTCCTTGTAAAGGTGGGAAGAATGTTAGGGAGATTGGAGGAAGGTGAATAAGGCTGGAGAATAAGTGGAGCTGGAGATGTGGGCTGGGGCCAGAGCAGGTGGAGCCTCTTGTCCCTGTATAAGAGGCTGAACTTTATCTCAAAGCTGTCAGAGCCACACCACTGACAGGTTATATGGGAAACTTTACATTTGCTTTTAAAATTAAATTTAATTTCCTTTTAGAGACAGGGTCTCACTCTGTTGCCCAGGTTGAAATGCAGTGGCACAGTCACAGCTCTCTACAGCTTCGAACTGCTAGGATCAAGCAATCGTCCCACCTCAGCCTCCTGAGTAGCTGGGACTACAGGTACAAGCCACCATGCCTGGCTGTTTTTTAATTTTTACAGAGACTGAGTCACTTTATATTGCTCAGGCTGGTCTTGAACTCCTGGGCTCAAGTGATTCTCCTGCCTTGGCCTCCCAAAATGCTGGATTACAAGCGTGAGCCACTGCGCCCAGCCAAATGTGACATGTTCTCACAGTTAGCATTTATGTAGTTGTAAATATACATGATATCTTTTCATTCTATTTTGTAGTTTTGATCACTACTTTTAAAAGCAAGGCAGAGAAATTTAGAGTTAAAAAGTTAATAAGTAGGTCAACGAGGACAGAGAACTTGAAAGGGCTTCAGGATTCTCTTTGTTCCATTATACCATTTTAGAAGTATGGGTTTTTTTTTCCCCTCCTTTTATTTGTATGTTTTGGAAAATAGCAAAGAAAGCTGTTAAAACATTTTGTAAGATAGTTGTCTTTCCAAACTTTGTCAAATTTCTAAGGCTATGAATGACTGTGATATTTAAGATTCTATTCTAGAAAAAGGCAACACTAATAGGGCAGTAACTGGAATGTAAGAATAATGCAGGAGTTAAAAGTGTGAGCTCTGATCCCAGGTCAATCAAATTCAAGTCCAGCTTTGTCAATCACTAGATGTATGACATTGAAGATGTTGTGTAACCTCTCTTATCTGTAAAATGGAGACAATAATATTAACTACCTTACTGGGCCATGATGAAGACTATGACATAATACATTTAAGCAAGGTAATTGGTAAACAAAGTAGTACATGATCAATCAATAATTAACTAATAATACATAACAATTTTAGTGGAAAAGTATCTTTTTCCACTAAAGTAGATGGTGGAAAATTCCATATTTATTATAATACCTACCATTTTATAAATACATATGTGATAAATAACTGACCACTAAGTTCATACACACATACAGTAGCTAATATATAAACGTTTTGGGAGGCAATCTGAACAATTAGAAGTTTGGATTTGAATGAATAAATAAGAGGGTAATTAAAGTTAAACAGAAATTAAATACTGAAAGACAAACAGCCAAGTTTAAATGGGTTCATGAACAGAGATGTTAAAAAGGCAAGAAGTCAATTGAGAGCACGCAAAAAGCAATACAATTTTTATTTTTTATTTTTGAGACAGAATCTCACTCTGTCACCTGGGCTGGAGTGCAGAGGCATGACCTCAGCTCACTGAAACCTCCACCTCCGGAGTTCAAGCGATTCTCCTGCCTCAGCCTCCCAAGTAGCTGGGATTACAGGCACATGCCACCACAACCAGCTAATTTTTGTATTTTTAGTAGAGATGGGGTTTTGCCATGTTGGCCAGGCTGGTCTCAAACTCCTGACCTCCACTGATCCACCCGTCTTGGCCTCCCAAAGTGCTGAAATTACAGGCATGAGCCACCACACCTGGCCCAATTTTTAAATTAAAGCTTGAAAGCAAAGATACAGACAGAAGAGCAAAACGACTAACAAATATCCACAAGGGCCAGGGAGGTAATAGGAACAGGTAGAGCCACTGTGTGTAACGGAGTGGGAGCAGCAGGCTCTGCATAAAAGCATTCACATTAAAAACTGTATATATTTTTAAAATCATGGTGCAAACAGTTTGCAATCCCAGGAATAAAATGATGAATACCCCAAATTAACAGAAAATAGCAATGGAATTATTGAACTGCTCCTTTCTGCTGCATATGTCATGTTCTGTGATCCTTCTCTCTTTCCTGATCTGCTCCCAGGCATATGCCCCCAACTTATTGATGATGTATGTGAGTGAGCCAGTTGCTGTGGTTCCTTGGAAAGACAGCTCCTTTCTATCCTTAATTGGCCCAGCCCTTTCTTGTTTGGGTGTGCTGAGGTTTGACCCTAATTATGGGTCTGGTGGCCAGGAAGGGGTTTGGGACAGATAATGAGAAGGGTAAGCATTGCCTAGCTAGGCACTTGCTAAGGTGAAGGCTTTTCAAGTAAGGGTGTGTGTGTGTGCAGGGGGAGGCTCTATCTTCCAACAATGGAAAATGGGCCTTCACTGCAAATTTGGAGAGTTCAAGGAAATCTGGGGGCATCAAGGTTCTCAAGTGCATCTACCCAGATAGCCCCATTCCATTTCTCAGCACTCACTTCTTCCTCATGGAGGGTTGATTTGGTCTGGGAGATTGGCTTTTGCAGGGAATCCAGGCTTCTTTCAAGTTCTGCCATTCTTATAGTTAAGTCTTCAAGCCACAGGGTCACTATAAAAACTGCAAAGAGTTTTCTTCTTTTGCTTTAAATTGCTATTTAATAGATCTGCCAACAGATCTATTGATCAATAGATCACTTCCTCTCTTTGTTAAATCAGTTCCCCAGTCCTTATAGTTACTATTTTCCTCATACCTTCCAAACACCTGTCTCATTGCAGCAGTTCACGTAACTCTTTCCACTTGTATCTCATCCCAGTTCTCCACAGGTAACGGTCTTAGCAATTAGCGGGCCAGGGATTAGCCTTGTCTCCCACCAGTGATGTGGTTCTTCTTTCCATCCTGCAGCCTGGTGATCCAGCTAGAGGATCCCATATCTAGTACTGCTTCCTAGAACCATATGCCATACCAACTCTTAGACTGGATTCCTGGAAGTGGCACCTGGTGTGGGATTTCTTGTTGAGGTTGTTATTGGGAGAGTGCTCGCTGAAGAAGAGGCATGAGAGAAGCAGAAGTAGGGTAGGGGAGAAAACTAAACAAGGATGTGGCTTCCTTAGAGACTAGCTTCCCCTTGTGAAAGATCTGGAGCAGAAATTGCACCACAGAACTGGCCCCACCTGGGGTAGTGAGGCCTATCTTTGATACATGAGTGAGTACTGGCTGTGGTCTGCGTTGCATGTCCCAACTTCCCCCAAACACATACATAAAGAGCTGGCAACTCTCCATTTCTTTTTTGTTCGTTTGTTTTGTTTTGCTTTTGTTTTTGACATTGAGCCTTGCTCTGTCACCCAGGCTGGAGTGCAGTGATTCCATCTCAGCTACACTGCAACCTCTGCCTCCCGGGTTCAAGTGATTCTCCTGCCTCAGCTTCCCAAGTAGCTGGGATTACAGGCTCACACCACCGTGCCCAGTTAATTTTTGTATCTTTAGTAGAGATGGGATTTCACTATGTTGGCCAGGCTGGTCTCGAACTCCTGACCTCAAGTGATCCGCCTGCCTCAGCCTCCCAAAGTGCTGGGATTAGAGGCATGAGCCACCATGCCTGGCCTCTTCATTGTTATTATCAGCCAACACACACACACTTAGCGGATGGGTGCTCCAGGAGTAAAGACGGCAAACAACATCTAATTATAGCTGTTATTATCCATTATAACTAATATTATCAAAAGGCAGTTCATATTTTTGCAGCTGGAAAAAGTTTCCCTTTAATGGTGGCTGTGCAACTGGTGCTATATTTTTTCTCCTACAAAAGGCTATGTTTTCCTTAGTGTTCACCTGTAAAATTAAGTAGAAAAGCCTATTAATTTGAAGGGAAAATGCAAGTGAATTTATTAATGAAGTGTTAACAAAAAAGTTTATTGTAGCAAGGTTCTCTTCTCATTCCCTACAAGGCCTCCTAACACATACTCACATACATTTCTCCCCTAAGAATGTCTGTCTGTTGGTTTCTGAGGTAAGAACACTGTTTTATTTTTTTTGTCTGCTGTAATTGAAGCGAGTTTCCAAGTTGGTGAATTAATCCACTGTGCCCTGCTTACAACTAACTCGCTAAGAAGGATACAATACCATATTACACATGCACAAAGATATATACTTTAATATGTGAACGAGAATTAATTAACGCTTTGTGTAGAAAAATCCATTTTGCCTCAATATGTAAGCACCTGAGAAATGTGTTTCTCTGAAAGCTTCTGGGAAACTGCTAGAGTGAGCTATTGAACTGCAAATGTAAATCTACTTATAATTTATAAGCAAATAAGCCTCAGGCATGTTTTTATAGTTTCAGCCTTCTCTGGCTAGTCCTCACAGCAGAAAAGAAAAGAAGTACTTTTTGAAGGTAACTCTAAATTTCTTCCCTCATTCGGTATACGTGAAGGAATTTGGGGAAATTTTGCATTTAGTGGAAACCCATTTATAAATTTTCTTGTGAAAATATTGTAACCATTGTAGCAATCTTGGGGAAAGGAAGTACTTGATCTTTGTTCAAGCCATCAGTTATGAAATATTGAAAGTGAAAGCTGCTGAGGTCTGCGGTGTAGGGGTAGTGGGCCGAAGTATCTTGTTAAAAGGGAAGGACTTACACATTTCAGCATTCATGTACATTTGTTAGACCACAAGTAAGTATAACCTTTTTTGGGGGAAAAAAATGCAATGGAGGTGAATTGTTTCCCTTGCCAGGAGACAGGATTTTTGAGTAGCTCTCTGGAGAGCAATAATGGCCCAGCATGGGTTTGATTAATCTGCAACTGGAAAGGTATTAACTTGAGGAAAGTGTTCAAGAAATATTTGGAAGTTATGGTTTCTCTGTTGGACTGCCTTGAAGATTTAGATGTCCCCCCAGGTGCTTTGTGATCAGTAAGAAATGCAGTGACTCCTGAGCTTTTGGAGGTGGGTGATGAAGGGTGATGGTGATATGTTGAAGAAAATCAGATTTTCTCTTTTTCGTCAGGAGTGGGTGGCTCAGTATGACGCATACTAGCTAACATTTACTGAGGACTGAAAATGTACCAGGCACTGTCTGAGAACTTTTCTTATTAATGAGAGAGGTACTATTGCGATCCACTTTCCACAGATAAGAAAAGAGAGACTAAGTAATTTGCCTGTGGTCACACAGCTAGTTAGTGATAAAAATCAAAACCTAGATAGTTTGACTCCAGGGCACATGCTCTTAGCTTTTTGGGGACACAACTTCCAAGGATATAACCGTAACCAGGAGAAGGAACTTGTAGGCTTATATCACACTCCAGTTACTCTGAAGCAAGGTTGTGTCCCTGCAAAGTTAAATGAGGAATTGGATTATTTTCTGATTTTTCTATCAATTCTATCTCGCAGCCCATCTATTTTGAAAAAGTCAAGTTGGTGGTTGTGGTTCCTGGGTCTTCGGTTATTGTTTTTTCAGTCTACTTTTATAAATTCTCCACTTAATTCTGAGTCTGTACCAGTTGAAAAGAACCAAAGTAGGGCGATTCAAATGAAGAAAGTAGCCTGAATCTGACTTCAAGCATGTCTTTGTATCAATGTGAATTTATAGAAGGATTTCAGTGAGACATATGTAACTTTAGCTGGGAGAAAGGGTTGGAGTGATTATGACCCTCAAAGATCAGCTGGAGATGCAGGAACTAAGAGTGGAAGGCCAGTGACTTGGCCAAGATCATGCAGAATGGCTCAGAGAAGGCTTTAAAGGGAGGCTAGTGCAGGCGCTGCCTGGAACAGGGCTCTTTCCTCAGCGTGCCCTTTAAATGGAAGACTCGGCTATCAGGCCACACTTGACAAATCACAGTGAAAAGCAACAGCTCTGGTGACAAGGTGTTTACTGACGAAGAGACAAACTCAAATGGAAAAATGTTCTTCTCGGAACTCCCCTGGGCCCTTCAGCCATAGAGCGTCCTCTGGGGAAGAATACATTTGGCTCAAGTTCACCCTGGTAGAAAAGATGTCGGGCAATGAGGTGGTGGGGGGCTGGCTGGAAGGGTGATAATGACAAGTTGGCAACCAAAAACAGAGTAAATCAGATTTATGGCTTGCAAACCTAACCCAAACCACAACTGTGACGTGCCAAGGATCTCAGGGGATTTGATATTTGGGGAAATCAGGCCAATTTCTTCTTCATATGTCTAGATCTTTTGAATACATCATGCTAATATTATCCTACCTTGGATAGTCGTGAAAGTAGTTCAATGGTGATTGATTTACATATTCCAAAAGTGTTCCTATTCTAGAAATTAATTTAAAACATCACAGCTATAAGGAATAAGTATTTATGCTTCAAGTTTCCAGGCACATAGGTATTTACTGACTGAATAAATCAAGGAATGTTTGCTGTAGCCAGGACATTATGTGCCTGGTCAATCCTTTTCTATTTTGACATGGAATGAAATATTAAATTTATGATCAAAACATGTCTTTTAAATTATTGAACTAAAATTTAATTAAATAACTGTCAGTATCATTTGCATAATACTTTTTGGACTGCTCTGTACAATTTCTTTAAAGCCTCGACTAGCTTTTGTTCATAGTGTGAGAACGTGAGAGATGCCTTAAGATTTACATGCATTTAACATCCTGTACAATTAAATTTCTGCTTTTCTATTCAGCCTACCTTGTTAAATGGGGATAAAACAGTCTTGTACAAACTTAATAGGAATATTGCAGAACCAATGAGGAAATGCCCAAGGCTCTTTGATAATCTTACTTGTGTATGCCTGGTAATTATATTAATTAAAATGTCTTTTGCCAGCAGCACAGAAGAGGATTTTTAGTCTTTGAAATAAGTTGATTTTCAACCTGGCAATGTAGTTAAATTTGGATTCATTCTGAAATAGAAGTATTTTAGAGTAGGAAAAAAATGGGTCATTTTCCTCTCTAAAGGAAATCATAACTCCTTAGAGAAATGGTTGATTCTGGGTCTGCAAATGCATGCAGTGAGCTTGGGATGTCCTGTTGTGCTGAGAAGGAAGGAAGGAAGGAAGGGAGGGAGGGAGGGAGGGAGGGAGATATCCAAGACTACTGAGCACATGTCAAGAAAATGCAGAAGCTGTGTTGAAGTACTCCCACTACCAAAGGTGGGAGAATTTGAGCAGCCAAAAAAGAATAATGACTACTACTGGCTGAAATATATTGATTATATAAAATTCATAAGGTCATAAAAATAATGGAAACAAGAAAGAAAAAAGTTCTCAAGATTTGTCTGTCCCCTTTGCAGGTGGCTGGTGCATCAAATTAATGCTCTGAAAATTAGTGATTCAAGTAAAAAAAATTAAGGATTTCTCTATCCTGTCTGTATAAATTGTATCTCAGGATGCCCAAATTACCTTAGTGGTTAAAGAATGATTTTTTATAGCAAAATATATTTAGTTATTACATGTGGAAGAAATGACCAAATTATAAAATCTCAGTTTTTCATCCCCCAAAGAAATGAATGATTCAGGCAATTGTTATCAAAATGGATGCAAAGGCTGGGCATGGTAGCTCATGTCTGTAATCTCAGCATTTTGGGAGGCTGAGATGGGCAGATCACTAAAGGTCAGGAGTTTGAGACCAGTGTGGCCAACAGGGTAAAATCCTGTCTCTACTAAAATACAAAAATTAGCCAGGCGTGGTGGCGGGAATCTGTAGTCCCAACTACTCAGGAGGTTGAGGCAGGAGAATTGCTTGAACCTGGGAGATGGAGGTTGCAGTGAGCTGAGATTGCACCATTACACTCCAGGCTGAACAACAGAGCAAGACTGTCTCAAACAAACAAACAAACAAACAAGGGATGCTGAAAGGATTAAGTGAAACATTTATAGGAAACTGGATATTTGAAAGGTGTCAGGGTACTCATCCACAGTAGAAGGGAGAAAGTCAGCATTATAATTAGGAGATTGCTGTCTGCACCACCCGATCAATCCTAGCCTCTCTAAAAGTAGGATACCCAGACATCATGTGCCTCCTGGGAGAAGCAATATGAAGTTGACAGCACCACCTAAAATATTCTTGCAAAAATCTTAAGCCTGAGTCTCATTAAGTTTTGTAGGCAATACTAGGGACAGAGTGAATTAACTAAATGATGCCACAAGCTAACAATTAGAAAAGTCCAGAATGTGGGACATTCCATAGGACCATTGACTCTGTTTCCTTAATAAATCTCTTGGCTTAGACGAAAAAGCAGGGAGGACTTCTCTGTAAAAAGACATTTTGAAGATAATCAGGAAAATTTAAAAAAAAAACAACAAAAAAACAGGGTATTAGATGATAGCAGGAAATTATTGCAAATTTTGCTAGGAGTCATCAATATTGTGGTTATGGAGAAAATGTCTTATTTTTTAGCAATGCTTATTGAAGTATTCAAGAGTAAAATCTCATAATTCCTGGGCTTTGCTTTAAAACAAATATGATAAATATGGCAAAATATTAAAATATTAATAAATGTTAATCTAGGTGCTGGAAATATGGGGGCTAATTACATTATTCTCTCTCCTTTTTTTTTTTTTTTTTTTAATTTTTTTGAGACAGGGTCTCATCTGTCACCCAGACTGGAGTGCAGTGGCACAAACATAGCTCACCACAGCCTCAACCTCCTGGGCTCAAGAGATCCTCCCACTTCAGCCTTCTGAGTAGCTGGGACTGCGGGCGTGCACCACCATGCTTCGCTAATTTTTGTTTTTGTTTTAGTTTTGTAGAATTGGGGGTTTTCCATGTTGCCCAGGCTGGTCTCAAACTCCTGAATTCAAGCAATCCTCCCATGGTGGCCTCCCAAAGTCCTGGGATTACAGGTGTGAGCCACCACACCTGGTCTCTTTAGTTTTATATATGTTTAAAAGTTTTCGTAATAAGAAGTTAGACACAATAAAATTACTTACAAATTAAGCTCTCAAGAGTAGTTCAAAATATAGAGAAACCTTCACACTGCTTTTAAAAATATGCAGATATGTAAATATGAGACATTTTCATAAGGACTAAAATCATTTTTTGCATGTATTAAAGGCTTTTCTTGATAAACAATGTCTATGTAATAAAAAGAAGAAAGGAGAGGTAAACAGGCTATACTATTTTATTTGTTAGGGATACTTGGCTTTATTCTACTTTCAGAGGTGGGACCTGGAAGAAGGCTGAAATCCATCAACTAGAACTACAAGTTTAAGATAAATATGCTGTTATAATTAAAATATAGTTACTGTAATATAATTGCAAAGTAATACAGAAGTATATAGTGTGCCAAAATCCTAGACAAGGAGAGTGCTTTTTTAGTGGCATTATGCTGAAATCAAATGAGGCTTATACAATTCCCATTGTTAAAGCAAAATGCATAAACTAAAACCCCAAAATGCAGTTAATCTAATTTGAATGAACAAACAGCAGTTGTGCTTCCTCAGTCCAGGTGCAGCTTCTGACAATTTACACCGTTTTCTTCCCGTGATCTCCTTACAGACATTTTTAAAGGCTTTTGTTTTGTTTTGTTTTGTTTTGTTTTGTTTTGAGACAGAGTCTCACTCTGTCACCCAGGCTGGAGTACAGTGGCAAGATCTTGGCTCACTGAAACCTCCACCTCCCGAGTTCAAGTGATTCTCCTGCTTCGGCCTCCCAAGTAGCTGGAATTACAGGCGTGTTTCACCATGTGTGGCTAATTTTCGTGTATTTTGTAAAGATGGGGTTTCACCATGTTAGCCAGACTGGTCTCTAACTCCTGACCTCAAGTGATTTGCCTGCCTCGGCCTCCCAAAGTGCTGGGGTTACAGGTGTGAGCCACCATGCCTGGCCCATTTTTAAAGGTTTATTTGTGAGTTTATTGGTGTATTAGTCGTTTCCGCACTGCTACAAAGAACTGCTCAAGACTGGGTAATATATAAAGAAAAGAGGCTTAATTGACTCACAGTTCCACATGGCTGGGGAGGTCTCAGGAAACTTACAATCATGGTGGAAGATGAAAGGGAAGCAAAGACCTTTTCCACAGGGCAGCAGGAAAGAGAGAGCTAGCGAAGGAGGAACTTGCCAAACACTTATGAAGCCATCAGATCTCGTGAGAACTCCCTATTACAAGAACAGCATGGGGAAAACTGCTCCCATGATCCAATCACCTTCCACCTGGTTCGTCCCTCAACACCTGGGGATTACAATTCAAGATGAGATTTGGGTGCAGTACAAAGCCTAAACATAATCAAACAGCAAGTGAATCGATAGGTGTACATTTGATGATGCTTCTAGTGGGTAATATTTCACTCACTACTTTTGAGTGACAAGTGCCTATTTAATTAGCTTAGAATTTTATATGTAAACTCCACAGATTTAGGGTTTGAATATACTAATCATTTGGGAATTGTCTGTTTTGAGAGTCAAGTTTATTTTACTGAAAAACCTCATAGAAAGACACACATGATCTTGACAGACTTGCCCATCAGGACCATGATAAAGGCCATTCTATTTTAAACTCAGATGTTTATGTTTGTAGTAATATCCTTCGCAATTCCAAATTGCTTTATGCAGAAACTGATATTTAAGCTCTACAATATAGAAATTCACCTCTGTCTCCCAAGGAAATTTTTTTATTACATCATTAGTACTAGAAGTGGTATTATCATGAAAAATGATCTTTAGGACAGATTAAAAATATATTACTCAAATAGCAGACACTTGGGTGAAACTTTTTTCTTTCTTTCAAAAGCCTTGGCTAATTAATCATTAATGAGTATTAGAAACAGCAAACAAAAAACAAACTACAATGAATATGTCAAAATATATTTTACATTTTCCCTAATAGGGGCATAGTTTTCTACCTAGCACCTCATTCTCTGTTAGTCTGGGAAAGATGTTTGTTTATAGTTTCATTTGTAGTTTGTGTTATAATAATAAGACAGAGAAGCTCCACAGGTAAATTTCTGTAGTATCAAAGTGAAGAATAAATAGAGGCTTATGAGTAGACCAACCAGAAAAAAGAAATTAAGAAGTAACACAATAGTAGTAGTAGTAGTAATACTACATTAAGCAATTACTATGCTTAATGTAGCTAACATTAAGCATAGTAATTAATTGCATTAATTGCTTAGCTAACATTAAGCAATTACTATGTACCAAGTAACTATGCTGCTATGGTTTGAATGTGTCCCGTAAAGTTCATGTGTTGGAAACTTAACCCCTAATGAAACAGTATTGGAAGATGGAAGCTTGAATAGGTGATTAGGCCATGAGGGTTTCGCCCTTATGAATGGATTAGTGTTATTATTGTGGGAGTGGGTTAGTTATCCAGAGAGTGAGTTTCTGATAGAAGGATGAGTTCTGCCCACTTCTCTCTCTCCTTCGTACCCCCCACCTCTCTCTCTCTCTGTTACCTTTCCACCTTCTACCATGGGATAATGCAGCAAGAAGCCCTTGCCAGATGCAGGTCCCTTGACCTTGGACTTCCCAGCCTCTAGAACTATAGGAAGTAAATCTCCATTTTTTATAAATGATCCAGTATTAGATGTTCTGTTACAGCAGCACAAAATGTATTAAGAGATATGCTAAGGGCTTTACAAGTATTATTTAATTTAATCATCATAACTCTACACAGTAGGTACTATTTATTTATTATTTATTTATTTATTTGTTTGAGACAGAGTCTTGTTCTTCTCGCCCAGTCTGGAGTGCAGTGGCGCGATCTCGGCTCACTGTAGCCTCTGCCTCCTGGGTTCAAGAGATTCTCCTGCCTCAGCCTCCCGAATAGCTGGGATTACAGGTCCCTGCCACCACAGCCAGATACTTTTTGTACTTTTAGTAGAGATGGGGTTTCACCATGTTGGCCAGGCTGGTCTCGAACTCCTGACTTCAGGTGATCCACCCGCCTTGGCCTCCCAAAGTGCTGGGATTACAGGCGTGAGCCACCACGCCTGGCCTGCAGTAGGTATCATTATTATTGCATACATGAGGAAACTGAGACACAGAAGGGGCAAATAACCATCCCCAAGCAGATGGCAGTTAAACTCCAGAGCCTATGTTCTGAAGTCTTAGACAAGAACTTTTGCTAATCACAGTCACAATATTACAGAAGATTGTAAAATTTCCAGTGGAATAAGCAAAGAGTCATAATCCAATGGGTCAAAACACAGTTCTGCCTGTTTAAAAGTAGAAAATGGAAAATCACAAGGAATTTCTCAACACACACACAGACACTCATGCAGACATACACACTAAACACACAGACATGTGGAGAAGATAGAGATCTATTACGGTCCCTACAACCATATGCTAAAATGTATTTATTCTTTCGACAAATATTTAGCCTTCTACAGGGGCCTGGAATTTCAGGAGAGAATAGACAAACTTGATTCCAATCCTACAGAGCTTGTAATCTGTAGAAGAAGACAGATGTTGAATAGACAGTACACAAATAACTAGGTATATATTTACTGGGGTCAAAGTCTCATGAGTTTGAAAAGCACAGTGCTCTGACAACATATCAGGGAGCCCCAGCCTGCACTTCCCGGGAAGAGGAAGTGGGCACGTGTATAGCCATGAATCAGAAGTGGAGAAAATCCACGTAATTATTGTGATTTTCTGCAGTTTGATCTTTCAATTCAAAAAACTGATTTTCACAGGAAAGGCAAGGACTTGTGTTGTTTTAAGTATTTTTGTACTTTGTTATTTCTTTACATATGTAGCATGGTGGCTAGGTTGAATTTTAGTGGCTTTCAGGGACGTCCGCGCCTGTGGTGGGGCAGGTAACGGGGAGCCTTCAGGAGATCTAGGGCTTCTAGAAAAGGGACTCACTTCTGCTGGGCCCAGATATGTCTGAGCAGGTCCGGGAAGCTGGTGTGGTGGCCACAGGTCTATTTGCAGTGGGGCTGAGGATGTTCCAGAAAGGGCATTCCTCCATGGGAAAGAAGGTAATAGGTCTGATGAGTTCAAAACCTGAGGGAAGCTTTGACCCATGCAGGGGAGGAAGTCGAGATTCTGCCGCAGCACAGTGGCCATTCCACGAATCTTTCCCCCGGCCCCCTGTATGCATGCTGGCTCTTGAGTCGAGGGGGGTCAGCTTTCTCCCACAGAATGTATAATTAAGAGAAAAGGGGCATCTTGCCCCACTGCAGAGCAGAGGAACCGTTGCCTTTCTGGGAGAAGGGGGATGCCTGCTGAGACTTGCTGAACCTGGCTGTGCACAGCGATTTCAGGGCCCATTGGAGAGATGCAACAGCAGCTGCGCCTGGCAGGGGTGGGAGGCTGGGAGGTGGGGTGTGGGTGACCACGTAAAAGAAATGCCGGGTAGAGGCTGCAAGACTTAATCTGGCAATTTCCAGAATTAGATGCAAGGAACTTGGCAGGAAGTCAGAGGTCCTGCATCAGTGGGAGCTACAAACCAGCACAAAAAAAAAAAAAAAAAAAAAAAAAAAAAAGAAAGAAAGAAAAAATTAAATTGTCTCTGTAAACTGAGGGGTCCTAGGGAAACTTAGGTTAGATGTAAATGAACAAATGAGTTGGTATGGCGGCCTAAGTCTATTGGAAAGCTCAGTAGGTTTATTTATGTTCTATCGATTTCATTATTCTAAAACTAAGTTGAAATTAGAACTACTTCTAATTCAGAAAAAGGGCTTGTTTTGCAAAAAAGCTCTGGTGTTTTATAGTAACTCATATATAACTATGAGCAGTAGAGGATGCAGGAATAGTGAACCCTGTTTTTCTTTTCTTCGTAGAGAGATCTTAACAGCCTTAGCAAATACTCACTGGAGTTTTCACAAATAAAACATAGCAGAGAAATACCCAGGGGGATAGGTTTTCCCTCTAGTATGAAAGGAATTAGTGTAGTCAATAGAGAAGGAAGCTGTGTGTGAAACCCCAGAGTGTAGCACAGGGTTTTCACCCAGGGAAGGGGGGGCTGAAAATACCAAAGATGACAGAATCCAGTGGTGAGACGGTGGCGTGTCAGGAGCGCTCTGTGTTATGTGTTTAACCCTTAGGCTGCCATGGTGCTGTCATAGTGTGTGTGTATGATTTTCCCCAAATAAATACATACTCGGTGATACATAATAAGGCAAAATCCCAAAGGTTCCTTCCTTCAACTATTATACAGATGAAAACAATGAAAAGCAGTTAAACATAAAATGGACATAGGTTAGGCGTGGTGGCTGATGCCTGTAATCCCAACACTTTGGGAGGCCAAGGTGGGAGGATAGCTTGAGCCTAGGAGTTTGAGACCAGCCTAGGCAATATAAGGAGACCGGTCTCTACAGATAACAAAAAATTAGCTGGGCATAGTGGTGTGTGCCTGTGGTCCCAGCTACTCGAGAGGCTGAGGTTGCAGGGAAACGTGATCGCGCCACTGCCATCCAGTCTAGGCGACAGTGAGACCTGGTCTCAAAAAAGAAATAATAAACAAGCAAAATGGATATAAAAAATATAAAAGGGATAAAATAGGATAATTAGGTAACAGTCTCTTTTATTTCAGTAGCGTCCAATCTTTCCTGACCTAGAGCTTCTGGTCTTGCCTGGAGTCCTTTGCTACAGTCAGAGGGCACATGTGTAATTCTGGACGTGTGTGTATCTAGTTTTGTGAGGCTGGGGGGACACAATGTAGCCTGTCCTCCTCCACACACACACTGTGGAAGTCCCTGCACTCAGCTGGGTCTCCCAATTTGGTCTCAGGGAGCAGTGTGTGGTAATAACCGAGACGGTGTTCCAGACCTACCAAGGTTGGAGATTAATCAGCTACAGACCAACCAGTGGGGAGCTGTTTCAGTTATTTTAACTGTATTTGTCTTGCCCATTGATTTAGAACACCCACCTACATTCATTTATTCTAAAAAAAAAAAAAAAAAAAAAGCCAGCCAGGAGTGGTTACATTCCCAAAATATTAGTATTGTGAGCCCATTTTTGTTCTTTTGTAGGAACATGCTCTATTACATCTTGGTCTTGGAGTTCCGTAAGTACAGCATTTTTGTTGGCTAGACAGTGACCTACTTGTATGTTTTAATGCTTGTTTTATTCATTTCTGAATTAAAGAAATTAATTTTGAGACATGTAACAGAAGCTACATGATGGTACTGTCATCTGTGTCAGGTTTCTGGGACTTTGGTAACAAAACAGGAACGCTCCCTGAAGTCTGATTTTCCTCCTCCTCCCCATCCCTTTTTGAAATTAATAAAAACACTTTGTGTGCAGGATGGGTTTTTTCCCCATTTGACCCTAAGTTAAGAAAATACATTAAATAGATTGCAAAGTTCCATTTTAACAACTCTGAGATGTGAAAAAAGAGGCAATAATTTGGCCATGAGAAACCTGCACAAATAACGGTTTCTTGGGTTTTAAATATAAACGCCATAGGGACATTGCTTTTGTACACATTGTAACGATGCGCCAAAAAGTCATGAAGAATGACAAACTAGTTCACCTATCAAATATGCAATAGAACTTTCCAGAACACTAGAATTTGAAGGCTAGATTATTTAGGGATCGGGGAGTGGATGAATTGGATTACTCCTGCTAGTAGCTGGCAGGCGTGTGAGTAACTTACTGCATCATTAACTAAGAAGGAGGTGCTGTACCCATTATTTTCCCTAGCATATATTTCACCCTGAGACGCTCTGTCCAATGACATGGCAAAGGTCAGTACCAAGTATTAGCATTTTATTCATTTATACTCTCATTCTTTTCAAAAGATTGAATGGCTGCAGCAAAATCCAGCTAAGATGATGTCCAAATCTCATTCCTTCCACTTCTGTAACACTGGATCTAACAAGCACATTTTCCTCATCTATAAAAATAGAGATTCAATTTAGACTGTCTGCCCCATTAAGGCTGCTCTGGTGGCCAGGCACGGTGGCTCACGCCTGTAATCCAGCACTTTGGGAGGCCGAGGCAGGCGGATCACAAGGTCAGGAGTTTGAGACCAGCCTGACCAACATGGAACCCTGTCTCTACTAAAAATACAAAAATTAGCCAGGCATGGTTGTGTGTCCCTGTAATCCCAGCTACTCAGAAGGCTGAGGCAAAAGAATCGCTTGAACCCGGGAGGCAGAGGTTACAGTGAGCTGAGATCTTGCCACTGCACTCCAGCCTGGGGGACAGAGCCAGACTCCATCTCAAAACAACAACAACAACAACAACAACAACAACAACAACAACAAAAAACACTGCTCTGGTGAACCAACAGAGGTAGAAAGCATGTGAATTGTAAAATGCTCTATCAATGAATGAAAGGCATTACTGAAGGGCTGGACATCTTATGGACATTTAGTCAGTAGTAGTTGAGGGCTACAGCATCTTTGGGCTCTACTAGAAAGTGAGGAGTTTTAGTGACTCATCTCTGTGCCCCGAGCCTATGGGTGTAAAGGGTAGAAATGGCATTTCTGAATATTTGAGGAACCCTCAGTGTCCTAGATGTCCCATTTAAATTGCCCAGAGTAAGAGAGAAAACAGAAACACAGTTTGATTTTAAATCAAAAGTTATGATTTTATTTTTAATTTTAATACACCAGGAAAAAATATTTTTTTTAATGTCGTGAAATAAGCACTTGAAATTAACAACTTCAACATTGCTGTGATTTGCTCTGTGAGACTTATATGGGTGGGCTTCCATATGAACATAGGCTCTGAGGTCCCCAAGAAGCTGAATCTTCCAGTGGTTTTCAAGATAGCAGCAAGCAACCTCCTGCCTCAATATGCCCAGACAGGCAGACCTGTTTGAAACGAATATGACCAGGGAGGACTCTTAGGCTACTTCTGTGACCTTCTTGGTTTTTGTCGATTGAAATAAAGTCTCAAGTGCTACTAAGCATTGGGAAAGTAACAGCATTTAAATACCAACGTGAGTCAGAACCCTTCACGTCCGGCCCGAATGGGTTATAAATGTGGCTTGACCCCGACTTATGGGACCAGTTCTTAATTTAACCAGTTACTTCAGAAGAGGTTATTACGATGCAGTTGTGGGTTTGGACGTCCAGTGAAATATATCTTACCGTGAGACTTTTGCCTGCCCAGCCTAAAATCAAAGTGCCATTTTTGAGATCTCCCAAGCCCCACTTGGGAGCAGATGGAATGTGCTCCCACTGTCCATCTAACTTCTAGAACAACTTCCACATCACTTCCTTTAAAAAGTGTCATTCAGGAGGAAGGGAAGCCTGAGAATTCTCCCCTGCCGTCTGTGAGCCCTGAATTGTCAAAGTCTCTGAGGATGAGGAAAATAACTTGATGATTCAACAGGTTTGTGTATGTTCTTCAATGCTCTGTGCAGGTGCACTCTACTGGCCTCTTCAGCCATGAGTTGTGCCATATGGCTCCCAGATGTTTATAACTGGAGTCTGCCACAGCAGCATTCAAGAAAATGCTGTGACTGCACTGACACTTGTTTTGTGTAAGTCTTGGATACCAGCATACAGAGGCTGTTGGCTCATTGGCACACTGGGACCTACCCCTTCATACTGATTGTCGGAACAAAATAGGGCATTGTGATTTCATCAGCTCTCACTTTAATGTGTATACACCACTGGCCAACTGTGGTGGTGGATCTTGGCAGAGTCTCTTCCTGATGGCAATGAGTCTGAGGCACAAAGAATCAGGTGTTGTATAGAAAAGAGACAGAATAACGTTTTAAAAGCTGTGGGAGACAATGACTCACAGCACGAACATAGGCCTTACAATCGTCCTAAATTGAGAGCAAGGTATTTATTACCGAAAACAGAGACTAGAGAAAGACATTACATTTGATTACTGGGACGTTCTGGGCGCTCATAAAACTTTGACATGACATTATTTTTCACAATGGAAACTTTTAAGGAAATAAGTGTCTACAAGAGGTGGACATGGACCATGCTTATACAACTTAAAGCTCTGAACTCTGAGAGGCAGAGTCTATTTGTTCTCCATTCTCCTCATAGCCTCTTGAATCAGACCTTGGCCAATCCAGTTACTCTGTTAAAGAATCATTAAGCAAACCACCCCCCCACACCAAAAAAAAAAAAAAAAAAAAACCTCAGAATATACCCTAGCTGCCTCAGTTG
Organism: Rhinopithecus roxellana; assembly: GCF_007565055.1. NCBI lineage: Eukaryota > Metazoa > Chordata > Mammalia > Primates > Cercopithecidae > Rhinopithecus > Rhinopithecus roxellana. The sequence continues at coordinate 22,430,227 of NC_044550.1, forward strand.
TGTGACACACACATGGTCTCTGAGTAGAGGCTGTACTCTCAGAATAAAGAAAAAATAGTAACCTGAGCATCTTGTCTCTCCCAGGTAATTCAGAATCTGGGACTATGGCCAGACTTCTGAAACATTCTATTCTAGCATCACTCTACTCCAGGAGCTTTGTTACTCTGATGTGACAGGCTTTACCTTATGAAGATGCTACATCTGATTAAAAAAGACATTCTGGGCCAGGCACGGTGGCTCACGCCTATAATCTCAGCACTTTGGGAGACCAAGGCGGGTGGATCACTTGAGGTCAGGAGTTTGAGACCAGCCTGGCCAACATGGTGAAACACTGTCTCTACTAAAAATACAAAAATTAGCTGGGCGTGGTGGTGGGCACCTGTAACCTCAGCTACTTGGGAGGCTGAGGCAGGAGAATTGCTGGAACCCGGGAGGCGGAGGTTGCAGTGAGTCAAGATCGCGCCACTGCACTCCAGCCTGGGCAACAAGAGCAAAACTCTGTCTCAAAAACAAAAGAAAGGAAGAAAGAAAAGAAGACATTCCATGAGTCTCTTTCTGTTCTCCTAGGTTCCCACTGTCTTTCCCATCAGTTCTACAAAACCCACTCATATGAACTTTCTAACTCAGTTCAGATACATTAGTCTCTTTTCTAATCAGTATTTTTTTTCTTTTTTATTTATTTATTTATTTTTATTATACTTCAAGTTCTAGGGTACATGTGCATAACGTGCAGGTTTGTTACATATGTATACTTGTGCCATGTTGGTGTGCTGCACCCATCAACTAATCAGTTTCTTTATGTAAGCAGAGAGGTGGAGAAGCGAGGGGATATAATCAAGCCTTTCTTTTCCCTCTAGCAATGTACATGTACAGCATTACCTCTTCTCCCTTTACTTTTGTAGTGGAGCCAAATTAGAAGGATGGGAGTAAGTGACTTTGAAGAACAACCTCAATCGTGGTTTTAATTTGGTACTTTGGCCTTCCGTTAGATGTAATATGGTAGTTACTCTTTTCCCATAAGCAACACTAGAAGGCCACATAAACCCCCTGCTTTATGAATAGAGCACTTCTCACTAGAACTTCATTGCAAACTCATGGGCTTGGGTTGATGCTCAGACCTAGTGTATGAAATTGTGTGTGTGTGAAATAAAGGATTTTTTAAGTCCAAGAACAATGTTTTCACCATAGTAGGATTGGGATGCAGTGGAAAATCTTCAATAGAAAGATAATCTATTGCAGCATAGTGGGGCAGCTATAAAAACCTGCCTGCCCAAGTTTTTCTGGAATGTTAACTGACAGCAGGATTATCTATGTGGCAGTCAATTCTCTGGTAGGTTTCAGATTTGTCATGGGCCAGTGATCCAGCCTCATATCTTGATATGATTAAAGCAGCTAAGCTGAGATGTTAAAAACAGTGCATTGAACCTATACTACCAAAATTTCGTTTTTTTTTTTTTTTAAATGTGGCTTTTTTCCTCCCATGATAAACATTGAAAATGCCTTTAGATATATTTAGCTAATTTTGAAACTATTAAGACACTCACCCTGTAAACAAAAATTTCAAGTTATTTTACAGGTAAAGACAAACATGAACCTAATACCAAGATGAAAGTGCTTTGGAAGCATCATTTAGAGTCTTTTTAAGGTTTATGCTCACTTCCGTATTCTAAGCTGCATTAAGAGATCTGTAATAAATCACTGAATTAAATAATTAAATCAGCCAGATGAGCCTCCAATGGGTCTTTCAATTAAACTCAAGTCAATTGTTATGTGGCCTTCTCCTCATTTTAATTATTCTCATTTTCTGTTATAAGGAAAAAAGGCTTATTGCACGGTATCATGTATTTGCGAAGCTCAAAATAACATTTGCATCCTAAGCATCTATTAGTTCTTATAACAGGACCTGTCTTTTCAGCTCATGTCAGATTTTGCATAATTTATAATACATTCCTCCATCAATCGTATCTCATCTATGAACCAACTTCAAGACATTATAGACCGCTCACAATCATTTAACACAGATGTAACAGCTTTCCTCCCCTGTGCTGCCCCCCTCACCCATTTCTTCCAGTCATGACTTGGTTTGCATGGATTCTTTGTTCACTGCTCAAACCATTCACACAGAATGGAATAAAACTTTATTCTTTTTAAATTCCACACATAAACGAGATGCCGAAAAAGCCCTTGCCATCTTTGACAGAAAAGCAGAGCAGCTGTTTCATGAACGACAGCACAATTAAAGCTAAAATAATAGAAAAATAATTTGAAAAAATCCCTTTTACTGTACACTCTCAAAGCAAGAAAGAGAAACAACAGTTTTGTGTGTTTTTTTTTCTGCTAGCCAGAAAATGTGTTTTTATTCATTTGGGCTTTGAAGTTCAGTGTACCCCACGTGTGTGTATGTGTGGCTATGTGCGTGGAATCTATGCAGTGTAGAAGCCCCTAATCTTTTCATCTAGTTTGCCTAATCATTAAGCTACTTAACCAATTATAACACTATTATGTCACATTGAACCACTTTACATAATTGCTTCCTTGAAATACTAGGAACATTGACACATGTATTTGGCTTGTAAAGGCTTGTATTACAGATAATATTATCCTTTTTTTTTTTTTTTTTTAAAGAATATGGCTCTTAATAAATTGATTTTGAGTTCCAGAGCAAAAGTCCCTTCTAAAACATTTCTGAAGCTGACTTGAAGCAGGGTGAATATCTTCTGATTTGGCCAAAGATATGACAAGTGTTTCATATCACTTAAAATTTGAGGGATAAGTGTATAGGGGGCCCTTTGTTGTCAACTGTTTTCAGCCAAACTTGCCTTGAAGTTTGTTGTAGTATTGCCACTCAGCCAGCAGAGGGCACTTTACACACCTCTACATTGCTTGGGGAGCAAATGCAGATGATGCAGAAACACAGTGTTCCCCCAATATCAGGAACAGCCCTGTGATTTCCTTTTGGAATTCACATCGAAAATATACGCTGTACTATGTTTCATTTGGAAAGTTATGAGTGTGTGTGAAGTCAAACAGGGAGGGGCATACACACCGTCTGTCTCTCGAACTGATCTTCGAATCACCTCTTTTCCCACTGCCTTTCTCCCTTTTCTAGCTCACTGTGGTCCTGGGCCGGGCCTTTTTACGAATACTACACAACCTGTTTTCACATTGTTTGGTCAAGTGTTTATCTTTTCGATTCTGTATTTACTCTTCTGTTCAAAAGCCCGGGGCAACTGAACAAAAGGATAATGCTTCATATCTCATTTAAGAGTGAAAATTACAGTTCAACTCTCAGAAATGCTCTGGGATGGAGCTGCCCCCATGGGACCTGGGCTGCACTGTTTCCATCCTCCCAGGAAGAACCTTGGGGAAGTATTTGCTCCCTTTGGTTTTGGCAAACTCACTAGCCCGAGGCTATGCAGTGAAGATGAAGTTAGTTGAAATATAGTTGTTTACATCTGTTTTCATAAGGATGATTAAGACATCTTTTCTCATGGGAGTTACAGCAGCTGACATTTCTTAAAAAGGCTTTAGTTTCTACAAAAGCATTATTGTTCTAGACATACACCCTGTGTCTCTTTCCTTTTTATCTTTTCTATTGGCTCCAGTTTAGTGTCCATAAAGTTAGAAAGGATTGTGTGTGTGTGTGCTCGCACAGTTTCTAGAGTAAAAATCTTTCATCTTAGAGAAATGTGACACTTAGTAAATACATTTTTTTCCTATGTGTTAATAGCCTTTGTTTGCCTTTGATTAGTCTCCTCTGCCTCTGGCTTGCTTTTGTTCTCCCTTGTCCTAGAGTTGACAGATAAAGAGGGAATGGGGTCTTCCAGCAGCAGTGCTTGGAGATGGAGGTGCACTCAGTGAGTCCTCACCCTAAAAGGATCATAAACTTACTGGGTTAAATCAACCTAATTATCCCTAAGCTGCCTTGGGTTTTGTGTTTGCTCATGTTTTGTTTTGTTTTAGCTGCACCATGTGTGATTCCTTGTGCCATTTTCTTTTGTCTATTATTTTTCTTGATGACCCTGAGCTATGGCTTCCTCCTCAGTTCCAACACTATTCAGCTTTCGTTGTTTTCCTCATTTTGCCGATGTAGGCCTCAAAGAAGAAATGGCAGAAGAGCACAAGGTAGCTGAGGTACATGAGTGAGGACCAGAAGATGTTCTGAAAGTGAGAGTAACACTGGTCATGCTGCATCCAGTAGAAGACCAGGTAGTTAACCACACAGCCCATCAGCATCTGAGTGATCTGGGACAAGGTGATGAACATGGCAAACTTCCGGGAGACTCGGAAACCTGCCGCCCGCAAGGCATAGTAAGAGTACATCACGGCGTGCACACCATAGTTCATAGTCATGAACCAACCTCCCCCGGCAACCATGTCTTTGTAGGAGTACCAAGAGTACAGGAGCACAGTGATGTGGTGATACCAGTGCAGGAAGATCAGCTTCTGCTTCCTCAGAATAATGAATATTGTATCTCCTGAAAGACAAAGGGGAAGAAGGTACGTGAGATCTTTGACCACCAATAATGATGACTTACAGTTTTGTAAGAGGGTAGACATCCTGACCTAGGACTGGAGGGTTACATGGACGGGATTAGAACCCAGGACTGGTACTTACTAGCTCTGTGACCCTGGACAAGTTACTTGTCCTCACTATTTCTAGTTTCCTCCTCTATACAAATGGTGATAATTTAAAAGAGTAGCATGGAATTGCCTGAGGATTAAGTAGGATAATGAGCATGGCCCTCTTCACACACAGTAGGCAAGCAGCAAATGTTTCTTTCAAGGTATTTCACACAAAATCTTATCCATCATTGATCTGGAAGGGTCATTAACAACTATGTTGCCAACTCCCAACTCAACTATACATCTTAGGAAGTATCACCTGGAGGGGACTGGTGACTTGTCTTAGATCATTTATCAATCAAAAGAAACAGACTGGAACTCAGGTGCCCAGCAAAATGTTCTAAGGCCTCTCTAAAGTAGTAAAACCATAATTTTTCTTTGGTACATGACAAAAGGTACCCCTCAAACATGTATCTTTGTGAGCTCCCTGTAAATTACGAAGCCTTGCCAAATGGCAGTGAGAAAAGTAAAATCTAAACAAAAGACAGAAAAGGGGGGACAAAAGTCCTCTTCTATACACATTCGCTGACAAGGGTAATAGGAATATTTTATACCAGTGAATCAAGTGACGAGAAATTGAAAATAACAGTTTTCATTTTATAGAATTAACTGAAAAGCTTTCCAGGATCTATCAAAATTTTGTCTAACAATATCCCTTTGAAGGAAAAGACCATAGCTTCTGAGGCAGGGAATTTATATTATGAAAGCTAGAATTATGCTGAGGTGGGTAGATGCTATGTATCTGCAATGCTTCACTGAAAAGTCTCAGGGCTCTGAAAATAGACTGTAGAACATTGATGTAAAATTGGATGAAGAGCAAGCCCAGTGAAAAATACACCCAATTACATTATCGAGTAAGAGAATAAGGGAAGATACACTAGGATGTGGGTCAGAAACAGGCTAATGCAGGTGAATGCGTCTTTCTCCTTCCTATCTCTGTGGTTATGAGACATGGGAAAAATTGACATCCTTCATGACGTTTGGTGAACTCGAACCTGGCTTCTTTTTGTGTAAAAACAAGAGTTAGAAGATTCTTTTAATTTTTTATTTGTTTTTGAGATAGGGTCTCGCCCTGTCACCTACATGCCATCACAGCTCACTGAAGACTTGATCTTCTGGGCTCAAATGATCCTCCCACTGCAGCTTCAGGAGTAGCTAGGACTGCAGGCACGTGCCACCAAGCCCAGCTGATTAAAAAAAACTTTTTTAGTAGAGATGAGGTCTTGAACTCCTGAGCTCAAGCTATCTGCTGGCCTCGGCCTCCTAAAGTGCTGGGACTATAGGTGTGAGCCACCGTGCCTGGCCCTGGATCTTCTTCTTCTTCTGATATTTAATTAAGTGCAAAAAAAGCTAGTACTTATTCCTGCCTTATCCCTCATGTACTTCACAGATGGCCTAAAACGCTTGCACCAGGCAAGGTCAAAGCATGCTGGGCTATGGGGAAAGACTTCTAAGGTTTTAATGACAGTGGCTGGAAGGATACAGATGGTGCCCCGTTCCATTCATTAGGAGAGCTATTAGTTTATTTTCCTACTAAACTGTTAAACAGTATTATTTCTTATTTGTTTACAATAGAAAAAGAAAGCTGGCTGGGTGCTGTGGCTCACGCCTGTCATCCCAGCACTTTGGGAGGCCGAGGCCGGGGGTGGGGGGGATGATCACTTGAGGTCAGGAGTTCGAGACCAGCCTGGCCAACATGGTGAAACCCCATCTCTACTAAAAATATAAAAATTAGGTTGGCATGGTGGCTCACACCTGTAATACCAGCACTTTGGGAGCCCGAGGTGGGCAGATCACGACGTCAGGAGATTGAGACCGTCCTGGCTAACATGGTGAAACCCTGTATCTACTGTAAAGCAAAAAAAAAAAAGAAAAAAGAAAAAAAAAAGTAGCCAAGTGTGGTGGCGGGCACCTGTTAGTCCCAGCTACTCTGGAGGCTGAGGCAGGAGAATGCCATGAACCCGGGAGGCGGAGCTTGCAGTGAGCCGAGATTGCGCCACTGCACTCCAGCCTGGGCGACAGAGTAAGACGTGAGACTCCATCTCAAAAAATAAATAAATAAATAAATAAATAAATAAATAAATAAATAAATAATAAAATAAAATAAAATAAAATAAAATAAAATAAAATAAAATAAAAAATTAGCTGAGCATAGTGGCAGCCACCTGTAATCCCAGCTACTCAGGAGTCTGAGGCAGGAGAATCACTTGAACCCGGGAGGCAGAGGTTGCAGTGAGCCGAGATCGCACCATTGCATTCCAGCCTGGGCAACAGAGCAAGAATTCCGTCTCAAAAAATAAATAAATAGGAAAGTTGTCAGTTGTCATATTTCCGAACTTACTATCAATTTTTTGTTGAAGTCATCTTCTCTCTTGCAAGATGCCTGATTTTTATGGTGTCTATAAATGTCAGGCAGGCTAACAATGATGGATGCTGATGGTAACACTCATACTTAAGGGATAAAACTGGTGTCAGGAGACCCGGCGTCTACTTCTCAGTGTTAAACTATGCTATTTTTGTGTGCCTGTCAGAGATCCACCGTTGCTGTATAACTACTACTCTGTGCCTCCAATCCCTCTGTCGACAATAACGTAGACACAATCAATTCCAGCTACCTTTGTTCATAGTGTAAAGAAGGTAGATGTCTAAGAAACCGTATATTTAAAACAAATTGAGTCATTTATAATTGAATAGATGCTTTTATGAGTCTGTTAGCATTAACTAAAATATAAATCGCCATACAATTCCAAACATATTATAATAAATTTGTCATAAAGTGATATGCATTTCATCCTAATTCTTTAGTTTAACTCTATCATCACTTTTATATTAAAATTTTATTGTCTAAAGAATGATTAAGAAAAACCATATTAGAACGGGCCAGTGTGGGATGGAAAGTGGAAGGTACAATTCTGGAGTTAAGAATGGCTTTGTGTTTCTCCTGTCTCGAGGTGAGGGTGTATCTCAGGTTTATCTGAGACACACTGGGTGTTTCTAGTTACTTTAGGGAGTGGAGTGGAGGGTAGGAGGGGAGAAAACATGTCCCAAAATTTCAATGACAAAATTAACTTAAATTTGCTTAGGAGTTTTTTCCAGAACACATATGCAGGATGGTGGGTGCAGGAATGAAACTGAGCGTCTCGCAGCAATGGCTCTGGAGCTGATCAGTAGTACCATTCAATGCTCTATCAGGGTTACTATCCCCAAGACTGCTGACCCAAACAGTAGTAGTTTCCCTCAAGCAGGGGGAAACTGGTGGGGCTCCAGAAGAGCTAACCAAGTCCACGCACGGTTTTAGATATGGCAGCTGAGATGCATCAGTCATGCCACTCTGGCAGGTACAAATTATTTTTCCTCTGGGGAAACCACATAATGTCACATTTAATTTGTCATGCGCCAGAGTCATGCCAAGTGAAGGTAATTTCAGGCTTTCCAGAAGCTATAGAGTGACCCAGAAATGTTAACTATCAGAGGAACTGTGCATTTGAGTTGGTCAATCAATCTTTCTTGTTCAAATGTCCTGTTGGCATAACGGGAAGGATGCTGGCCAAGTACTAGCAATGGGACTTTAGACTCTTCGACGTTTCAGTCATGTCATTTTAGCTACCTCCTGGCTCATGTTTTCTTTATCGTGATTTCTCTAACCTTTGGTCCAACTATTATCATGGAAGAGTCAGCTTTCAGGCAGGGCATGGTGTTCCTTATACCCAAGTGTCCCTTCTTAACTACACCTTTGCAGCTGTAGGAAAAGCAACAAGCATTTGGAAATCCCCAGGGTGTTCTTGGCCACCAAGAAACACAGAGAGGCTACTCTGTGTGTGTGGTTTGTGACACACAGCTGAGTCCCTTTTCCCAGAGCTAGCTAGAGTGTTGCTGAGTCAGAGCTTCAAAAACAATGACATGCTCAACTGAGCAAGGACCTGGGCTCACAGCAGATATTTCCAAGTTCTAACAAAACAAAATCTCAGCAGGTTTTAATATAATCCAAATAGTAGGTGCTCAAAGATTTGGCACACAAAGCAGGTTAGTGGCTCTCTTCCTCTCACTTGTTCTAGTGGCCTGAAACCCCATAATTCACTGAAATGAGCACACGGTTTTCTGCTGAAACAGAAAGTTCTTCTTGCTATTTATTAAGAGTTTAGTGAAGGGAGAGTTAGTGTGGAATGAGAAGCATTTCAGTTGGGGAAGATGCAAAAGTTCTGGAAGTTGATGGAGTGATGGTTGCTCAACAATCTGAACAGTATGTATATTTTACTGCAATTTAAAACAAGAGTTTGAGTTTGTGGGAGCTGGGGGGATACAGTTTCAGTATTGTACATGGAAGAACTGTTTTTTTCCTCACAAGATCTTTTCCTTTTGGTGCTCATAAGAGAGTCCAGAGTCTTAGAATATTGAAAGGTAAAATTTGGGACCTAAAAATAAGAAAAGTTCTAAATAATCCAAATGGGTAAATCTCTCAATAGTGGAGACAATAATAGTGGAGGCAAGATTTCCCAACTACACAAACTGCAAAGAAATTTAACCTCCAAAATACATGGGAAAAAAAAGTCATCCAGGCAAACATGTTGACTACGTAAAGACCTAGGTCTGCTTCTCTTGGAGACACTTGCACTGATTTTGGACCTGTTTTGAGTCAGCAGTTAACCTCTGAATGGCCATTGTCAGAGGAGCTCCAAAGTATTTGAAGAACAATATCCCATATTTTAAAATGTAAAAAAAAAAAAAAAAAGTATTCAGGGCATGAAAATTATCTCTAAAAAGGGTTTGAAACTGTATGAAGAATTTGTGTTACTAATTAACCTCATTAAAGAACTACGTCAAGATTAAAATATTATTTTTCCCAACACTTCAATCTCGTATTTTAACTACAGAGGGATCAATTATTGGATAATCCACGAAGGACTACTTCAAGTTATTGTGATGAATGAGTCCTTTCCAGGGAAAGGGATTATCATGCTGGCAGCACACCACTCCTGTTGACTGCAAATAGGAGACTGGACTATGGCTCCTTTGGGGCTCAAGAGGGAAAACTGTGTTTAATTACAGTGTCTGCCATGAGGCTGAGGGGAGTGGACATTTGGGCCTGGATTAAATTAAGACAGGTGATATTAAGATCATCAGCATCAATACAAAAAACTAGCCGGGCGAGGTGGCGGGCGCCTGCAGTCCCAGCTACTCGGGAGGCTGAGGCAGGAGAATGGCGGGAACCCGGGAGGCGGAGCTTGCAGTGAGCTGAGATCCGGCCACTGCACTCCAGCCTGGGCGACAGAGCGAGACTCCGTCTCAAAAAAAAAAAAAAAAAAAGATCATCAGCATCAACACAACCAAGATAGAGAATGAAAACATGAATACCTCTGGTTGCTACACTAATAGGTCTTCTCTAGGTATCCTAAAAGTCAGGAGGACAGAGAGCATAGGTCTGATTATGTCTTTAAAGGAAATTCATCACTGTAGATAGCTTGAGGTGGCATTTCAATAAATTATTCCTCCAAAAGGTAGAAAGGACTACGTTTGTTCTCAAGCACCTCAAATACAGCTGTATATAACTCAGAACACAACACAGACGAGTATTCCTTGCAGGGAAAAGGCATTTCTAGAAGAAAACACTGAGGCTGCTTCTTTGCGATCTGAGGCTTAAAGGTCAGACATATCATACCATTTCTTATTAAAAGAAAAAATTTGGGGGGAGGTAGTAAAAGGTAGAAATTGTTGAAGTGTTCAGGGGAAATCACATGTTTCATGCATTTACTACATTTCTGTAGCTGTAGTCAGGCCTTTGTCAAAAAAGATAGGGGATTAATAAGGTTACTAAATAGCATAAAAGTCAGAGGGATATATTTCTCAACTAAAATAATTCAAACTTTAATAATGTGTAAATTTATTTTAAAGAAAAAAAGCCACAGCCGGGCACAGTAGCTCATGCCTGTAATCCCAGGACTTTAGAGGCTAAGGAGGGCTGATTACCTGAGGTCAGGAGTTCGAATCCAGACTGGCCAACATGGTGAAAACCCTGTCTCTACTAAAAATACAAAAATTAGCCAGGTGCTGTGGCACACACCTATAATCTCAGCTACTCGGGAGGCTGAGGCAGGAGAATCGTTTGAACCCGGGACGCGAAGGTTGCAGTGAGCTGAGATAGCACCACTGCACTCCAGCCCAGGCAACAGAGTGACACTCTGTCTCAGGGGGGAGAAAAAGAGTCACAAAACCCTAAGAGTAAAGAATACATGCTCACATTCTCAGATCAACCCCAGTTTGAGAACAAGTGCTCTGATTCAGAAACTCTATGAATCAAAGCAAATTAAAATATTCTCATATAATTTTAAAATTCCCCGAAATACCTCTTCAGATTTTTCAGGCATTGTCTGTAAATCCAGGGTGAAAACCACTTCTTTAGCCTATGACTTCATACCTAGTGGTACCAATACCTCCTGGGGCCTGGTTCATAAAATCTGTATTGTAAAATTCCTTTTAGATAAAGTTGCCATTCTATTTCAGCCGGTACTTAACATAAATGCATTGAATGAATGACTAAATGAATCCACACTAATGCATTTTAGCCTGAGACCATTTTCATAGGCTCCGTGTGTACAGGCGTATGTGTGTCGGGGAGGCGTGCAGGCGCGCACATGCATGCGGTAGTTATCTAGTTATTTTGGACTATTTTTGTACCTCTGCCCCTCTTAGAAAAGGTTTTCAGGAAAAATTTTCTTCTGTTGTTCTTCCCTTGTTTTTGACCTGGGATGACAGTAGCTCAAACCAACTGTCATCTACTTGTAAACAGCAGGTTTCTGGCTTCCAGTGGAAGGCGGCTGGGTTGCTGGCTTGCACACATAAGACTCTTCCCATTCTATCTGAATAGACATGGGACATGAACAAGGAGCACCTTACAGAGACTGCTCATAGCTTATATTGCAGGTGGTTTGTAAGGAAAGTATAACCTCGATCTCCCTCTTTAGGAGAAACAGGTGAGGGGACAAGACATATTAGGTTGGTGCAAAAGTAATTGCGGTTTTGCCATTGAAAACCATGGCAAAAATCGCAATTGGTATCTTTTGAACTAAATATGTATAATTCTTAATTGCAGGTAAAAAAAACCCCAGAACCCCAGAGGGTGACCAGGTTTGCCTTACCAGTTTGTACCTGTACAATCTGTACCAGTTTGCTAGTATTACTCATGGATGTACTCAGAGCTTATTGTCACCACTAGATCTCTTTCTGTGTAAGTAAAGACATTTTCCTGGAAAACTGTGCCCACATCAGCTTCTTGACTTTACTATTTCTGCTAACCTGTGCCACACTTACATTCAAGACCATTAAAGAGTTGAGGGAAAAAAAATATAGAAATCTACAAATACAGCCTGTATTTTCTATTAATTTCTAGAAGGTAAATTACATTCCCCTTCCCTAAGGCCAGTCTTGATGATTAAAATCAAACACCACCAGAGCCCAACCCTTAGCATTTGTTAATGAGAACATGAGGGTCCCCAAATGAAAAGCTTAATTCCTAATCTGAATCCTAACTCTACAGATGAAAGTACGCTCAGATACGGGACTTGGAAATAGCTGTGTTGCTCTTTTTTCCCCCATATTTTAATATTAGCTCAGCTCAGTGGGCCTTTTAAAGGGGGCTGTGTACATTTTATAAGTCCCTGGAGGTATATTTTTAGTAGAGCTCAAAAATCAGCATGTTTGGTATAAACTATCTGCTGTTAATATGCACAATGTAAAATTATTTAAAAGGAAAGAGGGAGTGAACAATAGAAAGCAGAAGTCAGTCAAGAACTCAAATTCATTCACTGTAACTTTCCTGAAACCAACAAAATAGGACCTTCAAATTGTTCCTTTGCTCACTAAATAAATATTGTGGATATGTTGCTACAAAGAGAGGGAGAGGAAATGGAAGAAGATACTCACCTAGTTCGGGTGCTTTGCTTAGCACAAATGCATAAGCCCAGAATTTGCTGACAGGTCCAATGTAAAAACTCTGGTCACAAACTGAGTGCTTCAGGCCTTTGGTCATCAAAATGTACACCATACAAGCACCAGTTCGAAGAGCACCGAATATACTTCATAATGAAAAGAGAAAAGAAACAGCATTTAGGAAAATAGTTTCACTTCTCACATTAACCATATTTAGAAGACTGGTTTGCCACTGGCAGGAAATAGGCATAAGAATCATAATATTTGTATTTCCTTGAAAGCATCTAAAAATGAGCAAATACAATGACTCAAGCACTTTATTCTGAAACCATACATGATACCACTTCCTCTTCATCAATGTTCCAAAAAGAGGTCATGAGAAAGGATAATAGATTCAGGGCAGGATCTCATGAAGAACTCTGGTGACCTTTGAGTTTCAGCTTGGAAACTATTCCTCGGAGAGCAGATGGGTGTGGCTGCAAACTCTTGGAATTACCTCACTTTTGCCCTGTGCCAGGTCATTCTCCAAGTTCCACTGGCTCTACTTCCTGAAAACCTGTTTCTCTTTAAGCAAACTTTTCCTCTACTTCTGGACTTGCCTTACCAGCCCAGGCTTTTTGGACTCTCCTTGGATTTCTCCAGCAGTCTCCAAATTGCTTTCTACTCTCTGATCCATCTTTCTCAGAGAGTCAGAATGAGACTCCTTCAAAGCTTAGCTCTGTCACCTCCTCCAGGAAGCCCATTCAGGCAGAGACAAGTGCTCACCCCCTGAGCTCCCTAGCACCATGTGCTAATACCGCCCCAACACTGCTCTTCAGTGCTCTGTGATGTGTTTATCTCCACATAGGCACAGGTGCTCAATACAGATCGTTGAAAAAGTGAAGAAAAAATAAATTTTTTAAATCAAGGAACTGGTAAGGAAACAGGAAGTTCTGGAACACATTAGGCTCAAGAAACACAACCTGCTGTGGGAAAGCACTCGGCAATGGGGACAAGCAGCGCTGTTACGAAGTGAGCCCCGTAAGTGTACATCCCAGAGTGTGTGAACCACGCCCGGGCTGAAAGGAGAGCTGGAGGACCATGTGGGGAAGATGGACCTGCTTAGCCTTTTCTGCCGCAAAGGGCAGCGTCTTACTCCAGAAGTCCGTTGAGAGATCAATGAATGAACGAACAACTGTTGAATTGGGAAATGGAGACTTCTTTTCTCCTCAGAGGCACTGTTTTTTATTTAAAATATCTTATTTAGAGTTGCTTTAGAATAAATCATTCCACTAGGCTAACCTGTCCAGAAAGCATGCATCTGCCAACTAGAACTAAAGGTCAACTTTGTACAGAATCAAAATAATGAAGTTTAATTCCTGGCAATTGCCTATTAAGTTGAGTCTTTGTAAGTAGCTTCTCCAAAGGTATGAAGACTCCATCAAACGGTGTTACTCTTTCCAGTGTATGAAATTGTCCTGCAGAGGATTACTGTCATTTTACAGATATAGATCTTGTTTAATCCTTTAGTGGTTTTTCTCTGCACTTAGAATAAAAACCTCAACTCCTTTATGAGAACCGACAAGGCCTCTCTGCACTGCCTCTCTCTCCCCATTCTCCACTCACACCTCCTGCCATTCTCTTCTTGCTTGCTGTGAGCCAATCACTCCAGCACTTTCAGACACTTTCCGTTTTCTGCCTCAGGACCTTTGCATTTCTCCCCTGTTCATAACAAAACTGGCTTCATTTTGCTTTCTTATCTCAAGGAAATATCTCCTCCCAGTGGAATGACCTAAGTCTTTACAGTTCATTATCTGTCCTAATTTGGGGATGAAGGGTTGATTTCATTAGTAGCATCAAGTAATGGATATTTTTCTGCCTTATCTGAATTTTTTTTCTGTACTGTCTTTCCCTCACCAGATGATGGCTACTTTTTTTTTTTTTTTGACAGAATCTTGCTCTGTTGCCCAGGCTGGAGGGCACTGGCATGATCTCGGCTCACTGCAACCTCCGCCTCCCGGGTTCAAGTGACTCTCCTGCCTCAGCCTCCCAAGTAGCTGGGACTACAGGTGTGCACCACCATGCCCAGCTAATTTTTTGTGTTTTTAGTAGAGATGGGGTTTCACTATGTTGGCCAGGCTGGTCTCAAACTTCTAACCTCGTGATCCACCCACCTCAGCCTCCCATAGTGCTGGGATATAGCCCAAAACCCTTCCTGTTACTCTATTTGCTGTTAGACTATGTGATGCACACATGATCAGAGTAGATCCAAAGAATGTATCTTTGAAATAGTTACTATCCTTTCATCCTTTTGGGTCTCAAAAAATCATTGTAATTTATTCTCCATTTCTAAGGTATTCACACAAGTTCATTTATTCTTTCAATGGTCAAATATTTATTGGCATGATTTTAGATGATGGAGTGAAAAAAAAATCATTAAGCTAACTCTGGCTAGTGGGTGGAAGACTTCAGAGGAAGTGGTATTTGAATTAAGGGCAAATCGGTATTCACAAGTTTGAGGGCTAGGGTATGGGGAGGTCACTTCAGAGCACTGTAGAACTGAAGGTTTTGATATCATGGTGACCTACAATATTGCTGACAGCAAGTGTATAGCACATATTATTGTCCCATATCTGGACATGTGCCTCATTCCCTAAGCTCTGAACAATAAGGCTGACTCAGAACAGAGGACAGTAGCACTTTTCAGGGAAACCGTCAGTGCCAGCCATTGGGCCCATGTGTCTGTGGGCAAAGGCGCATTGTTGAGATGTGACAGTGCTACTGCTGGGGAGTGCTGTGGGGGCGGCCTGGCCAATGGGATAATTGTTATTTGTGGGGAGCCACTAGCTCCGCCCCTGGCACATTTCAGCCTCTGCACACTTTGGAACCAGGTGGTTTTTATCACAACAGTGTCACACTGTAACGCTTTATCAAAATTCACTTTAGGGTGAAGAGACTTTCCTTCCTCCCTAAGTTACATTAGCTTGAGAGGCAGTGTGATGCAGTAGGCAAATATGCTGCTCTGTTCTGCTACCCCGAGTCCTCACTTAGGCTCACAGCAGACGTTGCTAATCAATCTCAGCACTCTTTCTGGCCATCCCTGAACAACACATTGAAGTTCTCAGTGACTCTATGCCACTGTCAATAGATCAGAGTTACAAATTGAACCCTTTGTACAATAGGCTCCAATCACAGCCCAAACCCTTACTACTAACAGTTTTATAATTAGCCAAGTTACTGAAGAATCTTTTCCTCTGAAATGAGAGTAATATCTAACATGCAAATTCATCTTATGAATTTTGTAAAGCAATATAAGTAAGGTATTTAGTTAGCATCAAGCCTCTGATGTATAGGTGCTCAACGAAACAGTTTTCATTGTATTACTCTTCTTACTCTATTACTACTTGTATTATTATTATTGCTGATTTACTTTGGCTAACCCTCAATGTTGAAAATCACCTTCCTCTCTGATCTTATTTTGTCAGGTAAGAGAGATTAAGGTTAATTAACCCTAATTCAAAGTTAAGGAAACTGATTTACAGCTAATTCAATTTGCCACATTGATTGTTCATATTATTCCTATTGCTATGAGAATTTTTATTTATATACATTTTTTTCTTGGACAAGTGAGTCTCTAGGAGCCAAGGATGGCTATCATTCTCAAAGCACTTCTCAGGTTTCCGGAGGCCTGCTCCTGGTGTGGCGACCCCAAGGAGGGACATCTCCTGCAGTGGGGTTGCTCTTTTGGAGCAGTAGAAGCTGGCCAGAATGCGGGGTCAAGGAGGGACAGCCTGGGCAGTCCACATCTGGTGGGCTCAGTCTCCCATTTCCTGATCCTGACTCTCATATCCACAAAAGGTAATCATGCACCAACTTTCCACAAGTGACAACTAGCAAGTTTACAACAGGATGTGAAATGAGCACTTTCCATAGGAAGGCTTGAAGGAGAAGCTGTTGGTATAGAAAAGCTTCTGTTTCAAGTGAAATGTATCTTTCCTTCACATGATAAAGATTATTCTAAATCTAGAGCCTCAAACAGGCTGAGGGTCTGGACCACTGTGTTGAATGAAGGCAGATGATTACTACGTCACATGCTTTTTCCCAGCTCTATGGTCATACTTTAAAAAAAAAAGAAAAAGAAGAAAAAAAAATATACCATACAGGCTGGGAGCGGTGGCTCATGCCTGTAATCCCAGAAATTTGGGAGGCTGAGGCGGGTGGAACACCTGAGGTCAGGAGTTCGAGACCAGCCTGGCCAACATGGTGAAACCCCATCTCTACTAAAAATACAAAAATTAGCCAGGCACGGTGGCACACGCCTGTAATTCCAGCTACTCGGGAGGCTGAGGCAGGAGAATTGCTTGAACCTGGGAAATGGAGGTTGCAGTGAGCTGAAATTGTGCCATTGCACTCCATCCTGGGCAACAAGAGTGAAACTCTGTCTCAAAAAAAGAAAAGAAAAGAAATAAAAAGAAATATACCATACATATCATTTTTGTCAAAGCCAAATGAATCAATGGAATAGCAGAGAGCTCTGTGGAGGGAGCAATATATATTTCTGCTCCCTTTGCAACATCAGACACAATGTAGCAAGGAGATGAGGAGGTGGGGATCACCGTCCTGATTAGCTAAGGTGCTTTCTTCTCAAACTCCTGCACTGGGTTCCTAATCCACAAGGAGCCTGTTTCCTGATCTCTAGCTATTTGCCATGGGATGTCAGGAAGGGCCAAAAATATCCATTATACAATTAACTGTAATACTTTGTGGGTGGGGGAGGGTACCTTCTATTTTGTACTGTGTACATTTCTGCACTATTTATTTTTAATTTTTTTTTAAGCAATAAGATCTTGTTCTATTGCACAGGTTGGCGTGAAGTGGCTCAATCACAGCTCACTACAGCCTTGAACTCCTGACCTCAAGTGATCCTCCTGCCTCAGCTTCCTAAGTAGCTAGTATTATAGGCATGAGCCACTGTCCCTGTCTATTTAACTATTTTAAAATAAGCACATATTAGATTTCTTTTTAAATGAAAATGGGGGGGGGGGTCTCATCATCTTGCCCAGGCTGGTCTTGAACTCCTGGACTCAAGCAACTCTCCTGCCACAGCCTCCCAAAGTGCTGGGATTATAGACGTGAGCTACTGCACCTGGCCCAGATTGATAATGTTTAAAAATCTACTTTAAATAGATGCCTGGCCACAATCGATGCAATCACAATGCTACCAGCTTGTGAGGCTTTCCTAGTGAATTTCTAGTGTGATGTTGACATATAACACTAATCTCTAATCAGCCCTTGGATGACAAACTGGCATTAGGACTGGTGGAGGAAAGACTGTTTCATGTATTAAATCAACACATATTTAGCACCCACCAAGTGTCAGATATTACAGTACTTATGAGGGAGGTTGGGGAGGGGGAGTTTCTACAGCCTATTGCAGGAGACAACAAACACGAAAATAAACATATATGTATAACAAAAACAACAGAAACAATTAGTGGCACTGAAGAGTATGTATGTGTATAAGGTTGGGCGTTTCCTTTGGATATTTACATAAACAGATGTTGGAATTTTTAGAATAAAAGTTTAGAAAGCAAGTTCTTGTTTTCAGGTTTTTTTTTTTTTTTTTTTTTTTTGTCTTTTATAGGTGTATGTATTGGGGTCCTTTTTAAAGATGTGTAAGATATGGCCAATCTTCTTTAAAACCAGGCTTTGGGCTGGGCTGGGCACAATGGCTCACAGCTGTAATCCTAGCACTTTGGAAGGCTGAGGTGCTTCGTCAGCCTGACAAAATAAGATACAGGCTCGCTTGAGCCCAAGAGTTCGAAGCCAGCCTGGGCAATATGGTAGAACCTCATTTCTATGAATGCAAAAATTAGCTGGGCAAAGTGGTGCACACCTGTAGTCCCAGCTATTCGGGAGGCTGAGGTGAAAGGATCGCTTGAGTCCAGAATGTCGAGCCTGCAATAAGCCATAATTGTGCCACTGCACTCCAGCCTGGGTGACAGACTGAGACCCTTTCTCAAAACAACAACAACAGCAACAACAACAAAACTTCCTAAGGCTTTGACCATGACGTCTGACCATTTACCTACTTGCAAAAAGACTGAATAACTCCATATTTTAACCTTCCACTTTTATTTCCATCTGGAAGTCAAAATGGAATAGCTCAGTAATGTTAAGAATTCCAGAATTCTGCCCTGGGGGAAAAAAAGAGCCTTGGGTATAAATCATCAATACTTTATTTTCACATGAACAATAGTTGATTTAAAAAAAAAAAAACAATTTTACATTGTTCCCTTATTGATCTTCATCTTACATTAAGATTTTTTTTGGAATCAAACCATAGTTTCTCAAGGATCTTTTATTCTGAAATGCCAGCCACCAACCAATCTCCACCCTACTAACTCAATAACCAAAGGTACAATTACTTTCCAGTATTAAGCAATGAAAATGTTTTATCATATTCTATCCTACAATCAAAGGGGGGTGGGAGCGGGAAACGAGTTGTCAAAACACAGCAACAGGTGATCCAACAGTAGCAACTCTTTATTAACATAGGAGAGGTCACTGATTTTCTTGATAACAAAATCTGAACTGCTGTTGGTCTTAGACTCTGACAGTTTCCAGAGTAGGAAGAATATCCAGTGATGCCAGAACAGGTTAAAACAAATTAATCTCAAATCTACTGTAATGCTTCTAGATTTGGGGGATGACATAGGATTACAGTGCCTGTGATACAGAATTTTGGCATCTGCATGTCATTATCATGTCTCTACAAACAACATGCATTCAAAGTCTAAACCCTTTCTACACTTGAGAACAGGCATCTTTATTTTATTTTACTTTAAGTTCTGTGATACATGTGCAGAACGTGCAGGTTTGTTACATAGGTATACACATGCCATGGTGGTTTGCTGCACCTATCAACCCATCATCTAGGTTTTAAGCCCTGTATGCATTAGGTATTTGTCCTAATGCTCTCCCTCCCCTTACCCCCCTCCCCCTGACAGGCCCCGGTGTGTGATGTTCCCCTCCCTGTGTCCATGTGTTCTCACTGAGAAGAGGCATCTTTAATTGACAACGTCTACTTTAATTTGGTCTAGTGGTTAGCCTTAGCTAAAAATGTATTTTTCAGTAATATAAAAAGCCAAAGTGTAGATTTTATTTTTTTGTCTTATAAATGTGTAAGCAGTTAAATGGGGGGATAGGTTGTAATATTCTGATAATTTTCTTCCTCTGCTACTTAACAATTCAGTGTATAGCTTCACTTTACCCTTGATTACTCTGTGATCATTTCTAGGTTTGAGTCACTTATCTTGCTTGAAATCTTAAATCAGATACCTCCATTAGAAAATTTGAAAATCTCCCCAACACCTTGTGGATCAAGAAACATGAGGCAAAAATTACACATCACATTATCATAATAAAAAATACACATATTTTGACCTAGCAATTCCACTCTTGGAACATGCATTAGTCTGTTCTCACACTGCTATAAAAAACTGCCTGAGACTGGGTAATTTATAAAGGAAAGAGTTTTAATTGACTCACAGTTCCACAGGGCTGGGGAGGCCTCAGGAATCTTACAATCATGGTGGGAGAAGAAGCAAACATGTCCTTCTTCACATGGTAACAGAAAGGAGAAGTGCCGAGAAATGTCCTCTGACATGAAAATCGGTAAATAAATTACAATGAACACAACACAGCCATGAAATGTACCAGCAATCTTTGCATCAGGTGCTGACATGAAAGAACACCAAGATGCTCGATTAAATGAAAAACATAAGGAGCAGGAGAGTACCTATGGTATGATCCAATTTGTGTACATTTTTTTAAAGGTTATGCATCTATATGATTATTACTGTTAGAATTTCATTTTATTAATCAACATATCACTTTCTTTCAGAAGCTATTAGAAAACTAACTTTAAATCTTTATTTCTAATATTTATGTCTTTCACATATTTTAAGTTGATATCTGGAGTAAAATAATCCTTGGGTTTTTTTAATTTAAAAAAATGATACCTTAAAAGTCTGAATGTTGCTTAGACATAAATGCCTTTCACAGAGATCTCCTCTGAGATCTGACATGCTAGCTGGAGCTTTTAATCTAGTGGGGAAGCAGACAGTCAACAATACGAAAAAAAGGACAATAAATAAATTAAAACTAAAATACATGATAAGAAAGAAAAGTACTAGATATAAAAGCTGAACTTAATTTAGAGTAGGATAAGGAAGACAGAGGACAGAGATAAGGCCTTTTGGGAGAAATAACATTTAGGCCTTGAGGCACGAAGTAACTTCCACAGCTTTCTATATCTAAAATGGTATCTAAAAATGACTGATAAATCGTATCATATGATGATAATCTTGAACTCCTAGACTGAGAAAATGCTACATGTTGCAGTGCAAAGCCTGTCTGTGCTGAAGACTTCATGGAAGAAGCAGTAAGTGAGGAAAGTCTTGGAGCACAGAGAAGCTACCTTCATGGATAATATGATCCCCTGATAAACATAAGATCAGAGTGCACTCTATGGCTGCTGTCTCCACTCACCACCAATCCCCTGGTGGTCAGAAAACTTCAATCGCAAACAGATGTTCTGATTAAATGTTTGATAGGATCAGCTGGCTTCGATTCACTTTCAAAGTACCCGTTTATTCCCTGAACTTGTAAACCTAAGCTTTTTAAACATAAAAAAGAAAGCTTTAAGGGTCTGAACTTTTCTTAGATAATAACTCCCTTGCTTTTCAGAGGTCTGACATGTTGCTCAGCACTGCCCTTGCATCTGGAGTGTGCAACTGGAAAAGAGCACACTTGCTCCAGTTACCTGGCACAGCAGAGAAACGTGGGGGCCAAGTTTTAGAAACTAATCTGATATACCGCCTGGCAGAGTGAGGAATGAGGAGGGGTGGAGAGATTATAAATAATAGGCTGGGCTCCGTGGCTCACGCCTGTAATCCCAACACTTTGGAAGGCCCAGGCACCCTGAGCTCAGGCGTTTGAGACCAGCTTGGCTAATATGGCGAAACCTGTCTCTACTAAAAACACAAAAATTAGCTGGGCGTGGTGGCAGTGCCTGTAGTCCCAGCTACTCAGGAGGATAAAGCTGGAACCGGGGAGGCAGAGGTTGCAGAGAGCCAAGATTGTGCCGCTGCACTACAGCCTGGGCGACAGAGCAAGACTCTGTCTCCAAATAATAATAATAATAATAATAATAATAATGGGGGCAATTGGTACCATAATGGATGTCAATTAGCATTTCCCAAAAGAAAGAGAACACCTGGCTATAGAATTTATAACATTTTGAGATTCTGATGAAGATACCACACTATTTTGTAAAACGAGCAGGATTTTATGTTACTTGAGCTACTATTTTTTTTGTTTTTTTGGCGGGGGGATACAAAGACTTCATCTCCTTGGCACTACTAATAGCCTTGGCCCTATCAAGGCCAGAGAGAAAAGCAGTCACTGCTTGCTCCAGCCCAACTCCCAGACTAAACAATGCAAGTTTCAGTGCTGGCTGACAAGTACTTGGCTCTGTGCAAGCATTGCGCTGGATGCTGCCATGGCATCTCACATTTACAGAACTTGATTGAGCCCCTAGATTATGGAATTTGATTCTCAGTACACCTCATGGAGCACCATTATCCCTGTTTTATAGACAAAGAAACAGGCACAGAGAGGGCAGAGGACTGGCCCAAGGTCTCACAGTTACTAAGTAGCAGAATCTTCTGTCTACAGCTCAGTGCTTGCCTTTTACCTTATAGCTGATCCTGAAAACTCACCAGGCTTTTATTTAGGATAGTGGTTCTCTGCCTGGCTGGAAATGACAATCACCTGGAAGCACTAAGGCAATTCCAACACCTAGAAGTCATCTCAAAACAACTGGCTCAGAATCTTGGACTTGGCATCCCCTGTGGGTCCTAGCTTGCCGGCTCTGGATTAGGGACACCTTGGAGACCCCACCCTGTAAGATGCCTTCTGGCCCGTCCTCCCTCTACAACCCCACTCCATGAGCCTGGGGATGATGCTGCTCAGGCAGCTGATAAAGAATGGTGCCTATCTGTGCATCCCTGGTGTCCTAGATGAGAACCTTTCTCCTGGAATTTTAAACCTGAAGAGGTGTACTAAATTCTACAAAATTAATTACTGGTGTGCTTTCTTCCCTTGCCTTTTCTTCTTCACTCAACTGTGGAAGAGATGCCACAATGCATTCCTGTGGAGGCTTGGGCATGCTAAATGAATACTGACTTCAACTACAAAAGAAAAAAAAAAAACAGTGTGCTGGTTTCTGGACTTTTCTAATAGAAACAAAGAACAAAGTTCTACCAATAGTGACCTCAATTAAGCAGAGCAGAAAATTAAAATGATGCTTATATGAACCAAAAAAACCTAGAATAAATGTATTCACAGTAAAGATTAATGTTGAAGCCAAAAACTCACCAGGATCACAAAAGTGGTTAGTCATCTTGTTTCTACAGAAAACTTTGTTCCTTTGAGAAAACTATTAATTTCTTTCAGGGTATTATCAAATTATTAGCATAGTGACAGTTCCAGTGCCATGATAATAGCAGTGCTCCATTAACTCCATCTCACAGTCCTAGCTAGGTTTCACAGCCTCATGAGGAAACCAAACTTTTTTCCTGGGGGAAAAATGTCATGTTGAACTGTAATCCCCAGTGTTGGAGGAGGGGCCTGCTGGGAGGTGACTAGGGGGTGGACCTCCCCCTTGCTGTTCTCATGATAGTGAGTGAGTCCTCACGAGATCTGGTTGTTTAAAGTGTGTAGCACCTGCCCCTTGGTTCTCTTCCTACTTCTCTGGCCAGGAAAGACACGTCTGCTTCCCTAGTCGCCTCCGCCATGATTGTAAGTTTCCTGAAGCCTCCCCAGCTATACTTCCTGTACAGCCTGCGGAACTGTGAGTCAATTAAACCTCTTTTCTTTATAAATTAATCAGTCTCAGGTAGCTCTTTATAGCAATGTAGGAAGGGACTAATAAAGATAACGTAAATTTTTTGGGGAGAGCACTTGAACCATGATATATAACATCTGTACAGAATCTTCCCCCCAACCCAACTAACTGAAAACCAGGGAGGGAAAAAAGTCATGTTGACCCTCAGTATTCCCACATCCTTAAAATGAGGGGACTGGAAATAATTCTAGCTCTAAACTGTGAACTCACGTTATGGCTGCAAGGGAGGGAGGTAGCAGTCATAAGCTCCAGCTCTCCCATATGCCCAGTTCCTTCGTTTGGGTTCATTAATCTAAAGGTCCATTCAATCTTTACAATCTTTTAAAGCAGCACATTGTTCTTTTTTCCCAAGATGTTCGTAGTTGTCCACAGTAACTGAATTATTATTAGCACAAAGCACACCAAAGAAGGTAAATGTAATTAAGTCATTTCACACTTGTAAGCACTCAGGTGATAGGCCCTGTGCTACACCTTACTCCTCACTGAAAAGAGCTTAGTTTTCTTCTTTCCATGTTTCGTTATTTTTATTGAAGCAAGTATGTGTATGCTCTGGAACTCAGGTCATTTGCAAGCATGAACCGTTAAGTGTCTGGTCACGATATGCCACTACAGTGAAGGCAAATCACCTTTTCAGGCAAGGGGACAAAGCTTCGCTTTCAGAACCGGCAGGGTGGATTCTTCCTGCAGCTGGCTCCCCATCTCCAGCCCAGCCTTCCCTCCACAGTTTCCTCCACCGCTCTCTTCCGGCACTTGGCCAAGATCCACTGCCTGCTCAGAAGGAAGCCAGGCGTCTAAGCACCATTCCAGAGTAGTGGAGCAAGGGGTTTTGTGTTTTAAAAGATTGTTTGAATACCACCACTGAAAAGAGATGGTAGGAAAAGATACTCCTTTCTAAATCACATCTTTCATTGATAAATATATTTTAAAGACAGGGATATACAGACTTCCAGGGAAGTTTCAGGAGAATTTTCCAAAAGATTTCAGGGCCTGCCAATATCTGGTGAACTCTTTGGAGTTAAACTTCATAACGTGGGAAGGGCGGAGCCAGCCGCCTCCTCACCTGGATCCTTTGCATGAGAAATACAGTAGTTCACAAATGAAATCAATCCACCAGTGTGAGATCAGTGAGACAGAGATCAGCTGAAGCCTGTTGACTGACAGCCATCAACTTGCTGGAGTGCCTAACTCCTAGCAGCTGACCAGCGCACACTCACAACATTGAGTCTGCGGCTTTAAATAAAAAAAATTAAAGTCGCACCTGTAAAATATCCTTTAGCCAGGTGCGGTGACTCACACCTGTAATCCCAGCACTTTGGGAGGCCGAGGCAGGCGGATCATGAGGTCAGCTCGAGACCATACTGGCCAACATGGCGAAAACCTGTCTACTAAAAATACAAAAATTAGCTGGGCATGGTGGCATATGCCTGTAATCCCAGGTACTTGCGAGGCTGAGGCAAGAGAATAGCTTGAACCAGGGAGTCAGAGGTTGCAGCGAGCCAAGACTGCACCACTGTACTCCAGCCTGGTGACAGAGAAACTCCGTCTCAAAAAAAAAAAAAAAAAAAAAAAAATCCTTTGTACTGGTATTCCTAGAAATCATGGGAATTTATCTTCCAGGTGAAACTCACTAGTAGGCTCTTTAGTTTCTAGGGCTTATACAAGGTGCCCAGATGGGCCACCCTCCAAATGTGCCACACTGGCAACAGTCGGCAGTGACTATGTTGCCAAGTTCATCTCCTTCAAGAGAAATCCCAGTGAAAAACCCTGGGGAGCACTTTTATCTCTGACCTGTGGCCAATTCAACATCTCTTATCTTAAAGTCCCCAAGATTCTGGCATGGTTACTCAGACATTTGAGAATCTCCAAATGGTCTTCTCTGATGTCCTCTCATCTCCATTTCAGGAACTTCCTGTTCCGCAAAGGAAGCCTGAAAATTGTCACCTTATTGTACATCAAAGCCTTCCAGAGTCCTGTGAAAAGAGGCAACAAGCAGTCCTGGCCCCAATTTAATCACAAAATGATTTTGAAAATGAGAATCATAACACAGATAAGCTAATATTTATATATGTGTATACATCTAATTTAAGAAGAAAAATTAACCCTGGTTTGTGAATCTGGAACAGTTAGGAACATGCTTAAACTCTCCTATCTATTCTACTGATTTCTGTGCGTTTCATCCTTAATTTTTTTAAGGTCAATCTGCTAGATTGTAATGATACAATTCTGGTAATTTTCAAAATGAGAAATCTATGTATACCTTTATCTCTTGGTAAGAAACCACACCTCCATCTCCATACCACACGTGCCACCAAGCTCATAGGGCTGATAGTGGGCACACACTGGACTGCTGCCTGGCTTGGCATTCTACAAGTACTGTCCCAGGAGTGGAGCTCACTCTTCACAGAGGCATTTTTTTTTTTTTTTTTTAAATCTCAGGGTAGGAAAAACATAAAATGTCATTAAGTGTGTTCTCACAAGTTATCTTAAATGTCTTTGGGGAAAAAGTCTGAAAGTGGGCTGTGCCTGTGGAATAACCTTGGGTCCTTAAGCACCAATGAGTAATGCAAGCTCAACGGGTATTTGTGAGCTACGACATTTATGATTATTAAGTAGGGTTTCATAATAAAGGTTTCAGAAAGTCTGTGGTTTTTCTCGCTTCACGATTCCCAGGCTACTGAATTTTCCTAATGGCCTCCTAGCTGAACTCCCCAGGAGTCTCTACGTTTCCTCCAAGGAGAATGTAGTTTTCTCCCTTCACTATGAAATGTAAGCATTGAGGAACAAAGGAAATTCCTTCCACCTCTGCCCCTAACCTCACAGCCAGTCCAGCAGAGAGGATGGAGCCCTTGATGCTTTAGGGCTTTCCTGTCTTCTGGAGGAAAAGCCAGTTTCCATCTGAAGTGTGAGAAGGGAAATAAAAAGACCACCACTGGAAGATAATTGGTTTATCTCCCTCACTTTCTGACTTATTCCTTATCCTTGTTCTATTCTTTTCCCATAGTTCATGGGCCTTCCAAACTTTAGGTTACAAAATACAGGTTTGTCTCCTCCATCTCTCAAAACAAAATCCCATAATTCCTCAATTAGAGATTAGGAGAAGACAAATGCAATGGCAGCAGGGAATGGCTGAAACCCCTTTGTCCTTCCTAGGGTATTACATAAATTTTCAAACAGTAGAATTGCAGATAGTCCAGGTTCTAAAAAGAATCATTCCCCTATATCGGGAAGACTAGTCCCAGGAACTCCCCAGGATACCAAAATCTAAGGATGCTCAAGTAGCCGATAATAAATAGCATGATATTTGCACATAACCTATGTACATCTTCTCATATACTTTAAATATCTCTAGATTACTTATAATACTTAATACAATTTACATGCAATGTAAATAGTTGTTATACTGTATTTTAAATTATTTTTATTGTCTTGTTTTTTTTCCTCCAAACCAAGCTTGGTTGAATCTGCAGATGCAGAACCTACAGATATGGAGGGCTGACTGTAATTCCAGCCAGAGGAGGGTCATGAGATTTTAATTATTTATTCAACCAGTATTTCCTGAACATTTTATATGTGTCAGGCACTATTTCAGGTAAGAAAGGAGAGACCTGAAATTTTAAGACCTGGAGAACTTTAGAAATGATGTGGATAAGATATTAGGTACTGGGGACATAGCAGTAAATTCTGATATGAATCACATTTGTTTGAGCTTACATCTTAAGTGAGGGCGATAGATAGTATGTCAGGAAGTATATATTATAGTATGCCAGATGGTGATAAGGAGTATATGGAGTGCTGGGTGGGAGTACAGTGTGCTGTTTTATTATATAATAAACATTTTTTTAAATTTATAGGCAGGAAGAACTCAATAATATGGTGACACTTGAGCAGAGGCCTTAAGGAAATGAGGGGATAAGCCCTGCACTGGCTGTCCTTCCCGTAACTGGCCGTGGCCCTCCATTGCATCCTCAATGTGCCTTGTTCCTTCATCTCCTGGAGATGGAACTGTGATCCAGAATATGTAAAGAACACTTACAACTTAATAACACATAACTATTAAAAAATGAGCAACAAACAAATATGTTACTCCAGAGATAATATACAAATAATGAATAAAAAGCATATGAAAAGATGCTCAACCTTACTGATTGTTAGAAAATGAGGTATCACATCACAGTCATTAGGATGGCTAGTATCAAAAAAAGAAAAATAATTACTGTGAGACAGGATGTGGAAAAATTGGAACGCCTGTGCACTGTTGGAGGGGATATAAAATGGCTCCATGGCTATTGAAAACAGTAGGGCAGTTTCTTAAATAGAATTGTCACTTGATTCAGCAATTTCACTTCTGAGTGAGTATTCAAAAAATTAGAAAAAGCATCTAGAAGAGTTCCTTGTACACACATGCTCGAAACAGCAGCATTATCCACAATTGCCAAGAGATGAAAGCAATCTAAATGTATCAATGGATGAATGGATAAACAAAATGTGGTATATATATGATGAAATATTACTAAGCCTTGAAAAGGAAGAAGATTATGACACATACTACAAAGTGGATGAACCTGGAGGACATTTGTCTTTTTGTGACATAAACCAGTCACAAAAAGACAAATACTGTATGATTCTGCTTATGAGGTATCTAAAGTAGTCAAATTCATAGATACAGAAACTACAATGGTGGTTGTTGGGTTAGCGGGAGGCAGAAATGAGTTTTTACTTAATGGATACAGTTTCAGTTTTGTAAGATGAAAAAGTTCTAAAGATGGGTAGTACAACAATGAATATATGTAACACCACTGAACTATGCACATAAAATGGTTAAGATGATACATTTTATCCATTTTTCACCACTACTACCACAGCAACACAAAAAGACCCCTGGAAGAGGGCCTTAAATGTCTCTAACTCTAAACTCCCATTCCTTAAAGAATCACTTTCATATACCAATTAAATGGATTTTCAAGTTAATGAGTTGTAATATGTTGGGACAAAAGTCCAAATGTAGGTGACATGTGCTTTTGATGAAAATGCTAAAATAACTTCCTGAAACACATCAAAGTTTCCAACAATAGCCTGAAACACAATTTGATCAAAACTTGAATAGGCATAGTGATGTTGCATTGTAGTATTATGGCACGCAGTGGGTAATAGAGAGCAAGCAGATGAGGAAAACTGAACTCCATTTTCACACAGCCACAGCTAGCATCCTGCCAGACAGATGTGAAGAAATTGCTTGATAATGAATGACTCAGCACTGGAATCTATAAATTGAATCTTTTTATAGGTAAAAATAAAGTATTAGTGATAAGTGCTAAAGAAAAGAGATAAACATTAGTCCAAATGTTTTTGAGACAAAATTATATGAAGTATAAGAGACGGTGCAACTGAAACCAGAACTGTTCTCTACAATTTACTGTATATAACTGTACAGTTATACACTGCATGGTGATGTTTTAGTCAAGGACAAATCACATATACGACGGTGGTCCCATATAATAACACACAGAGAAAACAGCTTTGTGGCACTTGGTTTTGGCACTGCAGATCAAGTAGGAGAAATGATTCATATTAGTAATGGTCCTAGGACACTTGCTTTTCCATGTGAGAAAAACATGTAAATAAAAATATATACCCTCTAGGTTTGTGGAAGTACACAAGGATAAAAATCACCTAGCGATATATTTCTCAGGATGCATTTCTTACAGTGCATCCCTGTCACTAAGTGACGCATGACTGTGTGTGATAGGCTATGTACGTTTTCATTAGAGAATATGGACTCAACAATTATCCACAAACCCTTTTAACAGCTAAATGTAAATCTCAAGTGAAGACATTATTACCTCTCAGTATCAGAACTAGTGAATGTTAACTGAAGCTAGAGACAAGAATCTAATGTGCAACATGAGCAAAATCAGAGAACATACCTATCCCTTTAGGAAATTGTGATTTAATTAGGATGTTTCTCTCTGGGTTTATTCACTTAAAAACTTTTTCTATGCCTGCTACATACTAGGTTCTTCATACTAAGCGATTAAGAAAAAGACAATTTTCACAAAACCAGTATTCTAGTGTGGGAGACTGGTGAATACATTAAACATAGCTTACTAATTTCAGGTCAGTGCCACAGAATAAAAACACCGGGTAAAGTGATAATGGACTAGAGATGGGGGCAAGAAGGTCCTCTTCTGACACAAGAGAAGGCCTCTCAGAAGCGGGGACATGTGATCTGATAACTGATCAATTAAAAGGGGCCAGGCCGGCCAAGACCTAGAGAAGAACATACCAGGTAGAGGGATAAATCACTAAGCACTAATCAGCTGGGCACGCTTGGTATGAGGCCAGAGGCTGGCGGTGATGGGGACTAAAAAGAGACACGGTTTAATAGGTGGGCATGGACTAGAGCTCATAGGGCCTTTAAGGATTCTGACACAGATAGTAATTATAAAATTCATTTTATTCTAACTGCACTGTACAAGCATTGGTGGGTTTTAAGCAGGTAGTGATATGATTTATATTTTTAATAATACAGGTTACTGTGTGGCGAAAGGACTAGTAATATAAATGTTAAAATATTCATATTATAAAAGTCAGACACTTAAAAGTATATTGTGTCCCACATTTCCAAAGATGATGATGGTGGTGGTTAGTACATGGTAACAATGGGCATAGGAGAAGCAAACAAAGATGGGATCTATTTGGCAGTATAGCTGATTAGGCTCCCTGGGACGCTGTGATGGATGCTGTGAGATGTATATATATGATCTATATATATCATATATATCACATACATATGTCACACGTCATATATATGCTATATATACACGTCCTATGTGTATATATACACACATACTATATATATATATATATATTTTTTTTTTTTTTTTTTTTGAGATGGAATCTTGCTCTGTTGCCCAGGCTAGAGTACAGTGGTGTGATCTCTACTCACTGCAACCTCTGCCTCCCAAGTTCAAGCAATTCTGCCTCAGCCTCCTGAGTAGCTGGGACTACGGGTGCGTGCCACCACGCCTGGGTAATTTTTGTGTGTTTAGTAGAGACGGGGTTTCACCATGTTGGTCAGGCTGGTCTCGAACTACTGACCTTGTGTTCTGCCTGCCTCAGCCTCCCAAAGTGCAGGGATTACAGGCGTGAGCCACCATGCCCAGCGGATACTGTGATATATTAATAGCAAGGAAGAAAAGACTAAGGCTACTGGCCTGAGCAGCAGGGTGGATAATGTCACTAGACACTGAGAAGGAAAGAAATTGATTTAATTATTAACTTATTTGTGTATCGATTAAGTTGTGGTAGAGTGTTGGCAGGGCTGGCTAAGAGCATTTTTATAAAACTCCTTTCAGACTATGCTGAGTTTAAGGTAAGATGGGACATCAAAGAGAGAAAATGCAAACTGATATGAAAGCAAGAGGTCTGGCAATGTATGTGCATGTGTTGGAGGGATGTGAGGAGGGGAAATCATAACCACTGGGACATTCCTCTCCTAGGAAGTCACAGGAGAGACTGCTTCTGGGCTGCTTTGCCTCTCATGGCTCTGCATGGATGGCATGAGGCCAAACAGGAAGCCGACTGAGATAACAACTTCCTCAAGTGATAGGTTACCAGAACACTGCTATCTCAGGTGCAAGCAGCCAGTTAATAGTCCACAGTGCTGGAAAAAATAGCTGGTGAAAGGTCAGAGGCACAATTAAGAAATGCATGAGTAAAGAGTAAGTATGCCATAGTTGACCAGAATCACAGTCTGATGCCTGTTAGAGAAACATACCATGTATTGAACTTCTCATCTACTGAACATGTCCCAAAAGCCTTTAGTTGTTCAATGGGGACAGTTAGTGTAAGAGTCCCTGGAATCTGGTGAGGGGGTATTGGGTCATATCTAAAAGGGCATATAAGCCCCCTAAAACTAGATTGAAATTTTAATTACAGTAAAACATGGAGATTGTTAAAAATGCAGATTTCCAAGCTTCACCAACAGAGGCTCTATTTTTTTGGGGAACAGGACCTCACTTTGGAGTGCAGTGGTGTGACTTTGGCTCACTGCAGCTTCCACCTTCCAAGTTCAAGTGAATTCTCCTACTACCTCAGCCTCCTGAGTAGCTGGGACTACAAGCATGCTCTACCACGCCCAGCTAAATTGTGTACTTTTTGTAGAGATGGGGTTCCGCCATGTTGCAATCCACCCACCTCGGCCTTCCAAAGTAATCCCAAGAGTGCTGGGATTACCGGCTCTAATTTTATAGCTTTGGGGAAGATCCCAGAAATAGGGATTTTTAATAAACATTCCAGATGTTTTGATGCAAATGACCCACAGGCCACAGTTTGAGAAACTCTACAGCAAAGTGTTTCCCTCCCTCCGATGCTCATAAAATCATATTCCTATCTAATTGAAGCCATTCACAAAGTCTTTCTGGATTTAGTCCTCTTAACTTTTTGACCTATCTCAGTTATGTAAGCAGCATGGCATTTCAAGTGAGACCAATTAATCCTGATTCTGTAACAAGCTATGTGCCCATGGGTAAATTTCTTAATCACTCAAGCAGCACTTCTTTCATCCCAAAATAGGGATGTGGTTGTATTTTATGTGCATCTGAATCATGACATTTTGAAATACCACTATATACAATATTAAGGAGGATGTACTTTATATGTTAAATTTGAACGAATGTGAATCCTTTACATCTAAATTATACTCTCGAATCACATAATGTCAAAGCTAGTGTTCCAACTTGTTTAGTACATTTATAATATTGCCACATGAGAGCAGTGTGTTAGTGGGAAATGGAAATATCTGTGATTTTTGGTCATTAGCTTCTAAACCACTCTTCCCTCAGAAGTTCCTAAGTGTGATTTGATGACTCCTGTGCTGTTATTTTAATGACCACTATTGGTTAATTATGACCATGCTTCGCAGGGGTTCATTAAGTGGTAGTGGTAAAAATGAAAAAATTGTTAGAGCCAAGAACTTTTGAGAGAAGAAACAAAAGTTAGACACAACAAAAAATATGTATCCATTCGTTGTGTTTAAAATTGTTTTACAACACGACATTAGATATAGATTTATAGGTTCTAAAAATATCTTCCTATGAGACATTTATTCCTATGCGAAAACTGATCTGGAATTAGGAAAGTTGAGTTATTTGATTATTTTGAAATATTCAAGGATCTTATCCTTGAATGTGACCATGCTATAATAGTATTTCCTTTGCAAGTCTATTGTGAGGATGAGTAAAGCACCTGGAATAGGCTGTCCAAATGAGTTGTTAGGTTTGGAAATTTAGGGAAACACCTGTCACTGTTTCTCTGTTCTCAAGAGGGGGAGCCTTCTCATTTTAAACCAGGGTGTTCTTACAAATTTGGGAGATATGAAGTTTTTAGAACAATATAAATTTCCTATTCAATATTGAGAGGTGGTTCTTGTCTCTCTTTCTCAGAGCCTCCCCAGACACCACCCCCACAAGGATTTGATGAATTACCTGAAAGTCACCAAGGGAGCCTGATTGAAACCCTCAACTCTGTATTAGGCCGTCCAGAAGCAGATGATTCTAATTTTCTTTCTCATTTTCTGTAATTTTGATCAGATGCTTCTCTACTTTGCATTCTATTAGTTAACATTAACAAGTCACTTCTGAGGGAATTACTGCTTTAGAAATACTTTTTATAAAATTCAATCACTATTCTTGTACCTTGACTCACATTTTTTTCCTACTACAAGAGTAGAGTCATCTGAATTGCCTGAAAACTTGGCAGCTCTAAAGGGTAATTATTCTCACTTTTGGACTTGATCCAATACAGGAAACAATAAAAGACTTCCAGAAGGTTTCCAAGCCCAGCTGTCTCTGACACCACTCCTCATTCTGCAAAAATATTTGAATGAGTTTTTTAGTTTGCACCTGTCACTAATGTCACAGCAGACACTGGCCCTTACCTTGTTCATACATTTACTTAAACCACATCTACATTTTTAGATCAAGAAACATTTAAAACTTCTGGTGGAATGAAGGAGTAATTTTTTTAAAAAATAGCTCCTGTTACCTAAAATAAAATTGTAAAAAAAAACCCTCTTATTTTCTAGTTGGTTTTCAGCACAAAATACTTCCAATCAAAGGAATTTCTGGTAGCTTTGTCTAGTCAAAAGATTGTTCATTTTGTCCTTAACAATTAGAATCGATTTGGCTGTCTCCTTTTCTTTTTTCAGATTCCTGCCTTTGTGAAGGTTACAAATATGTGGTTTTATTACATTTTTTGAAGAGTGTTTTAAATTGCAAATGTATGAATTTATAGAACATCAAAGGATTTTGCCTGTAAAAGAAACAAGAGATAACGGATAGCAAAGCCAAGGTGAACCTTGACCCTCAGTTTGGAAACTTTCAGGCCCTTCAGTCATTCCCACTCAAAGGTTTTGGATATACAGAGTGTGTTCTCACCAAAGCCAAGCACAGAGCGCTCATTAGGGTATTGTAGCTTATACATTTTCTGGGAGTGAAAATGAGAATAAACACTAATTCTATCAAAGGGCTGGGTGCAGATAACCCCAAGTGAAAACATGAGGAATTCCTTGGGCATACAGTACACTCCCCTTACCCAGCGGGGACACATCCCAAGACCCCTGGAGGATGCCTGAAACCCATCAATTAGGATACATTTTTGTTCATGTCTTCCACCCACAAATGTAATGGCTTTTCCATTTTAATAAGCACTTATTATGCACTGTGGCTGTAAGTCTTGCAGCTGGAGGTGCAACAGCAAAACTAGCATGGATTTCTCTTTACTTCTGGAAAATTTCATGGATAGAAGATTTGTTTTCATCGTAGATCTTGGCAACCTCAGCATATAATATGTTTTTCCTTACTAAGTTGAAAACTTTCACCTTTTCTCTTAAAGCACTTTCTGGCTTCTTTTTGGCATATCCAAGTAGCCAGCATCACTACTCTTGCACTTGCAGGTCATTTTAAGTAAAATAAGAGTCACCTGAACATAAGCACTGTGACACCAAGACAGTCTGATCACCAATAGGGCTACTAAGTGACTCACAGGTGTGAATCTGCTCGACAAAGGAAGGATTCATGTCCTGAGAGGGACAGGGGGATGTTGCAGTATTTCATCATGCTACTCAGAATGGTGCATGACTTAAAACTGATTGTTTCTGGAATTTTCCATTTCAGTTACCACAGGTAACTGAAACCACAGAAAGTAAAATTGTGGGAAAGGGAAACTACTGCACTCGTGTTTCGTGTAGGGACTAGAAGTGAGCTAGATCTTTTCCAACAAATTTCTTTGTCCTCCAGAAATAAGATCTACCCATGTCTTTTTAAATTTGCGTTATTTACTTTCTTTCTCTTTCCAGCAAATATTACTTTGACAGCTATTTCAAGTGATGAGTATACATTTATTTTAGGATAAAATGCTTAAATAGGCAAAATTAATAATGAAATAGAGGCTCGGTCTTTTCATGAACAAGTGTGGAGACGGTAGTGTATAAAAATGTGCATTCAGCTTAATATAACTACAGCTGGCCTTTGAACAACACAGGTTTGAACCACTCGGGCCCACTTGTACTCAAATTTTGTTCAACCAAACATGGTATTCCTGGGATATGAAACCCACCAATGCAAAGGACTGACTTTTCATATATGCAGGTTCCACAGGGCTGACTGCAGGTTTGAGTCTGTGCAAATTTTAGTATCCTGGGTGGTTCTAGACCCAATCCCCTACGTATACTGAGGGATGACTGTACATACAGACAGCTTATAAGCCTGGAATTGATTTCCATGGGCAGTTTCTGAAAATGTGGAGCAATGCCAAACTTCTGGATTTCCTGATAATTGAAATTCACTCCTAAGAGATAGCATGCTATTTTTGAGATGCAGGCAGAAGATCAGGAAACTAGCTGGCTAACATTGTCTATGAAATATATGAGATCCTTGCCCAGTGAGAGCTTATGGGTAGATGGGCCAACTTTTCTTCTTGTCAAAGCAGCTCATTGTCGTAGGTGTCATTATTGCCTCAAGATAGCAAGTCATACATTTCAGAGGCAGTGCTCCAATGGAAAGACCTCAGGGCTGCATAATCATAGCCATGATGGTGATGACATGACGGAGGTGGGGAAGGAAAAGAAAGAGGAGGAAGGAGAAGATGAGAACAGTAACTTAGGTATCCAGAGGGCACATACCTCTTCAGTAGATAGCTGTGTTGGAGCAATTTTCTTTGTATTACACAACAGGCTTTAGGGTTGATTCCCAGGATTCTACTCTTAAGGTTTCTTAAACCTCTCTGAGCCTAGGTTTTCTCATTTGTAAAATGAGAATAAAGTACATACCTCAAGGCAGTCTTGAAAGTTAGATAATATATTAAGAGCTTAATACAGTGCCAAGCACCTAATGAATGATGTCTATTGTTACTGTTAGCATTATACCATGCAAAAGATAAAATTCTCCAGTCTTTTTCTCACTAATTCCTCATAAAACAGCTAAATCTTGTGTTGAGGTGGGTGTTTAGACAGTGTATGGAGAAGCGCAACTTTTTACTGTAGGTTCCTTTTGAGCAGCAAGATTGACAACTAATCATTTACCATTTATCTACAGGCAAACCTTCTATAGATTAAAACAGAAATAAAAGTAGACACCCTCTATTCATATTTTTGTCAACCATAACCTTTAAAAGATGCAATTTATGCCATCCTCAATAGCATCGTATATGTAAAGAAATCCAGTCATTAATTGAGATGTGACTCACACTTGGTGCTGGACCCGGACACGCAGGAACACAAGAGTGACAGGGCTCCTCCTCATTAGGGTCACAGGAGGTAGGTCTTCCAGGAACTTACAGGCAAGTTTGACTTTCTTTTTTTCTTTTTCTTTTCTTTTTTTTTTTTAATGAGACGGAGTCTTACTCTGTCACCAGGTTGGAGTGCAGTGGCACGATCTCAGCTCACTGCAACCTCCGCCTCCCAGGTTCAAGCGATTCTCCTGCCTCAGCCTCCCGAGTAGCTGGGATTACAGGTGTGTACCATCATGCCCAGCTAATTTTTGTATCTTTAGTAGAGATGGGGTTTCACCATGTTGGCCAGGATGGTCTCGATCTCCTGACCTTGTGATCCACTCGCCTTGGCCTCCCAAAGTGCTAGGATTACAGGTGTGAGCCACCACTCCCGGCTGAGAGTTTGACTTTCATACTTTAGAAATTCAGATCCAATTTTATTTGTAATCTTACCTTATGTGTGAATGTGTAGGAAGAAATACAGAAGGTATTATAACGGTATGGTAGAAAGAGGATCAATACAATATTCACAGGTTAGGCAAATGGAGAGAGACAGATATAGCCACCTTAAGAAATACATGAGGCAGAAGATGTTTGTTTGCCTTTACTTTTAATGACTTCAAACTTTAACCTAGTTCTACTCTATCAATTTAAGGATGCATGTCCTTAAGGAGAACAGAAAATTACACCTATCCTAGAGGTGTCAAATAGATTAGAGCACACCCCAGAGTGACTCCTTCACTCCAAGGTTGATGGAAGATGGGTTTGAGGTCTCAGTAAACATGTATAAGGTGGCAAAAATCAGTTTGAGGAGTTAAATTGAAATCTCTAGAGGTAGGCTGTCTGTTCAGGACTGGAAAAGTAATAGAGTTTTAACTATATTCCTTTTAAAGGCAGAAATTAGATTTTCTTCTCTGCTATCCTCTCCTGAGCTCTGCGCCCTTGTCCTGGAAAGTTAGTTTCTTTTTTCTTTTCTTTGCTTTTTGCCTACCTATCTAATCTGCATTAAGCTAGTATAAACTCCAACTTAAAGCCGAACCCCTTCCGAGAAACCACATCCCTGCCCCCTGCATAAGAGAACACTGAATAACTAATGATTCATAATTTCTTCAATTCATAAGCAATTCTATTACACTGCATTGAAAATTTCTGCTCCAGCTCCGGGTTAACACAAATACCTAGAATCAATGAACAATCTCTCCCAGCTACTTTAATCACCCTGCATATCCACTGCTAAGTCAATGGTGCTAATGCACATCTCAGAACAAAAAATACAAAAAGCCACCCCTCTGTCTACCACTGTACCATTTGTAGTCAAATGAAAGGAGTAAAAGAAAATCGTTGCTTTATTAAGTTGTTAGGAAATTGCAATGTGCAAGGAATGAAGTATTATGCCCCAGATCAATCAATCATTGTAATTACATAGACTTGATTCTAAATCTCACGGCCCTGGAAACTGTGAGAATGATCTAGGATAACAATGAATACAGTGAGGGTTGCTTGCACAGTCTCCAGCCAGCATAACAATTTAGTTATAAGTGATAACAAGAAGGGATGAACAATCAGCACCTATTTTCACTTAATAAATTTTTGAAACACATGCTAGGAAATGAGTTTCAAGGAGAGCTAAAAACCAATGAAATTAGTCCATTTACTAGTAGCTCTGGCTAAAAAGAGTTGCCAGTTTCAAGGAAGAAACAAGAGCTCCCTATGCAAAATCAAGTCAGATTTGGGACACCTGTCAATACCCTAGTACCATCAAAAACAGATGACAGTTACTATTTGGAGCTTTGATTAAAACGCAGAGAATAAAAATTGACAGCTTTCAGGAAAGAACTGTCAATGCTTTCAAGGCCGAGGTCATAAGAGGCCTGTAAGAAGTTTCATATGGGAAAAGCATTACATGTAGGAAAATGATTTTCATTGATTTAATAGCAGCAAATAATCATATGGTGGATGACCAATTTCTCTTTAATGAACACTAGTACCACTTCTTCTCTACAGTCCTCCACTCACATCCATACCTTAAGGACATGTGGACTATCAGGGGAAGGAATACTCATCTCTCTCTGTTTCAGTTAATTCTCTGCTCACTAATTAGAATGTCCAGAGAAGAAATGTCTGGTATTTTTCCATGTTATTCTCTTTAATGCTTCCTTCAGCTAATCCATAATTGTGGTTATAGCATTTTATTTATGGATCGTTTGAAGCATTCCAGATTATGCAATTAGGCAATTTCATTAAAAGTTCATTCCTTAGGTCTGAAGAATTGTTTAAGGATTCAATTTTTAGTTGAAATCTTGTAGTACACACACACACACACACACACACACACACACACACATGCACACATCCCAAACCCTGCCAAACAAGAAGGATCTGTGGAGGATCTGTGAGATAACACGAAGTTTATACGAACTGTAATCCCTAAGTCTTAATTCAAAACAATGCTTAACAAATGACTGCAGGTGTTGTTATACTTTCATCTCTTACATCTAAGTATATTACATCCTAAACTACCATGCAATCTTCTAGTTTGCTCATGTTATTTTCAACCAAGTGTCAAAAGAGCTATGGTATTCCAGCTATTTAAATACTATCCCATTTTGGTAAAACGATTTAAAGAATGTTACATGTCAGCTGTTTCAAGTTGTTATAGCACCTGTAATGCAAAGATATTACAGAAGCCATATTTTTGTCCACACTCAAATGTATTAACTGCATTACAGAGAATTAAAATTATGATAAAAGAATTTCAAGTTTAACATTAAATTATTAGAAAGTCAGGCACCAAAATATTAACAGTAAATATCTGAGAGAACTGGGATAAAAAGTCTGTGTGTATGCGATTTTGTGGTTTTCAGTTTTGATGCAGAGAATCCTACCTTTTATAACTAGAAAGGAAAATTACTTAATCAAAAAGTGACCACTGGATAGATTTTCTAATTGTATATAAGCAATTCAAGTCATATAAGGTTATCAAGTCAACTATAGTTCCTGTGAGCATGAGAAGTCACTGTTTGCCTACGCATACATAAACCTGCAGTTCTTTGTCATATTTGCATATATCACTCACTGTTATTTTCTTGGAAATAACTGAAATTCCAGGTAGTTCTTGAAGTCAAGAGAAAAGCTGAAAAATTTTCCTATTTCTGAACCCTTTGAAAATAAATGGAGACAGTTGCTAGTAAGTGTCTTCATTTCCCTTATTTTTTAAAAAAGCACCTACTTAGGCACTAGAGACACAGCAGGAAACCAGAGAGACAAAAATCCCTGCCCTCATGGAACACAGAGTGCAGTGGAACGAGACAGACAGTGAACCACAGAAGTAATACATACAGTGGGCTGGAAGACAACAGGTGTTAAAGGGAAAAATAAGGCAATAACAAGCATGGATGGGAATATTGTGATTTTGGATAGGGAAGCTAGAGAAGGTCTCACCAAGGCCAAATATGAGCAAAATTCTAAAGGAGGTGAGGAATAAGCCATTAGAATATCAGGGTGGGGCTGGGCATGGTGGCTCACGTCTGTAATCCCAGCACTTTGGGAAGCCAAGGCAGGCAGATCACTGAGGTCAGGAGTATAAGACCAGCCTGGCCAACATGGCAAAAGCCCATCTCTACTAAAAATACAAAATTAGCCAGGCGTGGTGGCGCGCATCTGTAGTTCTAGCTACTTGGGAGGCTGAGGCAGGAGAATTGCTTGAACCTAGGAGGTGGAGGCTGCAGTGAGCCAAGATTTCACCACTGCACTCCAGCCTGGGCAACAAAGCTAAACTCTGTCTCAAAAACAAAAAACAAAAAACAAAAAAAAACTGGATGGGCCAGATGTAGTGGCTCATACCTGTAATCCCAACACTTTGGAAGACTGAGGCAGGAGAATCCTTAGGCGCAGTAGTTTCAGACCAGCCTGGACAGCACAGTGAGACTCTGTTTCTATTTTACTTAAAAATATATATATAATATATATATATAACATATATAAATATATAACATGTAATTATACATAATTATATATACATATGTATAATTTAAAAAGAATACCTGGGTGAAGAGTGTTCTGGGCAAGGGAAGAGCAAATACAAGGGCCCTGAGGCAGAGGCCTTGTGACCATGTTTGAGGAACAGCAAGCAGGCAAGAATGGCGAGGAGAGGGAAGAGGGGAGGTCAAAAACCAACAAGGACCAGGCTGTGTAGGGCTTTGTAGGCCATTGCAGGCTCCTGACACTACATAACATCAGTTCCTGATTTCTTGATGCATGTATGCATGTTCACAGGTACAG
Organism: Rhinopithecus roxellana; assembly: GCF_007565055.1. Classification (NCBI taxonomy): domain Eukaryota; kingdom Metazoa; phylum Chordata; class Mammalia; order Primates; family Cercopithecidae; genus Rhinopithecus; species Rhinopithecus roxellana. The sequence goes on from NC_044550.1 coordinate 22,470,776, forward strand.
ACTGATAGAATGCAATGAAGACTGGACTAGGGCATGTCTAGGGCAGTTGATGCAGGAAATACAGAGTGAAAAAGTGAAGTGACTGGAAACAATAATCATGTGACTGCAGAACTGGCAGGTGTGAGATTTGTATTCATTAATTCAACAACTTTGTGTGCACTTGGTGTTCCAAGGACAGCAAGACACAATTCTTGCCCCAAGAAATTCATAGTCTACCAAGAAGTACATCAGTTAAGGCAATATATAGTCTGGTTAAATGATGAACTACCAGCAAGTTCAGTGGAGCTGAGATATGGGCTGAAATGATCAGATAGGCCATTATAGAGAAGGAATGTTAAGTCTAAACAATAAGATTTACAGAAAAACAGAGGAAGAATGGAGAAAGAGGAAGTGCAGCATGTTCAAAGACATGAAATTAGGCTTGGACGTGGTGGCTCACACCTGTAATCCCAGCACTTTTGGAGGTTGAGGCAGGCAGATCACCTGAGGTCAGCAGTTTGAGACCAGCCTGGCCAATGTGGCAAAACCCCATCTCTACTAAAAATACAAAAATTAGCCAGGCATGGTGGCACAAGCCTGTAATCCCAGCCACTTGGGAGGCAGAGGCATAAGAATCACTTGAACCTGGGAGAAAGAGGTTGCAGTGAGCCTAGATCGCACCACTGCACTCCAGCCTGGGTGACAGAGTGAAACTGTCTAAAAAGAAAAGGAATGAAATTAGGAACGGGCAAGGTGTGTCAGTTTTGCGGGAAAAGATTCGATATACATGTTGGCTTGGCTAGAAAAGTTTGCATAGGGCAGTGGTCAAGGCAAGATTGTACATTTTTATGGCGAGATTGAGATTTTAAGCAAAAGAGTTTCAGTTAAGGTTTAAACAGGGAAACAATATGCTATGTAGAATATCTTTGGGTAGAGGAAACATCTGAAGGACAGCAACTAGTGGTTGTAAAACTGAAGATGTGAAGTAACAAAGATCATAATTGGAGGGTCCAGGGTAGAAACAGCGGTATAGTCAGCTACCTAAGAGATTCTGACAAGACTTGATACAAGTTGGTGACTGGGTAAAGGAGATTTGCATACATACTTTGAATGACTTCAAGATGTTCATTAGGAAAATTGTAATAAATTTCAATGAAAAGAAATATCAAAAGGAGATCCAGTTTGGATATTTTAAATCTGAGCGATGATGTGTCAAATGTTTGGAGATATTATAGGCAGAGCAAGTTTTAGTCAAGAGGTCAATCCTAAAAATAAGAATTTGTTAGCGGTAAGTTAACAAATAATCAATGGTATTCTTCCTTTTTCTTTTTTATTGAGCCAACTCAATTTCTCAGTGGGTGATAAATAGAATAACTGTTGTATTTATCATCCAAATTGGGACATTCGTAAAGAGTGAAGAAGGAGCTATTAATAATCACACTGAGACAACGTGCATAAAATTAAGACTGTCCAGAGCAGACCAGAATGCATGGACCCCGGTTAAAAGTTCCATCTTACTTTTAAAAGATAGAAAGTTGCCAATTCCTTATTTTTATTATAGCTCGTGGTTTCTCAAAAGGGGTCAAGAATTCAGTTAAGGTCACTTTATTGTGATTTGAGACTAGAAAGACCAAACTCTGGCAAAGGATCCAGTTTAAGACATCTAGAAAACAAAGAGAATGTTAATGAAGTAGCTTATGTCATATAACTCTGCTATTACCTATTCATGATGCTCCTGGCATGGTTAATGAAGCATGGAGGTTTTATGCAAGGGGGTGGGTGGGGATCCAAGCTAGTCTGGGTTGGCATTGGAATTTCTGATATCAGGTCTCAGTTGAAGCAGTATTTTACTTGAGCTGTCTCTGATGTCAGGAGGATAGAAAAAATTCCTGGTGGGCAGGAAGAAGAGTGTATAAAGGGTAACGGGGTTTGTGTATATATATACTATGTGCAGATACAGAAAGAATTTTCTTCATCCTGTAGCTATAATTTGTAGGTAGTTATGTTACTGCATGTATAGGTCATCAGAATAACAAAATTGATATTAATAATAAATAGCTGCAATTTGTTAGGCAGTTATGTGAATGTGTGTATAGATGAACAGAACAACAAAACTGATACTAATAACAAAACTGAACAGGACAATGGAGGGGTATCCTGCAGCTCTCAGATTGAAAAGGATTCAAATACAACTCAAAATGCTTAACATGGCTGGGTGCGGTGGCTCACCCCTGTAATCCCAGAATTTTGGGAGGCTGAGGTGGGCGGATCACGAGGTCAGGAGTTCAAGACCAGCCTGGCCAAGATGGTGAAACCCTGTCTCTACTAAAAATACAAAAACTAGGCAAGCGTGGTGGTGGGTGCCTGTAATCCCAGCTACTCGGGAGGCTGAGGCAGAGAATTGCTTGAACCCGGAGGGCAGAGGTTGCAGTGAGCAGAGATCATGCCACTGTACTCCAGCCTGGGTGACAGAGCGAGTCTCCATCTCAAATAAAATAAAATAAAAATTAAAAGAAAATGCTTAACAAATCCACTATCCCACTATCTTTCAGACTAGACATTGTTATCTCCAGTTGTAAAAATGTTAGCAGGGTGTCCTTCATCAAGGGAAGGAGCCAGCTCTGGCAGTGCTAAGTAAATGTAAGGATTATTTTTCCTATGGGAATGGGCTTTTTAAACTTTACTGTTTATTAAGATTTTTGCCTTGAACATTTGTTGGGCTTTTTAATAATACAGTGTGGGTGCTTCACTTTTCTTTCGGTGCAGAGGGAAACAAAATACATTTTGTTGTCATTTTGTGACCTGACCTTTAAAACAATCAGTGTGCTGGAGATGTTATCTAGGTGTTACGTTATTTCTATTCTCAGTTATTTTATGTCTCAATAAATTATTGTTATTATATTTATTATTATAAAACACAATTGCTCCAGCTATTTAGTTTCAAGAAAAATCTGATTCTGCAAAGAAAACTATTATATACTCTGCCTTCAGAAAAAAGAAAAAAAAAAGGATTTCCTATACATCCATTTATTTTACTTTAAAAAAATAGGAGAAGCTGTAATTTACAAATATGGCATTAGAAGCAAATTGGAGTCAGCAATTGCTCTGGTTCTTTGATAAAATAACACAAAAATAAGAGGCTAAGGAAGGTACCAAGTATTGGTATGTGATATTTTACATTTTCGAGTAAGCGAAAGATAAAAACAAAACAAGTTTTGATAAAACAATAATTAAATGCACAATATCTGACCTACATCGTATCTGTCTACAGGTTAGAAACATTAACCGTGGTAGATTCTTCAAGAGTTGAACACAGGGACAGAAAAGAAAGGTCCTCAAATCATCCTTCCAGCAAAACATACACACTTAACTGAGGGATACTGTCAGAAAAAAGAAGAAAACAAAAGCTATTCTTCATTCTAACTATATACCGATCATTATTGGGTGGGATAGGTAGAGAATGAGGACCAATAAATTACAACATTGTGTTTTGATATAAACTTGCTTTACTTCTTCTGCACCACCAGTACTACCTGAATCTTATAATATGGCTACAATTGTTGCTCTTTCACTTAACAAACCAAATGTCATCAATTGCATTCAACTTTGCTTTTTTATAGCCATTCTTTTTATCAAATAGCTATTTTTCCCTGGTTTGACCTTTTTGTAATAACATGTTGTAACACGTTACTACATGTAATGAAATGTTACAAAAGGAATTGAAGCCCCCTTTGGACTCTCTCTAGCCCTATTTCTCTCCTTCCCTTCCCCTAAACAGAGATACTTAGTATCCTGAGGTTTTCATGCATATTTTAATGCTTTTACGACATATATATTCATAAATGTAGTATTAACGAGTTTTTAAAATTTTCATAAATGGTATTCACTTCCAGGATTATTTTCCAGCTTGCTTTTATATTACTCAGCATTATGCTTTCCAAAGGCATCTTTTGCTTGTTACTTTTGTACTTTTGGTGTTACATTTAAAAATCTGACATTTATAACGTGTTTTTCATAAAATAGGAGCTTTTGTCCTATGACACTTAAAGCTTATAGATCCATTTACTTTATATAAATAATATCACTGCAATCATTGTCATTATTGTTTTTGTGGATTAAAATGGGCTACTTTTGGCAACCATAGGAATAAAAACTAAGACACTTATGAGGGGCTTATGTACAAACTGATTTCATTGTTCTAAAACTTGTCATTTTAATTGTACCATCATTTTATAGGTCAATCATGTCCTCACTCCTTCCATATGGGTTACAAACTGTCAGGTATTTTTCACTTGAACAGCTTCAGTTAGTTTTATTATATACTTGTTGGCTTTAGAAATAAGGTAATTGCCAATAATTCTTCAGATATTAGACACTGAATTCGTCTATAAAATCGGGGGAAACAGAACTTGAATGATTTGGTTAAATACCATTTATCTACGGCTTGCACTGTTAAACAGACTTTTCTGTAAGTTTCCTATGCTATATTTAAGCACTTTGTTCATAAAAATCCCACAAAAGAAAAAAAAGAATAATTTTCTACTAATCTTGAATATATTTCATACTTAAGCCAGAGATAAAATTTAATAACAAAATGAAAATGTAGCCAGGAAATTACAACGAAGTTCAACAGGAAAAATTGCTAGTTAATAGGTGAGATGTCAAACTGTAAAACGTAGAACATCTAGATTTGTGCAAATCATGCATAAAACAATTGAGGCCAGAGTAATCACCAGGAAACAGGAGTAAGCAAAGGTGAAGCAAGTGTGATATTGGCACCTATAAATTTGTAACATCAAGTAATTATCTTTTTATAATATACACTGACTAGACATCCTGCTTTGATCTGTGTTGCATCAAGAACCTCAAAGATGGCTTCTTGGAACTCCTTATGCTGCTGATGAAAAGAAAACACTGCCAGACAGGTTAACTGGTAGAGGCTCTTTGAATCAGAAGCAAACACACCTGGACCCAATCTAGAAGGATGGAAAGCTTTTTCAAATCAATTGTAGTAACCCAGCTGACATGTCATAGCAACACGATTAAATGACTCAGGAGTGTCTAGAAGAACAGGGGATAAGTACCTTGAAGTATCTGATGCTCTGTTGCCATATCAAAGTTTGACAACTTAGCCAAATCTAACTTCTTTGCCACCAGGAGCAATCTCATCTAAAAGTTTTACTGATTCACATAACCAGAATTTTTCTCAGCATTTACCCTAAGGAAATGTTCAAACTTTACCCATGGATAAATGCCACATAAAATTATCTTATCAAATAAAGAAATGCCTGTCCTTGGGTTAGGTGAGATGTAGGTGGAAATTGGTTACTGTGCCATCATCCCGGCCATATTTGCAAAGACTGACACCAGAACCTGGTACTTTGATTCTGAAAAGGGAGCCTGGAGGAATCATGAGGAGAGATTGTCAGGGGAACCCAGAGAAATGTTCCTCAATTAAATGATCGATTGTAGGCCTAAGGAAAACTCAGCTGGCCATATTTGATCTACTCTATCAAAACTTATGATAGGTTTCAATAAATTACACTGAATACCACCTGAATGAAGACTTCTGTCTCCATGAAGACTGCTTCAGTCAACCCCTAAAAATAAAGAGAAAAACTGCAGGCAATTCTTGCAAACAATACTAAAACCCCATCACTTTTTGAAATAGACTGGTTTGAAGAGGTTTCTTTTGTTTGTCTTTTTAAGTATGCAGCAGATATGATTTAATTCCCACAATGGTGTCTCAGTTCATGAGTAAACAGTGTATGGCATCTGGAAATTAAGCATAACTGGGTCCCTGGCTGCTGTTAAGAGCTAACAGGCAACCTTGAGGACTTGAGGGAAAAGAAATTATTCCTAAGCAGTAAAATACACAAAAATTCCTCTTTTCAGTGATTTTCCAAAAGAAAAATTTACTTCTTCTGAAATGTTTGGTTCTTTCTCTTTCCTTCATTTTCCAAATTGATGGCATCTTATGCTACAGTGGCAAAGGACGGGGAGATGGAGTGGGTGATAGGCCCTTGGGCCATCACCTCATTGCAGACCATCTCATAGAAGAACTATCTCTGTCTCCTGAGCAAGGAATGTCTATACTTTTGTCATTAGACAATATTTGAAAATGCAAGAATTATAGTGTAAGAGCCACTCAAAACTTTCTACAAAAATATACCATTTATAAAAATGAAATTTTCATTTATGATCAAAATAAGAAATTTCTTAACACATTAAAACAACTGTCTGTGAAAAGCAGTTTTTTTTGTTTCTTTTTGAGACAGTCTTGCTCTGTTGCCCAAGCTGGAGTGCAGTGGCACAATCTGGCTCACTGCAACCTCCACCTCCAGGTGATTCAAATGATTCTCCTGCCTCAGCTTCCCGAGTAGCTGGGATTACAGGTGCGTGCCACCACGCCTGGCTAATTTTTGTATTTTTAGTAGAGACGGGGTTTCACCATGTTGGCCAGGCTAGTCTCAGACTCCTGACCTCAGGTGATCTGCCCGCCTTGGCCTCCCAAAGTGCTAGGATTACAGGTGTGAGCCACCATGCCTGGCCAGAAGAGCATATTTTTGATGAATGTTTTATATCAACTTTATGAAATATTTGGATTTCAAAAAAACAACTACTCGAAATTCTACAGAATTGTGTAGGGGATTAGATATGAATGTGTGTATGTATATTTTAGGAAATGTGTTAAATGCAGAAAAACACAAAGAATAATAAATGGCCAATATGCAAAATTAAGCGTTGTCCACATTATTATACTTGCTTCATTTGTTCTGAATAACACATCACAAAAAAATAAATCTTTTTAACTTCTAAATTGCCAGTCCACTACAATCAGCCTCTACAAATGCTGAAATTTTTTATTTATCCATTTATTCATTCATTTATTTTTTGAGACAGGGTCGCTCTGCTACCCAGGTTTGAGTTCAGTGGTGCTATAATGGCTCAATGCAGCCTCAGCCTCCCCAGGCTCAGGTGACCCTCCCACCTCAGCCTCCCAGGTAGCTGGGACCACAGGTGCACGACACCATGCTTGGCTAATTTTTGTACTTTTTGTAGAGATGGGGTTTTGCCATGTTGCCCAGGCTGGTCTTATTTTCTAATAAATCATAGGAATTTAATAAATAAGATGTCGTATCGGCTTTCCCCCCCCCAAAAAAAGTAAAAAAATTGAGTTTATTTTCTTCTAGTATCTCTATATTTTTATATTAAAAATATCATTCTGTAGTCAGACTTTTTATTTCCATGCAGTGTTGACTAGCATTCTTTAAGCATAGAGAAATCTCAATATGTTCTTTCAAACACAGAAGCATAGAATTCCCTTATCAGTGTTTCCCAAATTCTGGCTTAAAAATATTAAGATCCATTGTTTAAAACCTTAGACTACAGATACTTGGATTTTTCTATATAGTTCTGGATTTTTAAATTTTATACAAAACGTGGCTCTGAAGAAAATAACAGAATCCGTTAAATGAAAGAGAACACAATAAGTTGTCAGTCTAAAAAGGATAAAGTATCACTACTGACTTCTGCATATGCATTGCAGGATAAAGTAAATGTGGAGTTACTGGCCAACATTGGGCACTTGGATTTTTGGCCCGAGAGGAAGGAGAAATAAAAGTTAAGTCATAAGAATGGTAAAGATTGTTTGGGACCAGCTTGGGCAACATAGTGAAACTCCATCTCTACCAAAAAAATATAAAAACTAGCCGGCTGTGGTGGTACATGCCTGTAGTCCCAGCTACATGGGAGGCTAAGGTAGGAGGATCACCTGAGGCTGGAGAGGTTGAGGCTGTAGGGAGCCGTGATTGTGCCACTGCATTTCAGCCTGGGTGACAGAGTGAGATCTTGTCTCCATTAAAAAAAAAAAAAAAAAGATAATAGATTATATATGTATATTCTACCTCAATAAGTAAATTTCCACTTCTGGCTTCTTTAAAGACTTAAATAAAAGAACTTACTTAGCACCAACAACCACCTTGAGTACCCAGATAGTGGTTTCTAAATATTTTCTCCTCTCTACCAGGAATTAGGGCTCTGATATGGTTTGGCTGGGTCCCCACCAAAATCTCAACTTGAATTGTATCTCCCAGAATTCCCACGTAAATTGTGGGAGGGACCGAGCCGGGGGCGGGAGCCCGTTGGGGGGTGGGGGGGTGGTAATTGAATCATAGGGGCCGGTCTTTCCTATGCTATTCTCGTGATAGTGACTAAGTCTCTCGAGATCTGACGGGTTTATAAGGGGTTTCCACTTTTGCTTCCTCATTTTCTCTTTCCTCTTCCACGTAAGAAGTGCATTATGCCTCCCGCCATGATTGTGAGGGCTCCCCAGTCATGTGGAACTGTAAGTCCAATTAAACCTCTCTTTCTTCCCAATTTCGGGTATGTCTTTTATCAGCAGCATGAAAACGATCTAATACAGGCTCTTTGGAGAAATGGCTGATTCCAGTTCTGGACAAGAAATATACAACAAGCCTGGCCCAGAATACCTTGTAATTAAAGAAAAAAATCAAACTATCACCATCAAATGGAATAGCAGTGGACTTAAAACACATCAAAATCATGTATCAAAATCACTGGCATATAAAAAAGTACACATCCATAAGTTTATAATGATTTCTTAAGAAAACAAATCTTATTTACATGCTAGCTAACTTAAAAAAAAACCTGAGGAATACAGACAAAGAATCAAGCATTTATCCTAATCTTTGCTATAATAACTGTATATACTTCAAGATAACCAAATAGTTGATAAAGGCAAGTTGTTTCTTATAGAAAACCTCTTCAAATGTTAAACCTGAATGTAATAAAACTTCTAGATCTAACTACAACTTGTAAGAAATAGAAGGTACAGAAAAATGGAATCAAGCAAAATCCAGGCCAGAGGAAACTCTATGGGGTAAACTATCTGGTTTCTTCAAAGGATGAATCATAAGGAAAAAGAGAGGAAATCTATAAGTCAAAAGATATCAGTTAATGGAAATGTAAAGATCTCATTTTGATCCAGGTTCTTAAAAATAAACTGTAAGACAGGAATAATTTATGAGACAACTAAAGAAATTTGAAATGTAATGAGAACAAATTATTTAGGTGAGATCATAATACTGTGTTTGTTTTTAAAGAGTACTTAACCTTTAGCCATGGTATGATTTCAATGAGAATTATTTCAGCCTCTATTATTAAAAGTTCCAAATAATTTGGGGATGAGAAACAAGGTGAGCAAGATTAAATGAAGTAAAATCAGCCAAGTGTTGACAGTTGTTTAACCAAGGTAAGGGGTGCAGGGGAATCATTGTACTTTTTTTCTCTGCTTACAAGTGTTAAAATTTAAAATAAGAAAAGATAAAGGTTCAGAGAATATTGAAAAATCGGTAAAATGGTGAAAGGCTTCATTAGGATAGAGATAAATTCCCCACAAATATCAAAATACTTTAGGTGAGGCATATCTGTCAAACTTAAATGTTAATAAAAATGAAAAGACTTCTTTATATTATAGAGAATCATGACCTGATACAGATTTAACTGGAAGGAGATTTTAGTGACAGATCCAAATCATGAGTACTTCAAACTTAGGGCCTTACAAATTGCACTGAAATAAAAAGTATATTCAGCAGTGGTGAGCAGGTGCGTGTTTTAGATGGAGGGATCCAACATTATGGAAAGGCACAAATCATGAGTTTAATGGAAATACTCTTCCTGCTCAGTCATTTTTAATAAGCTTTAAGTGACTAATGAAGCTTTAATGATAACATCCAGTTCTGTTTAGAAGTGGAACAGTTAATATATAATATGAAAAAATACAAATGAGTATTATATAAATATGAAAATGAATAGTTTTGTGTTTCATAGTATATGTACATTTACTCCCCTCCTGTTCCTCCCCAAGCCTAGTTATAAACTTGCTGGTTTTGACAAGCAAAACACAAATAGAACAGGTGCCTTTGTTAGCACTCTAGGTAAATCCTGGCACTTGCTTGGACACCAGCTGGGTGCTAATTAGTCTTGTGATTGCCTAGATCACAAAATAATACAAGACTGGAAATGCTCCTGAAAGCTTCTGGAGGAATGAGTCTGCACACCGGCTGACAAATGCCCTGGAGAGAACAGGCCTTGTCCTGACAGCCTCTGTGTTGAGTTCTTTCACATTTATGAAGCTAGAGCTGGCTACACAAGCACATGCCTGTAAGTCAGTTCAGGGAATGTGGGTGGACGGTGCTTTTGAAGATGCAGAGCAAAAGCATTCTCTGGTATATCAGTACTGACACAGATGTCCAGTGTCTGGTCTACGTCTAAGTGTCATCTTTTGATTAAGTGTTAGCAATAGCACACCCAGGGTATTTGAACCCTGTTCTCCAATGGACTTCAACAGGTTACTTGTGTGCCTTCCCATTTAACCTTTCATCTATATTTAGCCAATAACACTAATGAATTACTGTACTGCTTCTCATCCTAACAGATGAATCAGATTACTGCATGGCCAATTTGGACAGGACAAGAGATGGCCTGACAATTCTCAAAATATACAAGTTTGGGTACATCATGGCAAATGGTTGCAGTGCAGGCTTTCTTTCTGAACACTTTATTTTGTGTCCTCATCATATTCAATAATCAAAAATATCAGATTTAAAATCAAATGCTTAATCATTGCATTCTTTCAGCAAGTGATAAAAGGGATACATTTTATTAGAAAAATGAAAAAAAAAACCTACCTGAAGACTGCAAGGGTCAGAGACCAGAGCACTAATGGCTTCCTCAGTTCAAACTTTGCTCGTTTGTTCATTAGGTGCCGACCACCGAATATAAAGGCAGCATACAGAGCAGAAAACAGGAAAGATTTCTTCCTGCAAACAAGCAAACAAAATCTTTAAGATATTTTTAGTCATTAGGAAACATCAAATTTTGTACCACTTCTTCTCTTTTTAAGCATTGAAAAAATATTCTTGAGAATATTCCTGCTTCACTGAAGAGGGAGTCTAGTCCACATGGCAAACTGGTGCTCTATTGAAATCTCCCTTGACAAATCAGGTCTTCCAGCAGTTTAACCAACATATTAAGTATCACATCAGAATAGACGTATTTCCTTTGTAGGCTCTATGACTGAAATTTCAACAACATAGCATTGAAGTACAAAAAGTAGCCTTTTCACTGAGAGAAATAACTTTATTCTTTAGAGTTTGTTGAGGCAATTTAGATACATACATGAATTTTAAAAAAGTGTTTTTATTGGAACTATTTAGTGACATGGTTGTGTCTTGGAACAAGATAGACATTTAAATTTTTATCTTGGGTGGGCGTGGTGGCTCATGCCTATTATCCCAGCACTTTGGGAGGTTGAGGTGGGTGGATCACTTCAGGCCAGGAGTTTGAGACCAGACTGGCCAACATGGTAAAACTCCCTGTCTATTAAAAATAAAAAATGTAGCCAGGCATGGTGGTAGGCACCTGTTATCTTAGCTACTCGGGAGGCTGAGGCAGGAGAATCGCTTGAAGCCAGAAGGCAGAGGTTGCAATGAGCTGCGATTTTTGAGACTCCCTCTCAAAAAGGCAAAAGAATAAAAGAATGGTTACTCCATAGGTAGAGTAGCCCTGAGGACTGCTGGCTGGCTATTTTTATGGGTTTTTAAATTACATGCTAAATAAGGGGTGGATTATTCATGAGTGTGCTGGGGAAAGGGGTGGGGATTTCCCCAGGAACAGAACTGAGGGTTCCTTCCATTTTTAGACTGTATACTCTACCATGGCATTTGTAAATTGTCATGGTGTTGATGGGAGTGTCTTTTAGCATGCTAATGCATTATAATTAGCATATAATAAGCAGTGAGGATGATCAGAGGTCACTTTTGTTACCATCTTGGTTTGGGTGAGTTTTGGTCAGCTGCTTAACCGTATCCTGTTTTATCAGCAGGGTCTTTGTGATCTTGTGCCAACCTCCTATATTATCCTGTGACTAAGAATTCCTAACCTCCTGAGAATGCAGCCCAGTAGGTCTCAGACTCATTTTACTTAGCCCCTATTCAAGATAAAGTCACTGTAGTTCAAATGCCTCTGATAACAGTACTGATAATGCCAAAAAATAAATTCAAAAGCAAAAATCAACAAACTTCTATAATAGAACTATGATTCGACAGAAAGCAATAGAAACCTTATAAATAATTTAAACAGTTGAGCATGTTTCCTAAGAAAGCAATGTTTCTCTTAAAATGGGTCTTCCCTATTCAATTAGATCAATAAGGAAAGGGTTGAGAAGTAAGTTAGAAAACATAATATCAAAAGCAAAATGTGTTCACCTAAAGAGTATTATTTGTAAAATGCTTCATGTTTTCTCCCTTCATGCTGACATATAATGCTGACTCATAAGGGACCTTGCTATTTACACAAAGCAGCATTCCTATGTAAATGAATGCAAGTGACCTACTTAGTGAATACCAAATAACGCAATGATTCCAGAAATCAACCCAGAAGTAAAAGTTGAATAAATCACTTTCACTGAGGTTTACAGACTCTTCTCTTGGGCACACAAGACCTGGAACACAGTAGGTGCTTAATAAATATCTGTTGAATGAACATGGTCTTGTCCTGTCAAATTTTCTGATGGGGAAAATAATTAGGCATGTGTGTACAGTAAACAGGCACTAAACACAAAGTTGTACTTTCCCTGTAATAACTAAAGAGTCAAATATTCAGAAAAATATTATGATACATTTTCTTCCCCTAGAAAGACACTGATTATTTCTATACTTCAATGAAAAGTGGAAAAGTGAGACAATTTTGTGGAAACTTTCACTATTGGACATTTCAGGAAGAAAGTACTTTTGGTCATAAATTATATATATTGCTTTATTTCTCCTCTGGAAATTGCAAGGGCATGGAATTAAATTACTTAAGAGTCACAATCACCATTTTTGTTTATGCACATATAAGCAAAGACTAAAGAAAAATAAAGTTCTACCAAGTTAATGTAGGCGATAGTAATATGAAAAAGTATATACTTTTTTCTAATTTATAAAGGTAATAAGTGACAATAATCACATATTATGATTTATAGAGTGATTCCTATGGGTAAACATAATGCCAAAAAGCTTTACCATTTAATCCTCATGGTGCAGGTAAAGTATTATCTTTATTTCATAGATAAACAGGCTTAGAGGAAAAGTAGGCCTAGATTTTCCTGTTCTTGTGGTAAACTTTCAGAAGAAAAAGGGGTACTTGATGTGTTATGAGCTGTAAAAATTCCTTAAGCTCTCCTTTTGAATTACATAATCATTGCATAATGTGTAGAACATTGTGTAACTGTGAAAAGATGAAGAAGAATTTCCCATCTTCATGTTTCTACTGTCATATTTTCTGAGCCTGGGAAACTTTCATCCAAACCCTCTTTGCTTCTTTGAGAAGAGAAATTAATTATACATATACCACTGAAGACATTTCCTTAAAATTATTATTTATCTTACCCATTCAACATACTTGAGATTCTGATTTTTGCCGTATTAATTGTATTACTTGTAATCATAAACAAACCAAGTTAAATGAATGTCTTCATACAATCCTATCATTCTAGCCATAAAGGGAAAAGTAATGCCTCAAGAACCAAGAAAAGAATAAAAAATCTTCCCTATGTATTTTTTCTCTAATTTCCTCACTTCTAAAATGAGAATTAGTCCTAATGCACTGCTCACATCCCAGCAAGGGCCATTCACTTTTCCACATAATTTTTAGAGCTTTCTACAAAGCAATTCAACAGCTAAGGCAATGAAGTCAGTCAGTACAGAATCATAGAACTTGATAATTGCAAGGAACCTTAGAGGTGGAGCCCAATTTCCTCCTTCGACAGAAGAGAGAATAGGGAACCTGATGATAGTAGTCACTCACAGTCACACAGCTGCACACTGTACACTGCTCAAGACTATCCAACATTGTCATGGCTGTGGTCAAGCAGGTAGGTAAACACAAAATAATTGTATAAGCTATATCTGGGTTACAGGTAGTTAACGGGAATCGGGTTAAGTGCTGTGATCAAAGTAAGTTGTTCATTGCATGCACAGAAATCTTTTACTGTGGTGAAATTCAAATCCTTTGGGTTAGTTTAGAATTAAACCTAAGCATCTGCTAGAAGTGGGAGTTGCCTAAGGAAGCATTAACACTTACCTCTTTAACTGAGTTATTTATGGTTGAATGTACTATTAGTTTTCCATACTGCTTAGAAGAAGGTAAGATTTTCTTTAATGAACGGAGCAATTTTAATGAATTAAAATTGCCTTTCCTTTCTGGCATCTCTCCGGTAAAGTTCAATTGTATTCAAGATGAATAATGGTTTGCCACTAGCCCACGTAGTTTTTAATGTGGATAGATTGCTTTCCTAATGGTTCAGTGGTAATACTTCGTATACTGGCAGGCCTCCATACTTGGGTATAATGGTAACACTATACTGTTTTATTATCAGATAATTAGCCATTTTGAGATAGCATGGACTCTTCTCGTTTAATAAATTTTAAATGTGCATCATATAGCACAACCCGTAATTATAGGTACTTAATAAGTACTTTTCAGCATGATGATTTGGGAGTTATGATTACCAGGTGACCAACCAAATAAAGACAACCCAAATGATATACTGATGTGCTTTAATTCTGTCAAGCTTATATTTATCCTTTTTACCCTTCTATTTCTGTCATCAAGATGAACAATGGAAATTATTCCATAATTAATACAAATGAATAGTGGATTTATCCTTAGAAATCTGAATTTCTCTATCATACTGTCTTGTCCCAAAACATTCCTAGGACATGCTTTTTTGATTCTTACCAGAGTAGCTGAGCAAGTTCTCACTCTACGATTTGTATTTATTGCTTTATTAACATTTCTGAAACAGCATGCATAAATTGAAAGACATGTTTTTTTAAACTCATGGGATTTCACTGAAACCAGTGCTTAGCTTGAGTCTCCTTAGCATTCACATCAAAATTTCTGTACCCCAAGAGTCAAACTAGTTTATTTGCTAATGTGGGCAGTATTTCAACATAGGATAATTGCTAATGAACAGCTTGGGAAGCTGACCTGAGCTCCCTCCTGGCTCTTTCATGTCGTATCTACATGGTCTTCATTATGACTATTGTACACATGTGAGGTACAAGGAGTTGGGAAAGTAAAAAGCAGTGAGGGAAAAAAGAAAAGGGCACTGCCCAGTTCAGCTGATACCTATCTACCTAGTGTAGAAAAGTTTTCATGTTCTAAGGTGAAGAGTCTGACGCTGAGACAGAATGCCAACTGGTGCACCCCCGTCCTCTTTTAAGAGTCCTCTTGAGTTGCTGACTCAAGTCAGGAAACAACTTATGGTTCTGAAAGTGATTTTAAGGATACAAATAAAGTAGGGACCCAGAGACTAGAGTAAATAACACTACTTTTTGCCAATATGACATTTAATGTATGTCTATGGTGGTTATAATTTGATAAGAATATTAAAATAAGATTATCTTGAGAGGGATCCTGAGGTTTCTTAAAGTCCTACCCAGGGCTGAATTCTGTCACATTCTTAAGGATTCTGCAAGACTTCATATAGGCATTTTTAGTGACAGACTGGATTAAGAAAATGTGGCACATATACACCATGGAATACTATGCAGCCATAAAAAAGGATGAGTTTGCGTCCTTTGTAGGGACATGGATGCAGCTGGAAACCATCATTCTTAGCAAACTATCACAAGAACAGAAAACCAAACACCGCATGTTCTCACTCATAGGTGGGAACTGAACAATGAGATCACTTGGACTCGGGAAGGGGAACATCACGCACTGGGGCCTATCATGGGGAGGGGGGAGGGGGGAGGAGGGAGGGATTGCATTGGGGAGTTATACATGATATAAATGATGAATTGATGGGTGCTGACGAGTTGATGGGTGCAGCACACCAACATGGCATAAGTATACATATGTAACAAACCTGCACGTTATGCACATGTACCCTAGAACTTAAAGTATAATAAAAAAAAAAAAAAGAAAAGAAAAAAAAAAATATGGAAAATTTTCAGCAGTTTTTTTTTTTTTTTTTTTTGAGGCAAGGTCTCATTCTGTTGTCTAGGCTGGAGTGTAGTGTGATCATGGCTCACTGCAGCCTTAACCTCCTGGGCTCAAGCGATCTTCCCACTTCAGCCTCCTGGGTAGCTCGCACTACAGGTGTGCCTAATTCTTTTAACTTTTTTGTGGAGATAGGGTCCCAGTATGTTGGCCAGACTGGTCCCCAACTCCTGGACTGAAGCAATCCTCCTGCCTCAGTCTCCCAAAGAGCTGGGATTACAGATGTAAGCCACCACTCCTGGCCAGGAGGTTTTATTCATAAGTAAATTAACTATATGCCCAGAAATTCTGATAATCATTTTGTGAATAATCATGAAAATATGCCCATAATTGATACAAATAAAAAGTGGCTTTATAATTGCAAGACAACGCTATAACTAAGGTAAAGGGTTCCTTATTCTTATTCCACTCTGTTGTGTATGACCAAGGAAACCAAATCAGGTGTGTGATTTCCAGGCTGCTTTGAGTTGTAAGCACTTCTTTCCCTTTTTGCCTCACCCTCCAGATACTAATTCAGAGATCACAGGTTCTCCTTATCTATTTTTTTTTTTAAAGGTGCGAGAACTAGTTTTTAGTTTTTCTATCCTTGAAGTAGGCCATAATCAAAGTAGAGTTACATTTAGTACACCAGATTCAATAACATGGCTACACATCCCTTTCCAGGAAAGTATACCCCTCTTAGAAGCAGAGTGGACATAGAAATTCCTTGTATACATCTGTAAACTTATCTTTTTCCTCCCTGTCACCTTTTTAAAAATCTTGGTGCATTCTGTTTTTGTATTACAACTGGAAATAAGATTTTGGGGGAGAAAATACTTTCAAAATGTTAAAACAAAAACCTGCACATCTAAAAAGAATCTTTAATACTTAAATTGGCAGGATATCAATTGCCTTTGTTTGTTTCCTTAGAATTCCTTTTTCTTGTTTTGTTTTTTTTTTTTAGTAGCTGATGAAAATGTTGATATCCACCCATCCATTCAAAATTCAGTAAACCTTTTAGGTTTTTTTTTCCTTCTGTTAAGTTTAAGCCATGGCCAAGAAAATTTAATAAACTTATTGTATTCCTTTGCAGTATGGTTAGTATGACATTGAATGAAAAAAGGATCCTTATATGAGAGTAAATTCTGCCTCTGCTAATCTAGTTAGAAAAATTTACATGATAACGCATGGTTACACGGGGGTCAGTAGCAAATGTGTGTTACAGATTATGTTTTATAAAGAGCTAAGGAAGGAGATTATTGTCATGAGAAAATGCTGTGGAAGATTTAAGAGTGGACCCTGAAGGCTTTGGATGGATGGGCAAAGGGCAAGTAGCAATAGGCAGTGGAGTTAGGTGTGAGCTAAAGCGGGGGTCTGTCATACCAGATGCTGTGGGTTGGGTTTGGCAGAAAGCTTGTTGGGAGATGCAGGCTAAAGTCGGATTGTGTGACGCTCTGAAAACTGCAGCAGAGTTCAGGCTGTATCTGCACCTCAAGTTTGCAGTAAGTTGTGAGGCATGTGCCCAATAATTTGTTAGTAATAATTAAAGTACAGGACTGAAATGCATGGCTTAATTTTCCTTTCTTTTTCTTCTTAAATAAACAATAAACTAAATCACACATATCCCATCATGTCCCATGGGTGAGAGATGGGGAAGTAATAACTTGTGCCCCCAGAAAAATGGATAGAGAACTGCTGGATGAAGTCATGAAGGGCACTGAAAGTCTTTGAGCTGGGAAGGAAGACAGAATTTAAAAAGATGTTCACAGAGAAACTTGGTATGCATTATTTGTACCCCAGAGGGCAGATGTGGCAAAAGTTGAATTCTGGATCTCTCGAGTGTGAGAGTGTATGTGAGTGTGTGTGTGATTTTAGTGTGTGTATGTGTGTGAGTGAGTTTGAGTGTAAGAGACTGTGTGTGTGTGTGAGTTGGAGTGTGTGAGTGTGAGTATGAGTATGAGTGTGAGTGTGAGTGAGTGTGAGTGTGTGTGTGAGAGTGAGTGGCAGTGTGAGTGTGATTGAGTGTGTGAGTGTGAGTGCGTGAGTGCCTGAGAGTGAGTTTGAGAGTGTGTGTGTGAAAGCATGTGTCAGTGTGTGAGTGTGTGTGGGTGTGTGAGTGTGTGTGGGTGTGTGTGTGAGAGTGTGAGTGTGTGAGTGCCTGAGTGTGAGGGTGTGTGAGAGTGAGAGTGTGTGTGAGTGTTGAGTGTGTGTTAGTGTGTGTCTGATTGTGTGAGTGTGTGAGTGTGAGAGTGTGTCAATGTGTGAGTTTGAGTGTGAGTGTGTGTGTGCACTGAAGTGTGTGTGTGAACTGCAGCTCTTCACAGGAATCAATGCACTGAAGTGTGTGTGAACTGCAGCTCTTCACAGGAATCATCAGATGGGATCACCTTTAGGAATGAATATGCTCCTGTTCATAGTAAAAGATAGCAAACTGCTAGGCTAATCACAGCATTATTTCAGTAGAGTTGATGTTTGCGGCTCAGAGAATTGTCAGTTTCAATCCTAAAGCGTTGCATCTTAGGTACAAGAATATTTTTTGTTTCAGTAGATAAGGCTCTATAAAACTGATCAGAAAAAAATCAGTATTGAAGTTAGACCAAAGACTGTAGACTGTCCCTGCTACTCTAGTTAGCAAAATCAAACAAAGAATTAAAATTCGGGCCGAGTATGGTGGCTAATGCCTGTAATCCCAACACTTTGCGAGACTGAGGAGGGTGGATCACTTGAGGTCAGGAGTTCAAGACCAGCCTGGACAACATGGTGAAACCCCCTCTCTACTAAAAATAGAAAAAATTAGCTGGGTGTAGTGGTACATGCTTATAATCCCAGCTATTCAGGAGCCTAAGGCAGGAGAATCTCTTGAACCTGGGAGGCAGAGGTTGCAGTGGGCCGAGATCACACCATTGCACTCCAGCCTGGGCAACAAAGCAAGACTCCATCTCAAAAACAAAAACAAAAGAATTAAAATCCATTCAATTTTTTATCTCCTTAGAGTAAAGCTTGCCATCACCCCCAAATCAAAACCTGGCAGAAAACATATCAGTGACTGGGCATGGTGGCTCACGCCTATAATCCCAATGCTTTGGGAGGGCAAGGTGGGAGTATTACTTGTCCCAGGAGTTTGAGACCAGCCTGGGTAACACACTGAGACCCCCATCTCTACAAAAAAATTAAAAATTAGTCTGGGTGGTGGTGCGTGCCTGTAGTCCCAGCTACTTGGGAGACTGGGGTGGGAGGACTGTTTGAGCCTGGGAGGTTGCAGCTGCAGTGAGCATGATTGCCCCACTGCACTCCAGCCTGGGCAACAGAGTGAGACCCTGTCTCAAAAAAAAAAAGCCAAAACCAAAAAAAGTCAGTGGTCTTATTTAGACAAATCTCCCACCCCCAAGTGAAAGCAAACTGAAAATGATCTCTATGATGAAAAAATAATTTCTAGTTTGTTTTGTTTGAGAGTATTGTTACAGATGAGAATTTCCAGTAACAATCTAGTCATAGTAAAACAAAACTCTCGTGGCCATTTAAAACAGTAATTTCTGAATAAGAGAGGCAGCATGTAGAAATAGAATTCAGAAGGTGGTTTTAGCAGCAATTCAATTTCATTGCACCAGTTTTCTTGATCAAATACTCTTCATTTTAAGAAAAAGGTATCATGAATTTCCAATGAGGCAATGTTCACTTGTTAAATTATTTCAAAATATAATAATGATGAGCCAGGCCTAATGGCATCTGCCTGTAGTCCCAGCTACTCAGGAGACTGAGGTGGGAGAGGCCCTTGAGCTTGAGAGATCGAAGCTAGCTTAAGCAACATAACAAGACCCCATCTCTTGAAAATGAAAAAAGGTGCAACAATGGTAATATAAAAAGTGTACTACAATTCTGAAATGCCTCCTATTAAATAACAGTAGTTGAGTGACTCTCCTGTCACCAAACTAAACTTTATCTCTTATAGCCTTAAAAATCTATAATATAAATGAAGCATCAGTCATTTATTTTCCTAAATATAAAATTTTCTTGGGCCTGAAGTTACACAAGTACAGTTATGGGCTATGTCAGTCAGAGCTGTAGGCATTTTTTTTTTTTTTTAATCTTCTTTTCCAGTACAGTGGCCTAATGACCATAGACATACAGAATCTCAAGATTGGAATAGACCTTAGAGATCTAGTCTAAGCTTTTCAACTTAAGAATTCCTTGCTAAAAAATCCCTGGCTGATGGTCCTCTAATTTCTACTAAATGTAGAAATAATGACTGGAACCTTGAGGTCATTAGTTCCTGATCATATGGTACAGCTGGGCTTCTTTAAAAACTGACCCAAATGCTGAAAGCCACTCATCTTTCCCCTATGGATGACCAACGCCCTTTCAAACAGGCTACACTTAGAGTTCAATATAAAAATCTGTTTCCTGATTGTCTTTATCCTAAAGAAGCCTGGAATGTCTTATAACTAATAGACCTATCTGAGAACTGGAGGCTAAAACTAGAAGTGAAAAAACACTGTCAAAAGAGATAATTATTCAAAATGCATGGAAAACTGGATTTCAGGTTTATAAGATTAAGTCCAATTCAAACTGAAAATTTTCCTAGATTTAAATCAAAACCAAGAAAAATAACAGCTTGCACAATTACATAAACAAGCATAAACATATCCATGTTTGTGGGCACTTTCTCTGTACTGAAAGACTGACATTTATATCGAAGGAGAATCCATTTCTGTTGCAGGTTACCACTACCTTAATATTTATATAGGGTTTTCCCACGAATCACCTCACAGACAACTGAAAATTCCAAAAGCTAGAAAATAAAATGAAGGGGAAAACATGGCATGTTTTCATGTTAACTATTGGATAAATAAATATACTCTTGTCACTAATGATTCCCTCAATATAAATTTTAAAAAGAAACTGGGGAAGCAATGAGAAAATATACCCCAAATACTATTTCTGGACTAGAGAAAATATCTCAGCAGTGATGATGATCTCATGGTTAGCTCATAAATTGATTTTGTCAGCAAAATTAAATGTACATAAGAAATTAAGCTTGAGAAAAAAACTGGCAGTAATCAGAAGAAATATATTTTTAGTAATGAGTGAAAATGACTTAAACATTGTTTTTACTTAACGAGATTATCACCCGATTACCCAAGAATTCTGAATTTCATTTTGTTCTTAAAAATAATAATATAGGGCCAAGCATGATGGCTCATGCCTGTAATCCCAGCAATTCGGGAGGCCATGGTGGGAAGATGGCTTGAGGCCAGGAATCCAAGGCCAGCCTGGGTAATATGGTGAGAACCTGTCTCTACAAAAAAAACTTCCAAAAATAATAATATGGCAACATTGTGATTGGGGCTTTCATACTGCTCCTTCAAAATCTGAACTCTCATTCAGTGACATAAGAGGATAAAGTCTGCAGACAGTAGCTTTGAGAACTCCGATAATGAGGACAGCTACAACAAATTCTCACAAACTGAATGACTTCTAACACAAATGTATTATTTTAGAGTTCTGGAGGTTAGAAATCTGAAATGAGTCTTATGGAGCTAAAATCAGAGTCACCAGTGTTGCATTTCTTCTAGAGGCTCTATGGCAGAATCCATTTCCTTGCCTTTTCCAACATCTAGAGGCCACTTGACATTCCTTGGCTCATGGCTGCCTCCTTCTCCATCTTCAAAATGCATCATACTAAGCTGTTTCCATGGTCACATCACTTTATCTGACTCTGATCCCCCGACTCCCGGTTAAGAACCCTGTGAATATATTGGGCCCACCAGACAATCCAGGGCCACAGCCTAGTAGCTTCAATTTTAACAACCCATGTGATTAGATGTCCCCTACCCAAAGATATTCTGGAATAATCTCACCATCTCAAATTCCTCAACCTAATTGCATCCCTAATAGGTCCTTTGCTATATAAAGTAACATATTCACAGGTACCGGGGATTAAGGTGTGCACATTTTTGAGGGACTGTTATTCTGTTTACCACATGGATTAAACTAAGTCGTAAGATCGAAAGCCATTCTTGTACTAAAACGCATAGGAGACCCCTACAGATGCAAATGTTTCATGTCTGTTCCTGGTTTGCCATCTCCAAAGCCAGGTTCTTCCCCTCAAGAAAGCATTTTAGAATCCAAAGGGCGAGAGTCACAGTTACGGAGATTGTCTTTAAGCAACTCATTAACATGTGACTCACAAATAGCACCTGAACTCTTATTAGTAGTACATGACTTACTGTATCCTTTACACTGAACCAGGTACCTGTGTTCACAATTTCTAGTATAATACACAATTTACTAAAATTACTAATATGTATTCGATTTATTCTGACTGTCCGTGATTCTAAATTGCTGTCTCTTAACACTCCTTTGCAACAACAGAAGTTAGTTGGTTTGTAACCATTCTCTTAATCCCTGTCTTAAAATATGTACTGCAGGCTACTTCAAGTATGTTTTCCTGTTTGTGGCAATGCAGTTGTTTTATCCTTCCTCTTTTTGGGGTTATGTCTATAAAGATAGGTTTCTACGCAGCAATGGTCAAGTATCAGTCTTCCACCCAGATGGCCTGCTAGTAGCAGCATTTGACACAGATGGCAACTCCTTTTCTGCAATGCTTCCTTCACTTACTTCCTTTCTCACTATTTTCTCTTGCCTCTTCTCCAACTTCACCATCTATTCTTTTTCATTTTCCTTTGCTGCTTTCCCTTCATCTCCTCAATCCACAAACTCTGAAGATCCCCAGAATTCAATCTGTGGGCCTCTTCTCTTTTGCCCTCCACCATGGGTTCTCACGGAGGGGGATGATTTTGCCCTTCAGAGGATATTTTGAAATATCTGAAGACATTTTTGGTCTTTACAAGTGGAAGGGAGTTGGCTACTGGCAGGTGGTGTGTAGAGGCCCTGGATGCCACAAGACAGCCCTCTACAACCAAAAATTATCCAGTCCCCCAAAAAGCCAATAGTGCTAAGGTTGAGGATCCTGAACAAGAGAAATATGGAGACAGAAATTAAGAAAAGAGAAACTGGAAGACTCAAGAGGGTATAGGCAAAACTCCTTCAAAAATATGTTCACTGACTGGGGTGATACCACTTATGCTTCAGACACACTCAGGCTGAATTGCTTCAAATTGATTCCAAGCACAGAGTAAATAAAGCAAGCTTCTTGTTTCAAGTGAGGAGTTCAATTTAAAACTGAAAACAAAATAACAACCAGTGAGTCAGTATATTACTCTCTTCACTGTTCTAGAATTAGGTTCACTTCTGACTACCATGTGCCATGTCCAGCTGCATCCTGAAGGCTGGTAGATTCAATTCTTACAAATCTTCATCTGCTTCAGTGCCTCTCCTGCATGAAGCTCATCTAGAACTGCATTTAAAAATACATCTCCAGAGAGGAGAAAAAGGAATATATATATTTTTTCTTTTTGAGACAAACTTTAACTCTGTCGCCCAGGCTGGAGTGCAGTGGTGAGATCTCAGCAACCTCCGCCTCCTGGGTTCAAGTGATTCTCCTGCCTCAGCCTCCCAAGTAGCAGGAACTATAGGAACATACCACCATGCCCGGCTAGTTTTGTATTTTTGGTGGACACAGGGTTTCACCATTTTGGCCAAGCTGGTCTCAAACTCTTGACCTCAAGTAATCCACCCGCCTTGGCCTCCCAAAGTGCTGGGATTACAGGCGTGAGCCACCGTGCCTGGCCAGTAATCTTAAATGAATAGAACCAGACTTCATAGTAACTGCCGAGACACCACCCCCTAACTCCACACAGAGTTCAAATTCTTCTTGAAGTAGAATTTTAGTTATTCCCGTCATCTCTGTTAACCACTTTTGTAAGATAATTCCATGATAACCAATATTAACTTCACCCAGGATGGGACAGTATTACCACTCTTCTACTCTGTTTCTACATTTTCAACTTTTTTAGATTCCACATATAAATGAAATCACACAATAACATTTCTTTTTATGCCTGGCTTACTTCACTTAGGATATCTTCCAGGTTTATCCATGTAGTCACAAATGATAGAATCTCTTTTTTAATGTGAAATAAAATTCCATTATATCACAATTTCTTTATCCATTCATCTGTTTACAGACACCTAGGTTGCTTCTATATGTTGGCTGCTGAGAATAATGCTACAATGAACATGGGGATACTCTCATATTCAGTCTGAAAATTTGATATCACTAAAGTTTTCTATGACATACACTTTAAGAAATTGAGAGTAGGCCAGGCGCAATGGCTCACATCTGTAATCCCAACACTTTGAAATGTTGTGGTGGGCAGATTGCTTGAGCTCAGGAGTTTGAGACCAGCCTAGGCAAACAAACCCCTTCTCTACAGTAAAAATTAGCCAGGCGTGGTGGTGGGTGTCTGTAGTCCCAGCCACTCAAGAGACAGAGGTAGGTGAATGGCTTTAGCCTGGGAGGTGGCAGAGGTTGCAGTAAGGTGTGATCATGCCACTGTCCTCCAGCCTGGGCCACAGAGGAAATTTCAAAGTAATTAACTAAAATTAATAAAAAGAGTAGCAATAGCTCTATTTTCAGAAGTATTGGAATTGTAATAAAATAGGTGGTATTGGCCGAGTGCAGTGGGTCACGCCTGAAATCCCAGCACTTTGGGAGGCCGAGGCAGGTGAATCACTTGAACCCTACTGGTAGAGGTTGCAGCGAGCTGAGATTGCACCAGTGCACTCTAGCCTGGTGACAGAATGAGTCTCCATCTCAAAAGAAAAAAAGAAAAAAAAAAAAGGTGGTATCACATGATAAAGTATATCAATTGAGATGGACAAAATCAATTGCACTGTTTTCTAAATCTTCTAACAAAATATTAATCATCTTTATTAGCTACTCACAGGCCTTTGCTCCCCTAATTAACATGCTGCGAGTCACTAATTCTCCTCTGAGGATTGTGCACAAAACTAAACCAGTTCAACAGGAAGCTGTGCTCCTGCTTGTGCCTGTCATCAGTTTCTACAGTGGGAAGCAGAGTAAAACTGGTCAGATAGTGTCCGGAGCTGGTTTAGGAGTCCTTTATAGCTTAGAAGACTTTTATCTATGTATCTTTTTACATCATTCCCCACAAATACTTTCACTTTCTTTTTTTTCTTTGCCCCTTCACAGGTTGAAAGCCAAAAAAAAGAGAGGAAGAAAGACCTTTTGGGGAAAAATCTTAATGAAAAAAAAAATCTCAAGATCCCTCAGAAAACAAGAAAATTAAGTCCATAGCTCCCATTTCTTCATAAAGTAAAAGGGAATTTTATTTATTACAAGTTTCTCTCTACTGCCAGGTTGTGAGACAGAAGAATAATTTCTCCTTTATTTGCATGTCAGGTGAATTGCTGAATGTGACTATGGTATGGCTGGGATTTATCAAGCATGGATTCCCAGAAAGGAGATTCTCAAAATCACAATGCCTACAGCATCCTTTTCTTCAGTTTCAAAAAGAAGGAAACATGCTTAGGGAGAGAAAAGTGTATGTGACTCAACATTCCTTTGAAAGTCAGGTTAATTTGTCTTCCCCTATTCCCAAAGCATGCCCTTTGAGAATGCATTTTGGGGAAATGTGTTCTTCAGATTGCTCATGCTGGCATGCACACACCGTGTGGATAGGTAGCAATCGCTCTGGATAGTAGACCCGAGCCTTTGCTTTTCTTGTCCTTTTTCTACTTTGCTTGTTTGTCAAGACTGATTTACTAACCACCAAGATTTGAGAGTCACAATATTTAGCTATGTTTACACAGAAAGGTTTCCTACCAAAAGAAAAAAAATAAGTAAAAAAATAGATTTGGCAAGTATTTACTCAAGATACTTCTTGAGTCTAAGGCCTTTTTTGATCAATTTGAGGAATTCTAGATGTCTGAGTGTGATAACAGTTGAAAAGTATTACCGAATATCCATGAGTTGCAGCTCTTCACATAGCTCTCCTATGGGAACTTGATGCTCCATTATAGACAAACAGTTGGGTCCTGACTTCAAACTACTATGCATTGTTCCAGGCCATGAAATTAAAATGTGTTTCAATTTGGTCAAAATAGTAATTACTTTTTAAAAACTGTGCACTTACTATAGGTACTGTTCCATATGTTCTGAGCACTTGGGATTCAACCATTACCTTGTATACCAGGAATGTTACACTTCTCAGCTGGTTCTTTTCTTTGTTTTTGAAACAGAGTCTTGCTCTATTCCCCTCCTCCCCCACTGCCCGACCCGGCTGGAGTGCAGTGGAGCGATCTTGGCTCACTGCAACCTCTGCCTCCCGAGTTCAAGCGATTCTCAGGGCTTAGCCTCCCAAGTAGCTGGGATTACTGGCACCTGCCACCACGCCTGGCTAACTTTTGTGTTTTTAGTAGAGACAGGGTTTCACCATGTTGGCCAGGCTGGTCTCGAACTCCTGACCTCAGGTGATCCACCCACCTCAGCCTCCCAAAATGCTGAGATTACAGGCCTGAGCCACCGCACCCAGCCTCAGTTGGTTCTTAACAGTAGTAGTTTTTACCATCTGGCTAACATGGTGAAACCCCGTCTCTACTAAAAATATAAAAAAATTAGCCAGGTGTGGTCGTGGGCGCCTGCAGTCCCAACTACTTGGGAGACGGAGGCAGGAGAATGGCATGAACCCGGGAGGCGGAGCTTGCAGTAAGCCGAGATCACACCACTGCACTCCAGCCTGGGTGACATAGCAAGACTCTGTCTCAAAAAAAAAAAAAAAGTAGTAGTTTTTGTCATCCCTTTGTCTTCTCACACCCCATCACTATTTCTGCCAGTTAAACATATAAATCACTTACACTTGAAATTCACTTTGTCTCCAATAGAACATTCCTTTCTTTAGGTCACATTCATAAGGCTTAATTTTTGGACATAGAAATCTATAAGAAAGGTCTCCAGAGAGTACTTTCCAAAGTCACTACATGCTTGAAGTTGACTGCTCCTTTTCCATCTAGTGTTTGCCTACTTTGTTGTATACTGGCAGCCGTAACCCTTGACTGCTCAATGGCAGGACATGCTGTAAGAGCTTAGGCATACTACACGGTTGTTTTGTCTTTGTGGCTTCCCACTTAGACTGACTTATTCTGCATTTCCAGCTGTCCAAAAGGACAATGGCCCTTTGCTTCAGAATCCTAAAATCTGATATAGAAAAACTGTTGAGAATACAAGTGTGCAAGACTATATAAAAGGAAATGTAAACATTATGTGAAGTCAAGGTCATTATGTAGTATATAATCTTCACTATTAGTCAACTATCTTGTTTATTTAAAAATGAATGGCATTAATATTATATGGTAGATTCTAGGCTCTACAGACTGTAGGAATTTTAACAGATTTGGCATCATCTCTAAGATGTCCAAAATGCTTTTCTTTTTTTGTTGTTTCTGTTTTGAAACACAGTCTGGCTGTGTTGCGCAGGCTGGAACGCAGTGGCACAATCTCAGCTCACTACAACCTCTGCCTCCTGGACTCAAGCCTTCCTCCCAAGTATCTGGGACTATAGGTGCATGCCACCACACCTGGCTAATTTTTGTGTGTTTTTGTAGAGATGAAGCTTCACCATGTTGCCCAGCCTGGTGTCAAACTCCTGAGCTCAAGCAATTCCACCCACCTTGGCCTCCCAGAGTGCTGGGATTACAGGTGTGAGGCAATGTGCCCAGCCCCAAAATGCTTTGACATGGTTCAAATAGTTTCACCTCTACCTACTCCTCTGGAGTCATGTCATAACTTTCCCCTGGGACACCCTGTGCTACAACTATACTGTCATTCTCCAGACATCACGCCCCTTTGTCCCACTTTCCTTCGCACGTGCTGTTCTTGCTACGTTGAATGCCCTTCCCGTGCAACCTTGTCATTTTTTATGATCACTGTGAAGATAATCCCTGACTGCTTCTAGGTCAAGCTGCCTATCCCTTCCTTCATCACCACTGTGCTTTCTGTATGTCTTTTTCTTACCTACTGTAGCACTTGTCTCTTTGTATTTTACACACAAGTTAACAAATCTGTCTTTCCTTTGAAATCCTGAAGGGTACAGATTGTGTCTTACTCAACTTTGTATGCCCAGGGGCTTATGTCTTTCCCCAACATATGAATTAATAAATGACTTACTGGATTTTTAAAATCTTGTGTTTTGGACATACTTTTAAGAGGGAAAATGCACTATTGAAGACTAAATAGAATAACTGATGCTCAAGTCATCTATGCAACTCTGCTTCAAACTCACTTGATTCTTAATCTAAACAGTAAAAATTGTATTTTCTTATAGCTCTTTTCCCTTAGGAGCAGAAAGAAAACTACAAATTAAGATAGGTAGTTTAAATCTTGAAGTGATTTAAATTATTCATTCAGCAAGTATTAATTGAGTGCCAACTGTGTGCTAAGCACAGTTCTAGGGTCCGGAAATACATTAGTGAACAAAACAGACAACCCTGTCCTCGTGGATGGAGGTTTCAAGCCTGGAGAAAGACAATAAATAAGAAAATAAGTAAATTATATAATATATTAGAAAATTACAAATATTATGGAAAGAAAAAAGCAAGTTGGTG
This sequence comes from Rhinopithecus roxellana, assembly GCF_007565055.1. Classification (NCBI taxonomy): domain Eukaryota; kingdom Metazoa; phylum Chordata; class Mammalia; order Primates; family Cercopithecidae; genus Rhinopithecus; species Rhinopithecus roxellana. The sequence continues at coordinate 22,499,333 of NC_044550.1, forward strand.
CAGGTGGAAAATGGGATGGAGAGTGAGACACAGAGCACAGTGTTACACAGGGTGGCACACTGGGAAGGTGAATGTGAGCCAAGACTGGAAGGAAGTGTGGGAATGAGCCACTCTGGGAGGAAATGCATAAGGCAGAGAGCAATAGCCAAGGCAAGAACTATCCTCAAAGGTAAAATTTACCAGATTCTACTGATTTTGTCTTTGGAAAATTCAACATATTGAGATGTCATTTGAGTATGTATCTATAAATGTGTATCTGGGCAGTAGTTCTCCTTTCAGTAACTTTTCAGGTAAATACAGCTAAGTTTGCATAGTCATAAATATCGTGCATGAAAAATGAGCATGAAAGCGTCCAGACTATGGTAAAGAAGGTTTGTTCATTTTTATCAATAACTAAAATCTTCTTTAAAAGATAACTATAAATCTTAGTTACCAAGAAATTCCAGTTTCTGCTACTGTCTCTTGTGAGTTAAACTAGACAGTCTGTAGCCAGATTAGAAGGTACCACAGTAAAGTCTCGAATTAAAACAGGTTTAGAGCTTGACACTAGAGAAGAATTTATTTAATCTTTCTTCATAAAGAATGTGTATGGGGCCGGGCACCGTGGCTCAAGCCTGTAATCCCAGCACTTTGGGAGGCCGAGACTGGTGGATCACGAGGTCAGGAGATCAAGACCATCCTGGCAAACGCGGTGAAACCCTATCTCTACTAAAAAAAAATACAAAAAACTAGCCAGGCGAGGTGGCAGGCGCCTGTAGTCCCAGCCACTCAGGAAGCTGAGGCAGGAGAATGGCGTAAACCCGGGAGGCGGAGCTTGCAGTGAGCTGAGATCCAGCCACTGCACTCTCCAGCCTGGGCGACAGAGTGAGACTCCGTTTCAAAAAAAAAAAAAAGACTGTGTATAACCAGAAATACCATTCGACCCAGCAATCCCATTACTGGGTATATACCCAAAGGATTATAAATTATTCTATTATAATGAATGTTTGCTTATTGCATATGTATGTTTACTGCAGTACTATTCACAATAGCAAAGATATGAAACCAACCCAAATATCCATTAATGATGGATTGGATAAAGAAAATGTGGTATATATACACCATGGAATAGTGTGCAGCCATAAAAAGGAATGAGATCATGTCCTTTGCAGGGACATGGATGAAGCTGGAAGCCATCATCCTCAGCAAACTAACACAGGAACAGAAAACCAAACACTGCATGTTCTCACTCATAAGTAGGAACTGAACAATGAGAACACATGGACACGAGGAAGAGAACAACACATACTGGGGCCTGTGGTACAGGGAGCGAGGGGAGGGAGAGCATCAGGACAAATAGCTAATGCATGTGGGGCTTAATACCTAGGTGACGGGTTGATAGGTGCACCAAACCACCAAGGTACACGTTTACCTATGTAACAAACAGGTACATTCTGCACATGTATCCTGGAACTTAAAAAAAAAAAGTGTTTATTGTTCTTTCAGGATTTCCTCTTGCAAACCCAAACCTGAATATACATAAGCAAAGGCTAGTTCTTGAAGAAACTGCCAGGATTACTCTCAACTAGACAGATTTTCTACAAGCACATTAATTCTGCTTCACTGGCCAACTCTTTTTAGGTCCAAGTCGAAAAAAAGTATAATGATTTCTGACAAGGACAAAAAATAGGCTTACAGTTTTCATCATGAGTCAGCAGGGAAGGACAGGACACAAGTGACTTTTTAATGTATGTTTCTGTAAATGAACATATAGAAAAGTAAAACCTAATGGTAGTGTGGAAATCAGAATTTTTGAAAAGAAGGCAAATGAATAAATATTACTTTTAAACTAAAATAAAAAGGCATTGAGTGATTTTTATTTTTAAAATATACTCTAACAACGACCCATTTCCATTTTTTAAAAAATAAAGCCTTTTACTCCAATGCTTCAGTGAGTCGAGATGAAGTTTTAAATTTTCAGCTGAATAATATTATATACTTATAAGCTCATCTCAATTTTAGGAAACCATCATTAAGTAGAAACATAAACATTTCAAAGATTAGATATTGTTGTTTCTTTAAAAACATAAAACCTTTTTTAAAAAGTCTTTCTACATTTCCCTACATGTTTCCAGAATATCTTTGTATCTTTATAGAACTCAGTGGCTCTATGAATGAAAGACCAAGACAATATACATAAGGAAAGGGATGGATAAAATTTAATTTTCTTTATAAATTAATAAAACTTAATTTTATTTACTCTATTAGAAAGATAGGGATTTAGGCCAGGCATGGTGGCTCACGCCTGTAATCCCAGCACTTTGGGAGGCTGAGGTGGGCGGATCACCTGAGGTCAGGAGTTCGAGACCAGCCTGGTCAACATAGTGAAACCCCATCTCTCTTTAAAAAAATTAGCCAGGCATGGTGGCATACGCCTGTAGTCCCAGCTACTCAGGAGGCTGAGGCAAAAGAATCCCTTGAACCTGGGAGGTGTAGGTTGCAGTGAGCCAAGATGGCGCCACTGCACTCCAGCCTGGGTGACAGAGCAAGACTCCATCTCAAAAGAAAAAAGATAAGGATTTGGTTTATGGTGATTATTTTCTACTTATATTTATGTGGGTTATTAGTCAGAGTGAGAGAAGGGAGAAAAGGATTGGGAGCAAGAATTAGAGACTGAGAGAAACTGATTTGGCCCCAGTGATGGTAAAAAAACAAAAACTCAAATCTTTTTTTTGTGAGACAGGATCTCTGTTGCCCAGGCTGGAGTGCAATGGTATGATCTTGGCTCACTGCAACTTCCACATTCCAGGCTCAAACAATTCTACCTTAGCCTCCAAAGTAGCTGGGACTACAAGCATGTACCACCATGCCCAGATAATTTTCGTATTTTTTGTAGAGATGAGGTTTCGCCATGTTGCCCAGGCTAGTCTGGAACTCCTGGACTCAAAGCCAATCCACCTGCCTCGGCCTCCCAAAGTGCTGAGATTACAGGCATGAGTTGCTGCACCCGACCCTCAAATCTTGGTCTGAGTGGAGCGGAGTAAAACAAGGGAGAGGGGCAAAGCTTGGAATTCCCACTAATGACAAATCAGTAACTGAATTTTGCCCCTCTTTGACTTTTGGGAGGCCTCCCAAGGAAGTATACATATGGAGGGTAGTGAAAAATTTGATGCCAATTTCCTCCAAACTTCTAATATATTCTCTGGTGTTATGGAACAAATTTAAGAGGATTTGAAGGTGCTAGTCTTCTAACAACCATATGTACACACACTCACATTTTTGAACTAAGCATTTTTACCAGCTAATCTTATGTGTTTCTCAAAATAGTTCACTGACCACCTGCAACAGAACCGATGAGGTGCTTGCAAAGACAGATTTCCTCTTCCCAGACTTTCTCAATCTAGAAGAGTAACCATAAAGTGTGCACTGAAGTAAGAGTCTTAAGAGATTTTTAAATTTGAGCTTGATCCACTATTTCATGCTTTTATCATGATGATTTAGCTACCTATCTTCAGCCACTCTCATCCAGAATCCCTCAGGACTCTTTGATTTCCTATCTCAAAGATAACATCACTTTGATAACATGCATATCAAAATGAATTATATCCTACAAAAAAAATCCTACAATGAAATACTTCTGGCTAATATTGTAATTACAAAAAAAAAAAAAAAATCAGTACATTAAAAAAAGCAAAGACTTTGAAAAGAGAGAAAAAAGAAAAGTAGCCCATCTCTCCTACCCTACACTAAGAGACACAGGATATATGCACCATTGTTGCCACAATACCATCCATGCCTCTAAGAAGGTAAGCCTGGCCAGGTGCAGTGGCTCACGCCTGTAATCCCAGCACTTTGAGAGGCCGAGGTGGTTGGATCACAAGGTCAGGAGTTTGAGACCAGCTTGACCAACATGGTGAAACCGTGTCTCTACTAAAAATACAAAAATTAGTCAGGTGTAGTGGTACACGCCTGTAATCACAGCTATGCAGGAGGCTGAAGCAGGAGAATCACTTGAACCCGGGAGGCAGAGGTTGCAGTGAGCCGAGATCGCACCATTGCATTCCAGTCTGGGCAACAGAGCAAGAATTCCGTCTCAAAAAAAAAAAAAAAAAAAAGAAGGTAAACCTATGTCTCACTAAGCTCCTAAAGCTTCTCCTCTATGGGAGAGTCTAAGAAAAACATTAAATTAATCTAAAATTCCTTATCCTTTTAAAAGTAAAACTGACACTTAGGGATAACATTTATTTTTCCTCATAAGTTATGAGTTACATCAGGTGAAAAATAGTTTTCCAGGCTTTGAGGATGGTAGTTTAATGACAGAAATCAAAGATATTTACTTAATAAAACTTTTCAAAGCCTTTTGGTTTATGGTACAAAATTTTGCTGAATTATCTATCATGATTAAGAAGAATTTATCTGGGCTGAGAAGAAGGAGACTTTTGATTCATTCATTCTTGCATACAGCTATTCAGTAAATATTTATTAAGGGCTAACTATGTCCTAAGCATTGAGAATAGTTAATGAAACAGACACACTCCTTGCACCCAGACATGTTTTGGGGGAAAATAGACAAGTAAACAGAAAAGCAGGGTACTAAAAATAAGGAAACAGGCTGGGCACAGTGGCTTACACCTGTAATCCCAGCACTTTCGGGGGCCAAGGCAGGAGGATCGCTGGAACCCAGGAGTTCAAGACTGACCTGGGCTACACAGAGAGACCCTGTCTCAAGAAAAAAAAAAAAAGTCAAAAGTGAAATTAGGAAACATATAGGAGGCATGGTAACCCCATCTTGTTGGGTCAGAGAAGGCTTTCTGGAGACATATTCAGACAGGACGAGTATAAGCCTGGTAAAGTGAGAGGCAACAGTGTGGGCAAAGAGCCAGAGGCATGAGAGAGAAAGCACATTCAAACAACTCTAAGAAATTTAGAGTACTTGACCTTCAATTACAAAGTGGGAGAGTGTTGAGATGAAGGCGCAAGAAGTTAAGTGGAAGCAAGGTCATGAGGACTCTTATAGGCCATGTTAAGACGTTTCTTTTTCATCTTAAGAGTAATGGGTAGCCACTGAAGGTTTTAAATGAATGAAGTCATGTGCTTGGATTTGTGATATATAAAGATCACTCACTGATGAAATGAAAGCTGGGACTTGAGTAAGTCTGGTGGGAATGGCACAGGTTTTAGATAACAGCAGGGCTTGGAGGTGAGGATAAGGCAGGCGTCATGGGCAGTGTGGTTACAGGAAGTTCCTGCATCTGTACCCTCCCAACTGGAGCGTCATTTCAGAGCAACTGGTTAAATGTTTTACACATATGGGTGTATGAAGTTCATCGGGTGCCTTCTGCAAACAATTTCACTCAGACACTTATCTGTGAGCATAGGGGCAACAGCAAGGTCTAATATTTCCTCATTTGTTTTGGTGCTTATCATGTTCTTAGATACAAAATTATGCTCCTCCCACCATGTGTCAACTACCAACATGCAACAATGTCAGTTTCAAGACTGAGAAAACAGTCATCCATGTTTCCAACCAACAAGACAGGACTTGTAAAGGAAAGTTCTCAGCTCACTTGGAACATGTTTTGGAAGATACAAGAAAGGCTGGACTGATGAGGATAGATAAGTATGTAACTGAGTGACTAAGATTTTAGGTGGGTGCACAAGTTATTGTGGTTTTGCCATTACTTTTGCACCAAGCTACATAGTCGGTACTCAAAGGCAAAATAAACTTTTCAAAAGGACAGGCTTATCTTGCTTTACGTAGCAGATTTAGTCCAGAAAAATTATGTATAAATCTTTTTTTCAAAAAACTAAATTGTATTTTGAACACATTTGGGGAGCTTTCCTATTTAAGAAAAATTAATAATTATTTTTAAGAATCAAATAATTGTTATTTTATATATTTCTGTTATTGTTTTATATATTTCTCAAGTGATGCACATCTATACTGGATTGCTTTCTCTTCTTATCAGCTGAGAAACAGGGTGTTCCCTAGTGTCATCTGTCACCTAAAAAGTCCTTGAGTCTCTCAAGAGATGCCTTATCACCAGGACAGATGTTATAGTAAGTGATACACCCCACAAGATGTTCTTTGATTGGAACCCTAGCTTCACTGGACTGGATCAATTGTGAGGCTAAGTATGGCAATATGACTGAATGCCCATCCATGATACCCATTTGCCTTGCTCCTTTTCAGAGATTAGTCTGAGATGAAGCTATGGCAATGATTATGAAAATAGGAGTGGCCACGTGGGGCTTCTGGGAAAGGTTTTTAAAACATATAGACTTGTCTGCATGTCCCTTTGGAGTTTTATTTCTTTGCTCTTCTCTTTTCTGCCTAGTCACAAACCTGATGCCTGGCAGCAACCATCTTATAGCCATGGGGTAGCATGCATGAAAAAGAAAGAAGGAAGTAAGAGATGAAATCAGCTTAGTTTCCTGATAGCATCATCTAGCTGCCTTGTCAGCTCTAGATTGTGTACTCTAGACTTCTGTTGAGTGAAACAAGGCAATTCCCATACATGATTGAGATTCTATTTGTTGAGTTTTTCATTATTTCCAGCCCAACACAACCTTTTTTTTTTTTTTTTTGGTGAGATGGAGTTTTGCTCTGTCACCAGGCTGGAGTGCAGTGGTGGGTCTCAGCTCACTGCAACCTTTGCCTCCCGGGTTCAAGCAATTCTGCCTCAGCCTCCTGAGTAGCTGGGTCTACAGGCATGAGCCATCACGCCCAGCTAATTTTTGTGTTTTTAGTAGAGATGGGGTTTCACCATGTTGACCAGGATGGTCTCAATCTCTTGACCTTGTGATCTGTCCACCTTGTCCTCCCAAAGTGCTGGGATTACAGGCGTAAGCCACTGCACCTGGCCACCCAACACAATTTTAATACCCTAAATTTCAATTAAAACTTCTCTGAATGTAAGGCACCAAGTTCTGTTGCTACTAACAGTATGTGGGATTCTGTGGTGATTTATTAACATGGACTAGAACTAGCAAGCCAATTCCTCTAAAATGTAAATATATTTAAAGTGACATTTGTAGAGCCTCCCTCCTCTATTGAGCTGCCTGATCTAGTCGGAGCTCTGTCAGTACCATAAGATAGCAGGAAAACAAAACCAAAAAGCCATCCTATACTTCCTGGGCATTTTGGCCGTAATTATTCTCATTTAATTAAGCTTGAATGACCAAGTATTAAAAATGACTGAACCAAGGATGCTAAAGCAGAACCAACACAGTAGCCCAAGGAAAAGTAACTTCCCAGAAAAATATAAGGACAATGTTCTGTGAACAATTTTAGGCAGATTAAAGTGACATAGTAATAAGCAGTATTAAACCAAAGTGTTCACCATCATCCATCCGGCCGGGTATTGGATAGTTCCCTTTAAGCAAAACATATCATGTGGGCTGAGCACTGCAATAGCTGCAGTGCTTACTCAGAAGCTCAACCTGTCTAGCAGGCTCCAGGGTTCTCAGACTAGCTTTTATGCACATGACCATCAGTCATTTTAGGATATCAAAGACAGCAAATTTATATCTGTTCATGAGTCTGTATTTAAGCATTTAAATGCATATAAATATAGGTAAGTACACATTTTTTTCAAGGAAACATTATGGAAGTTTAACACATATAAAGATCATTAGATATTCACTCTAACTCCCACTCCTATATAAAAGCTGTGGCTGCATTAGTTTATTTGAATATAAGAGAATTTTTTATAGTTAAGGAAGCTTCCTAAATTATCAATGACTGTACTATATGTAAGGTCTGCACCTTGGACATTGAACTGAAAATAATGAAGTACTTAGGAAATATCTGTTACGTTGATGTTCCAATCCCTGTTGCTTCGCAGTATGATATTTACACTGAGGGAAACTGAGTTACAGACAGGCGGGACACCTTTCAGGAGTCACCAGAAGGGCTAGAAGAGTTTGGGATGCTGAAATCCAGAGTTGTGTGGATTATTTTTTTAATCTGAACTATTCAAATTATCTGTTTATATTGATCAAAATTGGCCACAGAATCTCCAAATCCTCAAGTTCACATTAAGGCAAATAGGCAGACTTTTCTCTAGAAAACTAAACAGCCTCTTCTATAAACAGGAGTATTTTTAGAATTAACAGTAAAAAATCCAAGTTAATACAGTATATATGAACTTAAAAACATGAATGGATTTTTGCTGGACTGAGCTGGTTGCCTCCTGTTATTGTGAAGGCGACTCACTTCATCCCAACTTCTTGATACTTTCGCTCCTAGAGGTCATATTTCTCTAAGATCTTCCAAAAAAAAGTCTTAAAGCCATCTTAGCCTTTTTTCCAGTCCACCTCTTAAATTTTTCCTACTCTTCTCCAATAATGACATGAGTGTGAATACAGCTTGTCCATAAAGCCTGCCTTGCTCCGAAGCATCCGACTGTAAAGACTGGTCACCTACACCTGTGGTTTGTGGGTCTGAAGAAAACCATCCATCCTTGCAAATGTCTTCTGCTGAGATGCCTCACACAGAGACTGTCTCTCCTCTTTCTTCCTCCATGGATCTGCTTATTCAGGACAGCCCTGATTCTTCCACCAATCCCAAAGGCAAACAATCCACTTCTGCAGAGAATAGTGCCACAAAAAAGGAAGACAAAGTTCTGGTCAAGAAACAGAAGACCAGAACTGTGTTCTCTTCCGCCCAGCTGTGTGTACTCAATGATAGATTTCAGAGACAAATACCTCAGCCTTCAGCAGATGCAAGAACTTTCCAACATCCTGAACCTTAGCTACAAACAGGTGAAGACCTGCTTCCAGAACCAGAGAATGAAATCTAAGACGTGGCAGAAAAACAACTGGCCAAAGAATAGCAATAGTGTGACTCAGAAGGCCTCAGTACCTACCTACCCCAGCCTCTACTCTTCCTGCCACCAGGGATGCCTGGTAAACCCAAATGGAAACCTTCCAATGTGGAGCAACCAGACCTAGAACAATTCATCCTGGAGCAACCCCAGAACATCCAGTCCTGGAGCAAACACTTCTGGAACGCTCAGACCTGGTGCACCCAGTCCTGGAACAATCAGGCCTAGAACAGTCCCTTCCATAACTGTGGAGAGGAATCTCTGCAGTCCTGCTTGCAGTTCCACCCAAATTCTCCTGCCAGTGACTTGGAGGCTGCCTTAGAAGCTGCTGGGGAAGGCCATAATGTAATAATACAGTAGACAACTAGGTATTGTAGTAGTCCACAAACCATGGATTTATTCCTAAACTACTCCACGAACATGCAACCTGAAGATACGTGAAGATGAGTGAAATTGAAATTACTCAATTTCAGTCTGGGCACTGGCTGAACCTTCCTCTCCCCTCCTCCCCTCCCTGATAGGATTTTTCTTGTTTGGAAACCACGTGTTCCAGTTTCCATTATGCCTATCCAGTCAATTTAATGGAGGGTGGAGTATGGTTGGAGCCTAATCAGAGAGGTTGGTTTCTTTCTTTTTTTTTTTTTTTTTTTTTTTTCTTATTGGATCTTCCTGGAGAAAAGGCATTTTAATAACCTTGGCTGCTAAAGACAACTTGATACTAGCTGTCTCTGGCTATAGATAACTAGATCTAATACTAGTTTGGGTATCTTTAGGGTTTAGAATCTAACCTCAAGAATAAGAAAAAAAGAATAAGAAATAAAAGTACAAATTGGTGTGATGAAAATATATTCCTATTGTTTGGGATTGGGAGGCTTTGCTTATTTTTTAAAAAACTACTGAGGCCAGGCGCAGTGGCTCATGCCTGTAATCCCAGCACTTTGGGAGGCCAAGGGAGGCAGATCACCTCAGGTTAGGAGTTCGAGACCAGTCTGGCCAACATGGTGAAACCCTGTCTCTACTAAAATACAAACATTAGCCGGGCGTGGTGGCAGGCGCCTATAATCCCAGCTACTCGGGAGGCTGAGCCCAGATGGTGCCACAGCAATCCAGCCTGGATGACCAAGCCAGACTTCATGTCAAAATAAAATAAGATAAAAATGCTATTGAGGCGAAGGGTGAAGGGTTAAGCTGTAACATACTTCATTGATTTCCTCAGCCCTTTTTGGCTCTGTTTTACTATAGCCCCTATTTTGTTGATTATGGTAATATTTGTGGAAAGAGGTCTTGTGTTTGCTGCATTACTACTTTGGCTGGTTTAAGTACTAATGAATGAAACAACCATTTTTCCTTAAAAAAAAAAAAAAAAAAAAAAACATGAATGAGGGCTCCAGCTGGTTTACTTGTTTATTCAAAAACATTTACTCAATATCTATAATATTCATAAATGTCACTTAGTTTAAAAAAAAATTTCTCTTGCAAAGTGGAGAAACTAAAAAAAAAAAAAATTTTTTTTTAAACTAAAGAAAAAACAAAAACTCCTATCCTCTAGGTCCTGTGGGGGTGAGGAGGGCCCAAGTATGAATATTAACAAAAACCAAATGATCCTGTCATCACCAGGAGGACCTGGGGACCCCACTTTAAGAAACACTGGTCTAGACAGTTCTAGATGCTGGTGACACAAACCTCAAATTGCACATCGTCTAGTGAGATAGACAAGTAGACAAAAATCTGTTATGCACTCAATATTCAGAGTGGTATGAAGAGGATAGGGGAAAAAAATAGAAGGACAGAAATTCTCTTGCTGAAATGGCCAGTTTTTAAGGCATGACAGAATGGCCAGAGAAGAATGGGTGAAGAGGTGCTTCTGCAGGAGGAAAGCTGGGCACAACCATTCAGTGGGGTGGGGTGCAGTTTGAAGGACTTGGACACCTGGGCTATAGGAGTCAGAAGTGAGGGTGGAGAATTAAGATAAGGTTGTATCTTGAATAACTTCTATGCTCGAATGGGGCTAGTTTGAACTTCATCCTGAAAATACAGGAAGCCATGAAGTGTTTTAAGTAAGGGAGAAGGAGCATGCTGAGATTAAATTTGTAGAAAGCCCACCTGGCAGTGGCAATGTGAAGGGCAGATGGGAGGGGTGTGAGTAACCTGACAGAGACAGAGGCCAGGTAATTGCAGTTTTCCTCAAGAGAAGATGCTTAAGGTAGAAGAGACAGAGAGATGGATGACTCTGAAAGATGGTAACCCAACATACAGTAATTATTCCATATATTGATTGAAATCAACAGAAGAGATAGAACAGAGAGGTCTTGACAGCTGATTTAATATGGGGAGAGAGGCAAAGGAGAGGGTAAGGGATGATTTGTGGGTGGTCAGTGTTTGATGGGGAGTCAGAAATGGCATTTTAGAGGCTAAGTGCATTGGCTCATGCCTGTAAACCCAGCACTTTGGGAGGCTGAGGTAGATGGATCACTTGAGGTCAGGAGTTCAAGACCAGTCTGGCCAACGTGGTGAAATCCCCCAAAATACAAAAATTCAAAAAATACAAAAAAATTAGCCGAGCATGGTCATGTGTGGCTTAATTCCAGCTACTTGGGAGGCTGAGGCAGGAAGATCACTTGAACTCAGGATGTGGAGGTTGCAGTGAGCTGGAATCAAACCACTGCACTCTAGCCTAGGCAGTAGAGCAAGACTGTCTTTTAAAAAAAAAAGTGGCATTTTAGTGTTTACTAGTAGAGATAGTTAATAGCAATATAGGACTTATTCCCAGAGATGGAAAGAAATCTATAGGGTGTGGGACATAGAAATATCAGGGCTAAGGATATCTATTTGGAAGTCATCCATGTCTGGGTGGTGGTGGTTGAAGTCATGGACATGAATGAGGTCACCCAAGGGGAATATCTGAAGGTCAATATAGAACCTAATGGGAAGGGCAGGGAGCATCACCACTTACAGAGAAGGTGGAAGAGAAGCAAAGAAGATTAAGAAGACACAGTCAAGAGGAAAGAAGAAAACTAAGGAGTGTCATGGGACAGGGTTAGAGAAAAGAGAGGTAGTTAAGTGTCACAGAGCAAATCAAGTCAGATAAGATCTGATAAGAAGAGTGTTCTGTTGTGACCCACAGACACAATCAGGGCCTAATGAGTCTGTGAATGGATCATTCATTTCTCCAACAAATATTTATTGAAGTTCCTGCATGCCAGGTGTTAGGCAAATAAACCTCAAACCTCAAGGACAGACTGATCCTACTGTGAAAGCATAGCGAAAGCCTGTTGCATTTCCTTACAAATGTTACACTATGTATTAATAAAAGCTGTGAACTATGGCTTACTTAACACTGACATTGCACTTGGGCAAATGAGAAGAGGTAAGGTGACAGGCTTTGGGAAGATGAGGCTTGCAGGGGCAGGGGTGTCACAGGTGTCAAGGGAGCCTGAGAGGACAGGGAAGAAGGGAAGAAAAGGCATGGACCTTCTCATCCTGCTTAACCCTTCATTTAAGTCCCAAAACTGTTTGAAGAGCAAAATCCTAGGCTAAAGGGAAGTCATTATTTACCAATATAATCTCTTTGTGTGTCCAAAGAATTAAGATATGAAAGAAAAAGTTAAATTCACCAAATTAAACTAGAGTGATCTGACTACCATTTATAGAAACAACTCACCTTATAGTTTCTTAGGCAGGCATTGATTAAATGTCTATTACTTAAAGCTTCTCTAAAAATATAATATCTAAACATCCAAAATGACAATTACTAGAAAGTCTGTTTACATACATTTAGAAAAGTAGAATAATAATATCCATAACACTTTAACGCAGTAGATCCTGTGATGATTTCAGGTATCCATTCATTTGCTCAACAAATACTCAGAGTTCTTGCTAAGGCTTACTGTCATTAAAAAGGTGAACTCATGAAGCCTACATTCTAGCAGGAGACAGAAATTAACAAATAACTCTGAGGATCTATTACAATGTTATAGTGTTGTATACAAAAATAAAAGCAAATGGCTCAGGAATGACAAGGTTTCATTAGGTGTGGTGCTCAGGGAAGACCTCTATTAGTGGAGTAGGAATATATGAACATAAATGCTTGAAATGATGAGAGAACATATTGGACTGCATAATTGATATCTGTTTCTGATCCCCAAGAAATGGTCCTTCCTTCAATACTCCATCACTGAACCCTACAAGTTGCCAGGCACCATTTTAAGCACGGGTTGGGAGGGATAGAAGTATTAAAACACTTCCTACCCTCAGGAGTCACTATGACACATGGAAGAATGTGATCAGTCATGAGAAAATGACTTTTTAAAATTATGCTAAGTCAGCTGATAGTGGGATCATTTCAGGCTGTAAGAACACAAGGCCTCTGGGGGGACATGTATTGTGGCAGGATAGAGAAGAGTGGAGATTGGGAAATAAAACATTACCGAATGAAGGAACAACATGAAATAAAGGTTAGAGAATGTTTGTCCAGAGAATGAAGATATTTGGCAGATGTGTTTACAGTGTTTAAAAGGGATGATGTGAGCTGGGTGTGGTAGCTCATGCCTGTAATCCCAGCACTTTGGGAGTTGAGGTAGGAGGATCACTTGAGGCCAGGAATTCGAGACCAGTCTGGACAACATAGCAAGGCCTCATCTCTACAAAAAATTTTAAAATTAGCTGGGCTGGTTATGCAGGCTTATAGTCTCAACTACTCAGGAGGCTGAGGTGGGAAGATTGAGCCCGGGAGTTCAAGGCTGCAGTGAGTTGTGATCATACCACTGCACTCCAGCCTGGGTGCCAGAGCAAGGCCCTGTCTCCAGGAAAAAAAGTGATGATGTGGGACATAAGGTGGAAGAGGAACTGTGAAGGGCCTTTTATTCCAGGCTAAAATGTGAGTACTTTCCTTTTATGTATATCACTAACAGACCTATGAAATAGAACCCAGGATATTCCTTTATTATGTGGATATATAACTGGTTGACGATAAGAGAATCACCTTAAGGCTAACAAGTCATTTAAAATAATCTGAAAGTACCTAATGAATGTGATTTATTAAGTTTGAATCAGAGTCCAGTGTTTCTTGAGACTTTTCAGAAACTGCACTAAGAACTTGATGCTGATTTCTCCTTTACTCTTCACACCAACTTCACTAGGTGTGTGTACCATCCCCCACTTGCAGATAAAGAAATGCAGCACATACTGCGTTAAATAACTTGCCCAAGTTTGCATAACTTGTAAGAAATGGAGTTCTCGGTTCAAACTGGCTTCTGTATGACTTCAAAGCCAACTTAGAAGGCAAAAATTATAATTTAGTTGGCAAATATGAGAAGAGGTCAGAGACAATGGAAATGAAGCTTCATAGGAACACTTACAGGGTATCAGGGTTAGTAGCCTAGGGAGAAAAGGCAGACACTAAAATTGTTTAAATAGGTAAGTTCAAGGGACAGGTAAAGTCCTTAGTGGGGAAGAAGCCAATCAGCAGACGAACTGCAAACAATCATTGTCTCTCTTTTCCTTCTCCTGTCTCCTCTTCTGGTAACTGATCACAATCAAGGCTGCCTAGAGGAATAATGAAGTAATCCTCCTATTGTCAGCAATGGTCTGATCCAGTGCCAGGCACCACAGATAACTTGGTGTTCAGAGAAGATTCTTCAAGATGAACAAAGGGTCAAAATAAAAAATTCTGGAAGAGAGAAGACTGACCACAGTTTAATGTAAGGCTTGGAAAGAACTGATCTCTACCTTCCTTAACATCTCAAGAACTTCCTTAGATTCACTGGATGTTGAACCTGTGTGATTCTAGTAGAAAAATGAATTTTTTTTCTTAACTTGGATATGTGATTAGGATGTTAATAATTAAGTCTGGGTTAATATTGAAGATATCTTACGGTGGGCTTCTTAAAGCATTGATTACAAAGACTGCATGTTCATCAACTGAGCTGCATTTGTTAGGATTCTAGATATTTGAAATTTCTAGTGTTATTTTGGTTTCAGTTTTCTAGACAAGCATTCTCAAATTCCCATTTTGCTTTTTGACGTATCATGTGTGACTCAAATGTTTTCCCTTGAGTTGGAAAACACCCAGCATTAGGAATAGGCACATAAATGTAATACTTCAAGCTTCAGATTTAAGCTCAATTATAAAGTGTTTAAAGGCTGTGCTGGTGGTAGTTCTTCTGAGTAGAATTCCTACAACTATGGGTTTGTCTATAATGTTCATTCTATGTTGAACACCTTGTTTAAAACTTGAAATGTGTAAGTAGTAATAAACATGTCCTCCTCTTACCAAAGCTAGGACTGATTACATATTCACTTGACTGACAGATGTAATCACCTAAATTAGGAGCAATCAGCACTTCCTTACAAACTAATGACTTGAGATGTAGTCTTCCCATTGGCTTATGAGTATTTTCTTTATTTACTCAGAATAAATAGTTTGTAGCATCTGCCAGCTGCCCCTAATTATACCAGCTGTACCCAATGACCACAGTGAACATTATTTTACATTCTAAATAACTGGTACAAGGTGAGCCATGGTTTTCTGAATTTCCTATCACCTTTGTGTTTCCAGTCCTCAAATGTTAATTTGTAAAGCGGCAGTTTCAGGCAAAACTAACAAAATTAGCATCTAATCAATAACCACACTATGTCCACCTGTATCCTATTTAGACTCAGAAGTAGGGGAAGAGTGAGAAAGGTGGAAGTAGAGAAATAGAGGCCCAAATAGAAAATTTTATCACAGGAATGTCTAGATGTCTTCTGGGATTGTCTGTTAAAGAGCTGTGACACTCATATAAACACAGAATTACTCTCTTTCTTTCTTGTTGGTTAGAAGGCCAACGGTGCCATGGTAATACTACCAAACATATATCAAGGCTTGGCAGGAAAAATGGTACCTTCAGAAATTTTATAATCTGATATCGAATAGGTCAAGAAATATAATAAAACTAATTTCTTTGGTTTCCTTAGAAAACTGGAAAACTTTAAATTAGAAACTTAGAAAGCTTTAAATTAGACTTTGTAGTTAAAAAAGGAAATGTTAGTTCCTTCCAGCATTAGAATTGCGTGATTCTCTGACTCTGAGCCTGGATTAAATCTAGCCTGGCTGAGTAGAAACCTAAGTAACTAGCTGGTTGCCTTTAGTGATCTTCCACTTTATGGCTGCTTCCGCCTAAGAAGTTCATCATCGTGACTAACTTTCTTTGTGGCAAAGTCGTGACTAACTTTCTTTGGGGCAAAGTTGGAAAGCAGAGGTCAAAGTCAATCAGAAATGGGACAAACGCACTTTCTACTGCCTGGTGAAGAGCCATTTTCAGCAGCCCGTTTTTAAGATTAGCCTCATCCAAGATTTGATAAGCTGTTTTGACTTTACTGTAGATCTTATTATCCAGTCAGTTAAGTTTATGTTTCCACTAAATCTATCTAAATTAAAAAGGTAAAAAGCTAATGCTCAGTCTTGACAGATTTCTCTTATTAATAGAATGTGGATTTTTTTTCAAGCATGTAACAATAATAGTAATGATAGGACCATAAATGTGGATGGCTCTTTACAAGTCATTAACATTACATAAATTCCTCGACAACACACTCTGAGGCCATAACAAACTTCTGGAAATAACATGATTGGCTACGGAACTCCCACCCATCTATCTTCATGGGCTCCCACTTTAATTTCAAAACAACAGGACTGTGCACATTCATTTACATGATTAGGGTAGGGCTTAAGTGTATGTCATGTCACACCTACATCATCCTTCAGACAAACTTAACTGCCTTTTATGGACAAGAATATTGGGGCTCAAAAAAGGACTTGCTTATAACTGGCTAATAAAGAGGAACTCTGGGTTCAAAGTGAGTCCAATTCTTTCTTCCACCCACAGCTTCTGCTAAAGTCATTATAGAAATGCATAGAGCAGTTCTTCCATGTTACTGCTTAGGTTTCTAAAGGTCTGTGACCTAATACAACATGCTCTATAATTTATTACTGATTTAACTACTTCACTAAGGATTCACTTTTAACTTTTAACTTGTAAATACGTCTAATAAACACCACTCAAATAGCAACCTCTTTCTTCATGGCCCTGTGGTTGTAAAGCAAGCTAGTAATATATGTCTGTGGATTGGTGCTAATAAAGTTGTATATACCTCATTAATTCCACAAATCCTATTGGGTATTTCTTATCTGCCAGACCCTCTGCTAGGTGCTGGATACACAGTACTGCACAAGATGGGTACAAATGAGCCTCACAGAGCTTGTTTCATTGAAAAGCAGAGAGATACACACCAATCAACAAATAATAGTAACGCGCTATGATGTGTTTTGAAGGAAATTAGAGTGTCAAAGAGAGGGTGTTAGCAGATGGAGGGGAGCTCTTTTGGATGGAGAATGAGAATGTCTCCCTAAAGATATGGGAATAAATTGAGATCACAAAAAATGAGAAATAGCCATCTTTGAGAAGAGCAGAAGGAAGAACATTCCGAGGAAAAGAAAGTACATACTGGAAAGCCTGAATGCTAGAGTTTGGTGTGTATGAGGAGCTGAGCAATGGTCACTTTTTGTGTGGTAAGACATGTGGATGTGGGCTGTGGGGGCAGGGGTGAGTCTCACACAGCTCTTAAGTGTGTCCCCAGACTCCTGTGGTTTCCATCAACCACAACCTGAATAACTGTGTTGTACTCCAAAAACGATTACAGATTAGACATATAAAAATATCATTACACCCATAGTACCTAAGCCAAGGACACAGTATTCTATCTTTCCAGTGAAGATCTGCATGAAGTAAAATCATTATGTATAATTTTAGGTATTGATATAGATACCTCAGTGGATATAGATATGTGTCTCTGGTATAGAAAAAAGTTTTAAAGGGATATTAAAAGTTATTATCTTGTGGGGCTGAAGATTAGGGCAACTTTCATTTCTTTTTATTTTAAGAAAAAAGTGATATTATGGGGGATTAGCATGTTTGTGGGTATATTTTTTTTTAATTAAGAAAATAACAAAATGAAGAAAACATTTTTCTTCTATGAAAGCCTGATAAGAAGAAATTTCAGCTGTTTAAACTTAGGAAGCTAAAAACATCAAATCCAAGAATGTTCTCTGGAACTGAGCCCAATCTATTTTTATTTGAGTGAGAATTGGATACATTTCCATCCCCTTGGGGCTCCAGTTTGTCAATATTTTACTTTTCAGAGATAAAGAGACACATGTAGATAATCACAGTGACCTCAGTAACTTTCCTTCGCTTATTTAAGTTTATTTCTATCATAGTTTTCCCTGTTAAAGATCTTTTCGTTTTGCTTACATATCTAATTTTAGGGAATAACAATGCACACACAAAACATTCCTCTTGCTCTGCTAGACCTGGACCTTTTCTCTAATACATATCTCCATTTTGTCTTTTTTTAGACGGAGTTTGGAAGCAAAGGAGAGAATTGCTATACAGCTGACCTACTCTTCTCATCAACAGTGGTTTGACTTAGCAGTTCTTAAGCAAAAGTCAGCTTTGTTTATCAATTTTTTTTTTTTGCTGGAATTTAACCTACCCCTGCCTCCCCTTTCCCAAGTCTACTTCAGCCAACCTCTCATTCAATAGGTACCACCCTCTAACATAACTGAAATAACTACCATTACTGGATCTTGCTAGCAAAGAATCTCAAATTTTCCCACCCAGTTGTAAACGATTTAGTAATCTCTAGTGTTTACAGGGCTCTTGTCCTATCTAATCCCTTCCCTGGCAGGACACCTTACAGAACCTGCCCTTAACGCTAGTCATCAAGCACCGTCAGGGATGGATGGCTGTGTCACTGGTCTGTTTGGTATTCCCTACTGTTCCTACCATGTGGTGATTATCTATGACTTCCCTAATCCCTGGCTGCCTTAGCTGGGACTGACTCACATGCTTCTCAGGTTGCTGCTGGCTTAACAGTCCTTTACTGCCCATGCCACTTTGGAGAAAGGCAGGGCTAGTACTTTTCTATGTAAGCCCTCAAGTTGACTTTGTGTTTCACAGGAAGGTGAAAAAGCTGGGTCTCTTCTTTTTCTTTTCTTTCCACAAGATGATAAAGCTAGGGGAAGCCTATGGACAGGGTTTATTTCTGCAACTGCAATGATCAGCTGCTTCCTGCTCCTTACTTCCTAAGCTTTTGTGCTCAGTGTCAGATCCCTAGCAGTTTCTATCCCCTGCTCTGCTAAAAAAGAATGGATATTGACTCTGAGGCCCTAGTTCTTTTTAATTAAATTGTATTTTTGTTATTATTATTATTTTTTCAGATGGGGTCTTGCTCTGTCTCCCAGGCTGAAGTGCAGTGGTGCAATCACAGCTCACTGCTTCAGTCTCCTGAGTAGCTGGGACACAAGTGTCATGCCACCATGCTTCTTTTTAATTTTTTAAAATGGTTTTCTGACTTCAATTCTAAGCACTTCTCAATTGTAACCAAGAGATAATACTTTTTATGAATTCTTAAAGTTATCAACAGATACTCAAAGTTTTTGCAAAGTCTAAGTGATATTAAGCTTGTCCTTATTAAGCAAGTGACTTCAATAACTACTTGTTAATGGCAACCAAGGGTCATTTTTTAAATGAATATATATTATTATATATAATATTAAGGTCCTCAAGAAATACCTAAAGTTTAACAAAATCTAAATAATATTGTGCATATTCTTTTATTACTGTATTGCTGTTGCTGATAAAGACATGATGCTGATGTTGCTGATAAAGACATTCCCAAGACTGGGCAATTTACAAAAGAAAGAGGTTTATTGGACTTACAGTTCCACGTGGCTGGGGAGGCCTCTCAATCTCGGCAGCTTACAGGATTGTTGAGAAATGACACTACTCAAGCTGGGGCTAAACTATCTCTGTGGTAGTCATTCTGATTCAAATACTGAATTGTTTTTTTGTGGTTTTTTTTTTTTTTTTGAGATGGAGTTTCGCTCTTGTTGCCCAGGCTGTAGTGCAATGGTGCAATCTCGGCTCACCACAACCTCACAACCTGTGCCTCCCGGGTTCAAGTGATTCTCCTGCCTCAGCCTCCTGAGTAGCTGGGATTACAGGCATGAGCCACCATGCCCAGCTACTCTTGTATTTTTAGTAGAGACATGGTTTCTCCATGTTGGTCAGGCTGGTCTCAAACTCCCGACTTCAGGTGATTCACCTGCCTTGGCCTCCCAAAGTGCTGGGATTACAGGCGTGAGCCACCATGCCCAGCTGGAGCATTGGTATATTATAAAAGCTGCCTAGGTAACTCTAACCTTCGGCCCCATACATCTGAAGGATACCTACAATGCACCTGAAAAATGCAACAGAAACAGCAGTTCCCTGGGACCGCACACTCAGAAAGGGGGTGTATCAGAAGATCTAGGGACCAGGAGGGCGGAAGACCTGAGGCAGCACTACAGATGATGGAGAAAAACCCACTGGGGAGGGGTGATCCTAACCGTGAGAATCACTGAGATCATGCAGAAGTATTTGATCCTACAGCATTAATATTGTATTGGTGTGTGTGCGTGTGTGTGTGTGTGTATTTTGGTACCCTGAGAATTGTAGACAAAATTTTAAAATACAAAAAATTCAGCTGGTGTAAGAGAAGATACTTGAATTAGAACAACTACCACAGAGATAGTTTAGCCCCAGCTTGAGTAGTGTCATTTCTCAACAATCCTGTAAGCTGTTCCTGCTTTTCTGATCATCTTCCCTTTGCCCATTTCTCAACCAGCATCATGCCAAAAAAAACTGCCCACATTTTTCTTAGTGGCTCAAATAGGAGCAGCAGCAGCAACAGTAGGGGCTCTGGGAAGGGGCCGTATAAGCCATGATTGTCACTCATCCCTGCCCATCCACTTATTATCGGTAGCACTATAGTCTCTTTACAGCTCTTACCAAATGCCAGTGCCCTTTGTGTTCCATAGGCCAGTGGAGCTGGCAGTCTGACAGCCAGAAAGGAAACCTGTTAAGATTAAAAGTACTTTGGTTCCTATCCAATTTCCTCCTCTTTGAGGGAGGGGGATGGTTTCTTTTTTCACTCAAATATCATAAAATTGATTCTGAAGTAGAATCAAAAGGGATCTAATAGAAATAGAAGCCAGGCATGATGGAGCATGCCTGTAGTCCCAGCTTACTTGGGAGCCTAAGATGGAAGGACTGCTTGGGCCCAGAAGTTCAAATCTATCCTGGCAACATAGGGAGACCCAGTCTCTTAAATTAATTAATTAAAGAAACAGAAAAAAAAATTGGGGGGCTAGGCACAGTGGTTCACACATGTAATGCTAGCACTTTGGGAGGCTGAGGTGGGTGGATAGTTTGAGCCCAGCCTGAGCAAATGGCGAAAACCTGTCTCTACCAAAAATACAAAAATTGGCCGGGCATGATGTCTCATGCCTGCAGTCCCAGCTATTCAGGAGGCTGAGGTAGGACAATCATCTAAGCCTGGGGAGGTGGAGGCTGCAGCGAGCTGAGATCACACCACTGCACTCCATCCAGCCTGGGCAACAGAGTAAAAACCCTGTCTCAACAAAAAGAAAAAAAAATTTGTGATATTCAGAAGGTTGTTTCCTGACTGAATTCCCCCAATTGTTATTAGCATTCCAATGTAATGGTTTTTTCTTTCTTTTGTTTTGGTTTTTTTTTTCCCAACTAGGAGCCCTCAGAATTGTTTTTCACTTTTTTTCTTTAACTTTCTCTACAAATAAAGTTACCACATCCCTAGAGTTACTATTTCTGCTATAGCAAGTGGAGAATGCACTTCTCGGTGGGTTGAGAAATAGTGCCACATGGCTGGTTATGCACTTCCCGGGCAAGTAGCTTACTCCTGGTCTGTGTCTCACAACCCTGGAGAATTTCATCTTCAGAGAAAATACGTTGTTGGATCCAAATAGTTTAAATTGCTAATGTTAGATCTGCAAATTTCTTGCATATCTCTTATTGTATTTTTTGTAAAAAGCATCACTGTTCAAGGTGTTTTCATTTCCTTTGTCATATTGTAAAAAACACAGCAACCCAGACATTATACAGGTTTTACAGATCTGAAAACAGGCTTGGTGCTTCCATGAATTGGATGGTATATAAATTGTAGGTGGTGGTGCTGGAACTTGCAGCACTCCTTACACCTTGCAGCACACCTTACTATTGTGTTATATACTTCCTACCATTTTCCAGGGCTGTGTTTAATAGCATGGACTGGACTTCAAAATCAAAAAGGTTTTGATTTCCATGTGTATGTTTTAAGAATACTAACTGAATTTCTAATTTTTACTCCAGGTTTAAAAAGTATGTATTTTTTTCATTTATTTATGTTTCTAAATAAAGTCCTCTGTTGGCCGGGTGTGGTGGCTCAGGCCTGTAATCCCAGCACTTTGTGGGGCTGAGGCAGGTGGATCACCTGAGGTCAGGAGTTTGAGGCCAGAGATGGTCTCAAACCCCATCTCTACTAAAAATACAAAAATTAGCCGGATGTGGTGGCAGGCACCTGTAATCTCAACTACTTGGGAGGCTGAGGCAGGAGACATGCTTGAACTCAGAAGATGGAGGTTCCAGTGAGCTGAGATCACACCATTGCACTCCAGCCAGGGCAACAAGAGTGAGACTCCATCTCAAAAATAAAAAAATAATAAAAATTTTAAAAATTTTTAAAAATTTAATAAAGTCCTCTATCATGCAGATTAATTAGTAAAAGTCTACTGGTGACTCTCACTGCGAGAATAACTGTCCTGCCAATTTGGCAGCACATGATTGAAATTCCCATTTCTCTCAAGAACTGGAACATGAAAACTCACCAAGACATATTAGTGGTCTGATGTCTGACTGCCACACTCATCTTCTGCCTTCAGCTCTACTCTACCAAACATCATTTGTTTCTGGGATCTTTGCAGTCCAAGGAACTTCATCCTTGACATGCCACCCCTTACTAACTTTTTTTTTTTTTTTTTGAGATGGAGTCTCGCTCTGTCACCCAGGCTGGAGTGCAGTGGCACGATCTTGGCTCACTGCAAGCTCCGCCTCCTGGGTTCATGCCATTCTCCTGCCTCAGCCTCCCGAGTAGCTGGGACTACAGGTGCCTGCCACCATGCCAGGCTTATTTTTTTGTATTTTTAGTAGAGACTTGGTTTAACTGTGTTAGCCATCCGGATGGTCTCCAAATCCTGACCTCGTGATCTGCCCGCCTCGGCCTCCCAAAGTGCTAGGATTACAGGAGTAAGCCACCACACCTGGCCACCCCGTACTAACTTTTAGTAATGTCCAAGGATTAAAGGAAATTTGCCTTACCTATTTAACAGGAATTAACAGGGTTAATCTTGCTCCCTTTCTAAAAGGAATTTATAAAACATTGCAGACAATCTCATCTATCCCTGTCTAACTGTGTGGAATTACTGCCATTTAATATCATCAGTCTACTCATTTAGTTTGCCTAAGGAATTTTTGACAAAACAGTTAAATGAATGACTTAATGGAATAACCAGGAAGTTCAAGTCTCCAATAGTAAGAATGAACTCTTGCTCTCTGGATAATCAAATGGGTCCTTCCTCCTTCAGGTAGATCATGCCATTTCTTCACTCATACTAATAGGTAAACAACATAATTACTGACTTCAACTTCTAGTTAATTCCTTCTTTTATCACAGTATCCTTTGGCTGGGAGTTTTGTTGGCTATGCTGCCATTTTTTCTAGTTATCATCAGTCCTACAACATACCAATCCTTTAATATAACTCATCTTTAAATTGTGGTTTTACCTTCTCAAGAAGTTATTAATTATGCCAACGCTAAATCTTCTAAAACGATTGTTGACTTGTTCATTATCCCCCATGCAATTCCCCTCCCGTGTCCCTCAGCACAAAAGAAATGGCTCTTTGCTAAGTTCCACAGATCCTTAAATCTACCAATTAGAAGCAAATAGCCTACCTCTCTACCATGAAGGAACTGTGGGCTGGAACTAATACATGTTGACTTATAATTTCTTAGAAAATTGTGTGAGAAACATCAAATTCCTGATTCCAGGATATGCCAAAGACACATCATTAAAAAGCAAAACAAAACCTCATTTGATATTGCTAGTAATGGCATATCTCAAGATCAGCTCAAATAAATAGAAGTGAGATTTTCACACAAACTAGACTCTACTGTTTTTTTTTTTTTAACTTTACCATAAATTTTTTAATGGATCCTTTGAGATTTTTGATGCATAATATTTATAATCCAATTACTTCATTAGTTCAATTTTTTTTCATGGCACTCCTGCATCTGAGGATAAGGTCAGAAAATTTCATGCTCTGATTTCTTGCTGATTTTCAGAAATGTTAGTTTTGTATAGAAATAACTCATCCTAAGAAATATATTTCTTATTATATTTCTTATCAGATATTTTTTAGGATGATGAGATATTCAAAGGGTGATGATAACCAGCACCATTAGTCAGCATTATCCAAGAATAAGAATCTGTGTTTCTACATACAGACCTCCTTAAAAAAATCTACACTTAACAGGATTCCCCAAACAATTTGGATGCACATTAAAGCTTGAGCAACACTGCATTAGAAAGTTTTCCATCACAAAAACAGTAGCAAAAGGAATATAAAGTAAGTTACTTTAATAATATAAGAAGAGGGGCAGGCCGGGCGCAGTGGCTCACACCTGTAATCCCAGCACTTTGGGAGGCCGAGGTGGGCAGATCACCTGAGGTCTGGAGTTCGAGACCAGCCTGACGAACATGGAGAAACCCCATCTCTACTAAAAATACAAAATTAGCCAGGCATGGTGGCAATGCCTGTAATCCCAGCTACTCGGGAGGCCGAGGCAGGAGAAATGCTTGAACCCGGGAGGCTGAGGTTGTGGTGAGCCGAGATCACACCATTGCACTACTCCAGCCTGGGCAACAAGAGCGAAACTCCGTCTCAAAAAAAAAAAACAAGGGTCTTGAGGAAAAAAGAAGGGTCTTGAGAAAAATATAAACCAGACAATTGACATAGTAATTTCATTGCAAAAATACCAAATCTGTCATACAGGGGCATTCTCTTTGACCCACTAGCTAGATACTAGTGATAGTCTGTTCGTTTCTATTACCTCTGAAATAATCCAAAACACTGGGCAGTTACCTACATTTGGATTCTACTCCAATCAAGAATCCTTATCTTGGTACTTTTACAAGAAATGGAGAGCCATAGGGAGTAGCTATGAATATTTTAGAGCCTGGAAAGGCTATCTTCCACTGTAAATCAATAAACTTGGCCCAATGCTTACAGTATATTCACATAATGTAATACTATGCTGGCATTAAATCATATTTGCTTATCTCCTTTTTTCATTTTTTGATGATGAATATGAACATTTTATATAAATAATTTTTCCTTAACAGAATGTGAATAGTCATTAGTGAGCCGATAGTCCCATCAGAGTACAATGCCTGAGGTCGTACCTCAGTTGTCAATTGCAGCACTACCCTTTCCAACTTTACACTGGTACCTAACCTGCAGAAATGTGATAGACAACATCATAAGCCAGAATGGATGCAGTTAGTGTCTCCTCCTTGGGTGCTACACAGGAGTGACCATCACCAATAAAAATACAATTTGTAAGCAACTCTTTAAACACTCTCCTTGCTTTGAAGAACTGAAATAATTCTGAATGGAACAGCTGTAATCACTGTGAAGAGAGATGTTTGCCAAGAAATAAGTTGTCAAGATGGAAATTCCAGCACTTCAAAAGAT
Organism: Rhinopithecus roxellana; assembly: GCF_007565055.1. NCBI lineage: Eukaryota > Metazoa > Chordata > Mammalia > Primates > Cercopithecidae > Rhinopithecus > Rhinopithecus roxellana. Next base: position 22,524,828 of record NC_044550.1, read on the forward strand.
TGAATTTTAGCTGTCAGAATCCATCCACTGTTGAAACCTTTCACTCCTATTGTGGTCAATCACCTCGCTTTTTCTGGTCTGATTTGTACTCTCCTTTTTGGCTTAAGCTCACAGAAGCGTGTTAAAATCCTCATCAGAGTCTGAGAAGGCTGGTATCCAGCAGGATGCAATATAAGAGCACACAGACCAGCTGGAGGAGGGATTCAGGTTGGCTTAAGGTGGAAAGGGATGGTCTGATCAGAGGAGCAGAAGAGGCAAACAAAAGTATAGGGCAGAGAGAGAGAGAGAGAGAAAGCTGTGCAAGGTGATTGGAACCAGTAAGGGTGGACAGAGAACCCAGCCCCTAACTAACAGGGCTGGCAGGAATGAAGAAGGAAAACAAACCCTAGCCAGCCTCCTGGAGCCAGGGCGTGCACTATTTCCCAGCCACTCTTCCCCAGCCCCCACTCCATAAGGTAAGAAACACAAACACGATATCCAGGCAGAAGGGATCCTGCCCAGCAGCCCCCTACTCAGGAAATTAACTGGAAGCTATATCACAAAGGCCATTCCCAAACAGTTTCCCATAGTAACGGCTTCAGATGTTCTACCAAAGAGGTGAACTGTTTATCCACAACTAGGTGATAAAGCAGTACAAGGATGAAACAGTGAAAGACAATTACTACAGACAGAATGAGGCATGAAGAATAAAACAGGTGTGGGTTTCAATTCTACCTGGACCACTTTCCAGCTCTACGACCTTGAAAGATTGCCTGTTTTCCTCATCTGTAAAGTGGAGACAATACCTCACTCCTTCCTTAGTCAGAGATGGTTTAAAAACAAAAAACAAACCACCAATACCAAAATATGTCACTCCTAGAAATATTGTGATGTTAAGAAATAATGAAGAAAAGAGTGCCAAACAAAAGGCTTGGCAAATACATCAAATTTCCTTGCGTGGTTTGTTAAAACATTTTTAAGTAGCTGCTCTTTTCCTGTTAAAGAATCTTCCTAAGACTAATTAATACCATCAAAATGACCATACTGCCCAAAGCAATCTATAGCTTCAACACAATCCCTATCAAAATATCAACATCATTTTTCACAAAATTGGAAAAAAAACTAAAGTTCATATGGAACCAAAAAAGAACCCAAATAGCTAAAGCAATACTAGCAAAAAGAACAAAGCTGGAGCACTGCATTTCCTTACTGCAAATTACACTACAGGGTTATAGTAAACGAAACAGCACGGTACTGCTGTTAAAAACAGACAATGGGCTGTTCTGATCAATAGACAGAATAGAGAACCCAGAAAGCCACATACTTACAGCCAACCAATCTTTGACAGAGTCAACAACATACACTGAGGAAAGGATACTCTTCTATACATAGTGGTTGTAAAATTAGACTGTGAAACTGGACTCCTCTCTCTCACCATGAACAAAAATTACTTCAAAGTGGATTTAAGAGCTGAAGTAAAACCTCTTCCCCTATGCAGCCTAAGGTGATCTGACTTGACCCAGAAAAAATCATGCTAATCAAGAGGCTCAAATCTTCATGTTCACTTTCATAAACTGCCCAGACCATCAAAGATAAGCATATACAAAAAGCCATTAAGTATCTGAAAGATCGGCCGGGCGCCGTGGCTCAAGCCTGTAATCCCAGCACTTGGGAGGTCGAGGCGGGCGAATCACGAGGTCAGGAAATCGAGACCATCCTGGCTAACATGGTGAAACCCAGTCTCTACTAAAAATACCAAAAAAATTAGCCGGGCATCGTGGCAGGTGCCTGTAGTCCCAGCTACTCGCAAGGCTGAGGCAGGAGAATGGCATGAACCCAGGAGGCAGAGCTTGCAGTGAGCCGAGATCATACCACTGCACTCCAGCCTGGGCGACAGAGCCAGACTCCACCTCAAAAAAAAAAAAAAGTATCTGAAAGATGTCACTTTTTTTATTTTTAAGCTACACCTACTGGAATGGGAGAAAGACGTCACTTTACAAAAACAGTATGTACAATTCAAACATTACAATGATAGAGTTGTTAGGTGTGCCCTGGCCAAACAGTGGAACTAGACAGAATCAGTGGCCCAAAAAGACTATTGAGTTTTTACTGTACATGCTTAAAAATGCAGAGTAATGGCCAGGCATGGTGGCTCATGCCTGTAATCCCAGCACTTTGGGATGCAGAGGCGGGTGGATCACTTGAGGTCAGGAATTCAAGATCAGCCTGGCCAACCTGACGAAACCCCCTCTCTACTAAAAATACAAAACTTAGCTGGGCGTCGTCGTGGGCACCTGTAATTTCAGCTACTCAGGACGCTGAGGCAGGAGAATTGCCTGAACCTGGGAGGTAGAGGTTGCAGTGAGCTGAGATCATGCCACTGCACTCCAGCCTGAGAAATAGAGTGAGACTCTGTCTCAAAAAAAGAAAAAAAAAAAAAAAGCAGAGTAATGCTGAACTTAAGGATTTGGGTGTAGATTATCTGGTCATTAAACATATCCAGGTGAACAAAGCATCCAAGATGCGCCACCAGACTTCCAGAGTTCATACAGGAGCTCTCCCTGCCACACTGAGATCTTTACTGAAAAGGAACAAATTGTTCCTAAAGCAGAAGAGGAGGCTGGACACAGAAAAAGATACCCCAAAAGAAACTGAAGAAATAAAAACTTATGCCACAGGATTAATTCAACAAAAAATAAATGCAATTAAAAGTAAAAAGTAAGATCTAAAACTATAAAAATACTAGGAGAAAACTTAGAGAAAACTCTTCTTCTAGATACTGGTCTAGGCAAAGAATTCTTGACTAAGATCTCAAAGCACAGGCAACAAAAACAAATATAGACAAATGGGACTAAACTAAGCTTCTGCACAGCAAGAGAAATAATTAACAGAGTGAACAGACAGCCTTTGGAATGGGAGAAAATATTTGCAAATGATACATCCTTCAGGGGACTAACATCCAGAATTTACAAGGAACTCAAACAACTTAACCAAAAACCAATGCCTGGGCAACATGGTGAAACCCCATCTCTACAAAAAAAAAAAAAAAATCAATTGAGTATGGTGGTGTGTGCCTGTATTCCCAGTTACTCAAGAGGCTGAGGTATGAGGACCATTTGAGCCTGAGAGGTTGAGGCTGCAGTGAGCAGTGATTGAGCCACTAAACTGCAGCCCAGGTGACAGAGCAGGGCAAACACACATATACACACGTGCACACCAAAAAGGCCAGGCATGGTGGTTCACGCCGGTAATCCCAGCACTTTGGGAGGTGGATCACCTGAGGTCAGGAGTTCCAGGCCACTCTGGCCAACATGGTGAAACCCCGTCTCTACTTAAATACAAAAAGTTAGCTGGGTGTGGTGGCACATGCATGTAATCCCAGCTACTTGGGAGGCTGAGGTAGGAGAATCACTTGAACCCAGGAGGCGGAGGTTGCAGTGAGCTGAGATTGTGCCATTGCACTCCAGCCTGGGCAATGAGAGCGAAACTCTGTCTCTGAAAAAACAAAAAAGCCAAATAATCATCCCATTAGCAAGTGGGTTTAGGGCAGGAACAGACATTTTTCAAAAGACAAATAGCCAAGAAGCATATGAAAAAATGTTCAACATCACTAGTCATCAGAAAAATTCAAATTAAAACCACAATGAAACATCATCTTATACCAATCAGAATGGCTATTATTAAAGGACAAAAAATACACGTACGACATGGATGGAACTGGAGGTGATTATGCTAAGTGAAATAAGTCAGGCACAGAAAGACAAACATTACATGTTCTCTGTTCCCTCTTATTTGTAGGATCTAAACAGTTGACTCATGGAGATAGAGAGTAGAAAGATGGTTACCAGAGGCCCAGAAGGGGGTTGTGCGGGGGAGGGGAGGTAGGAATGGTTAATGAGTACACACGTAAACAGAAGGAATGAATAAGACCTAGTATTTGATAGCACAACAGGGTGAGCATATCAATAATAATTTAATTTTACATTGAAAAATAACTGAGTATAATTGGATTGTAATACAAAAGATAAATGAGGGGATGGATACCCCCATTTTCCATGAAGTGATGATTATGCACTGCATGCCAGTATCAAAACATCTCATGTACTCCATAAATATAAACACTTACTCTGTACCCACAATAATTTAGCATAATTTTTTTAAAAAGGACAATAACAGATGTTGGTAAGGATGCAGAGGAAAGTGAACTCTTATATATTTTTTGTTTTGTTTTAGTTTGAGACAGAGTCTTGCTCTGTTGCCCAGGCTGGAGTGCAGTGGTACCATCACAGCTCACTGCAGGGTCAATCTCCCAGGCTCAAGCAATTGTCCTGCCTTGGCCTCCCAAGTAGCTGGGATTGCAGGCACAAACCACTATGCCCAGCTAATTTGTTGTATTTTTAGTAAAGATAGGGTTTTACCATGTTGCCTAGGCTAGTCTTGAATTCCTGGGCTCAAGGGATCCACCCATCTTGGCTTCCCAAAGTGCTGGGATTACAGGTGTGAGCCACTGCACCCGGCTCTTATATATTGTTATGGGAATGCAAATAAACTAGTACAACCTGTATGGAAAACTGGAGATTTCTTCGAAAACTAAAAATACAACTAACCTTTGATCCAGCAATCCCACTGCTGGGTATATACCCAAAGGAAAAGAAATCATTATATCAAAAAGATACCTGCACTTGTATGTATACCACAGCTCTGTTCACAATATCAAACATATGGAATCGACTTAAGTGTCCATCAGTGGAGGACTGAATAAAGAAAATGTGTTATGTGTACACAATGAATACTACTCAGCCATAAAAAGATTGAGATCATGTCTTTTGCAGCAACATTTACAGAACTAGAGGCCATTATCTTAAGTGAAACAATTCAGACACAGAAAGACGAATACCACATGTTCTCACAAGTGGAAGCTAAATAATTTGTACACAAGAAAGCCAAGTGTGAAATGATGGACAATGGAGACTTGGAGGCATGGGGTGATAGATGATGGGAGGTTGCAAAGTGTGTTGCTGCACTGATGGATGCACTGAAGGCCTGACTTCACTACAATGCAATATATTCATGTGGCAAAACTGTACTTGTACTCCATGAGTATATATATATTTTCCTAATACTGGTATTTATCTGCCTACATAGAAAAATCTCCACTTACAAAAGACCAACATAGAAAAACATATGTTGTAAGCACCCCAAAAATAATTAATTTATTCATTTTCAAAGACTATATCCTATAGATTTTTGAGAGCATAAATAAATGCCTTCTTAAATCTTGAATTTTTTTCCCTAAAACAAGTACCTCATGTGAACATGAGGTGAACAGTTATGTGTTTCAGATTTGAAAAGCAGAAATTTGAATGGAAACTTTCTTTTTTTCTGCATTTACTTCGTGCATTTTATTTTTATTTTTATTTTTTCAGAGACACAGTCTCATTATGTTGCCCAGGCTGGTCCTGAACTCCTGGACTCAAGCAATCCTTCTGCCTCGGCCTCCCAAAGTGCTGCAATTACAGGTGTGAGTCACCATGCTCAGTCTACTTCATGCATCTTCAAAATAATCCTGAAAATGCATGCAATAAAACCCCTCCACAAATTCATTATACTCAAATTCATAAGACATTCTCTTTGCCTAAACTGTCAGACTCAGACAGGCGGCAAGAATTAAACTCACAAGTTTTGATTTATTTGCTTACAGATTGATCTAGATGTGTTTGAAATGGTTCTCAATCTAATAAATACCCAAACATACTGGCAGTTTCCATTTTACTGTATGTTACTACAATTTTTTCTGGCAAAAGGGAATCTCAAACTCAGTATCTGTCAATGGCTAATTTCTGAAACAGATGATTTCTCAGCAATTAGGGAATGTTAAGTAAAATATTGTCAAAAATCCTCCATTTATATTTTTAAAACTAAAAATGCTTAAAATTCTAAGAGCAGAACAATTAAAACATTATTCTTGACATTATTTAAATGACTTTAGATACTCTTGCATTGTATGATCCTTTCATTTCCAAGCTTTAATTTTATTACTTGGTGATAATGGATATTCATATTTTAAAATAAAAATACAGTTTTAGGGCCAGGCACAGTGGCTCACACCTATAATCCCAGCACTTTGGGAGGCCAAGGTGGACGGATCACCTGAGGTCAGGAGTTTGAGACCAGCCTGGCCAACATGGTGAAACCCCATCTCTACTAAAAATAGAAAAATTAGCCAGACATGGTGGCACATGCCTGTAGTCCCAGCTACGCAGGAGGCTGAGGCAGGAAAATTGCTTGAACCTGGGAGGCGGAGGTTGCAGTGAGCCAAGATCATGCCACTGCACTCCAGCCTGGGCGACAGAGACTACTCCGTCTCAAAAAAAAAAACCAAAAAACAAAAATACATTTTAAAATATAAACTGTAACTTTGAAATTCTTAACTGAATTTCTAATTGCATAAATTCCACATGACTAAGATTTCAATATTTTTTATTTTTTATTTTATTTTATTTTTTGTTTTTGAGACAGAGTTTTGCTCTGTCGCCCAGGCTGGAGTGCAGTGGCCAGATCTCAGCTCACTGCAAGCTCCGCCTCCCGGGTTCACGCCATTCTCCTGCCTTAGCCTCCTGAGTAGCTGGGACTACAGGCGCCTGCCACCTCGCCTGGCTAGTTTTTTGTATTTTTTAAGTAGAGATGGGGTTTCACCGTGTTAGCCAGGATGGTCTCGATCTCCTGACCTCGTGATCCACCCGTCTCGGCCTCCCAAAGTGCTGGGATTACAGGCTTGAGCCACCGCGCCCGGCGATTTCAATATTTTTTAATACAGGCTGAGTATCTTTTATCCAAAAGGCTTGGGACCAACCAGAAGTGTTTCAGATTTCAGATTTTTTTTTTTTTGGATTTTGGAATATTTATATATACATAATGAGATATTTTGGGGATGAGACCCAAGTCTAAACACGAAATTGATTGTTTCATATACACCTTATAAACATAGCCTAAAGGTAATTTTATATAGTATTTTTAATAACTGTGTGCATTAAACCAAGTTTTGTCTGGACCTACAACCTGAGGTCAGGTGTGGAATTTTCCACTTTTGGTGTCATGTTAGCACTCAAAAAGTTTCAGAGTTGAAGCATTTCTGATTTCAGATTTTCAGAGTAGGGATGTTCAATTTGTACCACTGTTATATTAATGAGTTGCCAATAAGATCAGTATTTGGGTTTGACCAATGGGATAGATGCTTGGGTGTGTCAGAAGACTTATGTATACGTAATTATTTACCAAAAGGTTTCTAATTAATTACAACTAGGTCAATAATGATGTTGAGATTTGACATGCTTGCCCATTAAGAGAGCGTTTGTGGGCCGTAAAGAAGTCTAGAAGGCAATCTTGTATCATAAATAAGAGAATGGACTTTCAAATGAGAGATCCTAGACTTAATACTTGCTTCTCCCACTTAACTAGCTGTACAATGTTTGGTGAATTACTTAATCTCTTGGTTTCTGAGTTTCCTCATCAGTAAAAAGGAGATTTTAAAAGTCCCTTGTTGCCTAGGACTGTTGTGAAGATTAACTTAGATAATGAATTGTACAGGATACATTTAATCATCAGTCAGTGAATATTAATATTACAGAAGTTATAGCATTCAACAACTAAAAAGTCCTTATCTGAAAATATTAGCATCTCTAAGTTCTAAACTGGGTAGAAATCCTAGATGTAAAATAAAAGGGAGTTTAATACAGAGTAACAGTAAGATAAATATTCATGAGAAGTATTCAATTCTAAACAGCTGACTCCTATTGATTTGGCTCTTGGCACTCCCATATGTCCCCCGAAAGTATCTTTAAAACTTAATATTGGTGGAGTTACCCTATAATAAAAAAGTTTCCTTAAAGACTATCAAGAGGTCATACCTTATGTCATATCAAGTCCTATTATGGACACTTCCCTTTGCAGAGAATTAACTAAATACACCATCAGAGACAAAATGATTGAGGAAAAAACTCATCTATCATGGTAGAGTATTACTCTGTATGAAGTAATACTCATGTATTATTTCCTGGCATTATATTTATAGCTGCTATTGTCATGCTATTAGGATTATAAAACCTTTACTTTCCCAAATCTTACTTCGCTGACACCCAGCTCAGGATCACCTTTGTTTTAAAAAGAACAAAGGATTCTCTCAGGCACTGAGTAAGAATTGATTCTGTGAAAATACAGATAGTGCCACACCTGGCCTTTCTGCCAGGCAGTGATGCCTGATACCAGAGCTTCTCAAACTGTGGATATATTTGAACATATGCAACACCTGGGAATCTTGTTGAAATGCACATTCTGATTCAGTGGGTCTGGGGTGGGACCTGCCTGAGATTCAGCATCTCTGGCAAGCTCTGCAGTGATGCTGCTGGTTCACATACACAGATCACACGTAGAAGTAGTGAGGATTGCGACAACCAGGCTGCTATATATAGTGTGTGTGAGTGTGTGCGCATGCATGCATGTATGTTAGAAGGCTAAAAATATTTCAGAAAATTGTAGAAGGGGAAAGCACTTTACTGCACTGTCCTAGAAACCTTATTTCAAAATGAACATTTCATTCTTTGAAAATTTGCCTTTTCAAATTAGCAAAGATAATCCTTTGTCTCTCAAAAGGAGGATGCCAAACCTATGTGACCCCTCCATGAGTATAAACACTGGTCTATTGAAGAGCAGGAGTGACACAGTAGTTGATGAACCACTTCTTTTTGATGTGTCTTTGGGTATGGTTTTGAAAATAAGAAATTCACATTTTCATGTTGATCAGGCAGCACAACCTGTGTTAGCTTGTAAGTAGGAAACCAGAACCCTGACGGAGATGAAGAAACAATTATAACCAAAATGTACATTATGAAAACTTTCTGGTATCACTGTTAAGATTTAATAATAATAGTGAAAAGGGAATTATAATTACAGTAAAATTATGGTACGCATACCATTCTGCAGAAAGTAGGTAGCTTCCATAACTTATGAGACCTTATACATAATTTAATTTTTTGCTCATATTAATCTTCAAAATACAATGACAGCAATTACTGCCTACTCATCTCTTTTGAGTGATTTAAACTTTAATAGTGTGATAATTTAAATGCTACTTATAGATGGTAGGCTAAAACTTAATTGATAATGAATAGTAGAAGATTAAAAACTGCTACAGTCACAGATGATGAGAAATGTACTTACTGGCATAAAATCCAACAAGGGTGATCAGGGGAAAATGCCATGTAAAAAAAATTAGAGCCAATAAACGGTCCTTTCAGATTCATAAGCTGTTGACACATTTTACCCTTTACATAAATCCCATTCCTAAAACAGTTTTCTTCTTGGCACCCTGAAAATTGAAGCTTTTGAACTTTATGCTCCAACATAAATAGATAAATGAAAAACTATTATAAGTTTTAAAATTTTAAGAGTGGTTTTGCAGACTTAAATTAACATCTTCATTTAAAGTAGGATCCACTGAGCTCTCCAATGTCATTCCTGAAATAACTAGAAGTGGAATAATGGGCTGTTTCTTACTTTGTAGTTTCTAATGCAATGTAAGCAGCTTTACAAGGCTTAGCTGTCCCCACTACCCTACCAGCATTCTTTACTTCATTTGCAAGGAAATAGGAAGTTTTTTTGTCCCCAATTTTATACCAAAGCACAGACTTTGTCTATTAAAAAATACCAATTCCACTTTTATTTTATTTATTTAAAATTAAGAAATTTTAAAAGTACCAGGCTTTTTGTACATCAATATTAATTTCTTTTCTTTTGTTTTCTTTTTCTGAAATAGAGTCTGACTCTGTCACCGAGGCTGGTGTGCAGTAGCGCAATCATGGCTCACCGCAGCCTTCACATTCTAGGCTCAAGTGATCCTCCCACCTCAGCCTCCCAAGTAGCTGGAACTATAGGTGTGTGCCACCACACACAGCTAATATTTTATTTTATTTATTATTTATTATTTTTATTTTTATTTTTTGAGACGGAATCTCGCTCTGTCACCCAGGCTGGAGTGCAGTGGCACCATCTCGGCTCACTGCAAGCTCCGCCTCCCGGGTTCACACCATTCTCCTGCCTCAGACTCCCGAGTAGCTGGGACTACAGGCACCCGCCACCACGCCCGGCTAATTTTTTGTATTTTCAGTAGAGACGGGGTTTCACCGTGTTAGCCAGGATGGTCTCGATCTCCTGACCTCGTGATCCGCCCGCCTCGACCTCCCAAAGTGCTGGGATTACGGGCGTGAGCCACCGCGCCCGGCTTTTATTTTTTGAGACAGAGTCTCGCTGTATCTCCCACCCTGGAGTGCAGGGGTACGATATCGGCTCACTGCAGCCTCCACCTCCCAGGTTCAGGTGATTCTCCCACCTTAGCCTCCGAGCAGCTGGGATTACTGACATGCACTACCACACCCAACTAATTTTTGCATTTTTAATAGAGGCAGGATTTCATCATATTGTCCAGGCTGGTTGTGAACTCCTGGTCTCATTTGATCCTCCTGCCTCGGCCTCTGAAAGAGCTGGGATTACAGGCATGAGCCACCGCACCTGGCCTATTTTTATTATTAACAGAGACAAGCTCTTGTGTGTTGCCCAGGCTGGGATATTAATTTCTTGATGTGAACATGTGATTTGCCTCTAAGCAAAGTTATTTTTTGAGCTATTTCTGTCATCAGATCCAAACTGAATTTCTTATCAGCTGCTAACTTTTCTCTTACACCATCCCCACTGAGTTGAGAAGATAGCTTGGTGCTACATGAAAGGGAAGTGGCAATGTAACGACCAAAATAATCACAGGTTATAATGTCACACTAACTATGGATCCTATCTCTTATTTGTAATTAACTTGGAGAGGAAATTCTAGGCCAAAAATGTGATAGAGGTCAAAACAGGGACTTTCCACAAAGAGAGATCTGAGTCCAACTTCTACTCTTTTGACTGCTATCAATTCTGTGACTGATTCTTGCAGCATTATTTGAGAATTAAATGAGCAATATATTTTAAGCATGTTAGGCACTTAATATATGCTTGCTATATAATATGTTGTACTATACAATCTACATAGCATATACTGCTATTATGTACTAATATATAATTGCCCAATAAATGTTTAGCAAATCTGGGGCATAACTGGTAATATATTTTTTTAAACTTCCATGAACATTTGATTTGAAGTACATATTGACCACGCTCACATAGACTAAAACTTTTACTTCCTAAAAGTTTTTCAATTATAAATTATTATGATTGCTTTTTAAGAATCAAATCATAATGATCATGGCTTTAGAAATCCTCCTACATTTGGTCACATAGTATTTCTTATATATTATATAGTTATAGTTATATGAATATGGGAGGGATAGCCCTAGAGACAGAGAGTGTAGGAAACTCCTAATCTATAGCAAAAAAATTTATTATTTACAATAGTCAGAAAAAAATTATTTTTCAATCTATCAAAGATACTTAAATAGGTTTTATTACAAATTGAGTATTTTACAAAATCAAAGTTTAACAATTTGTATCACAAATACCAAAATTTATCTATGTGATTGAGCTTTTTTGGAACACTTATTTTTCCTCTAACACAATGCCATTCTTTCCAGACAGTAAGAGTCCTAAGTCGTCCTGGTTCATATGTCCATATCTAGACTCCGAGACAGCTCAATATGCATGATACAATGGCTACATATTGCAGGTACATTTAAAATAAAATAATCAGAATCGTTAGAGGGCTTGGGGCAGATCAACAACTTCCTCGTATCTAATATCTTTCTAAACCACAGGTTCTCATCACATCTCCTGGAGAGATTTAATAATCTCCCCACCCCCACTTCCAGAGATGTCAAGGCCTCAGCACTGGTGATTATAAAAGGTTCCCAGAGAATTACAGCACGGGAAGCACAGCTCATGTTGAGAACTACTGCCCTGAATAATGAGCATTGCTACAAGGCAGTATAGGAATAATAAAGCACACAGGCATTTAAAAAAGACATTTTGCAAACTTCTCTTAGGAATAGTGCCTTAGTGGGCACACATCCAAATATGCCTGCTTTCCTTTCTTTAAATACCTATTCAAGAGACAAATAAAGGAATAGAAAATAAGAAGGGGAAGAGAAGAAAACCGGAGGCTGCACCAGAGCCACCTTGAAAATGTAAAGGACTGGTGGTTGTTACAGAGCCTGCCACAGTTAGTAGAATCTAAATATTCAGGAAGTTAAAATGTTTTCTGGAGTGAGAAGCTGTGTCAGGAAAGAGGATTAGGTAACAAGTGACCTAGAATTAGGATGTGATTCTCCCTGAAGGATTGCTGGAGAGGAGATAATGAAAGGTAAGGGCTTTTCCAAGACATTTCCACATTGGACTGACCTCCATCTAAAATCTTACTAAATATTAACAGAAATAAAAGGGTTCTGGCTGGGCACAGTGGCTCACGCCTATAATCCCAGCAGAGGTCAAGGCTGGAGGATCACTTGAGGCCAGGAATTCGAGACTAGCCTAGGGAACCTAGAGAGACCCTGTCTCTACAAAAAATTAAAAAATTAGCCAAGCATGGTGCCAAGCATCTGCAGTCTCGACTATTCAGAAGGCTGAGGTGGGAGGATCACTTGAGCCCAGGAGATGGAGGCTCCAGTGAGCTAGGATTGCACCACTGCACTCCAACCTGGGCAACTGAGAGAGACCCTGTCTCAAAGAAACAGAAAAAGAAAAGGGGCCCATGTAATAAAGCACATGCTTCTTTTTCAGGACAGAAGAGACAAGTGGATTGAATTCATTTCTTTAAGCAGTTAGTTTTATACTCCCTTAGTAAATAAAATAGGATTAGTGAGTCTCTGCCTTGGAACAAAATATATCATAAAACTGAAAAGCATCCACACTGAAAACACAAAATTAGTCCTAAAAGAAATCTTTCATATGGTAACCAGTGACTGGATATTTGTGGTTAACAGAAGCCATAACAAGGCTGGTAAAAGATGCGGTTTCTTTAGTCACATAATTGATTTGTAACAACTGATAGAAACTGGCTAATCATCATTCTGATTAATCATTTTTGGTAGATTTGAAAACGAGGAGAGTCCAAAAGTAAATGGCCCTCTGGGTCACTGCCCATTTGGGGTTCTTCTAGCAAGGTCAAAAAGAAGGGGGAAAAAGAAAGGCTCAAACATCTTATTTGCCCCTAGTGTCAAGGAACCACAAACTTCATTTGTTCCCTCTATAATTTATTGCTAAAAGTAGGAGAAACTGAAGCATAATATGAAATTAATTTGGTACATGCAATGTGAAGCAAACATAGTTATTCTACTTTGAGCAGGTAAAATGTCAAATAATAGTACACAGTAATTAGAGGGTGGGAAAAGAAGTGACTGAATACTTTAAAATATGTCTTGGATAGGCCAGGTACGGTGGCTCACACCTGTAATTCTAGCACTTTGGGAGGCCGAGGCAGGTGGATCATGTGAGGTCAGGAGTTCAAGACCAGCCTGGCCAAGATAGTGAAACCTGTCTCTACCAAAAATGCAAAAATTAGCTGCATATGCTGGCACACACCTGTAGTCCCAGCTACTTAGGAGGCTGAGGCAGGAAAATTGCTTGAACCAGGGAGGCGGAGGTTGCAGTGAGCCGAGATAGCACCACTACACTCCAGCCTGGGTGACAGAGCAAGACTCTGTCTCAAAAAAAAAAAAAAAAAAAAAAAAAAAAAAACTTGGATATTTTATTTCCTTAAGAAAATCATCAACTCAGTAAACATTTACTGAGTGCCAACTACCTCAAGGAATTACAGTATCTGCTATGGAAGTTGTAAAGCTATGTGCCCTCAGGGAACTATATATAGTGAAATATCCTAAATGGCACTTTGTTAGTCTCATTATATTGTCAAGCAAATTATTAAAAGTAGGAAATATGTATTCATGAAGAAGTGGACCAGCACTTTGTCTTTGACATGGCAAATCCTCTTCTAGGAACGAAAAAAGAATTAACTAAATACATTTAAATAATCATTAAATATCCAATTACTTTATATGTAAACACAAAGATAAACCAAAGTTCATGGATATAGTACATTGAAACTGGAGTTGTCAAGTTAGTTAATTATGCTTTAACACATGGTTTCAGAAAATCATTACATTATGTTCTTGTCCTTATTTGCAATTTGGTACTTTTAACATATGTTATTAACAAAAATCCAAACATACTATACAGCCCTATTCTGCTTTATATTATGAAGAGTTCATCTTTCCATGTCGCTACATATTCATCCATCTCCACAGAAATAGATAACTGCAGTAAAGAACAACCTAGTGGACCATCCTGTGCACAGTCTATAACTCAATAAACCCCATTTTGAAGATCACAAACATTTCTAACTAAATATGATGTGCTTTATTTTGTAGTACCTGTGAGATCAACCTACACATCTCCTCTAATCATACTTTTACTGAAATAGGAACACAACTCTTAGGAAGAAAAACTCCACCTCATTAACATTTTCTGTATCCTGAGTGCACAATCAGTCAAGAACCAGGACAAAATTTAACAACCATTCTCTAATTGGCAGTCAAGATATTGGAGAGATATATATGTATATCCTATATATAGATAGATAGATATATTTTTTGAGACAGAGTTTTGCTCTTGTTGCCCAGGCTGGAGTGCAATGGCGCGATCTCAGCTCATCGCAACCTCCGCCTCCCAAGATCAAGGGATTCTCCTGCCTCAGCCTCCCAAGTAGCTGGGACTACAGGCGCATACCACTACACCTAGCTAATTTCTGTATTTTTAGTAGAGACGGGGTTTCGCCATGTTGGCCAGGCTAGTCTTCAACTCCAGACCTCAGGTGATCCACCTGCCTTGGCCTCTCAAATTGCGGGATTACAGGTATGAGCCACCGCGCCCAGCCAAGACATTGGATTATTAAGTTAAACAAATAGTCATGACTCACAAAATCTGAATCTCAGCTCTTACTTTGCACAGTTGCTTTACTTTTATCAATTTTAATCACTTCTAGACTTACTTTGTGATTTGCATAGATTTTTCTCTCTTTTACCTGTAAACTGAGACAATAATTATGTACCTGACAGCATGAAGATAGTGTCCTGCTGGAATATTGGACACTTTATTTAAATAAAGATTTTCCTTTATGTAGTTAGTCAATACACTTTTATAGAGTGCCTTCCATGTGCCCAGATACCAGGGCAAACCCAGTGGAACAAGACAGACAAAAATCTGTCATGGGATTTATAATACAAGGGAACTACTAGTTAACAATATATGAGAGGACAATGATAATAATTTGGTGACAAAAGTTACTTTGCTTAATCATGTAAAGTAGAAAAATAAGTCTCTTTCAATTAAATTGGTATAGTTTTAATTTTTTACTATACTTTTTTTTAAAGTCAAGTAACACAGGGAGGTATAAAATAAAAGCTAAATCTCCTTCTTTTTCCTAATGAACTCTCTTCTACTTCGGATTTTTATGCATATTCACGTATCAATAAATGCATATACTTTCTAAAAATCCTATTTTAAAAACTATTGTGCATCTTGGTGTTTTTCACTTACAATGATGTATCTTTGAGATCTTTGCACATTAAGATCTCACATGAGATGTTGGTGTTTCTAACAGTTACAGAGAATGCATAGTCACCCTCCAAAAAGACTCCAAAATGTACAAAAATTCACACTTTCAACAGCATATTTCTCTCTAACACTCAGATGACTGCTCCAAAATTTTAACCTCTCACAATCTAAAAGATGAAAATGGTATCTCATTGCTATTTTGTTTTCTCAGTTATGAGTATATTTAGGCATTTTTTCATATGTCTACTGAAATAAATGGCTAAAAAACATTTCCTTTCCTGTGAACTTTCTATTCATGTCTTTATTATTGAGCTATATTTTTCTTATGGATAGGTATGACCTCTTTTAACATTAGGAAAAGTGGCACCTAAAGGAAAACACTTAAACATTAAAGTCTTCTAAAAAAAAAAACTCGTGAGGGTTTGCTTACAACTTACACACACACACGCACACACACACACACTATTGGATGTCTTTGTTTGTTTTTCTTTTTTTTTTTTTTTGAGACGGAGTCTCGCTCTGTCGCCCAGGCTGGAGTGCAGTGGCATGATCTCACTGCAAGCTCCGCCTCCCGGGTTCACGCCATTCTCCTGCCTCAGCCTCCCGAGTAGCTGGGACTACAGGCGCCGCCACCTCGCCGGGGTAGTTTTTTGTATTTTTAGTAGAGACGGGGTTTCACCGTGTTAGCCAGGATGGTCTCGATCTCCTGACCTCGTGATCCGCCCGTCTCGGCCTCCCAAAGTGCTGGGATTACAGGCTTGAGCCACCGCGCCCGGCCCTTTTTATTTTTTTTTATTTTTTATTTTTTTAGACGGAGTCTCGCTCTATTGGCAGGCTGGAGTGCAGTGGCACGATCTCGGCTCACTGCAACCTCCACCTCCCGGATTCAAACAATTCTCCTGCCTCACCCTCCCGAGTAGCTGGGACTACAGGTGCGTGCCATCACGCCCGGCTAATTTTTGCATTTTCAGTAGAGATGGGGTTTCAGCATGTTGGGCAGGATGGTCTCGATCTCTTGACCTCGTGATCCGCCCGCCTCGGCCTCCCAAAGTGCTGGGATCACAGGGGTGAGCCACCGCGCCCAGCCTATTTGATGTCTTCTTAACAGTGTATCTTGGAGATTTTTCCATAACGGTGCTGCTCCTGACACCCTGTCTCCCTTGTCAAACAAGCTCCTTACAGGTACAGCATTTTCACTGGCCCTTTCCTCTGCCTTGAATTTTAAAACTGGTATAGATCACTCTCACTATTTTATAGCCTTTGCTCAATATTGTTTTCCTGAACATCCCTGCAAAATTATATCTTCCTTCCAACTGCCCCACTCACCCCCGCCTTCCTGTGTTGCTTTTCTCATTAGCAGGAATCGCCATCAGACATGCTATATATATAAACAAACTATAATAATATTACTTATTTGTCTATGGTCTATCTCTTGCTACTGAAATGAAGTCAGGGATTTAAAACAGTATCAGTAAATAATTTGCACAGGCATGCTAGTTTACAAGCTTCCATCAACACCAGTCTGATGGTAGTAAAGCTTCAGATATTTTTGATTTACTGAAATTATCCTCTCTAGGCTATTGTAACAATTAAATACTAAAAATATGCATGTTGCCCATATGTTGTTGCAATGTGCACTGACTTTTGAAATGCATTATTTTCTATAGAAAGTTTAATTACAAAGGGAAATTAATAAATTCCTTCATGTGAAACACTGACCATATATTCACAGTGAAGGTAAGGATAAGAGATATGATCATGCAACAAATAAAAGGGTTGGGAAACAGGTAAACGGAGAGAAGGAAAGAGAGCATCTCACACACATCTCACATCTGACTCCTTTATGGTTTTAATTGTTGCTTTTCTATTCAGTGGAGTCTTGCACCTTATTGGTTTCTCCAACAGAGTACATCAGTACTAAAGAATAAATAGAATTCAAGTCATTATCCAGTACAATTAGCAATGGATGCTGCTATACGAACGAATGCTATCTATTCCCTCT
The DNA here is from genome assembly GCF_007565055.1 of Rhinopithecus roxellana. Classification (NCBI taxonomy): domain Eukaryota; kingdom Metazoa; phylum Chordata; class Mammalia; order Primates; family Cercopithecidae; genus Rhinopithecus; species Rhinopithecus roxellana. Next base: position 22,542,400 of record NC_044550.1, read on the forward strand.
TGTCATGGTGGTAGAGAGGTATAATATACAACCATTACAGAAGACATTTCCAGTGCAATGTAATCCAAGTAATAAAAGACTGGAAAAAACACAAATGCCCATGTAATGGATTATATGCAGCCTGAACAATATAGAATGCAGAAGCTCCTAGTTTATTCAAATGAAATATGTCTGTGTATGTATAAAATATCTTCAAGATGCAGTGTTAATAGAGTAAGATACAAAATGCTATGTATTATATACTAGCATTTGTGTTCTTAAAAGGAAAAAATATATACAATCAATCCTCATTCACTGATTCTATATTTGCAAATTCTCCTACTTATGAAAATTTAACCCCAAGTCTATACTGATGGCAACTTCATGGTTATTTTCAAACATGCACAGAGGGAGGAAAAATTGGAGTTGCCTGACCTGCACATCCCCAGCTGCGGTGGAGCAAGGTGACACACAGCCTCCTGTTTCAGCTCTCATACTGCAAAATAGGGGTCTCTTTTGCAGTCTTACTTAGTTCCATGTCCTTCCAACTTTTGTGCTTTGTGTTGGCAATTTCACTGTTTAAAATGGCTCCCAAGCGTACTGCTATCTCATGTTCCTAAGAACGAGAAGGCTTCGACGGGTCTTACAGAGAAACTACGTATGTTAGATAAGCTTCATTCAGGCATGAGTTAGTGCTGTTGGCTGTGAGTTCCATGTTAAGGAATCACCGATATATGTTAAATAAGGTATTTTAAGCAGAAACACACATAAAACTAGGTTATGTTTTGATTAGAAATATTGTAAACAAAAGCTCTCAGGAAACTAACCCTGTATTGCCCTAAGTGCAATGGTTTCACATTCACAAGTTCAGTGTCTGTGGTGACCTTACAGAACATATCTACCTGGAATAATGAGAATCTCATTATTTGTAATTGCTTTTGTGAGCACAAAACATCTCTGAAGAGCACACTGGCTATCCACAGGGAGGAGAATTGTGTGGTTGGGGAAACGGATGTAGTCCTTTATATAAAATACTTGTTCACTGCATACCTTTGTGGAACATTTTAAATTTTATACCATGCCTACTTTTTTATTTTTAAAAAACAAAATCTAAAGTTAAAAAATAAACTAAAAGAATGCTAACAGTAGAAAACTCCACAAATGATTGAAAGATTATCCATAATAAAATTAATTATAAAGGTAACAGACAACCAAAATTTTATCTTAATTTTAGCCAGACTCAGTAAAACTTTAATGCAGTGATTTCAAGAGACTGTGCTGAAGCATTTTGCTGAGTATAGACATCTTGTGGATTGTGGGTTTATTTTGTTTCTTGAGACAGGGTCTCAATGTGTTGCCCAGGCTGGAGTGCAGTGGCACAATCACAGCTCACTGTAGCCTCGAGCATCTCAGGCTCAGGTGATCCTCCCACCTCAGCCTTCTGAGTTGTTGGGACTACAGGCACATGCCACTATGCCTAATTTTTCTTCTATTTTTTGGATACGCGGTTTTGCTATGTGGCCCAAGCTAGTCTCCAACTCCTGGGCTCATGCAATCCACTCACCTCAGCCTCCCAAAGTGCTGGGATTACAGGTGTGAACAACTGTGCCAGACCTGAATATATAGATATTTTGGATGACTGTTTTCCCCAGAAAATTAAAGTTGCCATTTCCTCCTCTCTCCCTATAGGAGGTTAATGAATATGCTGAAGTATGCCAAATTTTAAGGTACCCAAATGTGATGTGCAACATAATAAATTCCACTGTTTATTGAGCTTCTATTACATGCTAGGTAATAGACATTATTTAATTAGATTTTCACAACTCTGCAAAGCAGTTATTGGAACACTCATTGATGAAGAGAAAACAGTCTTCAGGAGTGAACAATTTACTTGAGGTCACCCAGATAGTCAGTAGTACAGCTGGGGTTTCAACTAAATGATCTGTGTCCAAGACTATGTAGGACATACCAGTCCCTGTGAATAAAGAAAGACCCAATCATTTAGATAAAAATAGTACAGAATCACACTAAGAATATATGAACTCCAAACTACGATTCAAATGTGCAATCAATATCTGAGGTATTCAGACATAAAACAGAAAGCAGAAGTCTACTTGGGTGCGAAGCCATACACAGTTCACCTGAGGAGGCCTTTGTATTTGTAGTGTCCTGTCTGGATCTCTCTTCTCCTAGATGGTGTCAGGGCTAGCATGGTCTTCCCATTTGCTACCAGGTCAGATGCCAATCCTTTAGTGAGGGTTTCCCTGACCCCCTAACTAAAACAGCTCCCTCTGGCCCCAAGTCACCTCCTATCACACTATTTTCATTATAGCAGTTAGCAACATCTAATGTTATTTTGTCTGTATACTTGTTTACATGTTTAATGTTTGTGTCCTAGTGGTATGAATGGTGTCTGAGAACAGTGGCCTTGTGCCTGGAACAGTGTCTGGCAAATACAGCCTCCTCAATAAACATTTATCAAACTGAGTCACTGAAATTCTACAGTTATTGGACTGACCGCATAGTGTAGCAGACTTGGATGAAGGCCAAGTCTTATCATCAACGAGTATAAAATGCTAAGGGTGATACACAAGCCACAACTGACTTTAATATGAGAAAATCTACCAGTGCCAAATGAAAAGCAAAAATGGAAGAGTTTAAGATTAGAAGTTTAAAACCTTAAAAGGTTGTATAAAGGTGGCAGCACTGAGTTGGGCTTTCTAAGTTTCAGAAATAGAGAAAGAAGAGAGAGATTCCAGTGGTTTAATTTGCCAGGGTCATAAGCTACTTATAGAAAAATGGAAGAGCTAACTGTAAGATCGAATGGTGAGGTGAGGTCAAGGAATCTTCCTTATCAGGTGGGGAAATCTGAGTCATTGTGACAGGCAATTTGAGAGCAATGAAAAGTTCTTAGTCCTGGTTGTGACATGGCATTTCTGAACGCGTAATGAGAAGTTCAGAAATGTTGGCTAGGAATTCATTACTCAGTTGAAAGCAAAATAATACTAAAATGTCTGCTGAGAGTCATGCTAGTAAAAGCTACTTTTCATGAAGAGCCTAGAAAGTGCTGGACATTTTGTAAGCCATTGACACACCTTAACTAGTTTAATTATTACCACAGCCCAATTTGATTATCTCAATTTCACACTTAGAAATGGGGGCCTAGGGAGGTTAATGAATGTGCTCAAGTTCACCAAGTCATTAAGTAGCAAAGGCATAATTGAAACTGTCTGAATCCACAGGTCCCACAGTTTGATACACTGCTTCCCTGATGACAAGTTTAAGGTGAGGGAACCCAAGGCTACCCCAGGAAAGGAAAAAGTAAAACGGCTTGTATAGCATGACTATTCTGAGCTAGGCACTAAGGAAACACTTTGACCTAACTCAATTTTCACAAGTCTGCCACAAGATACCATGAAGATTTGTCAGAAGAAAGCAAGCAGAGCCGGGCGAGGTGGCTCATGCCTGTAATCCCAGCACTTTGGGAAGCCAAGGCAGAGACAAGCTGAGGCAACATGGCGAAACCCTATCTCTACAAAAAATAGAAAAATTAGCCAGATGTGGTGGCATGTACCTGCAGTCCTAGCTACTCAGGAGGATGAGGTGGGAGGACCGCTTGAGCCCAGGGAGGTCAAGGCTGCAGTGAGCCATGATCACACCACTGCACTCCAGCCTGGGTGAAAGTGGGACCCTGTCTCAAAAAAAAAAAAAAAAAAAAAAAAACACACACACACAAAGAAAAAAAATACCACTCAGGATGGAAGGCAGGTGGGTTGGTAGGCTGCTCATTTCTGATGAAAGAATTTCTTGTTTGGGGGAATTTCTTTTGTTTTTTGTTTTTTGCTTTCTTTGAGACAGAGTCTCACTCTGTTGCCCAGGTTGGAGTGCAGTAGCATGATCATGACTCACTAGAACCTCTGTCCCCCGGGCTCAAGCAATCCTCCCACCTCAGCGTCTTGAGGAGGTGGGACTACACGCGCACCCCACCACACCCAACTAAGAAAGAATTTCTTAAATGTAATGTGGTATGTGGCCTTTCTGTGCATTTAATCTTTATCATGCCCACCCAAATTGTGGTAAACATATAAGCTTGTAGAGCAAGTTTGATCTCTATTCAAAAAGAGAACTGGCTTCTGACTAGCTGGACTAGCAAAACAGACCATTTGTTAGATATGTGCAAACAACAAGTTCAGAAGGCAACCCTTTTCATTATCCTCTCACAGAAAACAATACCAGGGCATCCGTTTAGTGGAACCATGTGCTACTGCCATTTCAGAGGCCAAAATAGTTAAGTACTGACAATTTTGTAGAGTTCATCCTTAATACTCTTTTATGAAAGGAGGCCCTTCCACCATTATGTTCCTGATTTTGTGGTTTCTTCCTGTCTAGCAGACCTACTCCAACTCCTTAGTCTGGCTTCCAAGCTTCCAATCGACCCTCACAAGCCAACTTTATTCCTCACACCCCACGTAAACCTTAGGCCAGGTTGATTCTCCTCTCAGCTACTACTGCTCATCAAATCTTCCATTTTAATAGCACTGCAAGAAACAGGAGGGATGAGCTCAGGTTGCCTAGCTCAGAGACATGGCAGCCTGCACTTCAGCTTTGTTCTCTGTAACACAAGTGGCTGTGGTGGGCAGGGAGTAGCATGGCTCTAAGTCTCAGGAGCTGAGCAGTTCTAATCTCAGATGAATCACACACAGATGAATTAATCACTTCTTCGAGAGTCAGCTTCCTCAACTATAAAATAACAATTACGATGCATTCCTGTCAGAATTAACAGGAGGATTTTTGAAATAAAGTATGTGGAGCTTGCCAGGTAACACCTGCCTTGCAAAACCAAACATTTACCCACACATTGGAGTGAACCCAAGGCTAATTCCCCCAAGGACAATCCTACATCCTCTGCCAGAACACTTTAGCACATCTAGGAAGTGGGAAAAGAGGGTGGTCTTTTCCACATAAGACAACCAGTTAGGCTTCTCCACATCCCTAACAAATTATCAACCCATGACCCTGCTTTCAATACATCTGCCTCCTCTGTCAGTGACAGAGCCTCAGCACTCCTAGGACAGCTTATCAACAAAAGCCCAGCTCAGAGCTGATCTGGAGGAAAGATACCATCAGCCTTCCCCTGGGTGCTATAAATCCCAGGCTGCTATCAAATGAGATCACAGAGAAGTTGCTCAGGGTACATTCATTTAGCCCCTGGACTGCAGTGTTCTTTCACATTATATCCCTGATTTTCCTTCAAAGGTTGTTGTGTTTGGGCTAGGACCTTAGTTTGTTCTTAACTTACTTGAACAATAATGAGACATTACCTTTTTTTTCAGATAACAAGAATTCTCTTAAATTCTTGTGTTTCAGTCGGGCGCAGTGGCTTACACTTGTAATCCCAGCACTTTGGGAGGCCGACGCAGGCGGAACATGAGGTCAAGAGATCGAGACCATCCTGGCCAACAATGGTGAAACCCTGTCTCTACTAAATATATAAAAATTAACTGGGTGTGGTGGTGTGTGCCTGTAGTCCCAGCTACTAGGGAGGCTAAGGCAGGAGAATCGCTTGAACCCGGGAGGCAGAGGTTGCAATGAGCTGAGATCACACCCCTGCACTCCAGCCTCGTGACAGTGAGACTCTATCTCCAAAAAAAAAAAAAAAATTCTTGTGTTTCTACTTTTGCCCTTGCTGCCAGAAGGCAACTGAACACTGCCTGTTAATCTCAGCATGGTCAGCCCTCATGGTTAGCATATAGGACATCATGAGTATTCTGGTGCTACCACCATGAAAGGAAACTCGCCGTATTCCTTTTTCATCAACCCAACTATCAGCTCTCAGGTCCCTGCCTTTTGCTGGAGTGTTTCTAAACATCTTAGCACACAGTGATTTTCTATACTATAGTTACTATAATTACTGTATTCCAGCACTGGAATATTTGTTCTGTTTGTGTGGCATTCTACTGTATTTTGTGTGTACATCTGCCTTCCTAAACAGACTGTGATCCAAATAAGTTGAAATATTTACAGAGGGTCTGTCTGCCAATGGTAGGACATTGTCTTCTATTTCTTTGTCTTCTCACCTGTCTCCTGCATGTCAGGCACACGCTCATCACTTAGTAATCACCAGTTGACTTAACCCAAAAAGACCCAACAGTCTGAATGCACACAGGAGCTGAAGACCATGGTGTTTCAACATCTCTCCACTAGCAAAAAGATTAGGTGCATTGAGATACACTTCTGGTTCTCAGGAATAAAAACTTGATCCCATCTTCAAAATGTAATCACTATTAGAATATTTTTACACACACACTAAAAGGACTTGTGTTTTAGTACATACAGTGTAAGTACTTAACCTTATACTAACTGTAAATATGTCTCTCTCTCTTTGTGTTTACAAATTGGCCTTGTTATTATACATGCTGTTTCGTAGGCAGAGTTTTCTGCAACATGTGGTATATCTTTTTTTGTCAAGATATATTCTTGTATAATATAGTTTTAATGGTTACATAAGAGTTACTAAAGGATTTTTTTTTTTTTTTTTTTTTTTTTTGGCTGCAGAGAGGGGAGTGAAGGGTGAACATTATAATAAATTTTATTTGTTTATTTTCTTGAGACAGAGTCTCGCTCTGTTGCCCAGGCTGGAGTGCAGTGGTGCAATGATCCTCAGCTTCCACAAGTAGCTGGGACTACAGGGTACCTGCCACCATCTCAGTTATGTATGTATGTATGTATGTATGTAGAGACAGGGTCTCCCTGTGCTGCTCAGGTTGGTCTCAAACTCCTGGCCTCAAGCCATCCTTCCGCCCTGGCCTCCCAAAGTGCTGGGATTATAGGTGGGAGCTGCTGCGCCCAACCTCTCTTATTCTTTTAGAGAGAAAAAACAGAGCACCTATCTCCATGATTAGGGCTGTTCTAATGGTTTGTACAAAACTTTCTGAGGCCGTGAGAGACAGAAACGTATCCAGGCAATTAAGGAAGTTCTTTCTTGTATTTTCGATATACAATTTTAGATTAAATGCTTAATTCCAATTGGAAGGTATAGTTAGAAAATGTCTACTACTTAAGATTAATATTTTAGTGGAAATTTTGTCTTTATCAATTTATGAACAGAGCCAAAATTTAAGTGAACATAAAAGAGATTCAATGAAAAAAAGTTAAAACCCTTTGAGAGTAAATCATTTTTAGGTGTATTTTTAGCTTATTGCATGAGAATTATATGGCTATAAATCATTAGAGTAAGGGTCAAATTCAGGTCAATGTGATGGCTCATGCCTATAATCCCAGCACTTTGAGAGTGTGAGGCAGGCAGATTGCTGGAAGCCCAGAGTTCGAGACCGGCTTGGGCAACAAGGCGAAACCCCATCTCTACTAAAAAAATATGCAAAAGTTAGCTGGATGTGGTGTTGCATGCCTGTAATCCCAGCTACTTGGGTGACTGAGGCACAAGAATCGCTTGAACCCAGGAGGCAGAAGCTGCTGTGAGCCAAGATCGTGCCATTGTACTCCAGAGCCTGGGTGACAGAGCAAGACTGTTTAAAAAAGAAAAAAAAAAAAAAGTCAAATTCAATGGATGCAATCAGAACTTTTTCAAAAACTGCTCTCATGTACTTTCATTGTGCAGAGTTCATTTTAACGAAATGAGCCCCACCATATGCTTTTCAAAACATTGCCTTTGAAAATGGTTTCTGTAATTTTCCCAGTAAGTGCTGAGGTCATAAGCCAAAGCAGGAGAAAGTATAGCTTAATGTGTGAACCCAGACTGCCTGGGTTTGAAGCCTCACTCTGCCAATCCCTAGGTATCCCACCTTTTCCAAGTTACTTAACCTCATCTCCAAGACATGCCCAATCACAAAGCCTGCTTCATAAAATGGAGGCTTAATTGAGTTAATGTTCAGGAAGCCTTTAGTGGGTACGTGGTAAGCTCAATGATTGTTAGTTAATAACGTCCTTATTAAACATCTAATAAGTCTTTTTTAAATTTTATTTTTTTGAGACAGGGTCTCACTTTCTCACCCAGGCTGGTGTGCAATGGCACAATCATGGCTTACTGCAGCCTAGACCTCTTGGGCTCAAGCAATTCTCCCACCTCAGCCTCCCAAGTAGCTGGGATTACAGGTATATGCCACCATACCTGGCTAATTTTTGTATTTTTGGTAGAGACAGGGTCCGCCCACCTTGGCCTCTCAAAGTGCTAGAATTACAGGTGTGAGCCACTGCACCCAACCCCAACAGAAGTTTTGGGTTTTTTGTTTGTTTGTTTGTTTTTCTTTTGAGACAGAGTCTGGCTCTGTCACCCAAGTTGGAGTGCAGTGGCGCGATCTTGGCTCACTGCAATCTCCACCTCCTGGGTTCAAGTGATTCTCCTGCCTTAGCCTCCCTAGTAGCTAGGACTACATGCCCAGCTAATTTTTGTATTTTTAGTAGAGATGGGGTTTTACCATGTTGGCCAGGCTGGCCTCTAACTCCTAACCTCAGGTGGTCCACCCACCTTAGCCTCCCAAAGTGCTGGGATTACAGGCATGAGTCACGGTGCCAGGCCAGCCCAATGGAAGTCTTTAAATAAGTATTATTCAGAATTTCTAGAAAACACACTCCAATCATCTTCCATATTAAAACAATGGTAAAGGATTCAAGGTGTGTGTGTGAGCACACACAGGTGTTTGGAAATTATCCACTCTTCTTCTCAGTTCTCTCTGGATTCTCCCTTAGGAAACAAAAATTTTGACCTAATTTTCTTTTAAGAACATTTTTATTTTTATGAATTTATGCTTATATTCATTTTATATTTAGTTTTCTTTTCTTTCCTTCTTTTTTTTTTTTTTTTTGAGATGGAGTTTCGCTCTTGTTGCCCAGGCTAGAGTGCAATGGCATGATCCCAGCTCACTGCAACCTCTGCCTCCCAAGATCAAGCAATTCTCCTGCCTCAGCCTCCCAAGTAGCTGGGACTATAGGCACGTGACACCACACTTGGCTAATTTTTGTATTTTTAGTAGAGATGGGGATTTACCATGTTTTACCATATTGGCCAGGCTGGCCTCAAACCCCTAACCTCAGGTGATCCATCCACTTTGGCCTCCCAAAGTGCTACAATTACAGGCGTGAGCCACTGCGCCCAGCCTATATTTTGTTTTCTATATTTATTAGATTTATAAATTTTTTAAATCTCCAGCCTTAAGAACATGCTTTGTGATTTAAATTTGAAAAGACAAGTTCTCTATATGAAAAGCAAGTTACCTTATCAGCATTTTGTGATATCTTTACTGCTAAGTATAGGTTGTGTGCTGCCATTATAAATTTAGATTATGCAAAAAACAAGATAAAGACTTGAACTTTGCAGGTTATTTCTAGAACAGCAGCCGATCCTCATCACTAAGAATTCATACTTATTTAGCATACTCGCTAAAATTTATTTGTAACCTCCAAATCAATACTCATAGTACTTTTGTATTCATTTGTGGTCATGCACAGAGCAGTGAAAAATTTAAGTTAACCAATGTGCACATACCTAGCTGAGGCTAAACCAAGTGATGCTTTGCTTCTTTTTTGGATTCTCATTCTGTAAACAAATGTCCTTTTTACAGTGTACTTGGTCCTAACTTTCTTACATTTTTGTGCTTTTTCATGATTTCGCTATTTAAATTGGCCTCTAGTGCTGACATGCTGTGTGGAGTGTTCTCAACCACAAGATTATGATATGCCTTACAAAAAAACACATGTGAGATTAGCTTAGTTCAGACATGAGTTCACGTGATACTGACTGTAAGCTCAATGTTAACAAATCAACAATATGTTAAATAAGATGTGTGATATTATATATACAGGTTTCATCCACCGCTCCTGGCTCGCAACTCCCACAGCCCTGGTAAAGTCTTTTGTTATAATGTTGGGGCACTTCAGGCCCAGAAAGAGGCCTCAGAAAATGGAATCTCTCTCTCTCTCTCTGACCTTCCCTTGCCCTGGTTTCCCCAGCCCAAGGCAGGACTCTAACCTTCCCGGCCTTTCTGATTGAGTCCTGAGACCCTCAATTCAGAAGGGGTCTTGCCCTTCACCCTGGAGGAACGAATGTGACACAGAGGCCAAGAGGAATCTGAACAGACAGGCTTTGCTGGGTTTCCTGCTCAGTCAATGAGTATTAGGTCAGTCAGACGTGGTAGCTCACGCCTGTAATCCCAGCACTTTGAGAGGCCAAGGCGGGCAGATCACCTGAGGTCAGGAGTTTGAGACCAGCCTGACCAACATGGTGAAACTCCATCTCCACTAAAAATACAAAATTAGCTGGCATGCCTGTAGTCCCAGCTACATGGGAGGCTGAGCCAGGAGAATCACTTGAACCCGGGAGGTGGAGGTTGCAGTGAGCCAAGATTGTGCCATTGCACTCCAGCCTGGGCAACAAGAGCGAAACTCCATCTCAAAAAAAAAAAAAAAAAGGGTATTAGATCATACCTTTTTTGTCCAATCACATTTCTGCATGGTTGTCAATCATACCTATACAATGAAGTCTCCATAAGAAGCTCAAGGTTGGGTTTGGAGAACTTCCAGAAAGCTGAGCACCTGGAGGTTACTGGAGAGTGGTACACCTAGGGAGGACATGGAAACTCCAAGCTCTTCTCCCATACACTGTCCTATGTATCTTTTCATCTGTATCATGTGTAATACATCCTCATTTTTTTCGGGAGTGGGGGTGGGACAGGGTCTCTCACTATGTTGTCTAGGCTGGAGTACAGTGGCACTATCTTGGCTCACTGCAGCCTCTGCCTCGTGTGCTCATTCCTCCCACCTCAGACCCCCAAGCAACTGGGACTACAGGTGCCTGCCACCACGCTTGGCTTATTTTTTAACTTTTTGTAGAGACAAGGACTCACTATACTGCCCAGGCTGGTCTCGAATTTCTGGGCTCAAGCAATCCTCCAGCCTTAGTTCCCATGGTGCTGAGATTTCAGTTGAGAGCCACTGTGCCCAGACTTATAATATCCTTTAAAATAAACTAATAAATGTGTTTGCCTGAGTTCTGTGAGCCTCTCTAGCAAAGTAGTGCAACCCAAAGACAGAGTCATGAGAATCCCAACTTGAAGCCACTCAGAGGTCAGAAGTTCCAGAGACCCAGACGTGTGACTGTCAGCTGGGGAGAGCAGGTAGTCTTGGGGATTGGACCTTCAACCTGGGGATCTGTCCCTATCTGCAAGGGACAGTGTCAAAATTGAACTGGAGGACACCCAGTGGATGTCTGCTGCAGAACTGATTCCTTGCTTGGGTGGTGGTGCGAGAACAGGGGAAAAACAGTTTTGAGATTTTCCACTCACACACAAAAGACGTCTTTAACAGAAGCACACTTAAAACAAAGTCAATATTGATCCCTTGTTGAAAGTGTTGTGACCAGACACTTGTAGGAACTTAATGCTTATATTTCACCTGGGAGCAATTCCAGTGCTCCCAGCAACTTTATAAAGCATAACTACTGCAAGTAATGAGAATTGCCTGGACCTCCTACAAAGTACAAGGATTAGAGGTAGATAGTACTAATTCATCCCAGGTACATGGATTAGGCACTGAGAAAGAAGAACCTCCTACAATTCCAGTGCTCCCAGCAACGTTATAAAGCATAACTACTGCAAGTAATGAGAATTGCCTGGACCTCCTACAAAGTACAAGGATTAGAGGTAGATAGTACTAATTCATCCCAGGTACATGGATTAGGCACTGAGAAAGAAGAACCTCCTACAATTCCAGTGCTCCCAGCAACGTTATAAAGCATAACTACTGCAAGTAATGAGAATTGCCTGGACCTCCTACAAAGTACAAGGATTAGAGGTAGATAGTACTAATTCATCCCAGGTACATGGATTAGGCACTGAGAAAGAAGAACCTCCTACAATTCCAGTGCTCCCAGCAACGTTATAAAGCATAACTACTGCAAGTAATGAGAATTGCCTGGACCTCCTACAAAGTACAAGGATTAGAGGTAGATAGTACTAATTCATCCCAGGTACATGGATTAGGCACTGAGAAAGAAGAACCTCCTAAGACAGCATCCACACTTGACACTGGTTGCTTAGTTAAGTGAATACCCTTCTTCTCAAGAACATCTTGAGATCTGATTTTACTTAGTTTCAAATACATGCTTACAAAAATAAAAAATTGCATTAGCCCAAAGTACTTAAAAATTCTTGCGGATGTTTTTTACTGTAAACTCTGCTAAGAGCTTTTAAGTCTTGTTGCAGTGAAACAATGGACATAAACCCCTGGAATATGGAGACTTTTCATCTGAGTGTCACATGCAGGGGAAAAAGGAAAACCAACAATACTCCCTGGACCTCCCAAACCTTCTTGTCTTCAAGTCCTAAGCACGAGAAAGAATGCAGAAGAAGAGACACACTGCATATGCCTATGTGGATTCTCATATGCTTATGTTCCAGTGACACCTTCCCCTTTGTCTTGTGCTAAGTAAACCCACAGGTTTGTGTAATAAAGACAAAAAGCATGCCATGTATCGCCATAATAGTATACTATTTCATTCATTGGCTTGATCTGCCTATCTGTGTATTCAAATAGCACCTATGACCTGCTTCTCCACCCAGACAGAACAAATTGTTGGGTGTGACTTAGTCAAGCATGAGAACGAACAGAAAGAAATGTGAACTCAGGCTGTCAAGGCACAGAAGTAGGCAGTAAAGGGAAGCAGGTCAGATGTGATCCCAGCAGACCAATGTGTTCTCTGGGTGCTAGTCCCAGGATGGCAATAACTGTTTCAAGTTCTGTTTATGCCCCTAGTGATACCCACAACCAGCCACTCTCATCCTAGAATATCCAGGGTCTGATACATTTTGAAAGATTCAGACTATCATCTAAAACTATATTAGACCTGATAAGAATGGTTTCCTTTACCTGATTTCTAGTTCTGCAAAAGGCCGCCTTTACTTTGCCCTGTTATTAAAGAGTCCATGTTACTCAGCCTATGGCTGCATTTTGTCAAAATGTCCTCAACTGTAAAAAAATTCCTTGATCAGGTCAAGTGACATGGACTGTCTAATAACAGGGCAAAGTAAAGGTGGCCTTTTGCGAACTAGAAATCAGGTAAAGGAAAATAATAATAATAACAATAAATTCCTTGATCAACTGATTGCTCCTACTGCTAGATACTCTGGCAAGAAATAAGATAAAATAGCATTAACTTGGGAGCTCAATGATAAGAACTTATGAATACAAAGGAACAACACTGAGGTCTACTTGATGGAGGAGGTTGGGAGGAGGGAGGGGAGCAGAAAAGATCACTTTTGGGTACTAGGCTTAACACCTGGGTGATGAAATAATATGTACAACAAACCCCCATGACACATACGTACCTATGTAACAAACCTTCACATGTACCCTCAAGCCTAAAAGTTAAAAATATAAAAATATAATAACGCAAAATAAATATTTGTTGGATTAAAAATGTAGCATTACCTTCAATGTAAATTTTTTAAAAGATTTACCCACAAAAATTAGAAATTTTAAAAAAATGTTTAAAAAGAAAGAAAAAGATTTTCTTTTTCTTTGTAAAGGATGTAAAGAAAGACAGTCTTTGTCTTTTTTTTTTTTTTCTTTTTTTTTTTTTTGGAGACAGAGTCTTATTCTGTTGTTCAGGCTGGAGTGCAGTGGCACAATCTCAGCTCACTGCAACCTCCACCTCCCCAACGCAAGCGATTCTCCTGCCTCAGCCTCCTGAGTACCTGATATTACAGGCCCATCCCACTATATGCCTGGCTGATTTTTGTATTTTCAGTACAGATGGGGTTTCACCATGTTGGTCAGGCTGGTCTTGAACCCCCAACCTCAAGTGATCTGCCTGGCTTGGCCTCCCCAAGTGCTGAAATTACAGGTGTGAGCCACTGCGCCTGGCCTTCAGTAATTTTAAATATATATTCTCATAATAATGAATGCTTTTACTTTTGAACATACATTTTTTAAAAAGGTCAAATGGTATCTCTTTTTGCCTGTGGCCCTACTGAATCAGACTAGACTTACCAAGTTTTCTGTTGACCTTAGGATTCTAGATAGGTTAAGTTGACATTCCGATAATGTCAACACACGTTCACTAAAATGAATTTGCTTTTCTACTATAAGACCTATTAGTCACAGATGCAAACTCTACAACTACAGAATACATGTAAAGCACAAGAAACTGTCACACTATATACCATGACCTTTACCTACATTTTCACTTTTGCTTTAAAGTGGCATATTTAGATTTAGATGCGTCTAAAACCATCCCAAGAATATAATGCACTGAATGAGCCTAATAATTCTTATTGAGTGCAATTAACTCACAGGATACTTGTTAGTATCCTATGTATTAACGAATCATTCCTTTCGCCTCTTCTTAATGTAATTTGATGGACCATATAATCTAAGAATGTGTAAATTCCATGTATATTATAATTTGTTTATACTACAAATATAATTTATAATTTAAAAACTAAAAACAAAAACAAAAAACAAATCAAATCACTGTTGGGCTCATATACAATCAAGACATAGGTATAGGCCAGTCACAGCGGCTCATGCCTGTAATACCAGTACTTTGGGAGGCTGAGGTAGGCAGATCAGTTGAGGCTAGGAGTTTGAGACCAGCTGGCCAACATGGCGAAACACTGTCTCTACAAAAAATACAAAAATTAGCCAGGCATGGTGGTGCATGCTCATAATGCCAGCTATTCGGGAGGCTGGGACATAAGAATCGCTTGACCCCAGAGGCAGAGTTTGCAGTGAGCCAACATTGTGCTACTGTATTCCAGCCTGGGCAACACAGTGAGACTCTGTCTCAAAAAAAAAAAAAAAAAAAAGACATAAATATAATGTTCTCACCTATAAAATGGAGATGAAAAATCCTATTTTACAGAGTTGAAGTGAGGAGACTATGAGATAACGTAAATGTAGTGTGTAAAATTTTAAATACTGACATACATAAGTAACATCAATGATAACATAACTAAAACATATACAGTATCAGTGAAAGCTTAACATATATTAACTCATTTAATCAGTGTAACAACTCTTATCAGGTTAGTTTATTATTATTAAACTATGCTTCATAGAAGACTTCTACCCTCTCCAAGGTTAGAAAGCTGAACAAGGATCAGAACTCAGGCAGTCTGGCCCTAGAGTCACAATACATCTATCATCCCTCTTTATGATGTTACTATCATATGATCCAACAGAGACAATGATAGCAAATAAAGTCTAAGTCATGCCTTCATAGGAAAGGTAAGTGAGATCTTTATTATGTGCTGAATAACTGAGGATGAATCATAGATTCCAGTATCAATGGTCACAGTGCTTTCTCAATGTGGGATCATGTTTTAGGATCTCATGTCACCTAAGGTGTAAAACTATTCTTTCTTAATCATTTGTAGTTTGTTTAAATCATTATTCTTCCACTTCCATTAGAAAGTTTGTATCTAGAACTCTCCTCATTGGTGTAGTGGTGAGTTAAGAAAAAAAAAAAAAAGAAAGTGAGTATCTAGAGTTCTATCTTCAGAGATTAAAGAGTAATTTACACAATAGTTTACATTTAACAACACCATGAATAAATCAATGTTTCTACCTTATTTATTTATTTATTTATTTATTGAGATAGAGCCTCACTCTGCTGCCCAGGCTGGAATGCAGTGGCGTGATCTTAGCTCACTGCAACCTCTGCCTCCCAGGTTCAAGTGATTCTCCTGCCTTAGCCTCTCAAGTAGCTGGGACTACAGGCATGCACCACCATGCCCAGCTAATTTTTGTATTTTTAGCAGAGATGGGGTTTCACCATGTTGGCACGCTGGTCTCAAACTCCTGACCTTGTGATCTGCCCACCTTGGCCTCCCAAAGAGCTGGGCTTACAGGCATGAGCCATTGTGCCTAGCCTCAAAGTTTCTATTTTTTTAGAAGACCTTTCCATTTGTGAAGAGTCATATAAAAAGTCCCAAGATGATTTTTACTGCAACCTGAAATTGTTTCTTTCTTCTGAGAGTATACATTTTTGTGCTAGCATGGTCAAAGATACCTTACAGCCAACCCAATCCCCTCCTTTGCCAACAGATAAACTTTACCTGATATTGTATGGAGGGCAACGTGCCTGGCCCTTGAGAAACAAAGTGCAAGACTGGTTTAAGCTTCTCAAGGCGACCAGTCTCTTTGTCATTCTTTGTCATTATTTTTGAGATGGAGTTTCGCTCTCGTTGCCCAGGCTGGAGTGTAATGGCACGATCTCGGTTCACTGCAACCTCTGTCTCCCGGGTTCAAGCAATTCTCCTGCCTTAGCCTTCCGAGTAGCTGGGATTACAGGCATGTGCCACCACGCCCAGCTAATTTTGTATTTTTAGTAGAGACAGGGTTTCTCCCTGTTGGTCAGGCTGGTCTTGAACTCCTGACCTCAGGTGGTCTGCCTGCCTTGGCCTCCCAAAGTGTGGGATTACAGGTGTGAGCCACCGCACCCGGCCTCTTTGTCATTTAAGAGTCGGTGTAGGAAAGCAATCCCCATCCTCTGTCAGTGAATGGTCCAAGAGTGAGACGCATCACCAGGCCTGGCTGATGGCATGAAGTTATAGCAATAATAAGAGCAGATCTAGGCATGGTGGCTCATGCTTATAATCCCAGTGACTGAGATGCTAAGGCTGGAAGATTTCTTGAGGACAACAGTTCCAGACCAACCTGGGCAACATAGCATGACCCCATCTCTATAAAAAATGTAAAATTTTGTCAGGTGTGGTGGCATGTCCTGTAGTCCAAACTACTTGGGAGGCTGAGGTGGAAGGACCATTTGAGTCCAGGAATACGAGACTGCAGTTAAGCTGTAATCATGCCACTGTATGCCAGCCTGGCTGACAGAGTGAAACACTGTTTCTTAAAAAATAAATAAATGAATAATAATAATAAAATAAGAGCATATCCTTCTATAAACTTACTGAATGCAAGTTGGCTTGGAGGCTTTGTCTTGACAAGAAAGCAAATAAAAGGCTCCTTTGCCACTGCTCCTTCCTTCCTGCTTGAGATGCTTGTGTGGGAAGCTTGGTGATGTGGCAGCCACCTCGTGACCATGAAGAAAAAACTATTGACATACTATGAATGTCAAAACGGAAACTCAGATAGAACCTAGATCATTGATAACATTATTAAAACCACTAAACAACCACTGAGGCTTCCAATCAAAGTTATTGTCATGTGAAATAATTAAAAGTCTTCATGTTTTAGGCTACAGTTAATTAAGTTCTGTTACTTGCAGCTGAAAACATCCTAAAAGTTCCCTGATTGGCATAAATGTTCTTCACACCAAACTGATGAGTATTACCCAAAAATGACATAATCCATGAAGAAAATAATCTGAAACTTACGCATTTTGTACTCGACTGGTCAAACTTAGAACAATTTTAATACTATTTTTCAGTATATTTTGTGTTCCTCTAAAGCTACTAGTTTTCTTTGCCCTGTCTTCTAAAAATGATTAAAAAATAATGTGCTATCTAAAAAGAGTGAGATGCATCTCCTCAAGGTTTTCATGTGTCAGCTAGAACATTACATTAAAGAAACAGAATTCTCTCATTTACAGTTTGGTGCAGGAAGTATTTAACAACACGCAAAAATATCCATTCTATATATTTCTTAAAAGTTAAGCTACAGAAAAATATGGTATGAAAACTATGATAATGTTTTTATCAAAAAGAAAATGAGCTGTGCGCAGTGGCTCACGACTGTAATTTCAGCACTTGGGGAGGCCAAGGTGTGCGGATCGTGAGGTCAGGAGTTCGAGACCAGCCTGTCCAATATGGTGAAATCCCATCTGTACTAAAAAAAAAAAATTAGCCGGGCATGGTGGTGCACACCTGTAGTCCCTACTACTTGGGAGGCTGAGGCAGAAGACTCGCTTGAACCGGGGAGGTGGAGGTTACAGTGAGCTGAGATGGAGCCAAGATTGTGCCACTGCACTCCAGCCTGGATGACTCCGTCTTAAAAAAAAAATAAAAGAAAAAAAGAAAATGGGCCAGGCGCGGTGGCTCACACCTACAGTCCCAGCACTTGGGGGGCCAAGTCAGGATTGCTTAAACTCAGGAGCTCGAGACCAACCTGGACAACATAGTGAGACCTCGCCTCTACAAATAATCAAAAAATTAGGTGTGGTGGTGCATGCCTGTCGTCTCAGCTACTTGGGAGCTTGAGGCTGGAGAATCACTTGAGCCAGAAGACTGAGGCTGCAGCAGCCTGGGTGACAGAGACTGTGTCCTAAAACAAACAAACAAAAACATAAAGATGGATAAAAAGCTTTGAAAGACTTACCAAAATGTTAGTGTTTATCTCAGGGTGACATTTGTTTTCTTCTTTTCACTTGTGTTTCTTAAATTTTCTTTAATGTATTAAAGTTACCTACTCTAAGCCTATTCACAAGAAGCAGAAAACTACAACTGATAGAAGTTTATGCTTTTACAAATGTCTCTGCAACAGTATGTATTTTTTATTTATCAAGAGGAATCCTAGTAGTTCTCTACGTTAGGTAAAATCTTAAAAAAAAAAAAAAGATTATATGTATACCTTCATAATTCTAGGCCTCCAGATACATACAATCTAATTGATGAGACAAACAAATAAAATATATGTATGTAAACTTCAGAAAATAGGGCAAAAATAGGCCAGGTATAGTGACTCACACATGTAATCCCAGCATTTAGCTGAGGTGGGCGGATCACCTGAGGTCAGGAGTTTGGGACCAGCCTGGCCAACACTGTGAAACCCTGTCTCTATTAAAAATACAAAAAATTAGCCGGATGTGGTGGCACATGCCTGTAATCCCAGCTACTCAGGAGGCTGAGACAGGAGAATTGCTTGAAACCAGGAGATGGAGGTTGCAGTGAACCGAAGTCACGCCACTGCACTCCAGCTTGGGCAACAAGAGCGAAACTCCATTTCATTAAAAAAAAAAAAAGAAAGAAAGAAAGAAAAGGAAATAGGGCAAAAATATTAAATCATTAAACCCAGATGAACTAAAGAGAAAACAGGAATATTTCTTTTCGTTTTCACATGAAAAAATACAATTTAAGCTAATACTAAAGACAACTAGCAAGCTATTGATGGTCTGGCCTAAGGTCAATGAAAACTTAATTTATATAATGCTTTGGAAAACTACTTCATTCCAAATGTCCTAGATATTGCACAACAAGACATATGGAGCTGTTATGTTGTAACTACCTAAGGAAAACAGTTTAAATCTATTATAGCACATCTAGATATGATAAACTATAAACATAAAAGAACCTATATCATTTCCACCGAGTAAAATTTAATCCTGAAGAAGGACACTCATTTGCACCTAATTTTAGTTATTTTCTGTACTCTATGATGAAAAGGTGGAACAAGCATAGTGTCATCAGCTTCACACTCCTTATTCCTCATCCCTCCAACATTGCTGGGGAAAAAGGAGTCTCTGAACACTGAATGCTCTGTCAGGAAGAAATATCAGCCATAAAATGTTTAATCAGAAGACAAACTCATAGGTCTCTGAGGACGAGCCTTCTCTTACTTATCCATGCTATAATTCTCAAAAACACGGTAGAGTTTTTTCTTTTAGTGTATGCCACATAGTTTTCTACTGTGAGTGTGTTTATTGTATCCATATAATGCAAGTTCACCACCCAAAAATCTCGGGTTTGCCTGAATTATCCTTGTGAAATAACACCCACAATCTAAGCCCAGACAGCAGATATAATGTGTTAATTTCATCTCACTCTAACAGTAGAACTAAAGGTTAGAATTAACATTTGCTGGATTTAAAAAGAATAAGCCAAATCATTAAGAAAGTTTTATTTATTTACTTATGTATGTATGTATTTCTGTATAGGAACAGGGTCTCATTTTGTTGCCCAGGCTGCTGGAGTGGAGTAGTACGATCATGGTTAAGTGCTGCCTCAAACTCCTGGGCTCAAGCAATCCTCTTGCTTCAGCCTCCCAAATAGTTGAGACTACAAGCAGCTATCAAACCTGGCTAATTATTATTTTCTCTTTTTATTTTTATTTTTTTAATAAAGCAAGATAAGGTCTCACCATGTTGCCCAGGCTGGTCTCAAACTCCTGGAATCAAGCAATTCTCCTGGCCTCACGGCCTCAGCCTCCCAAAGTGCTGGGATTACAGGCATGAGCCACCACACCTGGCCTATGCTTTGTTTTCCTATACCCAGAAATAATCATTTAAGTGGTCTATAACTGAAGAATGAAAATTTGTCTAAATTTAGATAAAGGATAGAAACAAAAAATAGCAAAGAATTGTTTACAGAGATTTTTTAAAACTATATTCCAAGGCCATGTGTGGTGGCTCACACCTGTAATCCCAGCACTTTGGGAAGCCAAGGCAGAAAGATTTCTTGAGACCAGGAATTCAAGACCAGCCCAGGCACCATGGCAAGACTCAGTCTCTACAAATAATTTAAGAATTTAGCTGGGTGTGGTAGTGCATGCCTGTAGTCCCAGCTACCAGGGAGGCTGAGGTGGGAGGACTGCTTGAGCTTAGGCATGCAAGGTTACGGTGAGCTATGACTGTGTCACTATCTTCCAACGTGGGAGATGAAGTAAGATCCAATCTTTAAAAAAAAATTAAATTAAGGCCGGCCACAGTGGCTCACGCCTGTAATCCCAAAACTCTGGGAGGCTGAGGTGGGTGGATTGCTCGACTCCAGGAGTTCAAGACCAGCCTGGGCAACATAGTGAAACCCTATGTCTACTAAAAATATAAAAAATTAGCTGAGTGTGGTGGTGTGCACCTGTAATACCAGATACTCGGGAGGCTGAGGTGGGAAAATCACCTGAGCCCAGGAGGTTGAGGCTACAGTAAGCTGAGATTGTGCCTCTGCACTCCAGCCTGGGTGACCAGAGTGAGACCCTTTCTAAACAAATAAATAAATAAAGTTAAAACTGTATTTCATATGATTTTGAACCATTCTCCTTTAACGTCTAGGGACATAGACAATGGAGAGAAAAAGAATGGGTTGGAAAGCCAGGTCTTCCTAGATCTAAGCCACCTTCCTAGATTCTAGTTAACTTAATCAACTACAGGGTAACTAAAATGAAAATAAGAGGGAGAGGTGAGAAAATAAAATAAAATGTAAAACAAAACAAAACGTCTACCTTCTGCGTACTGAAAGGTAATCCTCTCCATCTTTCTTCTCTCAGAAAGGAAGTCTAGGAGAACCAAGAGTCCATGTATGATCTGCTTCACAAAGTAGTCCTGTGGAAAGCCCTGTCACATTGCTCCCAATCAGATCACACATACCAGGTTCTCTGGATCCACAGAGCCTGGCCTCTGGACTAGACAGACTGGCCCCTTCTAAACTTCGTTTCAGAGAGTATCAAAATCTTTCTAGCTCCTCTAAATCAGACACTATCTCCTAGGCATTCTGCAGTACTACTGAAGATATTTGTTAACCATATACTCCAGGTATGTGTGCAGCATCTGTTACCAGGTGCCACAAGGTCCCTGAGCCAATTATTCTATTCTTTTTTTTCACTCTAGGGATAGGTTTATGCTTAACCTTTTGTCTCTATTAGATTAGATGACTTTTGTCCCTGGGGAACCTTTTTCCCATTAGATATATTCCTGGGCCCATATGTAAAAGTTGTAATGCTAAAGTTAAATTAATGTTTTTTATCATCCTCCTTTGAAGTATGATCCTTTCCTATTTAAAAATCAAATTATATAATTTATTATTGGAGAAAGAGAAAGAAGTTTATTGTGACATAAACAGTATGGCCCATCTCTTCCTCAGTCTAAGAAAGCATATTCATTTGGAGTAAGAATGTGCAGTTCAATGTCCTCACAAACTGTCTTTATGTTTAATTGTATGGCTTATTTTAATGTTTATTTTTAAATGCATTAGTTTTTTTTAATATTGGTACCTGACACCAGGTATTGTACATACATCTTTGTAAAATGAAACTTATCTTAAAACATTAAGTACATTATAGTTAATGCAAAGACTGTGAAAATAAGACCACATGGATAATCACACCACCCACATATACCCAGAATATAATATGAACAGATTACAGAAAACTGGAACAGGGAGGCCGGGCACGGTGGCTCATGCCTATAATCCCAGCGCTTTGGGAGGCTGAGGTGGGTGGATCACCTGAGGTCGAGAGTTTGAGACCAGCCTGACCAACATGGAGAAACCCCATCTCTACTAAAAATACAAAATTAGCCAGGTGTAATGCCTGTAATCCCAGCTACTCGGGAGGCTGAGGCAGGAGAATCACTTGAACCCAGGAGGCGAAGGTTGTGGTGAGCCGAGATCACGCCATTGCATTCCAGCCTGGGCAACAAGAGCGAAATTCTGTCTCAACAAAAAAGAAAGAAAACTGGAACAGGGGCTAGACGCAGTGACTAACGCCTGTAATCCCAGAACTTTGGGAAGTCGAGGCGGGTAAATCACCTGAACTTGGGAGTTTGGGACCAGCCTGACCAACATGGAGAAACACTGTCTTTACTAAAAGTACAAAATTAGCCAGGCATGGTGGCACATGCCTGTAATCCCAACTACTCGGGAGGCTCAGGCAGGAGAATCGCTTGAACCCGGGAGGCGGAGGTTGCGGTGAGCTGAGATCATGCCATTGCACTCCAGCCTGGGCAACAAGAACAAAACTCTGTCTCGAAAAAAAAACTGGAACAGCAGAAGCATACGGAGTAAACTCTGACCTTTGAAAGAAAACTGGAACAGCCGAAGGATAAGGAGTAAACTCTGACCTTTTTTCTCTCTTGCCCAAATTCCTATCTGAAGGGTCTGGGGAGTCACACCCTACAAATCATAAAATCTCTCCAAACCTGAATCTGGCATAACATCACATGACAGATAAAGAAGGAAATCAAAATCTTTTACCCAAAGGCTTCTTGATGACTTCATTTAAAAAACAAACAAAAAACACCCAAAATATGTTTCTTTGCTACTAAGAGCAGTCAGGTATGAGACTTTATCTACATAAGAACCTTATGTAGAACCACAACCTCTTAACCCAGACATTCTTTTCTACTGATTCCTAGCTTTTAGATAATAATTCAACTCTTTTAACAAACTGCCAATCAGAATATCTTTGAATGCAGCTGTAAGCAACACTCCCTCCCTAATTCAAGTTGTCCTGCTTTTCTGGACAGAACCAATGTACATACCTCACGTGTACTGACTGATGTCTTATGTCTCTCTAAAATGTATAAAACGAAGCTATAAACCAACCACCTGTGCACATGTTCTCAGGACCTCTTGAGGCTATACCTTAGGCCATGGTCACTCATATTTGGCTCAGAATAAATCTCTTCAAATATTTTACAGTGTTTGGCTCTTTTCATCAACAAAGAGTAATAACCATCATTTTACCACCTTTACAGATCTAATTTTTTTTACCTCTTTAGCATGTTTTTCTTCCAGGTTTTTTTCTTCTTGTGCATACAATTCCACCCTTCCTTCTACTTTAGAGAAGTCTTTTTTTAAAAAAGTCATCTCGGCCAGGCACGGTGGCTCACACCTGTAATCCCAGCAATCTGGATTGCTTTGAGCTCAGGAGACCAGCCTGGACAATGTGGGGAAACCCCATCTCTACAAAAAATACAAAAATTAGCCATGCGTGGTGGCGCGTGCCTGTGGTCCCAGCTACCTGGAAGGCTGAAGTGGGAGGATTACTTTAGACTGGGAGGCAGAGGTTGCAGTGAGCTGAGATCGTACCAGTGTACTCCAGCCTGGGCAAGAGAGTGACACCGAGGAGAGGAGAGGAAGGGAGGGGAGGGGAGGGGAGGGACAAAACAATCATCGGGCTGGGCGCGGTGGCTCACACCTGTAATCCCAGCACATTGGGAGGTCAAGGCGGGTGGATCACAAGATCAGGAGTTCAAGACCAGCCGGCCAATATGGTAAAACCCCATCTCTACTAAAAATACAAAAAAATTAGCCGGGCATGGTGGCACATGCCTGTAATCCCAGATGCTCGGGAGGCTGAGGCAGGAGAATTGCTTGAACCTGGGAGTCAGAGGTTGCAGTGAGCTGAGACCGCGCCACTACACTCCAGTCTGGGTGACAGAGTGAGACTCTGTCTCAAAAAAATTAATAAATAAATAAAAATAAAAAATAAAAAAAATCATCTCTCTCTGATTCGAGTAGTTTGAGTACCTAGAAAAGGACTAATAATCCCCAACAGTTAGCATGGATTCACTAAGAATTAGTCATGTTAAATGCCTGTGTTTTCCTCTTAAAAATGAGATTAGATGAAGAGAGTGAAATATTTTTAAGGCACTGGACAATCTCCCATGATTCACTTAAGGAAATGCAACGAAGTGCCTGATAATACAATCAGATACATTTAAAAGTTAATGAACAGACTTGTGTGTCCAGCATGCCTGCATTCGACTATTCAAACACTGTATACGCCAAATTCTGTGGTAAGCACTGATTGGAGAAAATATTTATCTATTTATAAACCAAGTGCCAGTGAACTACAAAAAAAAGAGCAATAGATACAGATGGGTGGAGAGAAGAAGGCTTTGGAATTCAAATTTCAACTAAGTAGGCACTGGACAAGGGCTGCTTCTAGAGGTAACATTAAGAAGGGAATTTGGTGCCAGATTTTGAATGACCTTAAAACAATCAGAAAGCACTGAAGGTTTTTAACTGTGATGACAAGATCAGATCAGTGACTCAGAAAGACAATGGGAGGTAGGAATCTAAGAGACTAAAAGTAGTCCTGGGGAGCTGAAGGAAGTCAATGGCAAGCACAATGAATGAGAAGAAGGGAACTGATAGTCAACTCACACAATAATTCGTTGTAAATTACAGGTAGGAGAAGAGGGAGATGAGTACTTTTGTGCTGAGCTATGTACTGGTCCCACATAGATGACAAAGCAGGTAGGGCAAATTAGCTAAGGAAGAGTTCAGTCTGTAAAATCGATGGTTTGAGAAGACAAACCCCAAGAATGAGATATGGAATCAGCGTCATACAGAGCAGGGCTTCTCCCTAGGGCAAGTGGGAAGATTTTTCACTGTAACACTTGTCTGGACCCCTCTACAGATCTGCTAAATCTGAATCCTTGAGATAAGCCTGTGCATGTGTGTACTGGGGAAAAACAAACTCTCTATGTAAGACTGATTCAACACCTGGGTAAGGATCATGGGCATGGAGCAAGCTTCTAACTCTTTTTCTTACCCCATACTTTTTTCTTGACAGTGGAAAAAGGATTTAGTAACTACAAAGAGCTGGCAAAGAACCAAGTACTAACCAAAGTAGTACAATCACATACAATATCAGCAATCACAAAATACAAGTTCAAAAAAGTATTTTTGTTAATATGAATGCAAGACCAGTAATTCAAAACCAAATACAACTCAAGGCAACCCTGTATTCACTGATAACAGTATCCTTAAATTTTCTAGAATGTCATGTATGTACAGTAGGAGCTTTGCAATGTTCCAAAGCAATAAGTGGCAGCCTTTTTAGCAGAATATGTAATTAGAACTCCACTCCTACCCCCACTCAAGAGCAAGTCTCTAGTACAGACTTGCTGTGTTGAATGTACTAAGTGCCAAATTTTAGCAAGTTTTAATAAATCTCTTAGAGGTTTCTAGTAGGTAATACTTAATTGTTCAAACCAAAAGAGGGCTAATATTTTATTTTTCTTAAATAGCTAGGTGGATTACCAGTGGACTGAAAATAAAATTTGAGAAATGGCTTAGAAAAGAAAGCCTAGAGAGAACATAATATATACAAGAAGTATTAAGACAGCCATTCAGAAGGGGAAATAAAAGACAGCTAAGAGTCACAGTTAGGATGACAGGAGGACTGATGGAGGAACCTATCTTTCAGGCCAATATGTAGAAGAACCTTTAATGAAAGAACTTTCAGGTTAGTATGTAGAAATACCTTCAATCAGTCACTCCATGTGTAATGGACTGAAAGGGGCTTCCTGAGAAGTCCTGAGGTCTTGGATAACCAAGAGAAGAACAAGAAAGTGATTTATTTAGGGCTGGGCGTGGTGGCTCACACCTGTAATCCCAGCACTTTGGGAGGCCAAGGTGGGCAGATCACGAGGTCAGGAGTTCGAGACCGGCCTGGCCAATATAGTGAAACCCTGTCTCTACTAAAAATAGAAAAATTAGCCAGGCGTGGTGGCAGGCGCCTGTAGTCCCAGCTACTCAGGAGGCTGAGGCAGAAGAATCACTTGAACTCAGGAAGCGGAGGTTGCAGTGGGCCTAAAATGCGCCACTGTTCTACAGCCTGGGCAACAGAGCGAGACTCCCTCTCATAACGAAACAAAAACAAAAACATAAACAAAAGAAAAATAAATAAAGAAAGTGATTTAATAAGTCGGTAACTATTCCTGCTGACCACCAACCAACACTAAAATGCTATCATCTATAACCTTCCCCACAGTCAAGAAAACTTATTTTGAGACATCTGATAGCCTACCCATCTCTCTCCTACTGGCCCCCACACAACGTAAAAATAAAAAATGCTGAGATGCAACGTGATATTCTTCCTTTCTCCCCCTGCTGATCAGACTCTCTACATTCTGAATGTTGGAATGTTTCTGATTCAGAACAAGCAATATGGGTTAGTGCCTGTGATTCTTTTAAATATAAGTGGAATGGGTTCAGGTGCAAGGCTCTGGCCTCTAATCCCAGCACTTTAGGAGGCAGAGGTCACTTTAGGTCAGGAGTTCGAGACTACCCTGGCCAACATGGTAAAACCCCGTCTCTACTAAAAATACAAAAATGAGTCGGGCATGGTGGCACATGCCTGTAAGCCCAGCTACTCAGGAGGCTAAGGCGGGAGAATCACTTGAACCCAGGAGGCAGAAGTTGCAGTGAGTCGAGATTACACCACTGCACTCCAGCCTAGGCAACAGAACGAGACTCTGTCTCAAAAAACTATATATATCTATATGTATGTATATATAGATATATACACACACACACACATATACGTATATACGTATATATATACAAATATACATATATATGTATATATACAGATACATGGAACGTTTCAAAAAAAACACTATCAAAATTGAATAAAATCATGGATGTCAATGTTCCGTGATTTCAAATTCATTATGTATTATTCTATAAAGTAGGTAAACCTATCTTATGATGTCATGTAATAGTTATTATAATTAGCCAATCCTTATCTTCACTCATTTTATATTTATTCTACTTTTATTACGATTTTAACTGATTTCAGTTTACGATGAAAATTTTAAATTGTGTGAAGCAGTGCATAGTTTTTTAAACTTCTTTTAGAGCCATATGAGTAAAAGAGTCTGAAAATCACTCCTTTTCCTACGGAAAACTCCA
Source organism: Rhinopithecus roxellana (assembly GCF_007565055.1). Classification (NCBI taxonomy): domain Eukaryota; kingdom Metazoa; phylum Chordata; class Mammalia; order Primates; family Cercopithecidae; genus Rhinopithecus; species Rhinopithecus roxellana. Next base: position 22,569,708 of record NC_044550.1, read on the forward strand.
TAAAACAAATTTCTTCTGATTAAGCACCACAACTAAGAGGTCCTTTGACCTCTTAATCATCCCTTAACTTACATAGTATCAATTGTTTCACTCCTTTCTGGAACCATTTTTGACTGGGCATAAAGTTTCTACCCCTTCACAAGAGTTACTATGTAGCAAACAGTAAGCAGAGAAAAAGCATATAGCCTAACTGCTCTGACAAATGAAGGCTTCTCAAGTTAGACCTCAGCAAAATGAAAAAAAAAAAAAAAGAAAAAAAAAATTGCTTGGGAGGCCGAGGCAGGCAGATCACCTGAGATCAGGAGTTCGAGACCAGTGAAACCCCGTCTCTACTAAAAATACAAAAAATTAGCCAGGCATGGTGGCACGCACCTGTAGTCCCAACTAATAGGGAGGCTGAGGCAGGAGAATTGCTTGAATCCAAGAGGCGGAAGTTGCAGTGAGCTGAGATGGCACCACTGCACTCCAGCCTGGGTGACAGAGTGAGACTCTGTCTCAAAAAAAAAAAAGAAAAAGAAAAAGATAAGTGCAGATAATTTGCAAGAGCAAATAAAAAACAAACACAAGGAAAATTTGTGAATCTCTCTAGAAATCAAGTAAATATAAATTAAAATAATAGGATTTCACCTTTTCCATATCAACTTATCAAATTTTAAAATGTAATCATTTATAATGCTAAGAAGGGTATAAATATCCTCTTTCCCTGCCATATATAAAGTAATTCAACTTTTCAAGGCATCAGCCTATCTTGTATACCATAAGCCTTAAAAGCGGCATTTGCCCTTTGGACCCTATAATTTATATTTACGCAAAGGAAATCATCAGATATGTGGGAAGATTAATATACAAAGATGTTCATCAAAGGATTATTTGTAATAACAAATAATTAGAAACTTAACAGGTTCAGCATTAAGAGAAAGGTTACCTAAACTAATTTAAGCCCAAATGATAAAATATAAAGTAGCCTTGCTGGGCACAATGGCACTTGCCAGAAGTCCAGGCTACTTGAGAGGCTGAAGCAGGAGGATCACTTGAGCCCAGGGGAACTTAGAGGCTGCTATGAGCCATGTGAGCCATTGCACCTGTAAATAGCTACTGCACTCAAGCCTGGGTGACAAACCAAAAAAGAAAAAAAAAATAAGTAGCCACTGAAAATTATACTTATGGAAAGGCTTTAATGACATAAAAAAATTATAAAAGGTGTGCCACGCGCGGTGCCTCACGCCTGTAATCCCAGCACTTTGGGAAGCCGAGGCGGGTAGATCACCTAAGGTCAGGAGTTCAAGACCAGCCTGGCCAACATGGCAAAACCCGGTCTCTACCAAAAATACAAACTTAGCTGGGCGTGGTGGCAGGCGCCTGTAATCCCAGTTACTCAGGAGGCTGAGGTGGGAGAATGGCTTGAACCCCAGAGGCAGAGGTTGCAGTGAGCCAAGATCATGCCACTGCACTCTAGCCTGGGCAACAAGAGCGAAACTCCATCTCAAAAAAAAAAAAGATGTAATGTGATAGTATGTAAATCTGTTCAGTGCAGTCTGTGGCACATAATAGGGAACTCGGGTTGTCAGTTTAGGTACTGAATGATCTAAGGCATACTAAAAACCTGAATGAGGCTGAAGGACATGGGGCAAAGTAACAGTGGCTGCCTCTGGAAAAGAATTAAAGGTGTTTCCTTTCTGACATCTTTATACTTCTTAATGTTTTCATTTCATGTCTTTTCCTATAACTATTTCTTATCTTCGAATCAGGAAAAGAATTTAAAGTTAATAAAATGAGACAAAAGGTATTCTGTGATTCTTCACATTGTAGGAGCTGACCTCCAAGAATAGGGATATCCCCAACCCACACATTTTTATTTTGCTGTCAACAGTGGGTGGCTATTTACAAGTGGCTACACTAAAACCTGCCGGGAGGAAAGTCTGGCTGCAGATCAGGTGGAAACACAAATTCCCAGGGTCTAGAACCAAGCTGAGTGCAACAAGTTAATATCACAGAGCAGACAGAAAATATTTTATAGGCCAAAGCTTTATAAAGCTGTTCCAAATCTGTATGCCACAGTTTGTTTCACATGAACTGTGAAATAGTTTATGACAGAAGCATCATTAAAGGTGTCATGGCTTTCTGCAATTATAAAAAGTGTTGATAGATACTGAACAAATGATCTTCAGAAAATAATAATTCTCAGTTTAATGTCATAGCCAGTGAAGCTAATGGGGGTTTTCTGCAGTTATTCTGGCCTTAAGTATTCAGGATCCACCTAGTGAAAATTAACAAAAGAGACATTTGTGAGATCATTGACTAAAACTATAGACACCTGACATGTTTTCAGTGCAGGCAAGTTTTCAAGCGCATTGTTTTTCTGATTGAATATTGTATTAATATTCAAATAAGAGGATGACTGGGGCCTTGTGACACACCCCTCATCGTCACACCACCCATCCAAGCCTTATTCAAGTCTGGAACCCAGTTTTACTTTTCTGATTCCTACATGCAAATCCCAACTCCCTTTCCTGAGTTGTCCATTGTGCAAAAGATCATAAAGGGTGGCTGCAAGGGTTTAACAGTTAAAGTACATAAAACATTGGCCGGGCACGGTGGCTCATGCCTGTAATCCCAGCACTTTGGGAGGCCAAGGTAGGCGGATCACCTGAGATCACGAGTTCGAGACCAGCCTGACCAACATGGAAGAAATCCCGTCTCTACTAAAAATACCAAAAAAATTAGCCAGGCGTGGTGGCGCATGCCTGTAATCCCAGCTACTTGGGAGGCTGAGGCAGGAGAATTGCTTGAACCTGGAAGGCAGAGGTTGCGGTGAGCCATTGCACTCCAGCCTGGGCAACAAGCTCCATCTCAAAAAGAAAAAAAAAAAAGTATGCAAAACATTGTAAAAGAATGCCTGCCATCAGGTAACCATGTATTAACTGTTAGTATCATTGCTCCAGAATGAAGAAAATCTACCCTGCTATCTAGGTGTGGTGGTTTACACCTGTAATCCTAGCACTTTGGGAGGCTGAGACGGGAGGAAGGACCACTTGAGGCCAACAGTTCAAAACCAGCCTGGGCAACATAGCAAGACCCCCATCTCTACAATACAATAAAAAAATTAGTCAGACGAGGTGATGCGTGCCTGTAATCCCAGCTACTTGGGAGGCTGAGGCAAGAAGATCGCTTGAACCCAGAAGTGGAGTTTGAGATTACAGTGCAGTATGATTGTGCCACTGCACTCCAGCCCGGGTGACAAGCAAGACCCTGTCTCTATTTAAAAAAGAGAGAGAGAGAGTCTAGATGCAGTGGCTCATACCTGTAATCCCAGCACTTTGGGAGGCCGAGGCAGGCAGATCACTTGAGGCCAGGAGTTCAAGACCAGCCTGGCCAACATGGTGAAACCCTGTCTCTACTAAAAATACAAAAATTACGCAGGTGTGGCGGCAGGTGCCTGTAATCCCAGCTACTCGGGAGGCTGAGGCAGGAGAATCGCTTGAACCCAGGAGGTGGGGGTTGCAGTGAGCTGACAGCCGAGATCATGCCACTGCACTCAGACTGGGAGACACAGCAAGACTCAGTCTCAAAAAAAAAAAGAGAGAGACAGAAGAAGAAAATGGAGTTATACTTGTTTCACTTAAAATAGGATTATAAACCTGATATGTGTTTTGAGGACGTAGATCTCCCTCCCCAAAATATGTTTTATCAATAAAACTTTCCCTATTTCACAACTAGGAAGTCTTCTACAAAAGTTTTAGCAAGAAAAAAAAGCAAGAAAAAAAACCGAAATATGAATCTCTGTAAATAAAAGTATTACAAAACTAAGTGATTTTCTAGCAAAACTAATCAGCATGTCTAATTTATCTCAGCAAATTTATCTTATCTCAGCAAATGTAAGTGTAAGTCTTTCTTCTCCCATACTTTTTTTTTGTACAAAGTAAAGGCTTAAAGTTAAATCTCACTAAGTTCACACTGGGCGACTAACTCAACAAAGGGTTTCCTAGTAATAGGAACCTTAAAGCTGAAAGTCGTGAACACTCAATATATAAAGGAATCATGATAAATGTAGGCTTGAACTTAGATGACTGACATGGTCCCAAGCTTTGGGATAACTCTTGCACAACCAACTTAAAATTACAAATTCATATTCTTTACTCTTGGGCAATACTTTGTTTTGTTTTGTTTTGTTTTGTTTTGTTTTGAGATGGAGTCTCACTCTATCGCCCAGGCTGGAGTGCAATGGCACAATCTTGGCTCACTGGTAACTCCACCTCCCAGGTTCAAGCGATTATCCTGCCTCAGCCTCTGGAGGAGCTGGGATTACAGATGCCCACCACTACGCCTGGCTAATTTTTGTAATTTTAGTAGAAATGGGGTTTCACCATGTTGGCCAGGCTGGTCTTGAACTCCTGGCCTCAAGTGATCTGCCTGCCTCGGCCTCCCAAAGTGCTGGGATTATAGGTGTGAGCCACCATGCCCAACCCATACAATACTTTTTTAAAAAGGACTCATGTATCTCTAAAATAAATTATTGGAGGGTAAATATAATTAGAGATGCTGGGTTTTGTTAAAGTTCTCGGAAACCTGAATAACTATGCCAACATTTGTACCTGCCTGAATACACATACAATCAGAATCTGGATAAAGGAATGAAGTTATGAGTTTTAACATTACAATAAAGCCAAGTTATAGTTTCACTCAGATTACCTAGTACTATCAACAGAAATGACATATGTGGTACAGGTAATTTTCCCTAAACTCTCCTAAAAAAGACAAAAGAAAAGTAAATGGGAGTGGGTGGATGTGAGCTACATAAAGAGTAAAGGGAGGGCTGAGGCAAATTTTGTGGAATGATGTCTGGTTCCTATTAATAAAGGACAGTTTGGCTCACCTGTGTCCATATGTGAAAAATTAAGTTAATCATTAAGACAATATTGGGTTAACTCATTTCAGAAAATAAAATACTTGGACCTGAAATATTTCAGATTGCTTAAGCAAAGATAAATTCCTGAATTGCCAGAATAGTGCCACACTCATTTTACTTTGTTGTCTAAAGACTGATTAGATGGGAGTCTGGGCGCCTGTGATCCCAGCTACTCAGGAGGCTGATGCTTGAACCCGGGAAGCAGAGGTGGCAGTGAGCCAAGACCAGGCTCAAAAAAAAAAAAAAAAAAAAAAAGAAAAGAAAAGAAAACTGATTAAATGGTTATTATATATCCCCCTAAGTATTTCAAAGCCTCCATCCCCCTCATAACTCTTCCACTATCTAAGTTGAAAGATTCTTCTGGTTGGTAACGGTGGCTCACACCTGTAATCCCAGCACTTTGGGAGGCTGAGGTAGGTGGATCACCTGAGATCAGGAGTTCGAGACCAGCCTGACTAACATGGTGAAAACCCGTTTCTACTAAATACAAAAAAAAATTGGCCAGGCGTAGTGGCGCATGCCTGTAAACCCAGCTACTAAGGAGGTTGAGGTAGGAGAATCACTTGAACCCGGGAGGCAGAGGTTGCAGTAAGCCAAGATGGAACAATCGCACTCCAGCCTAGGCAACAAGGGCGAAACTCTGTTTCAAAAAAAAAAAAAAAGAAAAAAAGAAAAAGAAAGATTCTGCTTTCAAGGAAGCATATAAAGCAGCTCTTAGATATGGAATAAGTTGACTTTGAAGTTTCCAGCCATTTTTCTTACAAATGCATGCAGAAGGTTACGAGGAAGATTTCACAAAGCAATTTAAAGCAATCCTCACTAAAGGAAAAACAACAGTCAAATACTATGTCTGCATTTGAAAAGTTTCATTAAGGTCCAATGTTACACACTTTGACACATTTAGAATCATTCTCCAACAAAAAGGCAACAGGCAATCCTCTGAAGATCACAAAATTTTACTTCTAACATGAGAAAGACTTCATGTAAAAATTTTAACCACTAATTATAACTAGTACAAATACACAGATGGATAATATAATCATAAAATATTTTGCATTAAGCTGGCTTTCATCCTTTGCAATCCTAAACAAGAATTGCATGAATATTTATAATTTATTAAAAGATACATGGAAGTTCAGATCAAAGCTCCAGCACAACTTTATTTTCTAGGACCCCACAGAGATCACGTTTTTTCTCTATATATTTTCTCGTTCTTCTCACTCTTAACCTAGTACATATGCCTACATCCCAGTGCTTTCTAAAAATGATTGAATGTCATGTTATGATCCTCACACAATTTTTAATCCTAAATCAATATGAACTGTGATACCTCAAAATAAACAGCAAGTGACATGGGTACAATATAGACACCCTATATTCCTACAGAGCTGACCAAATTTGTTGCTACAATGTTAATGATGAAATGAAACTCTGGCCTACTCTGTTCCATGGTCACAGATGCACTGTTTTCCAGCCATTTTTCTTACAAATGCATGTAGAAGGTTGCAAGGAAGACTTCAGGAAGCAATTCAAAGCAATCCTGACTAAAGGAAAACCAGCCAAATACTATGTCTGCATTTGAACAGTTTCATTAACATTATGTTGCTATATTTTTTATGCTGCTATATTTGAGTTAGATGCTAACACAGGTTTTTAGTGCTTTTTATGTTCTTTAATCATGAAATTGTACATCGTGGTAATATCCAAACTTCACCTACAAAAAAGATACAGATGTACAATTCCTTTTAAAATGTTTCATGGCCGGTTGTGGTGGCTCATGCCTGTAATGTCAGCACTTTTGGAGGCTGCAGTGGGCAGATAACTCGAGGTCAGGAGGTTGAGACCAGCCTGACCAACATGAATTCCCATCTCTACTAAAAATACAAAAATTAGCTTAGTGTCGTGGCAGGCAACTGTAATCCCAGCTGCTTGGGAGGCTGAGACATGAGAATCACTTGAACCTGGAGGCAGAGGTTGCAGGGAGCCGAGACTGCACCACAGCACTCCAGCCTGGGCAACCGAGTGAGACCCTGCCTCAAAAATAACATAACATAACATAACATAACATAACATAACATAACATAACATAACATAAAATAGAAGTTTCAATCCATTTTTTTCCTTTGGTAAAAATAAATGTGTGAATAAAAAGGTTTCCTCAGCTGAACAGCATTTAATTCTTAAAATTCCTACACTATTTTATAGACTCTATAATACAGAATACAAAATGTTAAAACAAGTAAACCCTTTTACACCACCAAGGGAGTGAGTAGGGAGAAAAGTCAGAAAAATATACAAGGCTTTGAAAGGCTGGATGTGTGGAGAATGCCAGGAGAGGGGGAGGGTTTCATGAGGTTCTAGGCAAGCCCTTTGAAGACGTCACCTCACATACATAATGTTACAGCAGTCAGCACAGGCCTCCTGCTTTCCTATTGGTGAGCACCGTGTCAGCCGACATCAGAAGATAATCATCATTGGCTAGACAATTACAACTGGAGCAGCTAGCATCCACTGCTGTTAGCACAAACCTGGCAGGCTGCTGAAACAGAAGGCAGAGAGAGCCCAGCTTCCCTTCTCACTCAATGAACTTTATGTCGCCTTACCAATCACCAGGTGATTTTGCTCCCTGGCTAGCAGCACTTCTAACTTAAGTCAGCTCTTAGTGAGAAAAACAGGTAAAGGCCAGACATCTCATAAAAGAGCAAAATGTCTCTATTTCAATGTTGTAAAATCACAAGGACTTTTCAGTGTAAAATTAGAATTCAAAACTCCTATTTGGACCTATGAGCAGGCATTTTCCTCTACCTCATGTAATAAACTCTGATTGACCCGGTATAACCAGACAGGATATTTTTCACTGGACATGTAGTTTCAAGATGAGGCCCAGAATGATTCTACAAGGGAATAGACTTACTACTTTGCATTTCAATTGCTATTCTAACCTATTATATATGAAACTATTTGCTAGCAAAGTAAAAAAGTCTGCAGTATTTACTTTCATGGCTAGGCCAATGAGTATAAGGTTAATCATTCATTAAAGCAGCAATAAACTTGAAAACTAGCCTCAGTTGAACCCTTTAGTGTATACAAATGCTACTCTGAAAGTGGGCTCCCATTCCATTAATACATGCTATGGTTAGTAAGTATGGATTATAGGGTATGTTTCCATTAATTTGTGCTATGATTAGTAAGTATGGATTATAGGGTATGTTTAACAAGGTATTCTTATTTTAGGTCCTCTTAAATGATGCTAGTTAGCAAATACAGTGTTTTTGCTACTGGCAAAACACTACTCCTGGCCCTTCTCACAATTCTTCAAAAGCCAATGTCGCTCACTTTTGAGGGAGATGTTTTAATTCTCTAAATTAACGAGTTCTGCTTCATACTAAGAAAAGATTTGTAAGGACAACCACAAATTCTCAAAAGACAGAGTAGAAGCTTCACTATATCATGTTTTTCCTCCAGAAACTATTTGAAACCATTTTAAGTTAATGAGTCTGAAAAAGGTAAGATTTTGTGGTTTCCTCAAGTTCCTCTCTCCTCAAGAGGGTCTAAGCCTTGGTTATAAAGTTCCCTTCTCCTATTAAAAAGGGAATGAAAAGAAAATTTGCTTCAACACTTTTTGTCCTGCATAAGCTGGATTTTACTAAAAATAAAAACTAAAACTATAAATGAGTTTCAATTTGAACCTCCCGGGTTCAAGCAATTCTCCTGCCTCAACCTCCCGAGTAGCTGGGATTACAAGCACCTGCCACCACGCCCGCCTATTTTTTTTTTTTTTTTTTTTGGAAACAGAGTTTCACCCTGTAGCCGAGGCTGGAGTGCAGTGGCGCGATCTCAGCTCACTGTAAACTCCACCTCCCAGATTCACACCATTCTCCTGCCTCAGCCTCCAGAGTAGCTGGGACCACAGGTGCCTGTCACTACGCCAGGCTAATTTTTTTGTATTTTTTAGTAGAGACGCGGTTTCACAATGTTAGCCAGGATGGTGTTGATCTCCTGACTTCGTGATCCGCCCGCCTCGGCCTCCCAAAGTGCTGGGATTACAGGTGTGAACCGCCGTGGCCTGGCCAATTTTTTGTATTTTTAGTAGAGATAGGGTTTCACCATATTGGCCTGGCTGGTCTCGAACCCTTGTCGTCAGGTGATCCACCCACCTCAGCCTCCCAAAGGGCTGGGATTACAGGCACGAGCCACCACGCCCGGCTAATAAAATTAAATTTTAAAAAGTGTTTATAAAGACTTTTTGGCTGTACAGTTTTTGGGGAGGGAGGAGAATTATAAAATTGGGCACCCTGGGATATTAGGAGAAATGCACAAAATCTGGGATTAAAAAAAACATGAAAGTAAGACAATCAGGGTCAGGAAGAGTTGCAAGTAAGAGGTAACAGCCAGCAGGGTTATCTGACTGCAATAAACAATCTAAGACCATAAAATCAACAGAGAGCAGAAGCCAGGAAGGGAAAAATCCCAAGATGTGACTCTGCCACGGTATGCAAGTTCAAGCGTGTTAACCTTCGGGTATTAAAGAATAGTGCTGGCAATAAAATGGGCACCAATCACCATTTCAACTCACTGGACATTTTCTCAAGAATGTGCCTTATGCAAAGTACTCTGCTAGGTGCTTTGCAGATTCGGGGGGGGGGGGGGGGGGGGGGGGGGGTAAGACAAGAACCGTACCCTGAATAGCTGATGGTCTGTAAGTTAATATCCATGTATATAAATAAAAGCCAGTAAAGGATATTGCCAGAAAAAAGGTACAGATAAAGAACCAGGAGGAAACAGTGGTCAGAGCCTAACAGGAGCAGATACGTTGGCACATTTTTGTCCATTTTCGGTCCCACGAGGGCTAAGACCTGTCTGGCTCAATACAGAGTGAATGGAAAGAAGAGGCGGGAAATGGTAGCAGGAGCAGGCCTAGGAAGCGGCCTCAGAGAAAAAGCAACAAGTAAATAAGAGGCAGTATCGATTGCGGTGGGGCTAGGAATGGCGGGCGTACATTGAATGGGGTCAGCCGGCAAAGCGAGGGAAAGCGGACTCCGGAAGAACAGGTTAAAAGAGGACGCAGCAAGTCAGAGATTCGGCACAGAAGCAAATGCAGAGCACACAGGCTAATGCCGGAGGACTATGGGGTCCGAACAGGGCGGCTAGAGGATATGACAAACAGCTGCGCAAAAGACCCGGGCCCGGGACTAGCCAGCAGCGCGGTTCCGGCGCCTGCCGGCTCGGGCCACCGCCCCCTCCCCGCCTCCAGCGCCACCCCCTAAGCGGGAGGAGGAAGTGCATCCAGAGAAGGACCCCGGGGGGTAGGGCTCGAGGGGCCTCGGTTGTCCCGAAACGCTGAGGCCTATCTGCAGGCTGGACCCGCGGTGTTCAATCTCCTTCCGGACCCACCCCTGCACCCCCTGGCCTCAGCGGCCCGGGAGGGCACCAGCCCCGTGCCCATGTGGCTGCCGCACTTCCAGTCCTTCCGAGCGGCCCGCGTCCCCGCCTCTTAGGCTCCGGCTCGGGCCAGACGCAGCCCTTGGGCCCCTGGCCCACCGCCGCCACCAGCCACGCCGCAGCTCACCCCAAGCAGGCCTGCCCCGCCGGTGCCCGCGGCCCAGGGGGCAGGCTCCGCCCGGCAGCCGCGGCAAATGGCCACTGGGGCCCGGACCAGCCCTCGGGAAGCTGGGAGCGGGCGCGCTTCGGCTGGGCGGGAGGAGAAAGGAGCGGCGGCCGGGCCTCCCAACACTGGCTGGCGACTCCAGGGGGCTGGAGGGCAGGAAGTTGAAACCCCCTTTTCGCGGCTGCGGCCCAGTGGAACCGGCTCGTATGGCACCAACCCGACCCGGCCACAGGCGCGCCGGCGTTTCTAGTTTCCCATTGAAGAGGGCGCGGGGCACGCGCGCTCGCGCACGCGGCGGGCGGAATCCCCCGGCACCCGGGAGACCCTGCGGCCCGACCCTCCCCAGTCAAGCGATCCCCCGGGCTGCCGGCCCCTTGCCTAACTCCAGGGTGCGTTGGGCTTGCACTTTACAGATCGCAAGACCCGAAGTTAAGGGGAGGAGGGGAATACCTCTGCCACAACCCTGTCTACAAGAAGCGAGATGAGCACATCCTCCTCCGTTGAATATTGCAAGGTGACACTAGATCGCCTCCCACGCAGGAATTTTTCAAAAGGTCTGGCGGAGGGACTACAGTAAACAAGAAAGGTGTTTTCCCTGATTATTAGTTTTCTAGGGAAGAGCCCCTAAGGACTCTGCAGACCGATGGGGCTTTTAATCTGTGTGCCTGAACTCCAATCAGCAGCTACGCACAGAATTAGAAGTGAGTGTGTCCAAAAGGCGTTTCCGTAAAACAGAAACTTAATAATGGCGTGGCTCCACTCGCTCGGGTTCATTCATTTATTACTGTTTTCATTGTCCCCACCTCCCCTCCCTCCCACCCGGTCTCTCTATGAAACCGGAAAGGGATCCGCGTGGGGAAAGGGGTACTAGAAAGGGGGCATCCGGCTGAAAAGCGGCAGACAGAAGAGGACAGTGAAGTAGGAGCGCTGCAAGGAGAAAGGAAGGACACGAGGGATGGGGAGACAGCGAGGACCAGGGCCAAGGGCGGCGGGCGGGAGAGGGTTAAAGGGAACAGGAGACAAGGTCCTCCCTCCACTGCCTTTCACACTCCCGTTGCGGGAGGCCAAGCGAGAAAACCCAAATCTAGACGAAAATCGGGGGGATGGGGGGAGGTAGCACAGGTAGGCGATCTGGACTGTGGCATCTCTCCCGCCTTCCCTGTCGCGCAGACATCACTCTATGCACATATATATGTTCTGTGTTATATAATCTATATAAAAGATGCCTGTGTGGCCGCGGTTCACACAGGGGCACCCACAGACCGCGCGCTTCGTGCACCCCCAGCGTCTCCTGCACCCGGGAGACCCGAGAACTCAGCGATCGGCTGGCTGCCCGCGATTCATCGCTCCATTCACGCCCAGGCAGGGAATACCGACATTAAGGCACTCCGGGAAGACGCGCAGGGCTCCCGGGAACAGTATCAGGCGAAAGCATCACGTACCAGTTTTCCTGCATCCATTGGATGGCTTCATTCTCGTTGAACTGCTTTTCGAATTCATATTCTTGTAAAGTCAACACTGACATGTTCATTGGGGCTGATCTTCGGAGTCGCTACGTGTTCTCTATACAAAATAAAATAATCTGTAAAGCGCTTGATTTCGAGTGCTCGCCTATCTGCTTCCCCCACCCACCCCCCTGGGTCTTCCCCACGCCGCTCGGTCTCCAGCGGTCGTCTCTCTCCCAGCCTCTCAGCTATATCCAGGGCTGAGCATTGCCTGCGCCTCCGCTCCCAGCTCCTCTCTCTGGGGCTCTCCTCCTCCCGGCGTCCGCATCCACCGTAGGAGGAAATGAATGCCTTGCGGTCTTAGTGCCCGCACGTTTGTCCATCACCCTTTTTACTCGTCTACAGGGAAATCTCCTCCCCCTCGTGCGATCGGAAAAATTAACCCTCAGCGAGGGAGTGTTCGAAAGAGCGCGACCTCTCTCCGCCCGGGGGGACAGTTTTGTTTACGGCGAAGGTGGTTGGAGGAGTGGGGGAAGGGCTCAGAGAGAGAGAGAGAGAGAGAGAAGAAGTGGCCTGGAGGTCATCCAGATCCCCCAAGCGCAACCTCGTGGGCCGCCTTGCTTTGAATGAAGTTTCAGCGTGCAGGGCACAGCCCCGCGGCGCGTGGACCCGAGAGCTTGGAGAGTAAACGATTGGGAAATAGTAAAACCTGCCAGCTCTCTTGCAAGAGAACTCCGGGCAAATTTGCGTTGAAATCACCAGTGAAGGGAATGCGCTTCCCACCTCCTCGCCCTACCTCTGAGACCACCCCCACCCCTACCCCTACCCGGGAGCTCTGGCTTTGATTCACGCTAACCCACGCCCTGCGGACGGCAGAGCTCCTTAATGTCGTGCAGACAGGGGATGCTGAGTGTGAGAATAGTGGGTAGGCGAGAGAGGCTAGTAGCCGGAAGTGGAAGAAAGGGCTGGGAGACGGGTTAGGTGGACGGTTTAGGTATTGAGAAGGAGGGAATTAATGAACAGAGGCAGAGTGGGGAAGGAAACTGACAGGAGAACTGGACCGACTGGCCAAATGCAAAAACTTTGTTTGCATGCATGAGAAATTTGGATTCACTTGCTGTACTTGTAGGTAGAACAGAATATGTGAGGAGAGGGCTGAATGTACTGTTGACCCCTCCTGAGCCCTCAGCCTCCTAAGCCTCCTATTTTCTACTCCATCCATCCCTCCACTCATTTCTCCCAAAAGTTTGGAAAAATGAAATCTGAGACATGGAGGTATCTAATGATGTAATTGTAAACTTTACAAAATAATAAGGAAACCTGCTTTTAAAAAGTAGGTGGGTATTAGGACCAGAAAGAAAATTCCCTTTCTGAGAACATCCCCCCCACCTCCCCAAGCAGTCCAAAAGAGTACTTTCATTCAATTTGGATGCCTCTAACCCATGAAAAGTGGGAAGTGGGAGAAAAATTTTTAAAGAAGGAGGAAGGGACCAGCCGTGGTGGTGGCTGGTAATCCCAGCACTTTAGGAGGCCGAGGCAAGCAGACCACCTGAGGTCAGGAGTTCGAAACCAGCCTGGCCAACATGGTGAAACTCCGTCTCTGCCAAAAATATAAAAATTAGGCGGCCGTGGTGGTGGGCACCTGTAATCCCAGCTACTCGGGAGGCTTAGGCAGGAGAATCGCTTGAACCCAGCAGATGGAAGTTGCAGTGAGCCAAAATTTTGCCACTGCACTCCAGCCTGGGTGACAGAGGGAAACTCTGTCTCAAAAAAAAAAAAAAAAAAAAAAAGAAAAGAAAGAAAGAAAAGAAAAGAAAAAGAAAGAAAAAGAAAAAGAGGAAGGTCTAATGAGAAAGTAAAGAAAGAATTTTTAAAATCCAGTACAATATATAGATTAAAGGACTAGCCTAGTTGATTAGCAAATTAATGTATACATTGACACTACCAAAGATTCTGTGTAGGGACTGTCCTCATCTCCCCCATTAAAGGTTGTCTTTCTTTTTTTTTTTCTTTTTTTTTTTTTTGAGAAGGAGGAGTCTTGCCCTGTTGCACAGGCTGGAGTGCAGTGGTGCAATCTTGGCTCACTGCAACCTCTGCCTCCCGGGTTGAAACGATTCTCCTGGCTCAGTCTCCCAGTAGCTGGGATTACAGGCAAGCACCACCACGCCCAACTAATTTTTGTATTTTTAGTAGAGATGGGGTTTCGCCATGTTGGCCAGGCTGGCTGTGATCCACCTGTCTCAGCCTCCCAAAGTGCTGGGATTACCACCGCGCCTGGCCAAGGATTTTCTTTCTAGAGACCTCTACAGTACAAGTCTACATCACTTTGAAGTAAGGCCCAGGCCAAAACTCTTGGCAAGATTGGGCTGGAAGATGGGTGTCGCCAGATGAGAGAGAACGATTTTGGCACAGTGCCTGAGCCTGTGAATAATCAATAAACATTTGTAAAGTGAATGATTGATCAAATAAATGAAATATGGTAGGAAGCGAGAAAAGAATCAAGACAGAAAATCCGCTTTGGGTGGCTGAGGCAAGACGATTGCTGGAGACCAGCCTGGGCAACACAGTGAGGCCCAATCTCTACAAAAAAATTAAAAATTAGCCAGGTGTGGTGGCACACGCCTGTAATCCCAGTTACTCTGGAGGCTGAGGTGGGAGGATGGCTTGAGCCTGGGAGGTCAAGGCTGCAGTGAGCCATGATCACACCACTGCAGTCCAGCTCGGGTGACAGAGCAAGACCTTATCTCAAAAACAAACAAGCACTGTCTGTGAATTTGAAAACTGGTGACTCTATGTGGAAAGCAATTTGGCAGCCTATATGATAATTTTATTTATTTATTTTTTAGAGATGGGGCCTTGTTATGTTGTCCAGCCTGGACTGGAACGCCCATCTCAGCCTCCCTGGATGCCTAGCTAGGACTATAGGCACCCAGCATATATCACAATTTTAAATCCACACCATTAATTCACCAGAATTTTGTTTTTGTTTTTTGTTTGTTTGTTCGTTTGTTTTGAGATGGAGTCTCCCTCTGTCGCCCAGACTGGAGTGGAGTGGCACGATCTTGGCTCACTGCAACCTTAGCCTCTTGGGATCAAGTGATTCTCCTGCCTCAACCTTCCAAGTAGCTGGGATTACAGGAATGCACCACCATGCCTGGCTAATTTTTGTATTTTTAGTACAGGCGAGTTTCACCATGTTGGCCAGGATGATCTTGAATCCCTGGCGTCAGGTGATCTGCCTACCTCAGTCTCCCAAATTGCTAGGATTACAGGTGTGAGCCATTGCACCTGGCCTACCAGATATATTTTTAGTACTTACTCATCTGAGCTCTTGGGACTAACAAATAAGACAAACAGGGCTCTTGCTCACTTGGAGCTCACATTCCAGAAGGGAAGACAAAATAATTTCTTAGAGAATGAAATGCTAGGATTACAATTTAACAGCATGACCTGAAGGCCTGGGAGTGCTCATTTAAACTGTGAACCCCTCAGGGAGAAGGACTTTGAGTTGAGACTCCACTGGCAAAGAGCCAACCACCTCTTGCAGAAGTGTTACAAAGAAAAATGAGCAAGTACAAAGGCTCCTAGGTAAAGAATAAGTTTGCAGGATTGAGGACAAAAGGCTAGTGTGGCTTCAGGCCATCACTAAGGAGTAACTGAAAGAAACAGGTTGAAGAGACAGTCAGGGGTCAGACCTTGGCCAAAGGTAAATCAAGATAAGGTGTGTAGATTTTATTCTCAACTGCAGTGGAGTGGAGGAGGATAAAAGAATGTTGAACCAAATAAGAGCATGATAATTCCTAGTAAATCCACTGCTATGGATATATTCACCAAAACACTCCAGATATATGTCTAAGATAATCAGCATTGGGCTGGCATGGTGGCTCACGCCTGTAATCCCAGCACTTTGGGAGGGCGAGGTGGGCTGTTTGCTGGAGCCCAGGAGTTCAAGCCCAGCCTGGGCAAGATGCCGAAAACCTGTGTCTACAAACAAACAAACAAACAAACAAAACATTAGTTGAGCATGGTGGCAAATGTGTTTAGGCCCAGCTACTCAGCAGGCTGAAGTGGGAGGATCACCTGAGCCTGGGGAGGGCAAGGCTGGAGTGAGTTGTGATTGCACCACTGCACTCCAGCCTGGATGACAGAGTGAAATCTCAAAAAATGACAACAACAACAAAGAAAACCCCCACGAATATATTCAGCACTGTTTGTAATAAAACACTGAAAATAATAGTTTAAGGGATAATTGGAAGGACAGCTGAGAAAGGAATGAGACCAATAGACCCAAGTTAAGTCAAGCTGATTCATTGTCAGTCCTGCCAGGCTGCCTCTCAGCAAAAGCAGAGGAGGCAGCCCCACTTACAGGTTATAGCAAGGTTTTATAGGGCGTCGATCTGGGTCAGGGTTAAGGAAGAAGAAAAGGCCGGAGGGTGGGGGATTCTTTGTGCCAGGTGTCTGACTGCTTCCTGGAGATTTTTTTGTGTTGCCAGTTCTTTTTGTTTTGTTTTTGTTTTGAGAGGGAGTCTCACTCTGTCCCCCTGGCTGGAGGGCAGTGGCGGGATCTCGGCTCACTGCAAGCTCCGCCTCCCGGGTTCACGCCATTCTCCTGCCTCAGCCTCCCAAAGTGCTGGGATTACAGGCGTGAGCCACTGCGCCCAGCCTTTTGCCAGTTCTGTTGTGTAAGGTAGACTTCGTGACCCTATCCTGGAACAGCTGGCCTCTGGTCAGACAGTTACAGGAGGGTTTGGGGTAGGGGATTTACTTTTGGCCTTTGGGGCATAGGTCTATGGGAGGGGGAAACAGTCCAGTTGGGTAGACCCTAACATCCCAGCCTTTTAATAGCTGATGGAGAAGGGGGGTTGGTTTCATCAGACTGCTTGGAACTGAGAGGGGGCGGTGGCTGGTGGAAAGGCTGATGTTTTTCCCGTGACTTGGGTCTGAGAGGGAATGGAGATTTTGAGAATTTGTGTGGGGTTTGTTACTGTTACTCTTTGGATACCTGTCAGGGGAGTGTTAGGGTACAGTTGCATAAGCTAGAGGAGAGGGTGCCTAGGAGGACTCCTAAGGAAAATTCACGTTTTATGCATAAGGATGCTTGTTGGCTGAGTACTGAGTCTGAAGTAAGTGCTCCTAAGATAACCTTGTGTTCTGAAGTATGTGTGGTAAGACTGAGTTTGTAACTTTTGAGTGAATTTGCTCCTCTGAAACTTTGGTAGTGGGGGTGGAGGGTTATACTGGTGACAATCCAGTCTTTCAGGGGAACTAGGAAGGCATCCTTTGATATGGTTTCTGAGGGGTGTACACAGAACAAGCATGCCTTGGCCAGGGAAGGGTTAGTTTGACTGAGTATCGTATGTGCCTGTTGAATGGTGAGCTGAAGGTGGAGCGGTAGTGAGGAGGAGGGAAGAAGGAGTAAATAGACAGAGTTAAGTGTAAAGGTAAAGAATTTGGCTTCATCTGGAGTGAACTCCTGTAAATCCCCTTGAAATAGAAGATTGGTGATCCAATTAAGGAATACTTTGAGGGTGGGCTGTTCTGGGTAGGACTACGAAATGTTTTCTGTGATGCAGTGAAGGAAGAGGGTGAAATGGCAGAATGGGCAAAGACAGGACACTTAGGAGGGGCAACTATTTATTGGTAGCTGTTATACCAGCTATAAGGAGGCAAAAGGTTATAGATATTAAGAATTTTTTTTTTGAAATCCCACCCAGGAGGTGAGACAGTATATATTCCTATGGTAAAGAGTAGAGTAAGTAGGGTGATTCCTATAAGGGCAGCATAATAGATGATTTCCATTAATAAGGGTTTAGATACTTAATAGTAAGGGGTGATAACTTATCTGTTATGGTTCATGGGGGAAGACTGGGGTCTTCTGGGATGGGCATTAGGTGGAGTCAAGTTGGTCTGAGAAGAGAGCTGGAGTATCTGCAGGGAGCAACTGATCAGTCAGTGGTGGGTCAGCTGCAGGGGCCCTTTTTAACTTGGAAAGATGGTACACCAAGAGTTGTGTCCTGAAAGTTTGGCTGTGGTGGGAGTAGTGAGAAGGATTTGCAAAGGGTCTTCCCACTTCGGTTTGAGACTCGTTAGAGTAAGGGTTTTTAGGAAGACATATTCTCCTGGAAGGAGTATCTGGTCAGTGGGGCCTTGGTGGGATTTTGGGAGGGCCTGGTCAGCTTGTTCGCAGAGGAGATGATGGATGAGGGAGAGTGTTGGGAAGTACTCTCCTAATTGAGAGTTAGGAGGGGGTCTGTTTTGTAAGAGGAAAGGGCGTCCATACATTAGCTCAAATGGACTGAGGAAGAAGGGAGGGGGCCTTTGGACTGGCTTTAATATGAGCCAGTGCTATGGGTACAAGGGAGGTCCAAGGTTTTTTTGACCTGAAGTGTGAGTTTGGTTAGCTGCGTTTTGAGAATTCCATTTGCCCTTTCAACTTTTCTGAATGACTGGAGCCAGTATGGGACATGGTGGTACTACTGAATGCCAAGGGATTGAGAGACTTGTTGGGTAACTTGGGAGATGAAGTTAGGCCCATTATCTGATTGTATGGAGCGAGGGAGACCAAATCTAGGGATGATTTCTGTTATAAGAATTTGAGAGACTTCTGCAGCTTTTTCTGAAGGGGTAGGAAATGCTTCTACCCAACCTGAAAAAGTGTCTATGAGGGTAAGAAGATATTTAGTTTTTTTTTTTTTTTTTTTTTGACGGGAGGCATGTGTGTGAAGTCTACTTGCCAGTACTCCCCTGGGAGTGTTCCTCTGAGGTGATGTGTAGGGATGAGAAGAAGGTGGAGGGCCCCTTGGGAGGAAGTAATGGAGCATATATGACAGTTTGAGGTTATGTCCTTTAGTGAGGTGAATAGATGGGGGGAGGAGAAACAAGGGCAAAGGAGTAGGTACAGGGGGCATGCACTGATACGGAAGGATTGGTGAAGAGATGTTAGAATTTTCTTGGGTTGCTCTTGGGGAAGAATGAGCTTTTGATTTTTGATTATCCATTCCCCTTGAAGGGAGGCTCCTTGCTGTAGTAGCGAAGCCTTTTCGGTGGGAGAGTATTTGAGTTGGACTGCTGGGGTGATGAGGAGGATGGGGGCAGGGTTAAAAGAAAGGGAGGCCTGTTTTGCTCTCATTGGCCTTTTTATTTCCTCTTGAGATTTAATCTGTTCCTGTTTGATGTCCTCAACACTGTATGACTGCTGCTTCGGCTGGGAGGCATGTGGCCTGAAGAGGTTGGTAAATAAGGGGGCCATTAGTAATGGGGGTTCCTTTGGCGGTAAGGAATCCTCTCTCTTGCCAGATGGCAGCATGGGAATGAAGAATGTGATAGGCGTACTTGGAGTCTGTGTATATTTGGAGTCTGTGTATATGTTGACTCGTTTGTCTTTGGAGAGGGTTAGGGCTTTGGTGAGAGCTATGAGTTCTGCCTTCTGGGAGGAGGTTCCTGGGGGTAGAGGTTTAGCCTCAATTACATGGTTTAAGGTAACTACTGCAACCCATAAATTTTGGGAGAGCCGGGGTCTCTGGACTAGGAGCCATCTATGAAGAGTTAGTCATCTGGGTTAGTGAGAGGCTTGGAGGAGATGTTAGGGAAGTGTGGCTGCAGGTGATCCAGAATGTCAGTGCAAGAATGAGTAGAAGGGGGAGAGGATATGGGGAGTAGGGATGCTGAGTTGAGGGGGGCACTTTTGGCAAGGCTGAATTTGGGATTTTTGATAAAGAGGGCATGGAGTGACTGAATTTGGGAAGGAGAGAGGGAGCTTAACGCCCGGGAGGAGAGGAGATCCTGTAAGTTATGAGAGCTGTGGATGGCGGTGCTTTGGCCAAATGTTAGTTTTTTGCTTTCCAGAGCTAAAACAGCCACTGCTGCCAATGCTGTAAGACAGGTTGGCCACCCTTGGACAGTGTTGTCTAATTGTTCAGAGAGATATGCCACAGGGGCAAAGGAAGGAGGATTTCCCTTTTGTTGCCCTAAGACCCCGAGAGTTTTTCCCTGGTTTTTGGCAGTACAGAGAACGAAGGGTTGGGAGATGTCGGGTAAGGACACGGCAGGTGCAGTGACAAGAGCGGTTTGGAGTTTACGGAAACTGGGAAATATGTTGTGTGTGGGGCTTAGGGGTTAATTGAAGGCACTTTTGGCTGCTTCGTAGAGGGGCCGAGCCAGGAGGGCAAAGTTGGGAATCCATATTCTAAAGAAACCTGCCGGTCCTAAGAAAGAGAGAATTTCATTTTTTGAGGAAGGCGGAGGCAAGCTGTTTATTAAGGTTGCTCGTGCTGGTGTCATGGCTTGGGCCCCAGGGGAGAGTTGGACTCCTAAGTATATTAATGTTGGGGTGGATAGTTGGACTTTGGAAGGGGAGGCCCTGTATCCTTTGCTAGCAAGAAAGTTTAGAAGGGTGATGGTGTGAGTTTGAGAGTCCTCTAGGGAGGGGCTGCAAAGAAGGAGATCGTCAACGTATTGGAGGAGGCAGCTGGAGGAAAGGTTTAAGGAGCTGAGGTCTTGGGCTAGAGCTTGTCCAAAGAAGTGAGGGCTGTCTCTGAAGCCTTGAAGGAGGGACAGTCCATGTGAGTTGTTGTGATTGAAGAGTGTCAGGGTCAGTCCAGGTGAAGGCAAAGAGGTCTTGGGAATTAGGGTGTAAGGGAATGGTAAAGAAAGCATCCTTTAGATCAATTGCTATATACTGGGTGGTGTTGGAGGGGATGAGCGAGAGAAGTGTATAGGGGTTAGGGACTATGGGGTGAATAGGAAGGACAACCTATTGATGACTCAGAGGTCCTGAATGAGTTGGTATAAGCTGTCAGATTTTCTAACAGGGAGGATGGGGATGTTATATGGAGAATGTGTTGGTCTAAGAAGACCGTGTGAGTAGAGCTTGTTTATAATGGGTTGGAGGCCCTTATGATGGGTTAGGGAGATGGGGTATCGGGGAGCATTAGGAAATTTGGAGGGGTTATTTAACTGGATTTTGTTGGGGTTATGGTGTGCAGCTACGGAAGGGGTGGTGGTATCCCACACCACTGGGTTAACGAGAGAGGAGGGAAGCAGGTACTAGGGAGAAGGGTCAGGAGCTGGACTAGTGGAGAGGAGCAGAAGGGACTCTGGTTGAGAGAGGCAGGAAAAAGTGATGGAAGCTTTGAATTTAGCTAAAAGGTATTGGCCTAGAATGGGGGTGGGACAACGAGGCATGATAAGGAAGAGTGTGAAAAAATAGTATTAAACAAGGAACAAGTAAGGGACTCAGTGGCGTGCAGATGTGAGACGAATCCATCAACCCCCACAACAGAGACAGAGGGATTAGTGGGTCCTGAAAATTCAGACAAAGTCAAGTAGGTGGCCCTGGTATCAATTAAAAAGGAGATAGGCTTACCTGCTACTAGCAGAGTTAGCCTGTGCTACGATGCAGTGATGGCAGATGGAGCCGGGGGCCCTGGGCTCCCTCAGTCTTCAGTAGCCAGGCCACGGAGCTGCAGAAGGGTGAGCAATCTTTCACTCTGCCTTGCCAGGGCTATGAGGAGTTGGTCTGTTAGCTTGGTTGTTAAGAAGACAATCAGACTTCCAGTGGCCAGTCTGTTGGCAAGCTGGGCAAGGAGTTTTTGGTGTCCTTGGGTTAGGACATGCCCGGGCCCAGTGACCTTCTTTGCTGCACTTAAAACAAGGCCCAGGGCTGGGCGTGGTGGCTCACGCCTGTAATCCCAACACTTCAGGAGGCTGAGACAGGCGGATCACGAGGTCAGGAGATCAAGACTATCTTGGCTAACACAGTGAAACCCCATCTCTATTGAAAATACAAAAAATTAGCTGGGCATAGTGGCGGGTGCCTGTAGTCCCAGCTACTCAGGAGGCTGAGGCAGGAGAATGATGTGAACCTGGGAGGTAGAGCTTGTAGTGAGCCGAGATCGCGCCACTGCACTCCAGCCTGGGCGACAGAGCGAGACTCCATCTCAAAAAAATAAACAAATAAAAATAAAAAAATAAAAAAAACAAGGACCCGGGGGGTTACTGCCATCAGGTTTTTTTGCGCCCTGTGTACTATGGCTAGGCTGATGGAGAGCTGCTGCCAGAAGCTGGTATTTAGCATGATCTCTTTGGGCCTTGTCTAATTTAATCTGCTCATCCCTGTTATTGAAGACTTTGAAAGCCAGGTTAAGGAAGTCTTGTTGTGGGGTTTGAGGGCCATCTTTTTAAGTTTGTGCCATATGTCAGGAGCAGACTGAGAGATGAAATGGATATTAAGAAAAATAGTTCCTTCCCGGCAGGTGGGGTCAACACAGGTATATTTTTGGAGGGCCTCTGTAAGGCGGGAAAGAAATTCGGCAGGGTTTTCATTGGCTCTTTGGGAGAGTTCGTGGAGTTTTTCAAAATTTATGGCCTTATGGGCTGCTTTGTTAAAGCCTGCGATGAGGCAAGTAACCATATGGTTATGAGATGCGTGGCTGGGGTTTGTGGATTGGTACTCCCAGGGGTGTTCCTCCCGGGGAACTGCAGCAGTCCCTGTGGGCTTAGTAGGATCTTGCTGATGACAATTGTCGGCAAGTCGGCAAGTGCCTGTGCTGCAAGCCACTTTCTTTATTTTTTTTGAGACAGAGTCTCGCTCTGCCACCCAGGCTGGAGTGCAGTGGCCAGATCTAAGCTCACTGCAAGCTCCGCCTCCCGGGTTTATGCCATTCTCCTGCCTCAGCCTCCGGAGTAGCTGGGACTACAGGCGCCCGCCACCCCGCCCGGCTAGTTTTTTGTATTTTTTTTAGTAGAGACGGGGTTTCACCGTGTTAGCCAAGATGGTCTCGATCTCCTGACCTCGTGATCCGCCCGCCTCGGCCTCCCAAAGTGCTGGGATTACAGGCTTGAGCCACCGCGCCCGGCCGCCACTTTCTTTCCTTCTCTTCTGAAAGGAGGATAGAAGAGAGGATAATGTAGAGATCATGACAAGTGAGTTCATAAGATTGGGTAAGGTATTTAAATTCTTTGATATAAGTGTTGGGATTGGAGGAAAAGGACCCTAGATGTTTTTCAATTTGGGAGAGGTCAGAGAGGGAGAAGGGAACGTGAATGTGAATGATGCCTTCGACTCTAGCCACCTCTTGGAGGGGAAGTATGGGGGCTGGTTGTTGAGCACGCTGAGTTCAAGAGCGGGTATGAGGTGGAAATGGGGAGGAATCAGAGTCAGAAGCTGGGTGGTTTGGAGAGAGGGTGGGGGAAGAGGGAGGGCAGGAGCAGGGGTGGAGGGTGGAGGGTCATGATAAAGGGGAGAGGATTATTATGTTGATAGGGAGTGGGGAAGTCAGCAGGGTCAAAGGAGGAGGATTTGTCAGAAGGAAGGGAAGCTGAGGATGAGTCTGGCTTGGAGTGGGTGAGGAGGATTTGGAAAGCAGAACAGGACTGACAAAGGGAGGGGCGGCTACAGAGGGCAAAAAAGGCCTGAACATAAGGGACCACTTTCAGACCACTTTCCATTGCGATGGCAAAAGTTGTCTAGGTCCCTGAGGATGTTAAAATTGAATGTGCCATTTTCAGGCCAATGGGAGCCATTGTCCAATTTATACTGAGGCCAGGCTGTGTTACAATAAAAGATGAGCCTTTTGGGGTGAATTTCGGAACAGAGGCCAGGGGCATTAAAGTTGTGGAAGAGACATTTAAGGGGGGACATCTTTGAGGGAGTGGACTGAGAAGCTCCCATGGTAGAATGAGTGAGGGAGGGGTGGAGATGGGAGACTTGGCTGGAGACTAGAATGATGGTAGAAGGCATCCCCTGTCCCACAGTTCAAGTCGGAGAGGTGCAATAATCCCCCATTCAGGCATCCCTGAAAGGGAGATACCGAGGGCTCGGAGGCTGGGAGGAGGAAACACTTGGCCCAGCGCTGAGTCTTTTGGTAAGGAAAGAGCAGACAAGGGTTCCAGACAGAAGGCAGAAATCTCCTTTACTCATTGCTGAGGTGGCCCTGGTGTTGGATGTGTCTGCCAGCAATGGAAAGGAGTAGGAAATCCTCTGGGTCTCCTGCAGGTTCTGGAAGGGGGATTTTGGCCAGGGGAAGCAGGGAGGGAAGGAGAGAGGGGAGAAAGGGAGGCCGAACTCTACCACATTCCTGGGTTTCGGCACCAAAATGTAAGGGATAATTGGAAGGACAGCTGAGAAAGGAATGAGTCCAATAGACCTAAGTTCAGGCAAACTGATTAATTGTGAGTCCTGCTGGGCTACCTCTTGACAAAAGCAGAGGAGGCAGCCCCACTTACAGGCTATAGCAAGGTTTTACAGGGGGTAGAACTAGGTCAGGGTGAAGGAAAAAGAAAAGAGGGGGTTCCTTTGTGCCAGATGTCTGACCGCTTCCTGGAGATGTTTTTCTGGCCAGTTCTGTTGTGTAAGGTAGACTTCTTGACCGCATCCTGGAACAGCTGGCCTCTGGTCAAACAGTTACAGGAGGGTTTGGGGTAGGGGGTCTTACTTTTGGCCTTTGAGGCTTAGGTCTATGGGAGGGGGAAACAGTCCAGTTGGGTGGACCCTAACAAATAGGAGGCTGATTAAATAAATGGAGACACACCCTTATAATTGTATAGTATAAAGTCTTTAAAAAAATGGCTCTGTAGATTGCAATATCAAAAGAGATTTCTGAAAAATGTTTAAGGAAAATGAAAAAGCAAGGCACAGGACATTGTGTATATAGTGTTACATTAAGAAAAAACATCTCTCATTGTAGTGGTCGGGGGAAAAAAAAGAGGAAAACATGTAAGGCCAGATGCAGTGGCACACACCTGTAATGCCAGTCATTTGGGAGGCCGGGGAAGGAGGATTGCTTGAGCCCAGGAGTTCAAGACTGCCTAGGCAACATAGTGAAACCCTGTCTCTACAAAAAGAAAATAATAATAATAATAATAATAATAATTTAAAAAATTATTAGCCAGGTGTGGTGGCACAAGCCTGTGGTCCTAAGCCATGTTAGTGTTACCACACTGCAGCGTAAGGCAACAGAGCAAGATACTGGCTAAAAATAAGTAAATAAATAAATAAATAAAAAGAGAGAAACATCTTCATGGAGTTTTTTTTTTTTTTTTCTGGAAAGACAAACAAGAATTAATCGGTGATGTATACATTGAGGAAGGACCTGAGAGCAAACAAAAGAGGGTTTCTATACTTTATTTTTCTGTAGTGCTAGAATTTTCTTACCATGAACTTGATTTCATTTAAAAAAAAAAGAAAAAAAGAAACAGGAATACCTGAGCTGTGAAATAATGAGTCACTTTGCTATTTGTAATTTCCTATACTGAACAACTTATCATGTAACATAATATTAGAAGCTAAACATTTAAAATCGTGATTTTTCTAGACTTATTTTCAATTACAAGACATACAGTAAGGTTAGGAAAGATGGGAGGGAATGTTGGGAGGGTGCCCAGCAACACCACTAAGAATTTTTATGAAAAGATTAATTGTGTGTGTTTCTAACCATAACCAGATAGGTAGCTAATATTGAATATAAATAACTAGGACTCAAAAAATAACAGTTAATTTATATTTAGTAGTAAAATTTTAAAAATTTGTGAGGCCAAGGTGGGCAGATCATGAGGTCAGGAGTTTGAGATCAGCCTGACCAACACAGTGAAACCCTGTTTCTACTAAAACTACAAAAAATTAGCCAGGCATGGTGGCAGGTGCTTGTAATCCCAGCTACTTGGGAGGCTGAGGCAGAAAAATTGAACTGGGAGGCAGAGTTTGCAGTGAGCCGAGATGGTGCCACTGCATTCCAGCCCGGGCAACAGTGCGAGACTCTGTCTTGAGAAAAAAAAAAAAATTTAAACCAGAAGAGAAGGAGTATTTGAAAGATAGAAAGATTTAGTGCAAAGATGACTTGACTACTAAACAAAGCATACAGATTTTAGTCCTGGCTGTTTTACAGACTTAGCTATCTGACTTTAGGGAAAGTAAATTGATCCTTTAATTTCCTTTTATTTTATTATTATTTTTTTAATTTTTAATTTTTTGTTTTTTTGAGACAGTCTAGCTTTGTTGCCCAGGCTGGATGGAGTGCGGTGGTGTAATCATGGCCCACCTCATCCTTGAACTCCTGGGCTCAAATGAACCTCCTGCCTCAACTTCCCAAGTAGATGGGACTACAGGCACCCACTACCAAGCCCTCCTAATTTTTTTTTAATGTTTTGTAGAAATGGGGTCTCGCCATGTTGCCCAGGCTGGTCTCAAACTCCTGAGCTCAAGTGATCCTCCCACCTCAGTCTTCCAGAGTGGTAGAATTACAAGGCGTGAACCACCTCACCCAGCCTAATTTTCTTTCTGTACATAAAACAGCAGTACTATGCTGGAGGATCTTCATACCAGCCCCCAATTTTTATGACACACAAATATGTTAAAATACACATACATTGTTTTTGGAAACTTCTAACACTAATCTGGTTTTCCAGCCTCTTTCCTTAGGCCAACTTCAACCAAGCTGAACCACTTGATGTCATCTGACCACCTCAAACTTTGCCATCTGTGCTGCATTTCTCCAGCAGTTCCCTCTGTTTGGAATGTCAATATCCTTCCCTCTTAACCCCACCTGTTCCATTCTTATCCATCAAAATCAGTCTACTCTTTGGATACTTACAAACTACTTCCTACTTAAAGCCTTCCCTGTTCACAGAGATGATTTCTCTCTCTTGTCTCCTAACCTTTTGAAGTCCTTGTTATCAAAGCTTTTATAAACCTCAGGCCCTTAGCTCATCATCCTCTCCCACGTAGGAGATTAAAAATCCCTTGATCGCAGGAACGATGACTTCCTGAAGCCAAAGTTTCCTAGGGTGCCATAACAATTACCACAAACTTGATCAAACTTGATGGCTTAAAATAACAAAAAATGTATTCTCATGTCATTCTGGAGGCTAGAAGCCCAAAATCCAGGTGTCAGGAAAAAAATAATCAAAATACTGCTGATCAGTCTAAGGAGAAAAAAAGATCAAGATGTCTGCAGAGTTGGCTCCTACAGGCTCTGAGGAAGAAATTGTCTCATACCGCTCTCCTAGCTTCTGGTGGTTGCTGGCAAACTGTGGCATTCCTTAGCTTGTAGACACATCACTCCAATCTCTGCCTCCATCTTCACATCACCCTCTTCTCTCTCTTTGTGTCCTCTCTCTATTTCTTATAAACTCACTTTCATTGGATTTAGCCCCCTTGCCCACCAATCTAGTATCACCTCATTTAGATCCTTACCTTTATTATATCTGCAAAGTCCCTTACTCCAAATAAGGTCCCATTCTGATGTTCCAGGTAGACATGAATTTGGAGGAAGGGACACTATTCAACTTCCTGACCATGGCTCCCCAGCAGCCTTCCTCCCATGACACCTGCTTGTATATTTTCTATCATCATTCCAAATTACAGATGTGAAGCTGAAGCACACTGATGTTAAGTAGTCGGCCCAAGAGCTCTCAATTCTTTAGTTGTAAAGTCAAAATCTAAATCCAGATGCTCTGGATCCATCTTCTTAACCACCACACTTGACTCCTCCTCCCACTCGCAGGCCAGAGAGTATGTATTTTTAGCCAAAAAGAGACATTCCTCTTAACTTTAGACCATTGAACTGGATGAATCCAATTGACATAATTTACCTTTTTTCCTCTTCGTCACCTCCTCTTACTCTCAGGGAACACTGACCAACTGAATATTTATAAAGAGCTTTTCTTTTTTAACTTACATGGGGATGGAAAATACGTCTCTTTTGCCCTGAACTATTTTCAATATTTGTTTCTAACTCTGGAAACACATAAAACCTACGAAGTAGGCTTATTAGAAGCTGCAAAAATTGTACTAGAGAGTAAGATGTTTTCAACACACATGATAGAGTACTGATGTCTTATTGACAGGGAAAACATCCACAAATAGGTAAGAAATTTGCACCATCCCAATAGATGAATGAGAAAAAGACCCAGATAGACTCCTACATGAGACTATCAGTTGATTTAGAAAAGTACATGTTGATAGAAATAATAATAGATCTCATTTATTGAGCATCTGCTCTAGGCCAAGAATTATGTTAAGACCTTACATGCATTGTCTCATTTAATCCTTATAACAACTCCATGCAATAACTCCATTTTATAGATGAGGAAAGTGGAGTTTGGAAATTTTAAGGATCTTGTCTAATTTACCAAATGGCTAGGTTAGATTGCCCAGTCTGTTTGATTCCAAAGGCTGGCCTCCATGCCATAACGCTGTATAGTCAAAAAGTCACTGTGAATTCAGTTAACAGGTGGCATTTCTGTAGTTTATTAATTACATTACGTTATTAATTATTAATTGTAATTATTAATTAATTACATTAATTGCATCTTCATACATGTAGAAGAGACTGGGTGAGATGGCTCACACCTGTAATCCAAGCATTTTGGGAAACCAAGGCGTGAGGATTGATTGAGCCCAGAGGTTTGAGACCAGCCCAGGCAAGATCCTGTCTCTACAAAAAAAATTGTATTTATTTATTTATTTATTTGAGATGGAGGCTCTCACTCTGTCTCCCAGGCTGGAGTGCAGTGGCACAATCTTGGCTCACTGCAACCTCTACCTCCTAGGTTCGAGCGATCTTCCTGCCTCAGCCTCCCAAGTAGCTGGGACTACAGGTGCGTGCCACCACACCCAGCTAATTTTTGTGTTTTTAGCAGAGATGGAGTTTTGCCATATTGACCAGGCTGGTCTTGAACTCCTGACCTCAGGTGATCTGCCCACCTCAGCCTCCCAAAGTGATGGGATTACACATGTAAGCTACCGTGCCTGGCCCCAAACTCTTAAAAATTAGTTTTGTGTAGCAGCACACATTAGTAGTAGTAGTCTCAGCTACTTGGGAGGCAGTAGTGGGAGGATCTCTTGAGCCCAGGAGGTCAAGGCTGCAGTGTGAGCCATGTTCATGCCACTGCATTCCAGTCTGAGTGATAGAGAAAGACTGTCTAAAAAAAAAAAAAGATAACGTGCATATATTTTATGATGCATATTACTCTCAGTCTATGGCAAGCACATAGATGTAGAGACCTGTTGCAATAAACTTAGACTCACTAGGTCCATGGACCAGTATAGGAACTCCTGATGTAAATTTAGGAGTCCTTGGCCAAATAATCAACACAGAGTCAGGCTTTATTAGTTACTTACAGTATGTAGGGCATCTATTGGTCCAGATATCTAAAGAATACCTGATCCCTGTTTTGTAAGAGAATAGAACTCAGGTAACTACTTAGCTTGCACCTGGGAGTTCTGACCCAAACCCCCACATCATCCCAGGATTGCATAGCTATTTCCACAGTTCTAGAGATTTCTAAACTGAAAAACAAACCTCAAGTGGGTGAATTTATTTTTTTCTTGCATCCTAACTAGTTGACCTGTATTTACCCCATGGGAGATGCAGGGATCTAAGTCATAATTTCTTCATGTATCTTCTTTGGTGCCAGCAAGCTGATATTAAGTCTGAGCAAAGAGCACAACTGGAAAGGGAATACTACTCTTTTTCTTTCTTTTTTCTTTTTTTTTTTTTTTGAGACGGAATCTTGCTCTGTCGCCCAGGCTGGAGTGCAGTGGCACGATCTTGGCTCGCTGCAACCTCTGCCTCCCGGGTTCAAGCAATTCTCCTGCCTCTGCCTCCCAAAATGCTGAGATTATAGGCATGAGTCACAGTGCCCGCTGGGAAATACTACTCTAAATACAGTTACATGTTGCACTTTCATTCTGGTCCTATCTACAGAGGTTGTCAATACAGGAATCGCATCTGATTTTTCCCCCTACTGAACTTTGCTGTCCACCTAATTGCAGAAAAATATGTTTTAAGACTGACACCATTTTGTTTTGTAAAAGGGAAAGGCTTTTTTGGCGTGTTCTTAATTTTGCAAATAAACAACTAATCCAGAAACTAATAACTGCCTCAGAAGAGAAAAATAAATATTCAGTTCCTGACTATTTCACTTTAGACCTCTCTGAACATCACAATTTCTAGGAAGAAAAATATTATATCTGGGTTACGGTTCCATCCACTAATTCTGACTTTGGGCAAGTTGCTTAAATTCTTTAAAACATGTTTTCTTTGTTTCTTTCTTACTTTCTTTTTAAATATAGAAAGTGGGAATGATAATGGTACAAACTTCATAAGATTGCTGTGAGGATTCAATTAAATCATCATCTATTAAGCTGGTTAATACCTGCCACAGTTGATAAATTCTCAAGGAATATGAACCTCGGCCCTAAATACCATATTCCCATTATGAATTACTAGGGAGATACAAATAAATCTGTCCCATAAAATGTATTATATCAACAAACATTCGTTATTGATCTTGGAGGATTTCGAGGTACATATAAAAGATATTAAGTATTTTATGTAAATTAGAGGAGTGCAAATAATTATATAAAAAGAGCCTCACATCCCAAGGTAGATACCTATACAAGTGTAACTAAATGAACCATGAGTACAAGAGTTAAGAGCAATAAATTGGATTTTTATAAAATATAAGAAGGAAATATGATAGGCACTTAAAAATCCAGAGTTTGGCCGGGCACAGTGGCTCATGCCTGTAATCCCAGCACTTTGGGAGGTCGAGGTGGGTAGATCACAAGGTCAGGAAATCGAGACCATCCTGGCCAACATGGTGAAACCCTGTTTCTACTAAAAATACAAAAATTAGCTAGGTGTGGTGGTGCACGCTTGTAATTCTAGCTACTCAGGAGGCTGAGGCAGGAGAATCACTTGAACCTCGGTAGGCAGAGGTTGCAGTGAGCCGAGATCGCACCATTGCACTCCAGCCTGGGAAACAGAGTGAGACTCTGTCTCAAAAAAAAAAAAAAAAAAAAAAAATTACCCTGGAGCTTTCACAACACTGCGAGCATGTGCTTTCAACACTGAAAACAGTTTCTGCCAGAAACCTGAAGTCTGTGAGTTGAAATTTTCTTTCTTTTTTCTTTTCTTTCTTTTTTTTTTGAGACGGAGTTTTGCTCTTGTTGCCCAGGCTGGAGAGCAATGGTGCGATCTCAGCTCACTACAACCTCTGCCTCCTGGGTTTAAGTGATTCTCCTGCCTCAGTCTCTTGAGAGGCTGGGATTACAGGTATGTGCCACCACACCCGGCTAATTTTGTATTTTTAGTAGAGATGGTATTTTTCCATGTTTGTCAGGGTCTTGAACTCCCAACCTCAGGTGATCTGCCTGCCTCAGCCTCTCAAAGTACTGGGATTACAGGCGTGAGGCACCATGTCCAGCCTCTTTTTTTTTTTTTTTTGAGATGGAGTTTCAATCTGTCTCTCAGGCTGCAGTGGAGTGGCATGATCTTGCCTCACTGCAAACTCCACCTCCCAGGTTCAAGCGATTCTCTTGCCTCAGCCCGGCTAATTTTTGTATTTTTAGTAGAGACAGGGTTTCACCATGTTGGCCAGGCTGGTTTTGAACTCAGGTGATCCACCTGCCTCGGCCTCCTAAAGTGCTGGGATTACAGGTGTGAGCCACCATGCCTGGCCAAGTTAAGAATTTCACTTTGATAGTGAGTGACAGGGGCGGGCGTGGTGGCTCACACCTGTAATCCCAGCATTTTGGGAGGTTGAGGCGGGTGGATCACCTGAGGTCAGGAGTTCGAGACTAGCCTGGCCAACATGATGAAACCCTGTCTCTATTAAAAATACAAAAAAAATTAGCCGGGCATGGTGGGGCATGCCTGTAATCCCAGCTACTTGGAAAGTTGAGGCAGGAAAATTGCTTGAACTTGGGAGGCGGAGGTTGCAGTGAGCCGAGATCACACCATTGCACTCTAGCCTGGGCAACAAGAGTGAAACTCCACCTCAAAATAAATAAATAAATAAATAATAAATAAAAGACAGTGAGAGACAGAGAGCAATCGAGGTCAAGGGAATTACTTTGTCTTGGCCCCTGGGGATTCAGGGCCTCTCTGGGAAAGGAGATGGACTAGATCATGAGCTTCTATCTGTCTCGTGCTTTCTTTATTTCTGATGTATTCTGACATACTTCCTCTATACACATTTGATACACAAAATTATTCAGTAGCACAAAAATTTATTTGCACTATGTATGAAAAACTAAAGAACTCTACTTGATAATGAAAGCAGATTTCTCATTGTTGCTTTTAAGATCTTAGTGCCCCTAGAGGACAATTGGGCAATCTGCATATGAAGGGAAACCTAGAATGCTACTTTTACTTTAATTACTGAGATCTCTTTTGTTCCCTACTTATGCATATGTGTT
This sequence comes from Rhinopithecus roxellana, assembly GCF_007565055.1. Lineage (NCBI taxonomy): Eukaryota > Metazoa > Chordata > Mammalia > Primates > Cercopithecidae > Rhinopithecus > Rhinopithecus roxellana. Next base: position 22,601,870 of record NC_044550.1, read on the forward strand.
TTAATAAACTGACTGTTTGGAAGTTGCATTTACTCCTTATTTATGTTAATAAAAAAGAAAAGATGCATGGAAAATATCTAATGATGAATGAACTCACTTTTAAAATTTGATACTTGAATTACAAAGAAATACGCAGGCCCTCTTTTGCTATCCCTCTGATATGTTGGGTCCAAACTATAGATGAGGCCTCAAGAAAGGCATGGGCCCCAGTGGGCCGCCTTTTCCAACCATGATCCAGCCTTCACCATCAGAGGCATCAGATGGAGACCATGACTGGGGCTTACGATGAGCAGAGAGTTGACTATTGTGTAAGGTTTAGGAGGCCCTTTTAATACCTTGTAATGTGAGCTTATAACAATGAACACCAATTAAACTGCTAAAGACTAGCTTTTCAGCCTGTTCCAGGCCTGGTAATTTAAATGGAAAAAAAAAAGCCTCAAATATGTTTTATTATATATAACCTCTGAAGATTCTTTCCATCTGGTTTCAGTATTAAGAAGAATTGTGTCATCCTGAGTAATTGATCTATTATAAAGAATACTCTCAGCCTGGGTAACACAGGGAAATCCCATCTCCACAAAGAAAAAAAAATTAGCTGGGTAGGGTGGCACAAGCCGGTAGTCCCACTCAGGGGTAGGTGGGAGGCTGAGGTGGGAGGATTGCTTGAGCCTGGGAGGTCGAGGCTGCAGTGAGCCGTGATTGTGCCACTGCACTCCAGCCTTGGTGACAGAGTGGATTTTGTTGAAAGAAAGGAAGGAAGGAGAAGAAAAAAAGAAAGAAAGAGAGGAAAAAGGAAAGAAACAAAGAAAGAGAAAGGAAGGAAGGAAGGAAACCGATCCACGTCTTCATTGTTAGAACTGGGAGGCAAATCTGTGACTTGTCCTTGTGGCAGGTGTTTACCTTTATATAATACATGTTTTTAACCTCATTGTCCTTCTTATACTGTTACCTTATTTTTTAATAAATTTTTTTAGTTGCGTTCTCACTCTGTCACCCAGGCTGGAGTGCCTTGGCACAGTCGTGGCTTACTGCAGCCCCAAACTCCTGACCTCAAGTTATCCTCCCACCTTGGCCTTTCTTGCATTAATTCTTTTGTTGAATTTTATACTTTATATATAACAAGATAGAAAACTAATGGAAGAAGGGGAGGAAGGAAGAGAAGGATGGAGGGAGGAAGGCTTACCAGTCTCAAATGCATACAAAGCAAGACTTCGAAGGAGTCATTATAGCTGCCTGTTAGAAGGTGAATATCTTTTTGTTGTTGTTGTTGAGATAAGGTGCTGCTCTGTCACCCAGGCTGGAGTGCAGAGGTGTCATCTCAGTTCACTGCAGCCTTCACCTTCTGGACCCAAGCAATTCTCCCACCTCAGCCTCCCAAGTAGCTGGGACTACAGGCATGCACCACCACACCCAGCTAATTTTTGCTTTTTTTTTTTTTTTTTTTTTTTGTAGAGACTGGGTTTCATCATGTTGCCCAGGCTGGTCTTAAACTCCTGGCGTCAAGCAATCCACCAATCTAAGCCTCCTAAGGTGCTGGGATTATAGGCGTGAGCCACCATGCTAGTCCCAGAAGACAAATACCTTGAAAAAGAAAAATGTGGCAGTGGAAAGAGTATTAGGCCTCCTGTCAGAAGGCCTGAGTTCTTTCCCAGTCCTGCCATTAACTTGCTGGGGAATCCTGGTTTATTAGTTGGGGTTCTCTAGAGAAAGAGAATCAGTGTGATATATAAAGAGATTCATGCCAGGCATGGTGGCTCACACCTGTAATCCCAGCACTTTGGGAGGCTGAGACAGGTGGATCACCTGAGGTCAGGAGTTCGAGACCAGCCTGGCCAACATGGTGAAACCCCGTCTCTACTAAAAATACAAGAATTAGCCAGTTGTGGTGGCATGTGCCTGTAGTCCCAGCTACTTGGGAGGCTCAAGCAGGAGAATCACTTGAACCCAGGAGGAGGCTGTGGTGAGCCAAGATTGCACCACTGCACTCCATCCTGGGTGACAAAGCAAGACTGTTTAAAAAAAAAAAAATTCAGTCTGAGTCTGAAGGCCTGAGAGCCAAGAATGCCAATGGTGGGAGAAAATCAATGTTCTAACACAAGCATCCACACAGAGAGTGAATTTCACCTTCTTATTCTATTTGGCCCCTTAACGGACTGGATGATGTCCACCTACATTGCAGGAGGCCATCTACTTTACTCAGTTCACCAATTCACATGCTAGTCTCTTCCAGAAACACCTCACAGATACAGCTAGAAATAATATTTAACCTTATCTGGGCATCCTGTAGCCAAGTTAAATTGGCACATAAAATTAACTATCACACTTGGACAAATCCCTTCACCTTTCTGGGCCTCAGTTTCCCTATTGTGAAATGAAGAGATTGGATAATATAGTCAGTAAAGTCTCCTCCAGCTTGCAAGTTTTATGGTTTTTTTCTCTTTTACTTTTTTGCTCTGTCTTATGGTACTGAGAAAGTTTTATGGCTCTAAGCAGGCAAATGAGAAAGGGGAAAGAGAACTTTGACCAACTGGCTGCTCTACAAACTGCATGCCACCCCCAGCCTGACCATCTCTGGTGCATGTTCTCTGAGTGTGATAGGCTCTCAGGGAGTAAATTCTTCTCAGCCAGTTCAACTAGCCAGAGCCTTTCTCAATTAGGTTATGTGGAGATCTCTTATACTTACTTAAGTATCTTGAGAAAGAGCTTTGGAAGAGATATCTGTTATAAAGTCTGATGATTTATGAGATGTCATGTATTTGAGGCCAATTTCTCATTACTTTGAGTTTTCAAAATTGGAGTTTCACTCAGGATGTGGAGGAAGAAAAAAATGGGATTACTGGAGATAAAATAATAGGCAAGAGATTAGATGTGAAGAGATTAGATTAAATGTTAGGGTTTGAGAGGAGACTTCAAATGACAGTGAAAGAAAAATTTTCGAAAGCAAAAGAAGAGATTTGGGGAGATAAGTAAATTAGTGACGTAAGGGATTTAGTTTGCAACATCAGTAGGGGAAAGAAAAGGAAAAGCAGAGCTTATAATCTTATTTCTTGCTGTATCAAAGTGGACATTTGTTGTTTTTGCCTCTCCTCTTCTGGTAACTGTGTTATAGGACTAACAGTTTCATATGCCCACTGTGCAGGACACACCAATACACTGAGACAGCAGGAGTTGCAGCAAAGAAAAAAAAAAAACAAAGAATTTAATGATCACAAGTCACCAAGCGAGGAGATGGGAGGAGACCCTCACATGCATCTCCCTGAGGAATTCTGGGCTGGAGTTTTTAAGGAGATCATAGAGGGCAAAGGGTTTGAGAATTGGGGTCATTGATTGGTTGAGATAAGAAGGATGAAATCATCAGGATATCGAAACTGCATTCTCTGGTGAGTGAGGTCTTTGCGGGGTCCTTCAGACCAGTTGACATCAGTAGTTTTATCAGTATGTAGGACCTGAAAGAATATCTCAATTGGAAAACTTAATATTTCTCTTTTTTCTTTTTTTTTCTTTTTTTCTTTTTTTTTATTTTGGAGGCAGAGTCTCCCTTTGTCGCCCAGGCTGGAATACAGTGGTGCAATCTTGGCTCACTGCAACCTCCACCTCCCAGGTTCAAGCAATTATCCTGCCTCAGCCTCCCAAGTAGGTGGGACTACAGGTGTCTGCCACCACACCTGGCTAATTTTTGTATTTTTAGTATAAGAGATGGGGTTTCACCATATTGGCAAGCCTGGTCTTGAACTCCTGACCTGGTGATCCTCCCACCTTGGCCTCCCAAAGTCCTGGGATTATAGGCATGAACCACAGTGCCCGACCTGGAAAACTTAATATTTTGTAATGTTCAATTTGTTATCCATAGGGCAGTTAGGGGGAGCTATAATCTTGTGATGGAGTCTGTAATTCTGAGGCAACTGGCGCCAAACAGCTACGAGGAAAGCAGGACACAGAGTGAGCTGCTTCATGATTAATGCTGAGTGTGCTGCAAGCTGGGTTTACTTTCCTTTCTCCCCTTCCCTTTTTCCCTGACTAATTTATAAAGTTCATAGGGATGGTTTCAACTGCATCCCAGTGCTCCCCTGGGGAAATGTGAGAAACCCCTTTGTTGCAAGTACACCCTGCCAGTCGTGGGGCTGCCATCTCTCTCTTCTCCTTAACCACAGTTATGGAGTGGGCATTTGATCCAGGCAGGGGCAATCTAAGCACCCCATCCCTGAACCCAGTTATTGTTCTAGAGGTAGACACATGACCCAAGCAGAGCCAATCAACATATTCCTTAGGGCTACATCATAAACCAATTCAATGAACTTCACTATCTTCAGGACTGTTCTTCAGGGAGAAGCACAAGATGGTCTGAACCTGGTGATCCATACATGATAGGCAGTTCATTTCTATTTAGACATAGAGCCATTATTCACTTGGTACTTATTTCTAATAGCCTGTCTAGGTCTCTGAGGAGGTGGAAGTTAAATGATTCCCTCTTTTTCGAGTCACCTAAAGGCATTCCATTGTTTCTCTTGGGACCACTCAGGGTTTCTTAGACTTGGGAGAGCTTTGCTAATGGAGGAGGGATAAGGCGTAGGGATTACAGAAAAAGTGAAGGTCAAAGAATTCTCAACTGTGAGACACAACAAAAGAGACATTGTTGTTGCCAAATGCAGAAGAAACTTCTTTAAAATATGTGTCATCAACTTCTGAAATGCCAGTTAAGAGCTATATCTCCAACCCCTCCTAAAATTCTCTCTCCAGTGCATCTGAATATGAAGTTATTGTCATAAACCTCTAGGTGGCTGGAAAAGTCCTTTCACTACCAATGTCAGAGAGAGTGAAAGAGGGTCTAGCAGATTCCGTGGAGTAGCAGCCAGAACTTTCCCGTATTAGTTTATTTTCATACTGTAATAAAGACATACCCGAAACTGGAAACAGAAACAGGTTTAATGGGACTTACAGTTCCACATGGCTGGGGGAGGCCTCAAAATCATGGCAGGAGGTGAAAGGCTCTTCCTACATGGCAGCAACAAAAGAAAATGAGGTAGAAGCAAAAGCAGAAAAACCCTGATATACCCATCAGATCTTGTGAGACTTATTCACTATCACGAGAATAGCACGGGAAAAACTGGCCCCCATCATTCAATTACCTGCCCCAGGGTCCCTCCTACACATGTGGGAATTCTGGGAGATGCAATTCAAGTTGAGATTTCGGTGGTGACACAGCCAAAGTATATCATTTCTACCCTGGCTCCTCCAAATCTCATGTCCTTACATTTCAAAAACAATCATGCCTTCCCAACAGTCCTCCAGTCTTAACTCATTTCAGCATTAACCCAAACACCCATAGTCCAAAGTCTCATCTGAGACAAGGCAAGTCCTTTCAGCCTATGAGCCTGTAAAATTAAAAGCAAGCTAGTTACTTCCTAGACACAATGTGGGTACAGGTATGGGGTAAATACAGCCATTCCAAATGGGAGAAATTGGCCAAAACAAAGGGGTTACAGGACCCATGAAAGTCCGAAATCCAGCAAGGCAGTCAAATTTTAAAGTTCCAAAATGATCTCCTTTGACTCCAGGTCTCACATCCAGATCACGTTGATGCAACACGTGGGTTCTCATGGTCTTGGGCAGCTCTGCCCCTGTGCCTTTGCAGGGTAGAGCCTCCCTCTCAGCTGCTTTTATGGGCTGTTGTTGAGTCTCTGCAGCTTTTCTAGGCGCACAGTGCAAGCTGTCAGTGGATCTGCCTTTCTGGGGTTTGAATGGTTGCCCTCTTGTCACGGTTCTACTAGGTGGTGCCCAGTAGGAACTCTGTGTGGGGGCTCCAATCCCACATTTCTCTTCCACACCGCCCTAGCAGAGGTTCTTCATGAGGGCCCCACCCCTGCAGCAAACTTTTGCCTGGGCATCCAGGCATTTCCATACATCTTCTGAAGTCTAGGCGGAGGCTCCCAAACCTGAATTCTTGACTTCTGTGCACCTGCACACTCAACACCACATGGAAGCTACCAGGCTTTGGTGCTTCCACCCTCTGAAGCCACAGCCCGAGCTGTATGTTGACACATTTCAACCATAGCTGGAGTGGCTGGGAAACAGGGCATCAAGTTCCTAGGCTGCACACAGCATGGGGACTCTGGGCCCAGCCCACTAAACCACTTTTTCCTCCTGAGCCTTCAGGTCTGTGATGGGAGGGGCTGCCAGGAAGTTCTCTGACATGGCCTGGAGACATTTTCCCCATGGTCTTGGGGACTGACATTAGGCTACTTGCTACTTATGCAAATTTCTGCAGCTGGCTTGAATTTCTCCCCGGAAAATGGGGTTTTCTTTGCTATCACATAGTCATGCTGCAAATTTTCCAAACTTTTATGCTCTGCTTCCCTCATAAAACTGAATGCCTTTAACAGCACCCAAATTACATCTTGAATGCTTTGCTGCTTAGAAATTTCTTCCACCAGATACTTTAAATCATCTCTCTCAAGTTCGAAGTTCCACAAATCTCTAGGGCAGGGGCAAAATGCTACCAGTCTCTTTGCTAAAACGTAACAAGAGTCACTTTTACTCCAGTTCCCAACAAGCTCCTCATCTCCCTCTGAGACCTCAGCCTGGACCTTATTGTCCATATCGCCATCAGCGTTTTGGGCAAAGCCATTCAACAAGTCTTTAGAAAGTTCTAAACTTTCCCATATTTTCCTGTCTTCTTCTGAGCCCTGCAAACTGTTCCAATCTCTGCCTGTTACCCAGTTCCAAAGTCGCTTCCACATTTTCAGGTATCTTTTCAGCAATGCCCCGCTCCCAGTACCAATTTGCTGTATTAGTTTGTTTTCATGCTGCGGATAAAGACACACCTGAAGCTGGGAACAAAGAAAGGTGTAATTGGACTTACAGTTCCACATGGCTGGGGAGGCCTCAGAATCATGGCGGGAGGCAAAAGGCTCTTCTTACCTGGCAGCGGCAAGAGAAAATGAGGAAGAAGCAAAAGTGGAAATCCCTGATAAACTCATCAGATCTCGTGAGACTTATTCACTATCATGAGAATAGCATGGGAAAGACTGGCCACCATAATTCAATTACCTCCCCCTGGGTCCCTCCCACAACACGTGGGAAATCTGGAAGATACAATTCAAGCTGAGATTTCCGTGGGGATCCAGCCAAACCATATCATTGCCTAAGCCTGAACTGCAGATAGGGATAGCCTCAGGTTCCTGAGGAAACATTCTGGTTTCTCTCTCTCTCTCTCTCTCTCTCTCTCTCTCTCTCTCTCTCTCTCGCTCGCTCGCTCTCTCTCGCTCTCTCTCTCTTTCTGTTACTCTATCTTCTCCTTTATTTTATTTTATTTTATTTTATTTTATTTTATTTTATTTTATTTTATTTATTTATTTATTTATTTTGAGACGGAGTCTTGCTCTGTCGCTCAGGCTGGAGTGCAGTGGCCGGATCTCAGCTCACTGCAAGCTCCTTGTCCCGGGTTTACGCCATTCTCCTGCCTCAGCCTCCCGAGTAGCTGGGATTACAGACGCCCGCCACCTCGCCTGGCTAGTTTTTTGTATTTTTTAGTAGAGACGGGGTTTCACCGGGTTAGCCGGGATGGTCTCGATCTCCTGACCTCGTGATCCGCCCGTCTCGGCCTCCCAAAGTGCTGGGATTACAGGCTTGAGCCACCACGCCCGGCCTCCTTTAGTTTAACTACAACCATTTCCTAGAACTTTCCATCAAAGATCTGCCATGTTGAGAGAGAAGAAAAATGATTAATTTAATCACAAATAGAGGCATGTGATGTGAAAATGGCTGATATTGTGAAATGACGACTTGTATTATATTACACAAATTTCCCCTGCATTGTTACTGGTTTTTAAAAACGTGTAGTATGGGAAGCAAAAATGTGACCTTATTTCTTAAGTGAAGCTTTGCCGCGTGTATCCATAGCTCTTAGGTTTAAACTCTTCATGGTTCTTCTTCGGACAACTACCTTGTGCAAACTATAAGGCTGGGAATGCAGAATACATGAAGATTCACAAGTCTTTTTTTTCTTTCTTTCTTTTTTTTTTTTTTTTGTGACAGGGTCTCATGCTGTCACACAAGCTGGAGTGTAGTGGCATGATCATGGCTCACTGTAGCACTCAACAACCTAGGCTCAAGCTGAGATGGGAGAATTCCCTTGATCCCTTTGCAGGACCCTCGCTAAGGGGATGGCTCATTTACTCGACTGCTGTGCACTCAAACCCCTTATGGGAAGGGTAGCATGCAGGTGAGCGGGGCAAGTGCTTTTGGGCTCCAGCCTCACAGCAGTGTTTAGGAGTGTTACAATGGTCTTTTAGCTTTGCTCTCTGTGGATGGCTAAATGTTATCCAGATCAGAGGAGAGTCAGGGTGACAGCCTTTTACACCCTGCCCTCTTGGTACCCGGGTTCTTGTCCGGCATCCAGGAAGAATCAGGTCACATGGACTTAAAGAATGATGAATGCAGAGATTTTATTGAATGATGGAGGTGGCCCTCAGCAGAAAGGGGATGGAGTGGGAAGATGTTCTTCCCTGGAGTTTGGCCATCCCACAACTGATCTCTCTGACTGTCCCCAACTGAACTCCTCTCAACGTTTAGTTGCTTCTTCTCTTCTCTCTTCCCTTCCCTTCCCTTCCCTTCCCTTCCCTTCCCTTCCCTCCCCTCCCCTCCCCTCCCCTCCCCTCCCCTCCCCTCCCCCTCCCCTCCCCTCCTCTCCTCTCTCCTCTCCTCTCCTCTTCTCTCCTGTTCTCCGTGGCTCTGCTTCTCTACCAGTGGATCTTGGGTTTATATGGGCACAGGATAGGGGCGTGACAGGGAAAGTGGTCTCTGAAAAGGCAACATTTGGGCGTGAAAGCAGGAATACCTATCCCATTTAGGGCTGCAGGTTTCCAGGCTTGAGGGTGGAACTTTTGCTGGGGAACTGCTCTCTTCTACCCAGTATTTCCCCGCCTCCTGTCTGTATTAAAGCCACCCTCCTACCTCAGCCTCCCAAGTAGGTGGGATCACAGGCATGACACAACATGTACAGCTAATTTTTTTTTGAGATCGAGTCTCTCTCTGTCACCCAGGTTGGAGTGCAGGGTCATGATCTTGGTTCACTGCAAGCTCCATCTCCTGGGTTCAAATGATTCTCCTGCCTCAGCCTTCCAAGTAGCTGGGACTGCAGGCATGCACCACCAGGCCCAGTTAGTTTTTGTATTTTCAGTAGAAATGGGGTTTTGCCATGTTGGTCAGGCTGGTCTCGAACTCCTGGACTCAAGTGATCCTCCTGCCTTGGCCTTCAAAGTGCTGAGATTAGAGGCATGAGCCACTGCACCCAACTCACAAGTCTTTTTGTGCTACTAGGACTGGTCTTAACAGGATGAGCAAGATGATACTTTTATGGTCTTTCCCCTTCACACTACCATTTCATTCATTCATTTATTCATATACCCATTCATTCATGCATTTAGACCAGACACAGGGTGAGATGTTGAAGATATTCTCAAAGACCCATAGCCCAGTGGAAGAAATGGACTGTTAATCCAATAATTACAGCACAGTGAAGCAAGGGCTCTGAAGGGTGTCTTGTGGAGGCTACTTGATGGCAGAGAAGGGGTGTGCAACAGGCTGAGAATTTTTGGTAAGGCTTCCAGAGGAGGTAACATGAGGTGAGATTTGAAGAATGAAGAGTCTCTGGCTCAGAAATCCCTTGCCAGAGAAGTATGTGCAAAGGCTGATCTTCGCACCAGACTTTACTTGAATGGCTCCACTTTCTGTTAGTGTTTCATCAAACACCCACAAAAACAATAGTATACTATTTCCCAGAGTTGCATTTAGTGCCTTGCACACATTATCTTATTTAAGTGTCACAACGACCACGTGGTCTAGGTTCTGTTAGTAGTCCCAATTTACACATAAAAAGCAGTAAAAGGGTAAGGCATCTTCCTATGCTCATGGAGTTGGTAAGGAGAGGATTTGAGATGAAGATACAGGTAGTCTGCTTCAATAAATGATTCTCTTTTTTTTTGAGAAGGAGTCTTGCTCTGTTGCCCAGGCTGGAGTGCAGTGGCACAATCTTGGCTCACTACAACCTCCACCTCCTGAGTTCAAGCAATCCTCCTGCCTCAACCTCCCGAAGTGCTGGAATTGCAGACATGAGCCACCACACCTGGCCTAAATGGCATAAGATTATTAAATAAAATGTTTTTTAAAAGATGGAGGAAAGGTACCTGTCATAAGTTCTTCTTGCTAACAAGACTGCATCTGCCACTTACCAGCTGGGTGATCTGGGCAAAATACTTATCCTTTTATCATTTATAAAAACAATAGCAATACCTAGCCCATAGGGTCGTCATGAGAAATAAATAAGCTAATATTTTTGAAGTGCTTAGGCTAGCACCAGGAACATAGTAAGACTTGCTAAATTAAAAAATAAAAATAAAACACCCACATACACAAATTCTGATATAGGGTAGGTGACATTTGAGCTGAGACTTGACGAAATTTAATTTGCAGAAAAGGTGGGAAAGCATTCCAATTTCTAATTGGAAAAACAGCACTTGCAAAGATATGGAGGCATAACAATAATATAGACAATGCACCAGACCTTTTATGTGCTGTGTCTAATTTAACCTTATCAGCAACGTTGCCATGTAGGTTTTATTATCACATAATATAGGTAAGGATGGTACAGGTGTAAACACCACTGCCAGCCGAATGCGGTGGCTCACGCCTGTAATCGCAGCACTTTGGGAGGCTGAGGCAGGCAGATTGCCTGAGCTCAGGAGTTCAAGACCAGCCTGGGCAACACGGTGAAACCCCGTCTCTACTAAAATACAAAAAAATTAGCCAGTTGTAGTGGCAGGTGCCTGTAGCTCAGCTACTTGGTAGGCTGAGGCAGGAGAATCTCTTGAACCCAGGAGGTGGAGGTTGCAGTGAGCTGAGATCATGCCATTGCACTCTAGCTTGGGTGACAGAGCAAGACTCCGTCTCTAAATAAATAAATAAATAAACACCACTGCCAGTGTGGTGTCCGAGAGCAGTCCCTTGGAAGGCAGACTGGGGAAGCAGATCCCAGATGGTACCACCATAGAAGTGGAAAGTTTAAAACCTAAGCTTTTCTGCACTGGGGGATCAAGAAGGACTTCCCAGAAGAGGAGCTACCTAAATTCAGCACTGATGTGTGAATCAGAGGCCCAGAGGGCATTCAGTGTGGCTGTTTCTTCATTAACTCAGGAGGAGTCCACAGAGGCAGACTTGCCCCCACCCCTCACTTGCCCCTACTCGTTTGTTCCCTGCATAGTCTAAATTTGCTCACCTTTCAGCCTTGCCTGTCTTTCCCGTCTTACTCTCAATGGGACTCTACCATTCCTTCACCAACTTGGAATCTTCTTAGGAAGCCCCAGGCCCCTACAATACAACTTCGCATTAAATCTGGGGAGGGCCTGGGAAAATTCAGTCCTATAGCAATTGCGTTAATCTGTTAGGGCTGCTGTAACACAGTGTCACAGACTGGATGACTTTAACAATATAAATATATTTCCTCACAGTTTTGAAGACTGGAAGTCCAAGATTAAGATGTCACCAGGGTTGATTTCTGAGGCCTCTTGTCTTGGCTTGTAGGTGGCCATCTTCTCCCCCTGCCTTTACATGCTCTTCTCTCTGTGTGTCTGTGTCCTAATTGCCTCTTTTTATAAGGACACTGGTCAGAATGTTAGGGCCCACTCTGGTGATCTCTGTATTAGTCACTTCTCATGCTGCTAATAAAGGCGTACCTGAGACTGGGTAATTTATAAAGAAAAAGAGGTTTAATGGACTCACAGTTCCACATGGCTGGGGAGGCCTCACAATCATGGTGGAAGGCCAAGGATGAGAAAGGCACATCTTACATGGTGGCAGGCAAGATAGACCGTGTGCAGGGTAACTCTCCATTATAAAACCATCAGATCTTGTGAGATTTATTCACTATCATGAGAACAGTATGGGAAAGTCCTGCCCCCATGATTCAATTACCTCCCACTGGGTCCCTCCCATCACATGGGAATTGTGGGAGCTACAATTCAAGGTGAGATTTGGGTGGGGACACAGCCAAATCACTTCAACCTCATTTTACCTTAATTACCTCTTTAAAAGCCTTATCTTCAAATAGTCACATTCTGAGGTAATGGGAGTTAGAATTTAAACATATGAATTTTGGGGAGATATAATTCCAGTCACAATAGGGGTTTCATAGAGTAACACTTTATTAAAGGAGTCCCTCAGTTGCTCTTTTCTCACTTCAGAACTTGCCAGCCAAATATAATTTTTGTTTTTCTAAGCCTCCCTGATATTGTGGTTTTTTGGATCTACCCTTGCTCTAGCAGGTCGTAGAAGATCATGACTCTCTGCTCACAGAGCAGTCCCCTCCCCTGATGCCTGGACAAGGTGGACCACTTCCCTCCCACTTGTAAGTCACTCAGAAGCAATGACATCCTTCAGCAAGGTGAGCTCAGCCTATTACAGTCAGGGACATGAAAAGTATAAGCCCTAAAGAACAGTAACTTCGTTCTGTTTCTGTTCTGAGGTGTTTTGAAATAATTCTGGCAATAACTAGCAATCCTTTCTTGCTATGTGGCAGAATGAAGAAGTACATGAATGACTATGACCTCCTGAAATTCTTCTCTGGCTTTAAAAATCACCCATATTTTGTCCACGTAATTCATCTATGTTTAAGGACACAGGCCCTTTCTTTGAATGATTGTAAAACAAAATAATTTTGGTAGAAATAAGAGTGGACTTATCAAGTACTACGGCCTTCTGGTTTGGACTAACTGCCATCTAGCACTGCAAACAGAGCATCAGTTTACTGGGTACTCACTGCGGAGGAGCATTATGCTAAACAGCTTGCATTCATTATGTCTTCTAATCCTCACAACCTCCTTGCTGTATTATCTTCATTTTACAGATGAGGAAATTGATGTTCAAAGAAGTGGGTGACTCACCCAAAGACACAACCCAGTGAAATGTGAAATGCAGGATTCTAACTCAAGCCCATTTCAACCAAAACACTGTTTTGTTACTTGCATGACAACATGCACGTTAAGTCTGTATTCTTTATTTCTTATTTACTCATTTAACATTCACAGAGCATCTGCCAAGTATGGAAAACTGTTCTAGATGTTGGTTATTTGGAGATAAAGAACTTCATCTGCTGTATCTGGGTGATGCGTTACTAAATAAATCAAGACTAGTAGTTGCCGAAATTTTATTGCGCACTCCTTTCAGTTAAAAAAAAAAAAAAAAATTGTGGGCTGGGCATGGTGGCTTACGCCTGTAATCCCAGCACTTTGGGAGGCCAAGGCGGGCGGATCACTTGAGTCCAGATGTTTGAGACCAGCCTAGGCAACATAGTGCAACCTTGTCTCTACTAAAAATAGAAAAATTAGCCAGGTGTGGTGGCATGTGCCTGAACTCCCAGCTATTTTCGAGGCTGAGCGGGGAGGATTGCTTGAGCCCGGGAAGTCAAGACTGCAGTGAGACAAGATCATACCACTGTACTCCGGCCTGGGTGACAAAATGAGACCCTATCTCAGAAATTTTTTTAAAAAAAATTGTGAGCATCACTCCCTGTATATGTCTGTTTCTCTTTCTTTCTTTCTTTCTTTTTTTTTTTTTTTTTGTGTGTCTCGTTCTCTCGCCAGGCTGGAGTACAGTGGCATGATCTTGGCTCACTGCAATGTCTGCCTTCCGGGTTTAAATGATTCTCCTGCCTCAGCCTCCCAAGTAGCTGGGATTACAGGTGCCTGCCACCATGTCCAGCTAATTTTTGTATTTTAGGTAGAGATGGGTTTCACCATGTTGACCAAGTTGGTCTTGAACTTGTGACCTTGTGATTTGTCCACCTTGGCCTCCCAAAGTGCTGGGATTACAGGTGTAAGCCACTGCGCCTGGCCATATGTCTCTTTTTAAAAGGTTATATACAGGATACATATTATGTTCATTTTATAAAACATCAAAAAGTCAAAATTAATAACAATGAGGAAATATAGAAATTACAGTATTTTTTGTTTGTTTGTTTGTTTGTTTGAGACAGAGTTTTACTCTGTCACCCAGGCGGGAGTGCAGTGGCACAATCTTGACTCACCGCAATCTCCACCTCCTGGATTCAAGCGATTCTCCTGCTTCAGCCTCCCGAGTAGCTGGGACTACAGGTGTGCATCACCACACCTGGCTAATTTTTGTGTTTTTTAGCAGAGACGGGGTTTTTACCATGTTGGCCAAACTGATCTCCAACTGACCTCAGGTGATCTGCCCACCTTGGCCTCCCGAAATGCTGGGATTACAGGCATGAGACACCATGCTTGGCCTAAGTTACAGTTTTTAAATTAAAGTTTTAAGAATCTCTTTACGGACACCAAACAAGTATTGCATACCCCACTCTGAAGATCATCTGGGGAATAGCAAGCCCATAATATTTCTACATTACTCTTGAGGAATTCACATTCCAGTTGATATGCACCCTGTGGTTGGTACATGTTACATACAGAGGCATCTAGGGTTGCCTGGGATAACAGGAAAAACTACAAAACAGGTAATGTTTGCATTGAGTCTCAAAGAATGAATCAGAGTGGTGTCAAGTGGAGAAGAGGAAGTTCATTTCATGCAGAAAGAATAGCATGTAGAAAATCATGGAGTTGTGAAGGTCTCTTGGGTAGGAGATTAATAAAAAATTTAGTGCATGACTACAACACTGGGTGTGGGGGACGCATAGCTGGTGAGGTGGTTTGGGGTCAAATAATGCCATGCTAAGGTTGTGAACATTATACTTTCAGTAACAGGGAACCATTGAAAGTAAGCTGAGCCTCGAAGCCTTGGCAACATAGTGAGACCCTATCTCTACAAAATTTAAAAAATTAGCAAGGCCTGGTGGCACATGCCTGTAGTCTCAGCTACTTGGGAGGCTGAGGTGGGAGAATCACTGGAGCCCAGGAGGTTGAGGCTGCAGTGAGTTGTGATTGCACTACTGCACTGCAGCCTGGGCAACACAGAGAGATTCTGTCTCAAAAAAGAAAGAAAGAAAAAAAGTAAGGAAAGAAGGAAAGAAGGAAGGAAGGAAGGAAGGAAGGAAGGGAGGGAGGGAGGGAGGGAGGGGAGGGGAGGAAGGAAGAAAGGAAAGAAGGAAGGAAGGAATGAAGGAAGGAAGGAAGGAAAAAAGGAAGGGAAGAGTTGGGACGCTATGGCCATGGTGAAATGGTAAAGGCATGAACTAATTCAGTGGCAAGGCTATGGGAGGAGAAAATGGACTCAAGATCTGTAACTGATAGCTTAGATAGAAAGGATTTTATTGTTGAATAGCCGTGGGTATGAGGAAGAGGGAGAAATGGAGGCAGAATCCAGGATTTCCCCTTTAAGAATGGAGGAGGGAGTGACTCCTGTGGCTGAGATGGGATTCTGTTGGAGAACCAGGTTTCGGGGAGCAGGTGGTAGAGTGGAAGAAGCACAACTCCTAGAACCAGAGCTATCTAGGTTTAAATCCCTGCTGCATCACTCTCTGCCAAGAGTGATCTTAAGCAAGGTGCTCTCACCTGCACTTTTCTCGTCTGTACAGCTGGGCTAACATTGATTTTGTAGGGCTGGAGAAGATTAAGTGAGATTTTTATTGGTATGCTCTTCCCCCCACCTGTACCTTGCATCAAGTATTGCCTACCCAGGGCACTAGAGTGACAGGGGAGAGTCAAGGATGATTTAGCCTCCAAAAATTAGCAGATTACTGATTACCTTGTTTCCATGTTTTGTACATAAAATAACAGTCCCAAACAAGCTTCAGCCCTGGGGAAGCCAAACATCAGGAGAGGAAAATAAGAAAATAAGAGACTAAGAGAAAGAGCAGTCCCCTAACCATCTTTTGCTTTTGCTCCCCAGCCCAATGGGTGAAGCAGTTTCACTGTTGGTCGATAATCATCGAAAGATTAGAATAGAACCTGGGAAGAGAAGTGCTCAGAGTTTTGCTGGGGGACAGGTTGGGGGTAAAAGCAGGGAGTGATAGGGACCAGATTATAAAATCCAAAGCTCTCCGTTCCTCTTCAATCATCCCCCTACATAAACTGCAGGCTTACCAGTCTGTATGTGTATGTGTGTATGTGTATGCATATGTGTGTTTATGTGTGTGTGTATGTGCATGTGTCTGTGTGTGTATGTGTCTCTGTGTGTATGTGTATATGTGTGTATGTGTGTGTGTATATGTATGTGTATATGTGTTTGTGTATGTATATGTGTGTCTGTGTGTGTATGTGTCTGTGTGTATGCGTGTGTATATGTATATATGCGTGTGTGTATATGTATGTATGCATGTGTATTGTGTGTGAATGTGTGTATGTTTATGCAAGTGTATGTGTGTTGTGCATGTGTGTGTATATATGTGTATGTGTGTGTATATGTATGTGTGTGTATGTTTATGTGCGTGTATGTGTGTATGTTGTGCATGTGTATGTGTGTGTATGTTTATGTGCGTGTATGTGTGTATGTTGTGCATGTGTATGTGTGTGTCTGTGTATGTTTGTGTGTATGTATTTCTGTGTATAGAAGGATACAGGCTGAGATCTGGGGACATGAGGAGCCCAAAGAAATGGGAGAAAAATGAGATATTTGAGGACTAGAAGTACTATGAGAGAAACACAATAAACTGAACAATTTATATGCTAGAAAACAGAATTAATTTGCCAAATAGAACAAGAAATTAAAATAAGTATAATAATATCGAAGAGATAAATAGAATAGAAGCATGAAGCAACAGTAGCCAGGCATGGTGGCCCATGCCTATAGTCCCAGCTACTTGGGAAGCTGAGATTGGAGATCACTTGAGCCTGGCAGTTCAAAGCTGCCATGAACTATGATTGTGCCTAGGAATATAGCCACTGTATTCTAGCCTGAGCAACATAGTGAGATCCTGCCTTTAAAAAAACAAAAACAAAAGAAAGAAACATGAAGTAGCAACCAACAGCTACGAAAGAAGGTAGGAAATATTGAGTATGGACAATATATAGGGTGGAATTTAAGAAACTTAACAGATGGATTGAATGGCATAATGGACATACATTATGACACAACCACTTTTTTATTCTATTACAACAAGTTTTCATAAACAATTATTTTAAATGACTAGCATAAATTTTTATCACACGGCTATACAAATATTCATATAACCTTTTTTTTTTTTTTTTGAAATGGAGTCTCCTTCTGTCTCCCAGGCTGCAGTGCAGTGGTGCGATCTCGGCTCACTGCAACCTCTACCTCCCAGGTTTGGCTAATTTTTTTTTTTTTTTTTTTTTGTATTTTTAGTAGAGATGGGGTTTCACCATGTTGGCCAGGCTGGTCTCAAACTCCTGACCTTAGGTAATCCACCCGCTTTGGCCTCCCAAAGTGCTGGGATTACAGGCGTAAGCCACCACATCTGGCCACCATTTTTTGCTTATTACTTTGTATTTAGACTAGTACTATTCCCCCTTTGGGATGGGCTTAGTGTTATATAACACCTAGAATAAGATCAATGCTAAAACTGTGGTCACTGTCAGGAAAAGGGTAAGATCTTTTACATTGTGCACATGCCCCTGGCTACCTCTCTCCCTCCCATGACATCTGCTTTTACCTATATGATCAAGACTGAAATCAGGATCTCTCATTTGGTTCCTATACTGTATAAGCCTATCATATCCTGAATGTCCTGCTGATGGATTCTCTGTAGGCTCTCCAAATTCCATATGGCAAAAATTGAACTCATTCTCTTCCTGCCCAATTCTGCCTACCTGAGACTCTTCCTAGCCCTTCCAGTTCATGTTTCCAAGGCTTTCTAGCCAGAAATCTGCCATTCATCCTAAATCTCTCCTTTTATTTTACCCCATCTATCCAAATGTACATCCCTTTACTTCTGCCTCTTTTTCCACTTTCATTGTTGCCACCTTGAATCAGGTGAGAAAGCTCAGGTTCAGAGAGGTAAGTTACTGCCCATGGCCCAACTTTTGGAAGTGGGTAAAACTGAGAATGCTCCCAGCTTCAAAGCTCAAGCTCCCTCCCTTCCATCAAACTGGGCTTCTAGGCAATCACCTCTTGATCTTGAAAGGCCATCCTTTCTCTGACCTTGTTTTTTTTTTTTGAGACAGTCTTGCTCTGTCGCCCAGGCTGGAGTGCAGTGGCAAGATCTCAGCTCACTGCAACTCTACCTCCCAGGTTAGGTGATTCTCCTGCCTCAGCCTCCCAGCTACCTGGGATTACAGGCACCTGCCACCACATTGGACTAATTATCATATTTTTAGTAGAGATGGGGTTTCTCCATGTTGGCCAGGCTGGTCTCAAACCCCTGACCTCAGGTGATCCGCCCACCTTGGCCTCCCAAAGTGCTGGAATTACAGGTGTGAGTCACCATGCCCAGCCCTCTCTGACCTTAATCTTATATTTTGTGGTTTGTTTACTTTTGGATCTGAAATCATTTGGCTATTGATTGTAAGGACTAGAGTTATCAAGTCCTCAAATTTGCCATCAACATTATTGGATTCTAAATTGACTTTTAAATTCTGCACCATACTAGTTGACTTGTAATAATGCAGGGTAAACTATGGGAGAATGATTTCCCCTGGTGCCTTATGGCAACATGTCAGTGGAGCTGATATTTCAGTGACTTGTATTAGTTTCCTGTGGCTGCTGTACCAAATGACCATAAACTTGATGACTTTAAGAAGGACACATAGTGAATTTATGTTCTCACAGATCTAGAGGTCAGAAGTCCAAGACTGGTATCACTGGGCCATAATCAAGGTGTTGGCAGAGCTTCACTGCCTCCGGAGGTTGTAGAGGACAATCTGTCGGTTGTTTCCTCCAGCTTCTGGTGGTTGCTGGCATTCCCTAGCTTATGGCCACATCACTCCAGGCATCAAGGCCAGCACCTTCAAATCTCTCTTTGCTCTGTCTTCTTAACATCTTCCCTTCTGTGTGTCTGTGTTAAATCTCCCTCTGCCTCCCTGTTGCAAGGATACATATGATTGCATTTAGGTTCTATTCAGATAAACCAAGATAATCTCTCTGTCTCACAATCCTTAATTAAAGGTTACAGTCTCTATGGAGGAAGATCTGATATCTTTGGGTGGCCATTATTCAGCCTACTGAAGTACTTTATTTAGTATTTGCAGAGTTTTCAAATTGTATGTAATGTAAGCCACGGGGCACTTCTTCTTGGACATTTTTTTTTTTTTCATGAGAGAGAATGAATAAACTTGGGGGAAGCACAGGTTTTGAAATACTTTCCTTTAAGATCAGATAAGCCCTACACATGTCAGACTCCTTTTCTTCCTTCCTTGGAATACTAAACAGATGGAAATTTGGCATTGCGTAGCCATAGTTTATGAATAGATGGAAACTGTATGCTCAATCATTTAACTGATATTCCAAGTTGCCAGGTAACACTACTTGCATTTCCCCTGCCTTCAGTAGAATAGATTTGCTTAAAATAGTTATTTCTCAAAGGTAGTGGGGTATCTTGCATACTGTTTTTCTGGCAATGTGTAATTTTGGAATACACAGATACAATTGATTAGGATGGTGAAACAGTGTCTGTGATAGATACTGAAGAATGGCCTGTTCAGTTCTGTTCCGCTGTCCTTCTAGAGTGCCTTTATACAAACTTTAGGCTGGAAAGATGAGAATTACATTGACCTGTCTATCTAGAACCTGGATGCAAATTAGGTTCTGTCTATTAGGTGCAGTCATGATGCGTTTGCAAGGAGCAAGGCAGCTGGAGGCCATCTTCCTCCCCTTTTTGGCTCTTTTCTTATAGTTAGCAGATTTTTCTGCTGCAGCTTCCTTTTGTCTATTCTTCTGCTTTGTGGGTATTGACACGCAGTTGTGGCAGAGGCAGCAGTAGTAGTGGCAGTGATTTGACTCTAGCGTCCTCATTTCTGTATCACAGTTGTAGTGGTGTGCTTTTGACTTACTCACTGCAGTGGTAGCCTCAGAGATAGCTCAGAGTTAGCAGATCCATTCTGTAATATTCCAGGAATCATTCTTAAAGACTCAGCCTAAAAAATTTTTGCACAGCCATTCCAAAAATTTTCTTAGGACTCAATTATTTGTATTCAATTTCTTTCTGCTTAAAATACCTACAATGGTTTGGGTGGGTGTTTTACTAAATACTGACTGACACACTGTCAAGGGATGTGGAGAGGAACAAGAGGTCAATGCTATTTCAATATTCTATATACTTAGGTCCTAATTTTTAGGAAACGTAATTCATTATTTTCTATAATACCTTCCCTGTTTCCTTGCCATTTGCAAAACCTTAATTAAAATATAAGATGAGGCCAGGTGTAGTGGCTCACATCTGCAACTCCAGCACCTTGGGAGGTGAAGGCAGGAGGATTGCTTGAGTCCAAGAGTTTGAGACCAGCCTAGGCAACAAAGTGAGATCCCATCTCTACAAAAAGAAATTTAAAAATAAATAAATGAGTAATATAAAATATAAGATTTATATAATATGTAATTTCTAACTTCCCCCAAAACAAAAACTTTCATTTTTCCTCTCCATAACACATAGTAAAAGAATGCTCAAGAGAAAGAAAACAAATAATTAAGAAGAAGATATGCATTATGGTTATTATATATTATGGGTGATATTATGTATTAACTAAAGCTAGGCCAATGTAAGTGAGGTCAACATTAAGATTATCAGCGGAGATGACTTATTTATTAATTTGACTTAAAGCAGCATTGAGGCTGTTTGTGGTGGCTCATGCCTGTAATCCCAACACTTTGGGAGGCCAACGTGGGCAGACTGCTTGAGCCCAGGAATTTGAGACCAGCCTGGGCAACATGTCAAGACCCTATCTCTACAAAAAATAAAAATATTAGCCAGGCATGGTGGCATGCACTTGTGGTCCCAGCTCCTTGGGAGGCTGAGGCAGTAGGATTGCTTGAGCTGGGAGGTTGAGGCTGCAGTGAGCTGTGTTTGTGCCACTGCACTCCAGCCTGGGAAACAGAGTGAGACCATATCCCAAAATAAAGAAAGAAAGAAAAAACAAAGCAGTATCATCCAATGTTTGAAATAGCAACTGCCAGCTTTAATTATATGCATTTACTGATAAAAATGTTGCAGTTTTCTGGTTCTAGGATACAGTGGACCAGTTGCTAAATATTAGAAATATTCTACAGCAGTTTCAAATCTGTCCTTAATCAGTATTGGTTTGGAAGGTAGAGTAATTTGAGGGTCTCTAGGAAATTTTCTTTATCAAAAATGATCTCCACTGGGTGCTGTGGCTCATGCCTGTAATTCCAGCACTTTGGGAGGCTGAGATGGGCAGATCACGAGGTCAGGAGATCGCGTCCATCTTGGCTAACACGGTGAAATCCCATCTCTACTAAAAATACGAAAAATTAGCAGGGTGTGGTGGCATGTGCCTGTAGTCCCAGTTACTCGGGAGGCTGAGGCAGGAGAATCACTTGAACCTGGGAGGCGGAGGTTGCAGTGAGCCAAGATTGCACCACTGCACTCCAGTCTGGGCAACAGAGTGAGACTTCATCTAAAAAAAAAAAAAAAAAAAAAAAAAGTCTTCATTAAAATCGACCAAAAAAGTCACCATTAATTACTTTATGTTAAACTTTGCTCTTTAGGTATATCTTGGAGTATGGGGCAAGGTGGAGTGGTGGTGGACAATCTTATGCAGATTTATGTTGAAATGCTATTAATTGTTCAGTTTATATTAGACTCGGCTTGGAACTAATAACTAATATGAAATTGGCACATGGTTGAACCTCAAGTTGAGTGTAAAGGCTAGCCATCAATGGAGGGCAGGAGTTCTAGAGGCAGGTGAGCATCTTAAGTAGTAGTGTGTACTAAAACTAAAGTTTACATTTAGACAGTGAGTTTCTGAAGCACTGAGGACTTGACAGATTTCGTATTGAAGGCAATACTCCCAGAATTGTGTGAGACATTTTCAGTCAATGAATGAACAACATCCCACCGTTCTTTTTTTTTTTTTTTTTTTTTTTTTTTTTCTTTTTTTTTTGAGACAGAGTCTCGCTCAGTCACCCAGGCTGGAGTGCAGTGGTGTGATCTCGGCTCACTGCAAGCTCCACCTCCCGGGTTCACGCCATTCCCTGCCTCAGCCTCCCGAGTAGCTGGGACTACAGGCGCCCGCCACCACACCTGGCTAATTTTTTGTATTTTTAGTAGGGACGGGGTTTCACCGTGTTAGCCAGGATGGTCTCGATATCCTGACCTCGTGATCTGCCCACCTCGGCCTCGTAAAGTGCTGGGATTACAGGCGTGAGCCACCGTGCCGGCCTCATCCCACCATTCTTTTCTATATGTATGGCAGACATTTCATATTGATCAATCTTCCGTTCTTCTAAACTGAATCTTCAATTTTTCTAAATTTAGCAGTCTCAGGAACCACCACTAATAGATGGGAGTAAGAGGTTATGGCAGTAACTGTTGATCATCTACACGACAGCCATTCTTATTCCTTTCTTCCTTATTAAACAGCCTACTTCTCGTGACAGAGGATGAAAACCCTCACAATGCCAAATGCTTTCCTCAATTTCTCATTCAAAGACACGGGCTTGAGTCCTGCTAGGGTACTTCTTGGAAAGTATTTAATGAAACACGTGGACACAGATATATCTACAGGTGATGCTTCCTGAAGTGTTATAGCCATAATATGGCTAGGAAGGGACAAGCCTGCAGACCAAACTAATTTGAAGTTAGTTTGAATAGATAGAATAGGAAGAGAAAAAGGTTGTAGTCTTTAATGACTGTTGAGCCATGGCATCAATACTGGGACTGCTTTCCTTTATTGTTCCTTTCATTTTGTGAGAAAAATGAACAATTTATAAATATCTGAATAAATATAAATTTTTTCCCTCAGTTTCTTAAAATATATTTTACTACTTAAACCACAAACTGTAACATTATTATATGGGGCTTATAATAAATGCAGATAGAAACTTATGACAATTATAGAATGAAGGATGGGGTGGTAAGTGGACCTACATAGTGTAAGGTTTCTACATTTTACATGAAGTGGATATTAACTCTAGGTAGAGTGCAAAAAGTTAAGGATGTATATTTCAATCTTTACCATAACCACTAAAAATTAATGCAAAGAGAGAATTTATAAGCCCATAGATTTAAATGAAATTCTAAAATATATTCCAATAATCTAAAAGTAGGCAGAAAACATGAAACAAAAAAACAAAAAACAGAGGGGACAAACAGAAAACAACAAAGTGGTTGAACTAAACCCAATCATGTTTATAATTATATTAGATGTTAATAATCTAAACACTCCAATTAAAAAGCAGTGATTGGCTGTGCACAATGGCTCACGTCTGTAATTACAGCACTTTGGGAAACCGAGGAGGGTGTATCGCTTGAGCTCAGGAGTTTGAGCCCAACCTGGGCAACAAGATAAAACCCTGTCTTTATAAATAATACAAAAATTAGCTGGGCGTGGTGGCATGCACCTATAATCCCAGCTACTCAGGAGGCTGAGGTGGGAGAATCCCTTGAGCCTGGGAGGCTGAAGCTGCAGTGAGCTGAGATTGCACCATTGCACTCCAACCTGGGAGACAGAGTGAGACTCTGTCTCAAAACAAACAAACAAACAAACAAACAAACACACACTAAAAAAGAGAGCAGTGATTATCAAAATGAATTAAAAAGCAATACTCAGCTATATGCTGTTTACCACAGATGCACTGGAAATATAAAGACACAGGTTGAAAGTAAATGCATAGAAAAGGGCATATCATGCATGTAGCAAGCCTACAAAGGATGGAATGGCTATATCAATACCAACAACGATAGGCTTCAAGACAAAGTATTACTAGAGGTAAAGGAGATTTCATAATAATGAAAGAGTCGATTCATTAGGAAGACATAATGATCATACATTTACAGCACCTAATAATAGATTCGATCACAAAATCAAGCCCAACAGACTGCTATATACAATAAAAACTAATACAACAAAGTAATTTAGAAATATTAAAAATAAATTTTTAGGCTGAGTATGGTGTCTCATGCCTATAATCCCAGCACTTTGGGAGACCAAGGCAGGAGGATGGTTGGAGCCCAGGAGTTCGAGACCAGCCTGGGAAACATGGTGAAACCCTGTCTGTACAAAAAATACCAAAAGAAAAAAAAAAAAAAATGAGCCAGGCATGGTGGCATGCACCTATAGTCCCAGCTACTCGGGAAACTGAGGTGGGAAGATCACCTGAGCCTGCGGAGGTGGAGGCTGCAGTGACCCTTGATCACACCACTGCACTCCAGCCTGGGTGACAGAATGAGACCCTGTCTCATAAAACAAAATCTTTAATTTATATTTATTAATTATTAACTTTATTTATTAAAAAAATTAAATGTGTAAAATTATGAGATAAATATGAACAAAAAGAGTAGAGGTTGTGATCTTAATATCGACGAGATGTAATTCAGATTGAGACAAGGAGTACACTTTGTAATGTTAAAGAGTTTAATGAAGATAAAGAAGTTATGAAGATCTACGCATATAATAAAATAGCCACAACATTCACTAAGGTAACATTATAGGAAAAGAAAGGAGAACCAGACAGAAATATGTTAATGATGGCATACTTTAATCTCTCTCAGTTCAAAATGTAACAATTAAACAAAAAGTAAGTAACGATATAAAATACCTAAATACCATATCAATAAAGTAAATTTGATTGATGTATATTGAAATCAGTACCTTGAAAATAGAGCATATAAATGCCCATAATAAAGTCACAGCCCAGGTGCAGTGGCTCATGCCTGTAATCCTAGCACTTTGGGAGGCTGAGGCAGGCAGATCACTTGAAATCAGGAGTTCGGGACCAGCCTGGCCAACGTGGTGAACCTCTGTCTCTATTAAAAATACAAAAATTAGCTGAGTGTGGTGGCACATGCCTGTAATCTCAGCTACTTGGGAGGTTGAGGCAGGAGAATCCCTTGAACCCACAGGCGGAAGTTGCAGTGAGCTGGAATCATGCCACTACACTCCAGCCTGGATGACAGAGCGAGACTCCATCTCAAAAAGAAAAAAAAAAAAGGGAATTCAAGACCAACCTGGTCAACATGGTGAAACCCCGTCTGTACCAAAAATACAAAAATTGGCCAGGCGTGGTGAGGCACACCTGTAGTCCCAGTTACTCTGGAGGCTGAGGCAGGAGAATCGCTTGAACCCAGGAGGTGGAGGTTGCAGTGAGCTGAGATCTCGCCACTGCACTCCAGCCTGCGTTGCAGAGCAAGACTCCATCTCAAATGAACAAACAAACAAAAATAAAATAAAATAAAAACAATGTTCTGGCAGGGAATATCAGTGAAGCAGAAACAGATACCTTGTTACAACTCACAGCTGCTCATCTGGAAAGTCTTTTTAATTGTGGTGATATAAATAGCCTAAGTAAGCCTTTTAAAAGCTAAGCATTATAGGTTTCCCATGGAAACTGTTACCTAATAACTTTACCTATGTTTACAGTAATTTTATTATTTATGTTTTCTTTTACTTAAGTTTAAACTTAAATTTTTTATTTTTCTTTTGAGACAGTATCTCACTCTGTTGCCTAGCCTGGAGTGCCACAGCACAATCACGGCTCACTGTAGCCTCCACCTCCCAAGCTCAAGCGATTCTCCCATCTGAGCCTCCCAAGTAACTGGGATGACAAGTATGCACTACCATGCCCAGGAAATTTTTGCTTTTTTTTTTTTTTTTTGGTAGAGACAGAGTTTTGCCATGTTGCCCAGGCTGGTCTCAAACTCCCAAGCTCAAGTGATCGGCCTGCCTCAGTCTCCCAAAGTGGTGGGATTACAGGTGTGAGTGACTGCGCCCAACCACCTGACTAATTTTTAAATTTTTTGTAGAGACAGGTTTTTGCCATGTTCCCCAGGCTGGTCTTGAACTCCTGGGCTTAAGTGATCCGTCCACCTTGTACTCCCAAAGTGCTGGAATTACAGGCATGAGCCACCGCACCCAGCCCAAATGTCATTTTTCACAGTACTAGAAAAAACAATCCTAAAATTTGTATGGAACTAAAAAATAGCCTGAATAGCCAAAGCAATCACAGCTGAATATTTTAGTTGAAAGAAATGGCCATTGCCACAGGAAGAGATGGGGGTTACTTGACTTGAGAAGGTTATTTTAAAGCATTTTATTTTAATTTTTCTTATTTTTTGAGATAGGGTCTCACTCTATCACCCAGACTGGAGTGCAGTGGCACAATCATAGCTCAAAGTAACCTCGAACTTTTGGGTTCAAGTGATCCTCCTGCCTTGGCCTCCCAAAATGTTGGGATTATAGGCATGAGCCACCATGACTGGCCCAGCTTGAGAAGTTTAAAAGGGCCTCTGTTTCACTAAAGTTTAACAAAAGAAATCTAGGATTTCTTGGTTTGTAAATCACTATGGTGGCTTAACTAGTGTGTTTAAAGATCACTTATTTGCAGAGTATTTCTTTTGAGGCAGCATCTCTGTCACCCAGGCTGGAGTGCAGTGGTGCGATCACAGCTCATTGCAGTTTTGAACTCCTGGGCTCAAGCTCTTCTCCTGCCTTGGACTCCTGAAGTGCTAGTACTACAGGGTGTGAACCACTTCACACAGGCTTCTAAGGCTTTAAGAGGTGAGGGTTATATGCAAGATCTGATGTTGCTTTGCTTTAGATATCATGGTCAAATATAGAGGGCAGACAGAGTTTAGCTGATATACACAAAAATGAAGCATATGTTGTCTCAATTTTTTTTTTTTTTTTGAGACGGAGTCTCGCTCTGTCGCCCGGCCTGGAGTGCAGTGGCCGGATCTCAGCTCACTGCAAGCTCCGCCTCCCGGGTTCCCGCCATTCTCCTGCCTCAGCCTCCCGAGTAGCTGGGACTACAGGCGCCAGCCACCTCGCCCGGCTAGCTTTTTGTATTTTTTAGTAGAGACGGGGTTTCACCGTGTTAGCCAGGATGGTCTCGAACTCCTGACCTCGTGATTCGCCCGTCTCGGCCTCCCAAAGTGCTGGGATTACAGGCTTGAGCCACCGCGCCCGGCCCAATTTTTTTTTTTTTAGATCATTTGCGATGAAAGCTTCCATTGCATTCCTGTGTTTCACACTTGAAAGGTAATGCTTCTCCATGTTATCAATCTTGTGAAAACTGCTTTTTTGATGGTACTATGAATCGGTATTTCCAAGAGGTATTATTATTTTGATTTTAGGGTACGATCTGCATTTTGAAAGACAAGATCCCAGAATGTCAAAAGATAGAGTATCATTATTAACTGTTCTACCAGGTTTGGAGGCTCTGTGGGACATTAGGAACAGCCTGTCTGGGTGTTAGAGTCAAGCCATCTGAGTTCTTTTTGTTGTCTGGAGATTTAACTGTGATAATTCAGTAGGTTGCTGAACTTCCTACAAGCCTCAGTTTCCTCATAAAGAAAGGCAAGGCAGGTTTTACGACAAGGAAACGGAGATTCTGAGATGAAAAGGGCTTCACAGAGTGGGAGTTTGGGCTAGAAAGGATCAGGTTACCTCATAACTCAGATTGTGACTCAGTTCTGATGTTCTCCACAAGTGTGTAATTTAGGTCATTTACTTTTTATTTTCTTGAAAAAAGAAAAAAGTGCATATGTATGTATCCTTATCCAGTTTTTTAACCTCTCAATAGTACAAAAGAAATTCGTATTTTGACAATTTTGCTAGGGTAAATAAATATACATTGTTATTTGTATACTTCAGAAATTCTTTTAGGAATTTTCCTTCTAAAACAAAGCACCTTTTCAATGAATAATTACACCTATATTATAGAAAGCTTAGAAACCATAGGCAAGCAGAAGACAGAAAAAGAATTTACATTCATCCCTTTGAAGTTACTTTAGTGCATTTTCCTTCCAAGCTTTTTGCTTTGCAAAGATTTACATTATTGTAATATGTAGTAATTAGATTTTAGGAATAAATAAGTAGTAATTATAAATTAAGTTCTTGCTAATTTTGTCTTTTCCTCATCCTTATAATAAAAGAAATTTTTACATATTAAAAAATCTGTAGAAAAAGGCTGGGTGCAATGGCTCACGCCTTAACTCCAGCACTTTGAGAAGCCGAGGTGGGCAGATCACTTGAGGTCAGGAATTCCAGACCAGCCTGGCCAACATGTTGAACCTTTGTCTCTACTAACAATGAAAAAATTAGCCAGGCATGGTAGTGGGTGCCTGTAATCCCAGCTACTAGGAAAGCTGAAGCAGGAGAATTGCTTGAACCTGGGAGGCAGAGGTTGCAGAGGTTGCAGTGAGCGGACATCATACCACTGCACTCCAGCCTGGACATCAGAGTGAGACTCTGTCTCAAAAAAAAAAAAAAAAAAAAAAAAAAAAAAATCTGTAGAGAAATATAAAGAAGGGAAGGGTATAAAAAATCATTCAGAATCCCCTCCCACATTTTTCCCATATCAATGGACAGCTGTGTTTAAAAATAAAACTTTTATATCTCGTGCTTCCCCTTTCTTCACTTCTTTATCCCATTTTTTTTTTTCCCTATGAGTTGCTGTTTTATATTCCATTCTCCTAAACAGAGGGTAATAATTTCTGCTTCATGGAAGCAGAGATATTTCAGGAATCAACAAAGGTATGTGAAAATGATTTAAAGATTCCTAAATCCTATGCAAACATAATTTTCTCTTGCTCCCAGTTTTCTCTTTTATAAAGCTCAGAATTTGGATGAGATGTTTCTTCCCTGTGGTTGTTCTGGCTTAGAGTCTGCACCCCTAGTTATTAACTGGTTAGCTTGTATTTCCTCCCAGGTTCCCTTTCCCCTCTGTGTCTACATAGAATAAATTATCAAGAATTAATGGTGTGAAATAGAATTTTGTGATAAAAACTAAGCATCAAATTAATATTATAATAAAACAAACTTGAGTATCTTGTGGATATTGTTATATTTCCTTAATTGTAGCTTTGTTTTTTGAATACTATTATTTTATCTTACTACACATTAAGTTTGCTTGAGATTTTCAGCTAAATTCCCTGAGATGAGCTAATCTTCGCTGTTCAGCCAGGTTTGGAGGTTGTGTGAAACGGGTCTAAAGGTCAGACCACCTGAGGTCTATTTTCTGTTTTTTTTTTCTTTTAAAGACGGGGTCTGGCTTTGTCACCCAGGCTGGAGGGCAGTGGCACAGTCATGGCTCACTGCAGCCTCAACCTCCCAGGCCAAAGCGAGCCTCCCACTTCAACCTCCAAAGTAGCTGGGACCACAGGCATGCACCACCATGCCTGGCTAATTTTTTTTTTTTCTGTAGAGATTAGATCTCCTTATGTTGCTTTGCCTTGGCCTCCCAAAGTGTGGGGGTTACCTGTGTCAGCCACTGTGCCTGGCCTTGAGATCTATTTCTCAAGTATTATGCCATATAGCTTAGAGGTAGAGGTGGGGCAGAGAGCCTAGGGGGCTAACATTTCATCTGAACTTCATTCTCTAGGCAGTACATACTTTACAGATGCCTTTTTCTAATTTCCGTAAGAGTGCCCTGTGGGCTAGCAGTAACCGCTGGGTCGTTAAGGGGGAGGCAGAAGGTCAGTGTGGTCCTTGATGTCATCTGCTGACACTGGCATCCCTTGGAATAGCTGTCATCCTGTCTGGTCCCTAGCTGATAAACCATGCACTTGCCTAGATGATCCACATTCCCATTTTCACAGGCCCTTTATTTTCATCACTCTGTACTGCTTTGTGCTTCTCTGGGGCTGGGGAGGGCATGGAAATTACCCTGCTCTCGTGCTGTTCAGGGCACAGAGAAACTTCTGCCACTGTGTCTGGTACCATCTGCCCAGGCACCCCATGCAGTCATTTCTCTCCAGAGCGTCTGCCTGAGCAATGGGGCCAGGTTTTTATTTCTTCCAGAGACTACCGGCTTATCTAAGGGTTTTGACTCCATCTTAGACCTCAGCCAGTGGTGAGCAGTGCGAGATTAGAGATAAACAGGTCCATGCATGTGTATGTCTTTCCACAATGTCAGGCTTTTATTAATGTTATTCTAGTCCACGAGCTACATGGAGTTCCCAAGGAGGCAGTTCTTAGTACTTCCTGTTCACTCTGTAGTCAGAGCCATGGGCACACAGGTTCAAGCCACTCCACAAGTCAGTCAATATTGCAAACCATACATAATAGTATATTTCATCAATATAGAAATGTTTTAGGTTAAACATTCCACAACAAACAAAGTAATATTTAACATCAGGAGGAAAAAGAGACAGGAGAAAGGATTAAGGAACCAGTCCAGTGGGAGCTAAGAAGACAAGAGTTCTGGTCTTGCCCTGGCGTCCCTTTGGTCTTGCAAGAAGAGTTTTTGAGGTGGCAGAGCCTTCAGTGGCTGGTGCCAAATTCTTATCACAAGTGACTGCAAGATGGTGTCAGTAAAGAGAGCTGTTTTTGAGTTGCAGAAGGCCTAATCCTTTACAGTCAGAGTCCTCTGGCAAGAACCGATAATGGAAGAGTACGCTTGTTTACATCCTTATCTGGTTGCCAGCAGTCTTTTCTTTTTTTTTTTTTTAATTTGTTTGTTAAACAAAGCATCTTATCCTTGTTGGCAAAGTGCTCTATGAAATATAAAATGGAGTTTTTTTTCTTTTTCTTTGAGACGGAGTCTCACTTTGTTGCCCAGTGAGTGCAGTGGTGCAATCTCAGCTCACTGCAACCTCTGTCCCCCAGGGTTCAAGTGATTCTCCTGCCTCCTGAGTAGCTGGGATTACAGGTGCCTGCCACCACGCCTGGCTAATTTTTGTATTTTTAGTAGAGATGGGGTTTTGCCATCTTGGCCAGGCTGGTCTTGAACCCTTGACCTCATGATCCACCCACCTCGGCCTCCCAAAGTGCTGGGATTACAGGCATGAACCACCATACCCAACCAAAATGGAGTCCTTTTCTAAGATGGAATTAGTTATGTCAATTACACAGCCCAAGAGCTGGAGGCAAGTTTCCTCTTTTTGGGACCCATTAGACTCTCTATTACTACTTCTCTGTTTCCACTGAAGTAAGATAAACTCTTCCTCAAGGCTGAGGACTCTTTTCTAGTCCAGAGGTTGAAGACTGGAGAGAGATGGGGTAAGACTGGGACATTTCCCTTTTACTCATGTGTTTTCCTCAATATACTGTATGTATTATGGCTTCTTTTTGACCTCTAAACCACCTATGTTGTCTTTATCTTTTCGTTTTTTATTTTAATTTTTTTTCTGCTCACACATCCCAACTGCCTGACCTAAGTTTTAAAATCCCAATTCAAGAATAAACTGCCTTAAAGTTTGTTATCTGCTGACACATCCTTCTTCCCAGTCAAGGAACACAGAACAATTCACCTGTCTGAGTGGCGGTGGTGGTTTGTGTGTGAGGAGGCGAAGGGCAGGCTGGAGAAGAAGATACCACCATCCTGCCCATGCATGGGGTATGCGGGTATGGCAGTGCCTTAAGATTTAAAAATATTTTGTATATATATTTTGTCTTGTGCTCTTTTCTTTTTTTTTTAATTTTAACTGATGCCTTCAAATGATTATTTCCTCAATTTAAATAATATAAGAACCCTTGTAAAATGAAAGTCATTTGGCACATCCCTGAGGATGAATCTGTGGCTCAGATTCATTGAACTGCGATTGTGCAACTGTGCTTTCAGGCAGGGATTGCTCAGAGGCTAGAACGGCTCTTCTGGAATTCTCAGGTATATTGGGCCAGGTTTCCCTAGAGGAGTACACATTGTTTTTAACGAAAGGGATTTAAAGTCACAATGCACCTTAACGTGATGACTTTCTGAATGCATTCTCTTTCATGAGACCCAAGTTGCGAGGGTGAGAGTGCAGGATTGTTTCCTCTTGGAAGAACCCTGATAATCTCTTTGCCTCTCTTTCCTTGAGATGCTTTTCCTTCCATGAGATTTCATGGAGATGGGGACAAGTCAGCTTGGAGATCCTAGTCTTCCTCTTTTGGGCTGCCCCTTTATTCTCTCTTTGAAATCAATCACTTCTAGTAATCCAGAAAACTGGGGAAAGGCTGGGGTGTTTCTTATTGGGAAAAAAGTTTTTTTTTGCATGTGTGTGAGAATGTTTTTCCTTTTTTTTTTTCTTGCAGTATAATTTACATGCAGTGATATGTACAAATCTTAAGTGAACGGGTTGATGAATTTTTGCCTGTGTATACCTACATGTAATCACTACTCAGATCAAAATAGACAATCTGTTCACGATACTGAAAAGTTTTCCAGAGCCCCTTTTCAGTTACCCATTCCTCCAGGTAGCTACTACTTTGATTTTTATCATCTTTTGGGTGGGCTCTTTGGCATTGTGTGAATTTCTTCTCTTCTAACAGCTGGGGAAGTAAGCTGGCCCTGCTTTTCCCCAGGCCCGAGGAGGAAGAAGCCAGTCTCTGGGAATTATTTAGAAAATTCCAGCCCTCCTCTTCTGTCTTTCAGAACAGAACTTTTTGTGGGGTAAGCTTTTTGTTGCTGCTGTTTTTTGTTGGATGGGCTTTTCCCTCTGAATTGGAAAAGTCTGAGACTCAAATGCTTAGGGAGAAAGAGCCAAAGTAGGTCCTTTGGTGTGTTTTGGTTCTAGGCTGCACTTGGTTGGCTGAGACAAAGTATTTCTCCAAAGAGCCCATGCTTATTTATCAATAATAATGCTTTTACTATTTTTCACAATCTACATTCTTCAACTCAATAATATTAATACTCTATCTGGTATAATCTACGGCTGGCAATGATGATGTGGATTTAGGTTGTAATAGATGTAGTATATGCTTTGACTTGAAAAATGCTGTTAGGGATGTGTGGGTGCTGAGATGTAAGCACTATAATGCTTATATTTTGTTCTGAAGATTTCTTTAAGAATTTCTAAACTCACTGGTTGAAGGGCTGAAACACACGAGACACTGGGGTTGAAGCAGTCTAGCTTAGCAGATGCTTAAGTTATTCCAACCCCAGTCTTGATGGAGGTTGATGCAAGCTGTTGAAGAAAGAACAAGACTCAACCCAAGCACCTGAGTGTGGCCTCCAGTTGGGTAAAAGAAGAATAGGAATTTGGGAATAAAACTTTTTTTTTTTTTTGCAGGAACCGGCAAAGTTTTAATGTTTAATAATTAATAGCACAATTGACCAAGGTCCAAGATGTGAAGATACCATGTTTAAGAAACTGGGGGGTAAATCACTCTATAGACTAACTATATAGTATGTGATAAAAATGCACACTTTTTATAATATAAAACCTGTCTACACATAGTAGTTAGCTGCAAAAAGCCATTCAATCTTCTCTTGGCTTGGAAAAATGGTGTTCCAGATTTCAGTATAAATTATTAGCAACCTTCACCTCTTGTGTGGTAGGTATCTTGTTTTCACCTTCCAGTTCTTCCACCCCAGCCTGTGTCATGAGATCTGCAATGTTCTTCTTCAGATCATCAATGCAACTACTCATATCATCAATTCTCCCAATGATCTGGCCAGACATGGTCTGAAATTTATCTTGGATCTGCTGCAGGAGTGTCTGCACCACTGAGGTGAGTTCCTGCTCAGTCTTGGGGTCAGTCTCGGCTATATCCCTGGTGCCCAGCTTGGTAGTGATTGTAAAACATTTTTTAACCTATTCTGGGACCTTAAGTTCTTTGTGTAAAATGGGAGGAGATACGTAAATGAGGGGACTATTAATTTATTTCAGGAACAAGTATAGACTTGCTAGTGAGAAGAAGATCCATCTTCTTAAATTTATAGGGTATTGGCCAAGTTCAGGAATTTCACAGTGATCTCTATGTTGGCATTTTTGGGTTATGTTCCTATGTAATGCACGTTGCATGATCCTTCTAGTGAGTTTGATTAGACAATGTAGCACAGCTTAATTTGATTTTTCTAAGTAGCCAGCATGAGTTTTCTCTAGGTTGTTTCCCAATAGACTCTGTGTATATGGATAAGATTTTTTGGTTAGGCAGACTTTACTTTTTGCAGGAGCAGCCTTTAATATGGGGACATGGAATGTCCAAATACCAGAATGGGGAGGACTTTACTCTGTGGCCTCTTCCCATCCTAGAGGTCTTATTCCCTCTAAGTAATCTATTTTGTTTTTTAGAGACAAGATCTCATTCTGTCACCCAAGCTGGAGTACAGTGGCACATTCATAGCTCACTGCAGCCTCCAAACTCCTGGTCTCAAGCAATTTTCTCTCTTCAGCTTCCTGAGTAGCTAGGACAACAGGCTCAGGCCACTAAACCCAGCTAAACTTTTTAAAAAGGTTGGTTTTGAACTCCTGACCTCAAGCAATCCTCCTGCCTTGGTCTCCCAAAGTTCTGGGATTATAGGCATGAGCCACTGTGCCCTTCCCCTGTGGGTAATTTTTACAATTATTATTAATATTTATTTATTTTTGAGACGGAGGCTCACTGTGTTGCCCAGACTGGAGTGCAGTGGCATGATCTTGGCTCAGTGCCACCTCTGCCTCCCGGGTTCAAGCAATTCTGCCTCTGCCTCCTGAGTAGCTGGGATTACAGGCACCCGCCACCATGTCCAGCTAATTTTTCGTATTTTTAGTAGAGATGGGGTTTCACCATCTTGACCAGGCTGGTCTTGAACTCCTGACCTCGTGATCCACCTGCCTCAGCCTCCCAAAGTGCTGCGATTACAGACATGAGCCATCACGCCTGGTCTAATTATTATTATTACTCTTTGAGACAGGATCTCTCACACTGTCACCCAGGCTGTAGTGCAGTGGCACGATCATAGGCTCTCTGCAGTCTCAACTTCCCGGGCTCAAGTGGTCCTCCCACCTGAGCCTGCTGAGTAACTGGTACTACAGGTGTGCACCATCATGCCCTGCTAATTTTTTTTTTTTTTTTTTGAAGTAGAGACAGGGTTTTCCTTTGTTGCCTAGGCTGCTCTCAAACTCCTGGACTCAAGTGATCCTCCCACCTTGGCCTCCCAAAGTCGTGGGATTACAACTGTGAGCCACCATACCCAGTTCATTTATTTTTAAAAAAATTTCTAGGGGCGTTTTCTTTATTTAACCCCTGTAAGAAAAGTAGTAGTGCCCATATGCATAGATACAGGGATATGAGGAGACGGAAGCGGCAGGTTGTGGGACACTGACTGGGGTAGCTTTTCCATGGTCAGAATTGTACTTACTTCCCTCTCTTTTGATCTATTTTTTTTTCTTCCAGGCCACTTAATTTTATTTGCTTGTTTATTTTTAATTGTTTTCTTTTTGAAAATAAATTCTGTCCGGGCGAGGTGGCTCACGCCTGTAATCCCAGCACTTTAGGAGGCCGAGGCAGGTGGATCACCTGAGATCAGGAGTTTGAGACCAGCCTGGCCAACATGGTAAAGCCCTGTCTCTACTAAAAATACAAAAATTAGCCGGGTGTGGTGGAAGGCACCTATAATCCCAGCTACTCAGGAGGCTGAGGCAGGAGAATTGCTTGAACCTGGGAGGCGGAGGTTGCAGTGAGTCAAGATTGTGCCACTGCACTCCAGCCTGGGTGACAGTGCAAGACTCCATCTCTAAATAAATACGTAAATAAATAGATAAATTCTGCTGAAAGGGTTTTTTTTCCCCCCCAAAGAGACAGAATCTTAGCTATGTTCCCCAAGCTGGCTTTGAACTCCTGTCATCAAGGTTGCAGGCCACTTTAGACATGTTCATTCAGAACCTGGAAACTCATAGGAGTTCTGTCTGGCTGATCTCCCTTACTTTTCCACTGCAGTATTTGGCTGTGCTTGTGTTTTCTGTGACCCCAGAATTTATTGTGTGCTCACACCTGCTGACCACTCCCTTCTTGTTCTCTTTTGCTTCTGTCATCTTAGATCAAAAGCTGTGAAGTAGCCAGGCAAGGTGGCTCATCCCTGTAATCCCAGCACTTTGGGAGGTCAAGGCAGGCAGATCATGAGGTCAGCAGATCGAGACCATCCTGGCTAACATGGTGAAACCTGTCTCTACCAAAAATACAAAAAAAGATTAGCTGCGTGTGGTGGCAGGTGCCTGTTGTCCCAGCTACTGGGGAGGCTGAGGTGGGAGAATCACTTGAACCCAGGAGGCGGAGCTTGCAGAGAGCCGAGATCGCGCCACTGCCCTCCAGCCTGGGTGACAGAGTGAGACTCCATCTCAAAAAAAATAACAAAATAAAACAAAAAAAACAGCAACAAAAGTTGTCAAGCATAATTTGGGATGGCAGTGGAATATGTATTTTTGTTCTTCATCTGTAAGCAAAGTTTCGTGGAATATGTATAGATAGTCACATACAGTGTGATTTTAAGATTAAACAGTCAATTCTTTATTATCATTATTATTAATTTATTTTTGTAAGACAATGTTGCTCTGTCGCCCAGGCTGGAGTGCAGTGGCATGATCTCGGCTCACTGCAACCTCCACCTCCTGGGTTCAAGTGATTCTCATGCCTCAGCCTCCCAAGTAGCTGGGATTATGGGCACGCCCCACCAGGCCCGGCTAATTTTTGTATTTTTAATAGAGATGGGGTTTCACCATGTTGACCAGGCTGGTCTTGAACTCCTGACCTCAGGTGATCCACCCACCTCGGCCTCCCAAAGTGCTGGGATTACAGGTGTGAGCCACCACGCCCAGCCAGAATAGTCCATTGTTTATTATTTCAGATGCTTCTGGAGTCAGAACATAGAAACCTTCACAAGGTGTTGAGGGACGGAGTTTTCTGTCTCAGGTAGATTGGAAGCATTAACAATTTTCTGACAAAGGGATAGGCAAGATATTCAGATACTCTTCTGGTATTTCCCCCTGCTAATAGCGATTGGACATGCTATTGAACTTGTTAGCTAAACAGGCAAAAAACCAAAACACAGTGAATGCTGATTTGGGAAAAGATGATAGTTCCTCTCCCAGGTAACTCCATCTGTGCCAGGAACTTCAGGTTCCCTTTCTTTCTTAAGTGTAGAAACCCTTTTATTTTTTGGTTGTGGCAATGTTCTCAGCTATATTTCCAGCCTCTTTTACAGGTAGGGTTATCATCCAATAGAGTTCTAGCACATGAGATGTAAACAGAAGATGTAAACAGGGTAGGGATTTATTGGAAAGCTCCTTAAAAGGGGGCTGATCTTTCTGGGCACAGTGGCTCATGTGTGAAATCCCAGCACTTTGGGAGGCTGAGGCAGGTGGATCACCTGAGCCCAGGAGTTTGAGACCAGCCTGGCCAACATGGTGAAACCCCATCTCTATTAAAAGAACAAACAAAAAAATTAGCCGGGCATGGTGGCACGTGTCTGTAATCCCAGCTACTTGGGAGGCTGAGGCAGTAGAATGGCTTGAATCTGGGAGGTGGAGGTTACAGTGAGCCAAGATTGCACCATTGTACTCCAGCCTAGGTGGCAGAGTGAGACTCTGTCTCAAAAAACCAAAACAAAACAAAAGGGGGCTGACCTGCTGACAAACTCCTTTTGCCTCTGCTCTTCTTCCTGACTGAAGGGAATTCCAAGGTTCCGGGAATTCCAAGGTTCCAGGAATTCAGAATGTGGCCTAGAAGGGGCTCTGCACTCTGAGTAGCAAGTCATTGTTCCTGAAGTCTCCATCACCCAGAAGGGTGAAGTCAAAGGAGGACCCAAGTGAGATAATTTTTTTTTTTGAGATGGAGTCTCACTCTGTCGCCCAGGCTGGAGTTCAGTGGCGCGATCTGGGGTCACTGCAACCTCCGACGCCTGGGTTCAAGCAATTCTCCTGCCTCAGGGTCCCAAGTAGCTGGGACAACAGGTGCACGCCACTATGCCCAGCTAATTTTTGTATTTTTAGGAGGGATGGGGTTTCACTATGTTGACCAGGCTGGTCTTGAACTCCTAGCCTCGTGATCTGCCTGCCTTGGCCTCCCAAAGTGTTGGGATTACAGGCCTGAGCCACCACACCCAGCCGAGAGAATTTCTTTGTAAGGATAAGAATGCTAATTTAGTCTTGTTGATGATTTTGTGCATAGACAGGCATTTCCAGCTTAATTCCAGTAATTCGTTTCTGAAAACCAGACTATATGGTACAGAAATATTAACAAGAAACTTATTTTACATCATTTTAATTTGTAAAAATTAGATCTTCCTTAGCCAATTCCCTGAAATGTAGATACATATAGCTAAATGTCATATATAATAAGTAAACTGTCATGTGAGGGTGGAAAAATGTTTAACATATTATTTCTTGGTCACCAAAAAATTGATACTGCTGTTAACATCTGTCTTAGTCCCTTTAGTGTTGCTGTAAAGAAATACCTGAGATTGGGTAATTTATTTTAAAAAGGTTTATTTGGCTTATCATTCATTGGCTGGAAACTTCAAATGGGGCATCTGTGTCTGGGGAGGGCTGCAGGCTGCTTCTGCTAGGGAGGTACCAGGCTCTTTTTAACAACCAGCCCTGTGGGAGCTAATACAGAACGAGAGCTCACTCACCTGGAGGGAGAGCATCATTTATTTCTGACAGATCCATCGCCATGACCCAAACACCTCCCATTAGGCCCTGCCTCCAACATTGGGGACCAAGTTTCAACATGAGGTTTGGAGGCAACAAACATCCAAACCATAGCAACATCTTTCTCTGTTTTGTATAAAGTTCATATGGTCTTTTATGTTTTGTTTGTTTGTTTGTTTTCTTTTCTTCTTTTCTTTTTTTGTTAAGAAATGAGACCTCACTGTGCTGCCCAGCCTGGTCTCAAACCCTTGGGCTCAAGCAATCTGCCTGCCTTGGCCTCCCAAAGTGCTGGAATTACAGGTGTGGGCCACTGTGCCCGGCCAATTGAATTTTAACAGTCACATTTTTAAATTTGAGTGTAGTGGCATGATCTTGGCTCACTGCATCCTTGACCTCCTGGACTGAAGCAATCCTCCCACCTCAGCCTCTTGGGGAGCTGGGACTACAGGCATGAACCACTATGTCCAGCTAATTTTTAAAAATTTTTTTGTAGAGATGGGATCTTGCCATGTTGCCCAGGCTGGTCTTGAATTCCTGAGCTCAAGCAATCCTCCTGCCTTGGCCTCCCAAAGTGCTGAGATTACAGATGTGACCCACCTCACCCAGCCTATTAACAGCCACACTTCTAACAAAAGACCAGACTTCATGATTTCAGCTTGTTTTCCTTTAAGCCTATGGGTTGCTCCTCACCTGCATCTGGCATTTGGTAGACTCTTCCCCATGACTTCAGGACAATCTCCATTCCATGTATACCTACCTCCTGGATTATATTCTTTTTTGAGATGGAGTCTCGCTCCATCTCACTCCAGCTCGCTCCAGGCTGGAGTGCAGTGGTGCAATCTTGGCTCAATGCATCCTCTGCCTCCCGGGTTCAAGCAATTCTCCTGTCTTAGCCTCCCAAGTAGCTGGTAATACAAGTGCCTGCCACCACGCCCAGCTAAGTTTTGTATTTTTAGTAGAGACGGGGTTTCACCTTGTTGGTCAGGCTGGTCTTGAACTCCTGACCTCAGGTGATCCACCCACCTCGGCCTCCCAAAGTGCTAGGATACAGGCATGAGCCTCTGTGCCCAGAGATTATATTCTTTTATAAGATGGTCAGTCAGTGTGGCCACAAGAAGACACACAGGAGAGGCTGAGGAAAATAAAGTTTATTATATTCACAGGCTCTAGAGACAGGAGGCATGCCACTCCATCCAGGTCCACGTGGAAAAGACACCAGAGTGGGCGGGAGGCAAAAGACAGGAGTGAGCAGAGGGTTTAGGCCAGAGTTTTAATCAGGGCATCCCTGAAAGAAAGTCAAGGTGGATAGGGTAAACAGTGTCCAACTGGCTACTTTGAATAATTTCCACAGGCTCTAGGCTATAGGGGTGGTCTCTAGTTTGCCTGGCACTTGGGCCTGAGATGATTAAGGCAAAGGAATATTATACCACATCCTGGAGTGTAAGGGCCAGATGGAGGAGGTAGGGCTCCGGATTGGTTAGTTTGTATAACAAAGGTATGCTTTCTTTGCTATGTCTTAAATATTGCCTAGTCAGGGCCAGGTGCAGTGGTTGATGCCTGTAATCCCCAAACTTTGAGAGGCCTAGGTTTGAAAATTGCGTGAGACCAGGAGTTCAAGACTAGCCTGGGCAGCATAGCAAGACCCCACCTCAAAAAAAAATTTAAAATGTAGCTGAGGCTTGATGGTGCGTGCCTGTAGTCCTAGCTACTCAGGTAGCTGAGGCAGGAGGATTGCTTGAGCCCCCTAGTTCAAAGCTGCAGTGAGCCCTGATCTTGCCACTGCATTCCAGCCTGGAGCAAGAGCCTGTCTCAAAAGTAAAAAAAAAGAATTGTCTAGCCCAGAGACAGCCAGTCTCTCCCCAGCCAGATACACACACACACACACACACACACACACACACACACACAGTGCATACATATGTACACATATGCAATACATACAGCTCAGTCCTGTTGATCAGATTCCAGGTCAGGTCCTTGAACTGCAGGGGGCTCCTTTGTCTTCTCTCTCTTTTTCTTTTTTTGAGACCGAGTCTCACTCTGTCGCCCAGGCTGATGTTCAGTGGCACGATCTCAGCTCACTGCAACCTCCGCCTCCTGGGTTCAAGCGATTATCCTGCCTCAGCCTCCCAAGTAGCTGAAATTACAGGCGCATGCCACCATGCCCAGCTAATTTTTGTATTTTTAGTAGAGACCAGGTTTTGCCACATTGGCCAGGCTGGTTTTGAACTCCTGGCCTCAAGTGATCCACCTGCCTCGGCTTCCCAAAGTGCTAGGATTACAGGCATGAGCCACCGTGCCTGGCCTTGACTAGGTATTTTATCCTGACTTTCAGTTGGTGCTTCCTTTTGTTGAAGTTGTTAATTACTGGGCTATGGGCAACCACAGATCTAAATAGTAGGGAACAGGTTATTTTACCTTTTGGTGGTCCAGTTTTCAGATCATAAAAATTATTAAAGTGTTTTTATGAGGCTTACGTGACATACTATTTGTAAAGCATGCAGCACAGTGCCTGACATAAAGTTGGTCTTCAATAAATACAATCTTTTTAAAATTACAATTTTTTTTTTTGAAATAGGGTCTCACTGTCTCTTAGGCTGGAGTGCAGTGACATGATCACAGCTCATTGCAACCTCAAACTCCTGGGCTTAAGTGATCTTCCCACCTCAGCCTCCTGAGTAGCTTGGACCAAAGATGCACACCACCAAATCAGGCTAACTAAAAATACAATTTTTAGCGACAGGGTGTCACTGTATTGCCCAGCTGGTCTCCAATTCTTGGCCTCAAGCAATCTTCCCACCTTGGCATCCCAAAGCACTGAGATTACAGGCTTGAGCCACCCATCTGACTAATACATATGATCTTAATTCAATTAATAATTATTAAGGAACTACTCTGTGCCAGGCACTATGCTAGAAATAGGTCTTGAATAAGAAATAGTTTCTTAACAGAAGATTCTATTCGAAAGAAAGAAAAAAAGAAAAGAAGGAAGAAAGGAAGGAAGGAAGGAAGGAAGGAAGGAAAGAGAAAGTCTCTACTCTTTTGAGTCTTATATGTTCCTGGGGGATACAGACAGGTAAACTGCTGAGGATAACATACTGTGATAAGTACTGTCAGATGTATAATTAGAGATTCTTATAGAAGCACATTAGAATGGCTCCAAGTTCAAGGTTGGAGCCCAGGGCTCCCAGAGTAAAGGATGCTAAAGTTGAGGCCTGTAGGGTGAGTAGGGATGAGCCAGAAGAAAAGGAGGGATGCCTGGCACATCCAGGGAATCTCAGAGGAATCTGGATGGTTGAAACCAAGAATGGCAAACCAAGCCTATGGCTAAGAAGGTGAGAGTTGAAGCTAGAGAGGAAAGCAGAAAATCCATCAGTAAGGGCCTTATCAACAGTTGGAGATTTAAAGCCTTATCCTAAACGGGATGTTCAGCCATTAAAAATTTGTAATCGGGGATAAACATCATCGTGAAGGGCCCAAGGTCTCATGGAGGGATAGTCAATCATGTCAGTGCTGCAAAACCTGGGTCCAATCACGAAAGAGCTGAAATATTTCTGTGTGATTTACAAGGAGATCATTAGTGATCTTGGCAAAAGCAGTTTTCAAAAGACAGTAGAGGTAGAAGTCAGATGATGTTGATTAGTGACATGAATTGGAAATGAGAAAAGGGTTACAGCTCGTCAGTAGAATAGATGTTCTATGGCGG
Source organism: Rhinopithecus roxellana (assembly GCF_007565055.1). Classification (NCBI taxonomy): domain Eukaryota; kingdom Metazoa; phylum Chordata; class Mammalia; order Primates; family Cercopithecidae; genus Rhinopithecus; species Rhinopithecus roxellana. The sequence continues at coordinate 22,643,944 of NC_044550.1, forward strand.
GGGGAGTTTTGTCTACCGTGTTCTTTGTTGAATCCCTAGTGCTTAAAACAAAACCTGGCATGTAGTTGACACTTGCAGACACAAATATTAAAATTTGCTGAATACATGAAGTAACTGTGTAGAACATTTGTCTCTTAAGAGAAAGGTAGACCTATACCTTCAGGGTTGAAGGATTGAGAATGGGTGGATTTTACATGGAGTGGGAAATTATGTTTAAATGCTGACAGGAAAGGAGCCAGAGAAAAAGTACTCAAAGGTGAGCAAAAAAGAAGGGAAGTTCAGAGGTATGAAGCTCTAAGGAGGTAGGAGGGGCGGGGCACCAAGTGCAGGGGAGGAGTGAGATGTGGGATGAGGAAGGCCACCTCAGGTTCCCACTGAAAGGCAGGAAGAAAGGATGGGTGGCCTCTATGGGGAGAGTGGTCGGTGACAGAGGCTGAGCACATTTTGTTTGGAGGTTTCATTTTCCCTTGAGATGGGAGTGAGATTGTTGGCTGAGAATGGGAAGGAAGGAGGAGAAGAGAGTAGAGAGTAAGTTTGAAACACAGTAGTCACTATGACCAGAGGAGTGAGAGCTTGCTGGGAACACAAAATAATTGCCAGCTAGTGTGGAGGTACTTCTGAGACTGGACACCGTGAATTTAGAGTTCCAAAGCCCTGGGATATGATTTCTTTCTCTCTTCTCACTCCACATCACTCCCTTTACCTAATTCTTTTTTATTTTTTATTTTTGAAGGTATATATATTCATGGGGTATGTGAGATATTTTGGTGCAGGCATGCAATGCACAATAATCACATCAGGGTAAAAAGGGTATGCATCACTTCAAGCACTTATCCTTTCTTTATGTTACAAACAATCCAAGTATACTCTTGTAGTTCTTTTTAAATGCACAGTGAATTATTACTGACTGTAGTCACCCTGTTGTACTATCAAGAACTAGATCTTCGGCTTGGTGCAGTGGGTCACGCCTGTAATCCCAGCACTTTGGGAGGTCGAGGTGGGTGAATCACCTGAGGTCAAAAGTTCGAGACCAGCCTGGCCAACATGGTGAAATCCCGTCTGGACTAAAAGTACAAAAATTAGCCGGGCATGGTGGCGGGCGCCTGTAATCCCAGCTACTCAGGAGGCTGAGGCAGGAGAATCGCTTGAAACTGGGAGGCGGAGGTTACAGTGAGTCAGAGGTTGCGGTGAAGCGGGATTGCGCCACTGTACTCCAGCCTGGGCGACAAGAGTGAGACTCCGTCTCAAAAAATAAAATAAATAAATAAATAAAAGAACTAGGTCTTCATTCGAACTAATAATTTTTTTTTGGTGCCCATTAACATACCTTGCCACCCAGCACCCTTCCCAGCCTCTGGTAATCATTGTTCTATCCTCTATCTCCAAGAGTTCAATTGTTTTGATTTTTAGGTCCCACAAAGAAGTGAGAATATGAGAAGTTTGTATCTCTGTGTCTGGATTATTTCATTTAACATAATATCCTCCAGTTCCATCCATGTTGTTGCAAATGACAGGATCTCATTTTTTAAAAAATATTACTTTTTTTTTTTTTTTTGAGACAGAGTTTCACTTTTGTTGTCCAGGCTGGAGGGCAGTGGTGTTATCTCGGCTTACTGTGAACTGCGCCTCCCAGGTTTAAGCGATTTTCCTGTCTCAGCCTCCCGAATAGCTGGGATTACAGGCATGCACCACCATGCCCGTCTAATTTTGTATTTTTAGTAGAGATGGGGTTTCTCCATGTTGGTCAGGCAGGTCTTGAATTCCCCACCTCAGATGATCCACCCACTTCGGCCTCCCAAAATGCTGGGATTACAGGTGTGAGCCAGCCACCGTGTCTGGCCTAAATAATATTTTGGAAATAAAACTGAAATAGAGATGAGGCCTCACTATGTTGTCTAGGGTGGTCTTGTACTCCTTGGCTCAAGCGATCTTCCCACCTCTACCTCCCAAAGTTGTGGGACTACAGGCATGAGCCACCTTGCCTGGCCTCCTCATTTGGGTGCGTGTGTGTGTATGTGAAACAGATTCTTGCTGTGTCACCCAGGATGGAGCACAGTGGCACAATCTCAGCTCACTGCAACCTCCACCTCCCAGGTTCAAGTGATTCTCATGCCTCAGCCTCCTGAGTAGCTGGGACTACAGGCACGTGCCACCACACCCAGCTAATTTTTGTAGTTTTAGTAGAGAATGGATTTCGTCATGTTGGCCAGACTGGTCTTGAACTCCTGACCTCAAGTGATCTGCCTGCCTCGACCTCCCAACGTGCTGGGATTAAAGGCGTGAGCCAGCCGGAGAAAACAAAAACAAAAAAAACCGCAAAAAAAGGTGTGAGCTATTGTGCCCAGCCAGCCTCATTCTTTTTTTATGGTTCAATAGTACTCCATTGCATATATATATATATACATGTACCACACTTTCTCTATCTATTCATCTGTTGATGGACACTTAGGTTGCTTCCAAATCTTGACTATTGTGAATAGTGCTGCAATATACATGGGACTGCAGATCTCTGTTTTATATATTGATTTGCTTTCTTTTGGGCATATACCTAGCAGTGAGATTGCTGCATTGTATGGTAGTTCTATTTTTAGATTTCTTTTGGAACTTTCAACCTGTTGTCCATGGTGACTATATTACATTCCTACCAACAGTGTACCAGGGCTCCCTTTTCTCCACATCCTCACCAGCATTTGTTATCACCTGTCTTCTGGTTAAAAGCCATTTCTACTGGGGTGAAATGATATGTCATTGTAGTTTTGGTTTGCATTTCTCTGATGACCAGTGATGCTGAGCACCTTTTCATATGCCTATTTGCCATTTGTAAGTCTCCTTTTGAGAAATGCCTATTCAAATCTTCTGCCCATTTTAAAATCAGATCATTAAATATTTTCCTATTGAGTTGTTTAAGATCCTTTTATATTCTGGTTACTAATCCTTTGTCAGATGGATAGCTTGCAAATAATTTTTTCTGTTCTCTGGGTTATTGCTTCACTATGTTGTTTCCTTTGCTATGCAGAAGCTTTTTATCTTGATGTGATTCCATTTGTCTAGTTTTGCTTTGGTTGTCTGTGCTTGCTGGGTATTGAAAGATCTTTTCAATATTGGCCCAGACCAATATCTTGGAGAGTTTCCCCAATGTTTTCATTTAGTAGGTTCATAGTTTGAGGACTTAGATTTAAGTTTTTAATTTATTTTGATTTGATTTTTGTATATGGTCAGAGATACGGGTGTAGTTTCATTCTTCTGGATATGGATATCCAGTTTTCCCAGCACCATTTATTGAAGAGAATGTCTTTTCCCCCATGGTTGATCTTGATATTTTTGTCAAAAATGAGTTCACTGTAGATGCATGAATTTACTTCTGGCTTCTCTAATCTGTCCCATTGGTCTATGTGTCTGTTTTTATGCCAGTACCATGCTGTGTTGGTTACTATAGCTCTGTAGTAAAATTTAAAGTCAGATAATAAGATTCTTCCAGTTTTATTCTTTTTGCTCAAGATGGCCTTGGCTATTCAGAGTCTTTTGTGGTTCCAAATAAATTTTAGAATTATTTTTTATATTTCTGAAGAATGTCATTGATATTTCTATAGGGACTGCATTGAATCTGTATATTGCTTTTGGTGGTATGGACATTTTTAATAATATTGATTCTTTCAGTCAGTGAACATGGAATATCTTTCCTTTTTTGTATCCTCTTCAATTTCTTTCATCAATGTTTTATAATTCCATTGTAGCAATCTTTTGCTTCTTTGGTTATTTCCTGGGTATTTTATTTTATTTGTAGCTATTGTAACTGGGATTACTTTTTTTTCTTTTTCAAATAAAGAATAATCTTTGTTTAGAAAAATCTGTTTAAGAAAATATTATTGGCCGGGCGCGGTGGCGCTCAAGCCTGTAATCCCAGCACTTTGGGAGGCCGAGACGGGCGGATCACGAGGTCAGGAGATCGAGACCATCCTGGCTAACACGGTGAAACCCTGTCTCTACTAAAAATACAAAAAAACTAGCCGGCGAGGTGGCGGGCGCCTGTAGTCCCAGCTACTCCGGAGGCTGAGGCAGGAGAATGGCGTGAACCCGGGAGGCGGAGCTTGCAGTGAGCTGAGATCCGGCCACTGCACTCCAGCCTGGGCGACAGAGCAAGACTCCGCCTCAAAAAAAAAAAAAAGAAAAGAAAAGAAAAGAAAATATTATTACCTAACCGCTCACAAATATCTTGAAGTTCTGTGGCAAATCCAAATAGATCCTGGTTTCTCCACCTTGGACAGACTCTGCTGTTCTAAATTCGTCTCCATTATAAATACTCTCCAGGGCCAACAATTCATCCTCTTGAGCTTCCCGGTCTTCTGACGACATTAAATTTTCTGAGGAATGGTTAACAAAAGTCAGAAGAAAAGGATATGAACACCACAGTCTGTATTTCAGTTGAGGGGGGAGTTCGTGCAAATCCCATTTCTTCTCCAGCTCGTGGAGCTGAGACTGCTGAAGCTGGGTAAGAGGCTGAGATGTGGAACTCATAGTACATATGCTATGGAAATCCTGCCATTGCCACCAGCTGAGCAGGACTAGAGACATCCTGCGCAACCTGTGCACCGCCTCTTCCATTCTCGGGAGCTGTCAGCTCAGGATTACGTTCTTGATTTCTTTTTTAGATTGTTCGCTGTTGGCATATAAAAAAGAAACTGATTTTTGTATGTGGATTTGTATCCTACAATTTTACTGAATTTGTTTTTCATTTCTAACAGTTTTTTTTTTTTAATGGAGTCTTTAGGTTTTTCCAAATATAAAATCATATCATCTGCAAATAAGGATAATTTGACTTCTTCCTTTCCAATCTGGATGTCCTTTGTTTCCTTCTCTTGTCTGATTGCTCTAGCTAGGACTTCCCCCTTTAACTCTTTACTACATAAATAAAGGTTTCATTTTGACCTACTAAAGAAGCATACAGATATATTTATATAACTTACCTCAGACAGGGAAGTTACTCTTTCATTTAGTAATATGTATATAAAGCTCCTCCATGCCTTTTTATGGCTTGATAGCTGTTTTTTTTTTTTTTTTTTATATGGCGCCTCACTCTATTGCCCAGGCTGGAGTACAGTGGTGCAATCTTAGCACACTGCAACCTCTGTCTCCCAGGTTCAAGTCATTCTCCTGCCTCAGCCTCCCCAGTAGCTGGGATTACAGTGCGTACTACCATGCCAGGATAGCTTTTTTTTTTTGGATTTTTGTAGAGATGGGGTTTGGCATGTTGGCCAGGCTGGACTTGAATTCCTGACCTCAGGTGATCTGCCTGCCTTGGCCTCCCAAACTGCTGAGATTACAGGCGTGAGCCACTGTGCCTGGCCAGTTCATTTCCTTTTAGTGCTGAATAATAGTTCATTGTTTGGATGTACCAGTTTATTCATTCACCTACTGAAGGACATTGTGGTTGCTTCCAAGTTTTGGTAATTATGAATAAAGTTGCTATAAATATCCGTGTGCAGGTTTTTGTGGAGACATAAGTTTTCAGGTCTTTTGGGTGAAAACCAAGCAGTGAGATTGCTGGATCATATGGTAAAGACATGTTTAATTTTGTAAGAAACTGACAAATTGTTTTTCCAAAGTGGCTGAACCAGTTTGCATTCCTACTGTCAATGAATGAGAACTCCTGTTACTTTACACTCTTACCAGCATTTGGTGTTGTCATTGCCAGATGTGGCAAAGTACAAGTTGCAAATCAAAGGTTAGTCTTTACGACATCCAAGTTGCAAATCTTAGGGGTTTCATAGGATTAAATTTTCATAAGGCTGAAATCACACCTGGTATGATACATGGTATTCCAGATGAAGGGATGAGAGCCATGAAATTAATTGAGCTGCTTTCAGAACGCATCAGATATCAAAATAAAGAATTCCTGAGTTTTTTTTTTTTTTTTTTTTTTTTTAAAGTTAGGGTAGCTAGTCTTTGAAAAGGATCAGGTACTATTTGGCTTGATTTCCCCAAATCAGACCATAGGTCAGACTATTAAATTCGTTATGGAGTATATACCTCTGTTAAAAATGGGCACATTGAATTTGCTCCTAGGTAAATTGATCTATATTAACCTTCAGAAGGGTTAAAGAAAAAAAATCCATTCATACATACACAGAAAAATGATTAGAAGGATATATACCCAAATATTAAAGTAATTACCTTTAGGCGATAGGATTATGAGTGATTTTTCTTTTCTCTTTATTTTTTATCCATATTTATATAAGATTCTTTAATAGGCAGGGACTAATACATTTTATTTAACATACATGCCAAGTCCAGGTGTGGTGGCTCATGCCTGTAATCCCAGCATTTTGGGAGGCCAAGGCAGGCAGATCATCTGAGGTCAGGAGTTCAAGATCACCTTGGTCAACATGGTGAAACTCCATCTCTACTAAAAATACAAAAATTAGGGCCAAGCACGGTGGCTCACACCTGTTATCCCAGCACTTTGGGAGGCCAAGACGGGCGGATCACGAGGTCAGGAGATCAAGACCATCGTGGGCAACATGGTGAAACCCCATCTCTACTAAAAATACAAAAATTAGCTGGGTGTGGTGGTGCATGCCTGTAATCCCAGCTACTCAGCAGGCTGAGGCAGGAGAATCACTTGAACCCAGGAGGCAGAGGTTGCAGTGAGCCAAGATCACGCCATTGCACTCCAGCCTGGGTAACAGAGCAAGACTCTGTCTCAAAAAAAAAAAAATTAGGAAGGTGCACACCGATAGTCCCAACTACTCGGGGGACTGAGGCAGGAGAATTGCTTGAACCTGGGAAGCAGAGGCTGCAGTGGGACAAGATCGTGCCATTGTGCTCCAGTCTGGGTGACAGAGTGAGACTCTGTCTCAAAAATAAATGAATAAAATAAAATAAAATAAAATAAAATAAAATAAAATAAAACACAATACAATACTTGCCAGACCACTACACATCTTTTAGAGTGGCAAAAATTCAAAACACTGACAATATCCATTGCTGGTGAGAATGTAAACAGGAACTTTCATTGACAGTGGGAATGCAAAGTGGTACAGTCACTTTGGAAAGATATTTTGTCAGTTCCTTACAAAACTAAATATATCCTTACCATATAATCCAGCAATCTCTCTCCTTGATATTTACCCAAAGGAGCTGAGAATTTATGTCTCTACAAAAATCTACACCTGGATATTTATAGCAGCTTTATTCATAATTACCCAATTTTGAAAGCAATCACAATGTCCTGCAGTGGATGAATGTGTAAACTGTGGTGTATCCAGACAACGAAATATTATTGAGCACTAAAAATAAATGAGCTATCCAGGCATGAAAAGGCAGAGAGGAACTCTAAATACGTGTTACCGGCTGGGGTCACACCTGTAATCCTAGCACTTTGGGAGGCCAAGGCAGGAGGATCACTTAAACCCAGTTGTTTGAGACCAGCCTGGGCAACATAGTGAGACTATGTCTCTATTTTAAAAAAAAGAAAATAAAAACATATAAACACATATTACTAAATGAAAGAAGACAATCTGAAAAGGGTATGTACTATATGATTTCAGCTATGTGATATTCTGGTAAAGGTAAACTGTGGTGAAAGTTGACTGGGCGCAGTGGCTTACCCGTGTAATCCCAGGACTTTAGGAGGCCGAGGCAGGCAGATCGCTTGAGGTCAGGAATTCAAGACCAGCCTGGCCAACATGACAAAACCCATCTCTACTAAAAATACAAAAATTAGCTGGGCATGGTGGGTAATCCCAGCTACTCAGAAGGTTGAGGGATGAGAATCGCTTGAACTTGGGAGGTGGAGGTTGCAGTGAGCCAAGCCACTGCACCCCGGCCTGAGTGATGGAGTAAGAGTCTGCCTAAAAAAAAAAAAAAAAAAAAAAAAAAAGGCAACCAAACCAAAAACAAAACTGTGGTCAAAGTGAAAAGATCAATGGCTGTCAGGGGTTGGGGGAAGGAAGTGATGACTAATAGGCAGAGCACAGAAGATTTTTAGGGCAGTAGAACTATTCTGTATGATATTATAATAGCGGATACATGTCATTCTGCCTTGTCAAAACTCATAGGATGCATAACACCAGGAGTGAACCCTAATGTAAACTCTGAAATGTAAAAACATGCTGGATACATATGTATGTTATCTATTTATCATCTCTCTAGATATATAAATATATATTGAAATAGCCATATCTACTCTCACTCTCCTCAATGCCTTTCCCTTTAGAGACAGAATGAGGAAAAGAAATAAGATCAATCTTGCTGTCCCGAGATATTGTGGCAAATTTCTTTATACCCGCCCCATTCAGCCACCTGTGGGTCTCTCTGGGACTATTTTGGTGCCTCCAATTCTCCATAGGGCCTGGTAATGGAGGCCTTGGGCCCCACTGTCCACTGTCCTACGCACTCACAAAAGTACACTGGGTTATTCACAAGTCTGGCTGTGTCTTTTTTTGTTGGGGGAGGTGGTAGGGTGGGGTGTGGAGGGATGGAGTTTCGCTCTTGTCACCCAGACTGGAGTGCAATGGTGTGATGTCTGCTCACTGCAATCTCTGCCTCCTGGGTTCAAGTGATTCTCCTGCCTCAGCCTCCCCAGTAGCTGGGATTACAGGTGCCCGCCACCACATCAGGCTGATTTTTGTACTTTTAGTAGAGATAGGGTTTCATCATGTTGGCCAGGTTGGTCTCAAACTTCTGACCTCAGGTGATCTGCCTGCCTTGGCCTCCCAACGTGCTGGGATTACAGATGTGAGCCAATGCACCCGGCCAGTTTGGCTGATTTTTAGAGCCGTGCTCAGCACTGATGTAGGGTCATGGAAGGGACTGCACTCAGGGAACGCTCACTGACTGGCACTGGGGGAAGAGCCAACCTTATCTGTTTACTCTATACGTATTAAGTATATCCAGGAAATTCAAAGGCAGTAGACAAGGCTAAAAGAGAATGTCCACAAGAGGAACAAAAATTAGGCACTTTGAGACTAACTTAAAAAAAAAAAAAGACTCCTAAAATGTACAGCTTGAAATTAAAAATTAAAAATATTTGTAACAATTTTTTCTTTTTTGGAAACAAGAATCTCATTCTGTCGTCCAGGCTTGAGTGCCCTGGCCCTATCTCAGCTCACTGCAACCTCTGCCTCCTGGGTTCAAGCAATTCTCCTGCCTCAGCCTCCTGAGTAGATGGGATTACAGGCACCCACCACCATGCCCAGCTAAATTTTGTATTTTTAGTAGGGACAGGGTTTCACCATGTTGGCTAGGCTGGTCTCAAACTCCTGACCTCAGGTGATCTGCCTGCCTTCACCTCCCACAGTGCTGGGATTACAGGTGTGCGCCACCGTGCCCAGCCTGCAACAATCATTAATTACACGTAAGCTTTTACATTAATGTTAAATGATTAAAATATTACTAAAGCTTATTTTACATTATTTAATTAACGTTAAATTAAATGTTAATTAATTAGTGTTAAATAATGTAAAATCAACTTTAACATTAACGTTAAAATCTTTGAAAACACACAGGTTAAGAAATATTAGAAACCCATTCTAGCTCTTGCTAACATTTTCAGATGTTCTTATGCAGGTGCTATTCAGGAAAAGTTTTCTGAATAGTCATATTTTAATTTTTTTTTTTTTTTGAGATGTTGCTCACTATGTTGCCCAGGCTGGTCTCGAACTCCTGGGCTCAAGCGATCAACCCACCTTGGCCTCCCAAAGTGCTGGGATTACAGGCTTGAGCCACTGCACCCAGTCCCGAACAGTCGTATTTTAAAAATTCAGTTTTTCTATCCTTAGATGCTCTCAGTCAGGGTTGGCCATCCTCAATTTGCACTTCTTCCTAAAGTTGTTTTAGTTTTTGAGGACAGTTTTCTTTCCTGTCAGTAAATGTTTATGTTTTCAGGTTGATTAGTATTAGAAGAGTACGTCTGAGATAGTGCAGATAAAAAGAATGTTGTATATTTAAATTTGGAGAGGCTTTTGAAATAGGTATTCTTGGAGTTGTGCTGTCTCCCCCAGCCACTGTGGTGATGGATCTTGCCCAAAAGTCTCACAGAGGTGACTCACTCAGGCAAAAATTGCTTAAGTTCACAGGGGTTTATGTAATGGGCACAGACGTCATGTTGATGCAGCCAGTACACCAAGGGGAAGCTTCAGTGCTATGGTAGTCACTACAAAAGTAGGTGGTGGAACTGGAGGATCCCCCCTGCATTAGTATTATTGTTAGTATTCTAACAATTTTGAGTTCTTATTGATTTCTTTTTTAGTTTAATTTTTAATGTGATTACATTTATTTTACTCATTACATTTCACAACAACTTTATGTAATAAGTACCACTGATATTTTCTTTGTTCACTTGAAGTTATACCAGTTTAGCCCCTGGCTTCCTTGACTGTAAACCCCAAGCAATTACTGGTCATACTGTACTTTAATCCGGGGGTCCCCAACCTCTGGGCAGTGGACTAGTACCAGTCCATGGCCTGTTAGGAACTGGCCGCACAGCAGGGGGTGAGCAGAGTGGGAGGGAGCATTAACCCTGAGCTCCGTCTCCTGTCAGATCAGTGGCAGCATTAGATCCTCATAGGAGCCTGGACCCTATTGTGAAGCTGCGTGCTGCTTATGAGAATCTAACTAATGCCTGATGATCTGAGATAGTACAGTTTCATCCCAAAGTCATCCTCCCTATCCCTGGCCTGTGGAAAAATTGTCTTCCGTGAAACCGGTCCCTGGTGCCAAAAAAGTTGCAGACCACTGCTTTAATCCACCAAACTGGTTAGATTAAATATATAGTGTGTTAGGGTTCTGCAGAGAAACAAACCAACAAGATTTATATCTGTCTATATCTATACCTATATCTATATATTCTATACAAGGAGATATATATATAATCTATATCTATCTATATCTATATCTATTTCTATCTATATATAGATATATATCTCCTTATATAGAATATAAAGATATTTTTATATACATATGTGTGTGAATATGTGTGTATGTGTATATATATATCTCCTTGTATAGAATATAAAGAGATTTTACATAAGGAATAGGCTCCCGGTGATTATGGAGGCGGACCAGTCCCATGATCTAGAGTCAGGAAGTTGGAGATCCAGGACAGGCAAGAGTGTAGTTCCAGTCTGAAATCCAGCAGGCTCAAGACCCAAGAAGAGCTGAGTTTCAGTTTGAGTCTGAAGGAAAGAAAAAATCAGTTTCAGGCCAAGGCAGTCAGGCAGCAGGGGCTCCCTCTCTCAGCCCTTTTGTTGAGTTCCAGTCTTCAATTGACTGGATGAGACCCACCCACATGAGTGAGGGCCATCTGCTTCCCTCAGTTTCCTGATTCACATGTTTATCTCAGCCAGAAACAGCCACACAGACACTGAGAAAAATGTTTGACCAAATGTCTGGAGACTCTGACCCAGTCAAGGTGACACAAAAATTAACCATCACATATGGCTACATAAAAGGCCTGGAAAAACTTCCACTGATTGACAGTTACCACAACACAAAGAGGACAGATTGTAAATGGTTTGACAAGCTATAAGTGCGGTCAGAATGACCCTGTGACATTTGGAATGTCACATGGGTGAGGCCCTCAGTTTGGACCATGATGAAGGGTAATCCTCACAGCACAGAATGGGATAGGAGAGGAAGGCATGGCTCCTGTTGTACCTTTTTAGGTAGAGGGCATTGATAGTGGTGCCAGCCTAACTTTGCCCGGTTGCTTACACACCTGGCTGTAACTGAGGAGTACCTGTGTCACAAGAGGCTCTTAGTCTCTGAGGAAGTCAAAAGCAGAGCTCTGGGGATAGGAGGGGAACTAAGGGGTTGCATGTTCCTCTGCAATATTCCATCTGCATGACCTCGGCCCTGGGGGAAAATTTTGTGACTTTACAAAATTAAATAGAACTTGAGAACACGAAACCCGACAGCAGATGCTATATGCAATTGTGGAATGTAAGTTATAGTTTTGTTTATTCTACAACAATGTAAAAATCTTGGATTTTATGGAAACTGTATTAATTTGCTAGGGTTGCCATAACAAAATATAAACTGGGTGTCTTAAATGACAGAAATCTGTTGTCTCACAGTTGTGGAGGCTGGAAGTCTGAGATCAAGGTGTGGGAAGATTGGTTCCTTCCAAGAACTCTGAGGGAGTAACCTGTTCCATCCCTCTCTGCTGGTGTCTCGGGCTTGCTGGCATCTCTCACATTCCTCAGCCTCTGCAGCATCACCCTGATCTCTGCCTTCACCTGCAAATGGCTTTTCCCTGTGTCTATGTCTGTGTCCACATTTCTTTTTTATAAGGATACCTGTTGTTTTTATCGGGGCCCACCCTACTCCAGTATGACCTCATCTTAACAATTCCATTTACAATGACCCTATTTTCAAATAAGGTCATATTCTAAGGAACTGGGAGTCAGGACTCCAACATATGAAATTTGGAGGGACACAATTCAACCCCAACAGAAGCTAATAACAAGCAAAACCATCTTTTGTAGAGAATTATCTCTATATTATAAGCTTGGCTTCTCTCCTCTCTCTCCAGTCATCTTTGTTGTATTCCACTTAGAGAGGAGCGCACTCTTGCCAGTGATCCCTGCAGATACATGGTGTGGTTGATACCATTAAATATTTATGTAGGCTGGACGCGGTGGGTAGGCTGGGCGCCGTGGCTCATACCTGTAATCCTAGCACTTTGGGAGGCCAAGGCAGGTGGATCACTTGAAATCAGGAGTTTGAGACCAGTCTGGCCAACATGATGAAACACTGTCTCTACTAAAAACACAAAAATGACAAAATACAAAATACAAAAATACAAAAAATACAAATATACAAATATTTATTTATTTATTTATTTACTACTTAAAAATTTCTTGGCAGGGTGTAGTGGCTTAAATCTGCAACCCCAGCACTTTAGGTGACCAAGGGTTCGAGACCAGCTTGGGCAATATTTTTAAAGAAAAAAAAATTAGCCTACTTGGGAGGCTGAGGTGGGAGGATAGCTTGAGCCCAGGAGTTCTAGGCTGCAGTAAGCTGTGATTGCACCACTGCATTCCAACCTGAGTGACAGAATGAGACCTTGTTTCTAAAAAAATATAAACAAAAATTATCCAAGTTAACCTGGTTCAAAATATTTCATTACCTGCGCTTCATGTAAGTGCATGAGTCATGAAGTCATTTTATTAGCGTGGAGCTTGATCCTATTGCCTTCCTTGCATTAACAGTGCTGCTGACCTCATTCCTGTCCCTGTCACCTAATGTGTGGGTGAATGTAGCTTTTCCCCACTCCATACCCTATTGTAATATTTTGCTCTTATAATGTCATTCACTGGTCATAGAACTTTAGTGGATCCTTTGCATCAATTGTACAAATAAAGCTCCTGGTATTCAAGGATGGCTGATATGTATTCTTATCCTATTTATTCAATCCCCTGACCTCCTATAACAAGACTGCTGAGTACTGCTGAAGACACACATGGATTGGCACTATTTTTTTTTTTTTTGTGAGACTGAGTCTCTCTCTGTCTCCTAGGTTGGAGTGCAGTGGCGTGATCTCGGCTAGCTGCAAGCTCCGCCTCCCGGGTTCACGCCATTCTCCTGCCTCAGCCTTGTGAGTAACTGGGACTACAGGCACCCGCCACCTTGCCCAGATAATTTTTTTGTACTTTTAGTAGAGACGGGGTTTCACCGTGTTAGCCAGGATGGTCTTGATCTCCTGAACCCGTGATCTGCCCGCCTCAGCCTCCCAAAGTGCTGGGATTACAGGCATCAGCCACTGCGCCCGACCATGTATTCGCACTATAACAAACTCAATATCTTCATCTAACTTTATGAACTTTTCTTACTACCTGTAAATACATGGCTTTCTCCATTCTACTCCTCAATAACTATTTTAAATCTTCCTCAAACATTAACCTAACATACTTACTCTCAGGAGCTCATGTAGTTGTTCTGAAAAATGGAGAAATTGGGTGTGATTTTTCTCACGTATCTTCCTGTGAGCTTACAAATTTATTGACGCTTATTCATCTGTAGCATCTAGGATGGGATCTACATCCTCATCTTCCACAACTTGTTTTTTTCTTTTTTTTTGAGATGGAACCTTGTTCTGTCATCCAGGCTGGAGTGCAGTGGTGCAATCTTGGCTCACTGAAACCTCTACCTCCCCGATTCAAGCGGTTCTCCTGCCTCAGCCTCCCGAGTAGCTGGGATTACAGATGTGCACCACCACGCCTGGCTAATTTTCGTGTTTTTACTAGAGACAGGGTTTCACCATGTTGGCCAGGCTGGTCTCGAATTCCTGACCTCAAGTGATCGCCATGCCTTGGCCTCCCAAAGTGCTGGGATTACAGGTGTGAGCCACTGTGCCCAGCCCTTCCACAACTTGTTCTATGATACTTACCCTTGTTCCTTGACCCTGCTCCCTTGGCCTCTGAGCAATTTACTCTGTTGGTCAATTCCTCCTCTCTCCCAATATCATCCATCTCTCTCTCACACTGTTCTCCTGATTTCAGCATAAGAAAATAAATAAGCATTCACATCCTAAAGCATGAAAAGCTTTAGGATATAACAAGATGAATTTAAGATGCTTTGTAAACTTGGTGGAAGTACAATTAGAAGTAATGTGTAAATGTTTGTGTTGGCAGTTGTAATTAGAATTGTTTTAGGGTTGAATGTACAGGAAAGTTTTAGAATGCAGGACTGTGGTAAGTACTTTACTCACTACTCATCCTCTCACTCTGTTCAAGAGATGAATTCAGGGTGCCTTAGAACAATCAGCATTTCTAGATATAAACTACATATTATCAAGAGAGCTACACAAGCTGGCAACATTTGCAGCTCTTCAGCATGGAGGGTAGCAGCTATAAGAACAATAGCATACTCACAAGCATCTCTCCCAGGGAATTATGTTCTGGTCTTGAGCACTTTCCCCCTCTAAGGCCTAAGGTCCTGTCTCTCAGTCCCCCCTCTCAACAGGGGAATACAAGTGCTCTTAGGGAGGTTGGCCGATGACCGCTCTAAATGCTTCCCGCTGAACTGGGGTGTAGTAGGGGTTGTGCAGTTGAGATTTCTTCGGGAGGGGTGCCTTTGATATCATTAACATCGAAGCATGGACTAGTAGGCTGGCCCAGGGTCCATGGTAGATTTTAGTCATGGACTGCCTCTGGGGCTTCATTTGAAGAACATTTGTAGCTTTAGAGCTTCGATTCTGGAAGAGACAAACTTAACAAGGAGGTTCAAGATACAGGGTCCAAAGAGGAGTAACAATATTATAGTTGCTAGAGGTCCTAAGAAGGGGAGAATCCAGGACATCTATTGGCTGAGGAGGCCCCAGGGTCCAGTGTTTTGAAGCTCCTCTGCTCTACATTGTTTTCGATCTTGAATTTCTTTAAACTTCTTGGTGACGATTCTGGATTGATTGATGTAATAATAGCATTCTTCCCCTAAAAATAAACAGGTTCCCCCTCTTTCGGTGGTTACCAAGTCTAAAGCTCTTTGATTTTGAAGGACTACTGCTGCTAGGGGGTTAAGTTGAAATTGCAAGGTGACTAGGGAGTCGGCGACCCATTCCATGTCACCATTTAGTTCTTGAGATAGTTTGTAGAACTGAGTAGAGGCTGTGATACCGCCAATGCCACTACCTAGTCCACCTAGCACTCCTTCTCTGATAACAAAAGGAGGAATGGGTACTCTTTTGTTGCGGATCTTAGGTACAACATGATTGCATAAATCTTGTTCAGTGTAGATGGTCATAGGGGGCACTAAGAATGAGACGAAGCACATAGATTCTGAAGAGCCATTCAAACAACGATAGTCTGAGGTACCACAGACAAAAAATATTTCTGAGGGTAGGCAGACTATTCGTGTGGGAGGAGTTACCCACCTGATTGCATTGGGAGTTGGTTGTGTCTGTAGTATTGATAAATTTTACATGGGTGAAGTTTGAGGTATGAGTTATTATTTCCAGATTGGAGACAAGAAGTCCTACTAAAATGGAAGTGGTGTTTATTTCTGTGCTGAAGTTGTTCCATTGTTGAGGTACAGGGATTGAAATGTATGGCCTGAAGTGCAGGGGGAGGCACATCCAACAGTTAGTAGGGTTTTGGGCTGAGACTTCATGGACCCCAGTGAGGGTTACTAGGCAAGTATGGGTACGGAGGGTTTCATGTAGTTTTGAGAGATCTAGTCCTTTGTAGGGGCTAGGGGTGCTGTGTACCCGGGTCAGTTGGGAGATTACTTCTTTTATGTGTTTTTCCCTTGCTTGATCTTGAACTCCACCCCCATCAGACATACCAGTATGGGTGAAGTAAATCCAACAGAGAGTGGCTCCAAGTCCTCCAGGACAACTAGGATTAATCATTTTCCCTGTCCAATAATGAGTATTTGCATGCATGCAAAGAGTGGCAGAGTTATAGCAGTAGCAGGGCATATGGGTGTGGGCAGTGAAGGTGGGCTTTCCCTTAGATAAACTGCTATATAATGGGGCATCAATATTTTTGGGAAGCCGCATTCTCCATAGAAACTCTTGGTGAGGGGAGCTACTTGTCGTACAGTGACATGGAGGGGGTGCAGTGAGAGTGAAAGAGGGTAAGAGAACAGTGAGGAGAAAAATATGATAAGGGAGGACCATGGAGATTTATGATTTTAGTTACTTTCCTCCCAGTTGTCGCTTGAAGAGCTGGCACAGATCCTCTAGAAGTTCACAGGAATAGCTAGCGTTGTCTGCTGGATTTTCGGGTTCCTTTGGCAGTATCCAGGGTTTGACTCGAGTGTGATGTATCCAAGACTCCACTCCAGCCACTTTAACCGCGGTTGGGGTAGATACAATGACTGGGTAGCGTCCTTTCCAGGATGTGTCTAGGGATGCGGAATTAGAGGGAAGGGACTTGACTAATACCATGTCACCAGGGTGGAATAGTTCCTTTCCCTCTTCTCGGGAACAGGCTCCTTGTAATGTTTTAGGAACTTGTTGATATTTGGCTAAGGAAGTGATGTCTGCAACTAAGTTGGCCATCTCTTGGTCAGGCATAAGGACATTGGTTAGGAAGGGCCATATAGCATTTCTTATGGGTTAAGTCCTGCTTTTTGGGGAGAGTTTCTGATTCTTAGTAAGGCTATAGGCAACAGAGCAGGCCATGAGAGGTGGGTTTTCTGGGTTAGCTTTTTTAGATGTCGTTTGAGTGTTTTGTTCATTTTCTCGACCTTCCCTGAGGACTGTGGCCTCCAGGCACAGTATAAGTGATATTGTATACCTAACACCTGGGATACTCCCTGGGTTACTGTAGCCTTGAAAGCAGGGCCATTGTCACTCTGTAAACCTCAGGGAAGTCTGAATCTGGGAATTATTTCATGAACTAATGCCTTTATTACCTTTTGGGACTTTTCTGTCCTACAGGGGAAGGCTGCTGCCCAACCAGTGAAAGTATCTACCCAGACTAGTAGATACTGAAATCCCTGAGATTTGGGCATGTGGGTGAAATCTAGTTGCCAGTCTTCTCCTGGGTAACGGCCTGTTCTTTGTTCTCCTGAAGGAGCTTGGCGATAAGGCAGGGGAGTATGTCTTTGGCACACTTCACAGGCCCTGACTATCTGCTTCATAGTTTTGAAAAGGCCTGATCCAGTAAATAATAATTTGGCCATCTGATGGGTGCTATCAATGCCTAAGTGAAAGGTTTGGTGAAGGGTTTTAAGTAATTTCCATTGGTTAGCTGCAGGCAAAAGTATTTTTCCTTCTTTGGTGGCTAGCCATCCTGAGGGGAGGAAACTATGTCCTTGTGAGTTTCCCCATTCTATTTCTTTTTCTGAGTACTGGGGCTTGGTTTCCCGGAGGGGATTACCCCATACTACGGGTCCTTCTATAAGCATTTCTAATGGAGGGTCCCGCCTTGTGGCTCTTTCGGCTTCAATATCCACTTGGCGGTTCCCTTTTATTTCCCTTTCGTTTCTGATGACCCCAGCAATGTAAGACTGCCACCTCTTTAGGTTTCTATACAGCCAATAATAATCTCCTAATGGCTTCTTGAGGTTTGATAGGTGTTCCCTCAGAAGTTAGGAATTCCTTTTCTCTCCATATTGCTGTGTGCACATGGAGGATGAGGTAAGCATACTTGGAAGCTGTTTATATATTTACCCTCTTTCCTTCTCCTAATTCTAGTGCCCGAGTGAAGGCTATTAGTTCTGCCAGCTGAGCACTAGTTCCTGGAGTGCGGGGATTACTTTCAAGTATTCCATTATCACTGACCACTGCATATCCTGCTTTTCGAAGTCCTTTTTCTACAAAGGAGCTTCCATCAGTATACAAGTTGAGATCGGGATCAGTCAAGGGAACCTCTAAAAGGTCCCCTCGAGTGGCGTAGGTTTGAGCAATTACTTATTGACAGTTATGTTCTATCTTTTCTTCATTGTCTGGAAGAAATGTGGCTGGGTTAAGAGCTGCACAAGTGCGCAGTCACAGCACTGGTCTTCAAGTAATAGAGCCTGATATTTAAGTAAACGGTTGTCTGACCGCTGCAAGTCTCCTTTAGCAGTGAGTATGCCATTCACATCATGAGATGTACACACAGTAAGATCTCTTCCCTGTATTATTTTAACTGCTTCAGATGCTAAGACTGCTACTGCCGCCACTACCCGTAAACAACGAGGCCAACCCTTTGCCACCACATCAATTTTCCTACTCAGGTATGCCACAGGTTGCAAGCTGGTCCCTTGGACCTGTGTAAGGACTCCTAGAGCCATTCCTGTTTTTTCTGTGACATATAAAGAAAAGTCTTGCCCCGTTGGCAAGCTTAACACTAGGGCTTGGGTTAGCGCCTCCTTTAGGGCCTGGAAAGCTGCTTCTGCTTCAGGTGTCCATCTTACTAAATGGGCATTGGCTTTCTGAGTTTCCTTAATTAGTGGATATAATGGTCTGGCTATTTTGCCATGCCTGGGAATCCATATTCGGCAGAAACCTGTTATGCCAAGGAACTCTCTTAGTTGCTTTAGGGTATGGGGATAAAGATAAGCCAGTATAGGCTGGATACGTTCCTCACTGAGGGCCCTGGTGCCTTTGGATAATTTTAGCCCTAAGTATTTAACCTTCTGTGAGCAGAGCTGAGCCTTTGGTTTGGAAACTTTGTAGCCACAGGTAGCGAGGAAATTTAAGAGCTCTTGGGTAGCTTGATGGCACAAGGTTTCTAAACGGGCGGCTAAAAGTAAATCATCCATGTGCCAATGGACAGGAGTGTCCAGGTATGAGAATTGGCTCAAGTCTTGGACTAATGCCTGGCTAAATAGATGGGGGCTATCCCTGAACCCTTGGGGTAAAACAGTCCAGGTGAGCTGAGACGTTGAGTTCAAAGGATCTTCAAAGGCAAGCAAGAATTGAGAGTCAGGATGTATAGGGATGCAGAAAAAGGCATCCTTAAGTTCCAGGACTGTAAACTGCTCTGCTTCCTCTGGTATTTGGGAAAGCAGAGTATAAGGGTTAGGTACAGCTGGGTATAGGGGGACAATGGCCTCATTGATAATCCTGAGATCCTGCAATAACCTCCACTGTCTGTTGGGTTTCTGTACTCCTAAAATTGGAGTATTGCAGGGGCTATTGCGTGGTTTTACTAGGCCTTGGGCTTTTAAGTCCTTAATCTTTTGGAGTCCTTGTTGGGCCTCGGTCTAAGGGGGTACTGCCTTTGGTAGGGAAAGGAGGCGGAATCCTTCAGTTTAACTTGAACAGGATGGGCATTCTTTGCTCGTCCATATTGTCCTCCTGTTGCCCAGACTTCAGGATTAATTGCTTCCTCAAGCAGGGGACAACAAACAGGTGTTCCTTCTCCTCTGTTCAGGTGTATAATGGTCCCTGCTTTTGCTAGAATGTCTCTCCCTAACAAGGGAGTGGGACTTTCAGGCATAATTAGAAAAGCATGTGAAAAGAGTAAAGTTCCCCAGTCACAGCTTTGTGGCTGGGAGAAGTATCTAGTGACTGGCTGTCCTAGGACCCCTTGGATAGTGACGGATCTGGAAGACAGTTGTCTGGGACAGGAGAGTAAGACTGAGAAGGCCGCGCCAGTGTCCAGGAGACAGTTAACCTCCTGGCCCTCAGTGGTCAAGCATACCCAGGGCTCTGTGAGGGTGATGGCATGGGCTGGCGCTTGCCCCGGGCACCCTCAGTCCTGCTGCTGGATCATCTGGTTACTGGCTTCTGACTCAGAGGACCTTCATCCCCTGGGGCAGTGGGCCTTCCAGTGATTCCCTTGACATAAGGGGCATGGATGAGGGGCGGCTTACTTCTACTTGGACAATCTTTTTTAAAGTGTCCTTGTAGACTGCACTGGAAGCAAGCCCTATTAGGCATTCAACTTGCCCAGCTTTTCCCTTTTCCAGAGCCCCCAAAGTCCACTTGCCTGAGGGCCATGACTAAAGCGGTGGCCTTTTTTTTCCCCCATTTGTCTCGTTCTGCCTGCTCCTCCTGATCTCTATTATAAAAAAGCAAGGTTGCCAAGTTCAATAGAGTTTCTAAGTTTTGTTTCGGGCCTAAGACAGACTTTTGAAGTTTTTTTCTAATGTCTGCAGCTGACTGAGTGATAAACTTAACCTTTAAGATTAGTTGGCCTTCAATAGAGTCAGGTGACAGGGAGGTATGCTTCCTCAATGTCTCAGTCTCTCCAGAAAGGCAGTAGGATTTTCTTCCCTTCCCTGTGTTATAGTGGACATCGCTGAATAATTCATAGCCTTCTTCCTAGTTTTCCTTAGTACTTGCAGCATGCAAGTTAGCAAATGTCTGCGGCACCAATCTCCATGTTCTGATTCTGTGTCCCAGTGAGGGGCTACACTGGGAAGTGCCTGCTGGCCTGTGGGGAATTGTTCTCTTTCCTCTGTTGTCATCCTATCATTGACCTGACTGACATACCAGAGATCTCCAAACTCCCGGGCCGCAGTTACAGCAGCACTTCTCTCATTTGGGGTTAGTGTCTGATTTAGCAGTAACCCTATATCTCTCCATGTCAGATCAAAGGATTGTCCTAACCCTTGTAAAACATCAATGTAGCCATCAGGGTTATCTAAGAATTTACCTGGGTCTATTTTAATTTGCTTTAGGTCTGAGAGAGAAAAAGGTACATGCACTCTGGCTGGGCCGAATTCTCCTCCTCCCACTGCTTGGAGGGGGCATAATCGGGGAATACTGGCACTCTCTGGTTCATTGTTTACCCCTTTGTCTATCTCCTTTTTGACTGTTTGGGTTGAAGGGGGGTCCTTATTAGTTGGAGAAGGAGTCAGGGGGACACTGGGGTAGGGAGGTAGACTCTGAAGGCTTCCTGTAGGGCATAAATCACACTTTTTACATAATTGCAAGTTGTCTCTTAATGAAAAGAAAGTTTGTACATATGGCACTTCACTCCATTTGCCTTCTTTTCTACAGAAGAGGTCTAGCCGTAAGATGGTGTTATAATTTATACTTCCCTCAGGCGGTCAGTTTCTCCCCCTTGAAGAAGACATCATGCCCAGGCGGTACTGCAGAAGAATATAAGTCATATCTTTCTTAGCATCTGAGGGTCAAATTGGTCCTAATTCTCCAGAATACATCTTAGGGGTGTTTTTGCCTTGGGGGGAATGTTTCCCATCGCTTTTGGAGGTCCTGTCATGGTCACCAAAATGTTACCAGGGGGTCCTTGCTCCCAGAGCTCCCAAGATGGTGGCGGGCCACTTCCAAGATGATGGCAGCCCACTTCCAAGATGGTGGCAAGCCTCGTGTTCTCTGACCTGGGATTCTTGGCCTCATGGATTCCAAGGAATGGAATCTGGGGCCATGCAGTGAGTGTTATAGCTCTATTAGAAGCTGTGGGTCATGGAAGAGAACTGTGGAACCCAGTGACTAGTGTTCAGCTCGATTAGGATGAACCCAGGCACTTAGCCATGCAGGAACAATGGCAAGCCTCTAGCCCAATCAGGAGTGGCAATGGGTGCCTTGCTGGATCAGGAGCACAGCAGACACCTTGCCGGATCCGGAGGGATGGAAGTCAGGAGGGGTCTGTGACGCAGCAAACAGCAGTGGTGGACAGTGATCGAAAACTCAGCTTGAGCCATAGCAAACACATAACAGAAGAGAGTGCAGTTGCAAGATTTAATAGAGTGGAAACAGAGCTCCCATACAAAGGGAGGGTACCAAAAGAGGGTATTTTTATTTTAATTAAAAAATTCTTTTAAAATTAAAAAAATTTAACTTAAATTTAAAATTTAAAAATATTAAAATTAATTAATTTTAATAATTACAATTTCATATAATTAAAAATTTAGCCAGGTGCAGTAATCCTAGGACTTAGGAAGGCCGAGGTGAGAGGATCACTTGAGCCCAGGAGTTTGAGACCAGCCTGGGCAACATAGTGAGACTCCTATCTCTACAAAAAAATAAAAAATAAAAATAAATAACCAGATGTGGTGGTAGGCACCTGTAGTCCCAACTACTTGAGAGGCTGAGGTGTGGGAATTGCTTGAACCCTGGAGGTAAAGGTTGCAGAGAGCAAAGACCACGCCATTGCACTCGAGCCTGGGCAACAAGAGTGAAACTATATCTCAAAAAAAAAAAAAAAAACCCAAACAACAACAATAACAACAACAACAACAACAAAAACACATGGATCTACATCAAACTGAAAAGCAAAGAAAACACAGCAAAGAAAACAACCCAATGAAAAGATAATCTACAGAATGAGAGAAAATATTTGCAAACCATTAATCTGGCTAATATCCAAAATATATAAGAAATTCATACAACTCAATAGCAACAAAAACAAAACAAAACCCCAAATAATCTGATTAAAAGATGGGCAAAGGACCTAAAAGACATTTTTCCAAGGAAAACATACTAATGGACAGCTTATGAAAAGGCGCGCAACATCACTAATCATCAGGAAAATGCAAATCAAAACCACAATGAGATATTGCCTCACACCTGTTTAGGATAGCTATTATCAAAAAGGTGAGAGGCAACAAGTGTTGATGAGGGTGTGGAGAAAAGGAAACCTTTGTATACTGTTGATGGGAATGTAAATTGATATAGCCATTAGGCAAAAAACTATGGAGAGTTCTGAAAAAATTAAAAATGGAGGCAAGGCATGGTGGCTTATTCCTCAAATCCGAACACTTTGAAAGGCTGAGGCATCAGGATCACTTAAGCCCAGGAGTTTGAGGCTGCAGTGAGCTGTGATTGTGCCACTGTACTCCAACCTGGGTGAAAGAGTGAGACCTCATCCCTAAAAAACAGACAAAAAGGAAATAAAATCAGTATCTCGAAGTGATATCTGCACCTGCTTGTTCATTTCATTGTTCATATCACAATCGATGTGAAAACAATCTAAGTGTTAATTGACAGCTAAATGGATAAAGAAAATCACACACACACACATACACTGTGAAATATTAGTCAGGCTTAAAAAAGGAGGAAATTCTGCCATTTCTGACAACATGGATGAACTTGGAGGATATTATGTTAAGCGAAACAAGCCAGACTCACACAAATATTGTATGATCTCATTTATATGTGGAATCTAAAAAAGTCAATGTCATTGAAGAAGAGAGTAGAGCAGTGACCACCAGCTGCTGTGGGGTGGGGGAAATGGGAGATGTTGGTCAAAGGTTACAAACTTTCATTTATAACATGAGTAAATTTTGGGGATCTACTGTATAGCATGATAACTATAGATAATAATACCGTATTGCTTACTTAAAATTTGCTAAGAGAATAAGCCTTAAGTGTTCTTACACACACACACACACACAGTACATATATATGGTGATGGATGTGTTAATTAATTTGATTTTGGTAATTATCACACAAAATATATGTATATCAAATCAAAAGTTGAACATGTTAAATAGATATAATTTTTGTTTGTCAATTATACCTCAATAAAGCTGAAAAAAAAAAGAAATATAACATGAGTCACAAACGTGAGCCACATAGTGATTCTAAGTGTTCTAATGGTCACATGAAAGAAGTAAAAAAAGTAAAATTAATTTTAATAATATATTTTGTTTACTAGTATATTAAAATCATTACCATTTAAATATATATTCAATATAAAATTATTAATGAGATAGTTTGCTTTTTTAAAAATATTAAGTCTTGGAATAAGTATGTATTTTACACTTATAACACATCTCAATTTGGACAGGCCACACACTTCAAGTGCTCAGCATGTACTGTATAGGACAGCGTATCGTTAGATCACTGTTGTCAATAGAAAAATAAAATATGTGAAAATCTTTATTATAACAATTGAATTCATGATTTTCCTCAAATGAAGGCAAAGAAATAAAATTTTATGAAATAAGTATACTATAAAATGATTTGTATGGTATGTATCCTTATTTTATTATTCAACCACACATCAATAGAATACTCAGATATACACACATGTGTGAATATATTAGTTGTTTTTGATGTTTTTCAGGCACATGAAAAGCATAGCTTTACATTTTTTTACTTAGTCACTATAAAGTTATATTTATCAAGGTAGGCACCGAAAACATTTTTATTTATTTATTTATTTTTCAACTAACTCGTTTATTTTGTTTTATTGGAGGGTGTTGATTGGGTATTTTTTTTTGCTTTGCTTTGTTTTAGAGTCGGGGTTTCGCTCTGTCATCTTGGCTGGAGTACAGTGAAACAAACATAGCTTATTGTAGCCTCGAACTTCTGGGCCCAAGGGATCCTCCTGCATTAGCTTCTGGAGTAGGAGGGACTAGAGGCACATGCCACCCACCTGGCTAACATTTTATTTAAGAGTTTACTAGGCCAGGCGCAGTGACTCATGCCTGTAATCCCAGCACTTGGGAGGCTGAGATGGGAGGATTCTTTGAGGCCAGGTGTTTGAGACCAGCCTGGTCAACATAGTGAGACCTCATCTCTAAGAAAAAAAAAGTTTGCTAACTTGATTTCCAACAATTAAATATTTGGGCATATAATAGGAATTCATCTATAACCTTGCCACAGGACCTGCAAAAGCTGGACTTGGGCCTGGCTTGGAACTCTGCTTTCTAATGTTGGCATGACTCATTCCCTCACCCCTTTGAGAATGAGCTCAAATTTCTTTTTGTCAGTGAGAACCGAAACTGTATACACCCACATAGCTTGCTGTGTATGTTTACAGGCCTTTGTTATTCTAGGTTTCATTAACATAGCTTTACTATTCTAGGAAACTCTTGCTGAAGAAGATAAAAGTTGTGAATAATATTAGCATTCATTTCAGCAATGTCCTAAAAGGCCATCAACTCTTCATGGAAAGCATCAATTTGTTCCTCCAGTCACGGGAGATGTATCAAAACTACAGTTGAAACCCCAAGACTGCTTGAACCCAAGACTCTTTGAAAACCTTGTCTTTACATCTTCACTTTGCTGTGACCACAAATCTTAAACTATTAAGTCGTAATCCTTACAGAGTCTTAATTAAGCACTGATATTGGATAAGATCTGCCTTAAACTGACTCAGAGTCCCAAAAAAATCCCAACTTCGTTCTCCCTCTTCTGAGATGCTCTAAGAGTCTGTGGAGGGAGTACTCCCTCACCAAGATCAGTATAACCTCAGTGTCCTGCGCGTCCATGTGAAGAGACCACCAAACAGGCTTTGTGTGAGCAATAAAACTTTTTAATCACCTTAAGGGAGGAGACCACCCCTCATATTGTCTTATGCCCAGTTTCTGCCTCCAAAGAAAGAAGAAGTAAAAACTAAAAGGCAGAAATGAAATCCACAGGCTGACAGCTTTGGGCCTGGTAGTTAAGCATCGACCTCTGAACTAATTGGTTCTGTTATCTATAGATTACAGACATTGTATAGAAATGCACTGTGAAAATTCCTATCTTGTTTTGTTCTAATCTAATTACCGGTGCATGCAGCCCCTAGTCATGTACCCCCTGCTTGCTCAATCAGTCATGATCCTCTCACATGCACCCCCTTAGAGTTGTGAGCCCTTAAAAGGGACAGGCATTGCTCACTCGGGGACTCGGCTCTTGAGACAGAAGTCTTGTCCATGCCCCTGGCCGAATAAACCCCTTCCTTCTTTAACTTGGTGTCCGAGGAGTTTTGTCTGCTGCTCCTCCTGCTACATTTCTTGGTTCCCTGACTGGGAAGCGAGGTGAATGGTGGATGGCGGAGGCAACTCCTTAGGCGGCTTAAGCCTGCCCTGTGGAACATCCCTGCGGGAGACTCTGACCAGCCTGAGTGACACGGATCCTGAGAGCGCTCCCGGGTATGCATTTGCCCCGGTGGGATGCTTCGCCAGAGCAGTGTGTGGCAGGCCCCCGTGGAGGATGAACACAGAGGCTAAACACCGGGAAGGAACGGGCATTTGGAGTCTGGACATCTAAAACTTGGTAAGACTAGTCTTTAAAACTTGTCCAGTCTGTTTGAGTGGAAGCGTGGCCTGATCACCCATGGTGTGCCTTTATCAGCACTTTGGTTTTGGTTTTGATTTGGTTTGAATTGCTTGACAGGGCCAGTCTTGGGAACTTGCCTACTCCATTTGAGTGGAAGCATGGCCTGATCACCCACGGTGTGCCTGTACTGGCACTTTGGTTTTTGTTTTTGACTTGACTTGGATTGCTTGATATTTTGGTTTTGGTTTTGACCTGGCTTGGATTTCTGGATACTCCGATTTTGGTTTTGATTTTGGTTTCGTGTAAACTACAAAATTGTGTGTGTGCCCTTTTTACCTGTTCTTTGTTTTGTGGTGTGCGTGTGATGTGAGCCTGGTGTTTTGTCTAGAGGAAACACGGGTGAGGCACAAAGTGAGCCCACCCTACTAGGAACTATGTTGAAAATTTTCAAAAAATGGATTTAAGGGAGACTATGGAGTACTGTGATACCAGGAAAACTTAAAACTTTGTGTAAGATAGACTGGCCAGCATTAGAGGTAGGTTGGCCATTAGAATGAAGCCTGGACAGGTCCCTTGTTTCAAAGGTATGGTACAAGGTAACTTGTAAGCCAGGGAACCCAGACCAGCTTGTTTTAGATCCCCCGCCCCCAACACACAGCAGTTGAGAGAACAGCAGCATAAGCGGCTGGCAGAGGCAAGGAAAGACCAGCAGAGAGAGAGAGAGAAAAGAAAGAGACAGAGAGGAAAAGAGGCAAAGAGAGAGAGAGGAAGAGACGGAGAGGAAGAGAAAGACAAAGAGGGAGTCAAGGAGAGAGAGAAAGAGGCAGAGAGTGAGAGGAAGAGACAGAGGCAAAAGGAAAGTCAGAGAGAGACAAAGTCAAAGAGAGGAAGAAAGAAAGAGAGATATACAAGTAGTTAAGAAAAAAAAGGTTATAAAAAAAGTGTCTTAAAAAATTTATGCAAAAAATGTTTTATGATTTAAAAGTAACTAGGTCTTCTGAATGTAAAACTATTGAACAAAACAAAACAAAACGAAACAAAAAAAAAAAAAACAGTTTATGTGCAAGGTGTATAAGAAAAGCAAAATATACCTTTGGTAAAAGGATTATAAGGAGGCATAAGAATGTACATTTTTACCTACATTGAAAAGTTAAAAATTGCTGTTTTGAAGGTTTAAGCAAGGTTTAAAACTTTAATTGTAAAGAACATTCTGTGTGTAAACATATTAGCTAAAGTTAAAGAAGTATCATCCAGTTTTTCTGTGAACTGGACATTAAAGTAAAAGCATAACAGGTTTTTCTTAAAACACCAACCTGCTCTTTAGCAAAAATTATAAAAGATTAAAAAGAGTCTATTAAATCTTACCTTATGGTCAAACATTAAAAATTAAATAAATATGTCCACAAGGTTTTATCAAAATTAGGTTTAACATTAATAACACACTAATATAAAGATAAAATTTAGCTTATCTGGTATAAAAATCACACGAGAAACATTGTTAAATGTAAAATGGTGTTTGACTTTCTTTGGTTTAAAAACTAATAAAAATAGGTGCTAAAGGAAATTTCTCAGTAAAAAGACACTAAGGACTATAAAGTCCACTGCCAAGGTCCCCACATTTAAAACAAAAGGTCAATTTCTTAAAAATTATATACTTGGTTTATCTTCCACTTTCCTTTCTCACAAAAGAAAAAAACAAAAACAAAAACAAAAAAAACTAAAAGTCTTTTAGCACATATACCACCCTTAGAATTTCTGGTAAACCAGCACCAGCCTGAAGATCACATTCTCATCGAAAGGTGGAAAGAAGAAAAACTCGAGCCAGCCTGGGAAGGACCCTACCCTGTGCTGCTAACCACCAAGACTGCTGTTTGTACAGCAAAAAAAAAAAAAAAAAAGATGGACTCATCACACTCGAGTCAAGAGAGCGCCACCCCCTCCAGAGTTGTGGGCCATAGTCCCAGGGGAAAACCCCACCAAACTAAAGCTAAGAAAAATTTAACTCTTTTAATCTATTCTATTACTCTTTCTTCTTTCCTCGTTCTACTGCTGACCATCTAGTTATTAATATAACCAAGTCAATTTTGCCTCAAACTATTACATTTAATGCTTACTTTGTTATACCCTGTGAGGACTTGCCAAGTCAAAGACAGCTTTCTACTTCAGAAAAGTACTTCTGTCCCTCCTGACTCTCCTCAGACTGGGCATTAGTAAACTAGGACCATTTAATCTGGGGAGATTTCGATAAAGACCCCAGTGCCAACAAGGAGTGTTGTCCCCCATGTACGACTTTCATGCCATAGTTGGTCCAACGTTCTGTGGACCACTAAAGAGCAAGGATGGACTGCCCCAACTGGCTTTTGTAATTTCCCTAAAACCATACCTTCATTTTACTAGAGGATCATAGAAGTTAAAGACTTAAAACAAACTTTAGCAATTAAGACAGGATACCAAGATGCAAATGCCTGGTTAAAATGGATCAAATATTCCATCTGCACATTAAGCAAAAGCGATTGTTATGCTTGTGCACATGGCAGGCCAGAGGCCCAGATTGTCCCCCTTCCACTAACGTGTCCTCCAGTCGACCAGGCATGGGCTGCATGATAGCTCTTTTCCAGGATTCTACAGCCTGGAGTAGTAAGTCATGCCAAGCTCTCTCTGCTACATCCCAAAGTCCCTGTGGGTCAGCCCTCGAGGGCCATCCAGCTTCTGTCTCCCAACACTAAGTTCACTTCGTGTCTCTTACAACAGGGAGGAAACTTAGCATTCCTTGGAGACTTGAAAGGATGCATTGAGCTTAAGAATTTTCAAGAGTTTATCAATCAGTCAGCCCTTGTTCATCCCTGAGTGGATGTGTGGTGGTGTTGTGGTGGACCTTTACTAGGCACTCTGCTGAATAACTGGAGTGGCACTTGTGCTTTAGTCCGATTGACTATCCCTTTCACCCTGGCATTTCATCAACCAGAGGGAGGAAAAATAATAATAATAATAAGACATCATAAAGCGAGAGAAGCCCCTTATGGGTCTTTCGACTCTATTAGATGCAATAGATGTCTATTTAGATGCAATTAGAGTCCCACGAGGAATATCAGATCAATTTAAAGCTGGAAATCAAATACTGCAGGATTTGAGTCAATATTTTGGTAGGTGACAGTTAATAAAAATGCAGATCAGATAAACTACATCTATTACAACCAACAGCAACGAACTTTTCATGAGTTAAAAGAAAAACTCACGTCAGCCCCAGCCCTGACGCTACCTGACCTGACAAAACTCTTTACACTCTATGTGTCAGAAAGAGAAAAAATGGCAGTTGGAGTTTTAACCCAGACTGTGGGGCCTGGCCAAGGCCAGTGGCCTATCTTTCTTTTTTTTTTTTTTTTTTTTTTTTTGAGACGGAGTCTCGCTCTGTCACCCAAGCTGGAGTGCACTGGCCAGATCTCAGCTCA
Organism: Rhinopithecus roxellana; assembly: GCF_007565055.1. Lineage (NCBI taxonomy): Eukaryota > Metazoa > Chordata > Mammalia > Primates > Cercopithecidae > Rhinopithecus > Rhinopithecus roxellana. The sequence goes on from NC_044550.1 coordinate 22,673,728, forward strand.
CTGCAAGCTCCACCTCCTGGGTTCACACCATTCACCTGCCTCAGCCTCCCGAGTAGCTGGGACTACAGGCGCCTGCCACCTCGCCCGGCTAGTTTTTTGTATTTTTTAGTAGAGACGGGGTTTCACTGTGTTAGCCAGGATGGTCTCGATCTCCTGACCTTGTGATCCGCCCGCCTCGGCCTCCCAAAGTGCTGGGATTACAGGCTTGAGCCACCGCGCCCGGCCTAACCTATCTTTCAAAACAACTAGACAGAGTTTCCAAAGGCTGGCCCCTAGGTCTAAGGGCCTTGTTAGCTCAAGAAGCAGATAAACTAACCCTTAGGTAAAACCTGAATATAAAGTCCCCCCATGCTGTGGTAACTTTAATAAATACCAAAGGATATCATTGGTTAAAAAATGCTAGATTAACCAAGTACCAAAGCTTGCTATGTGAAACTCCCCACATAACCGTTGAAGTTTGCAACACCCTAAACCCCACCACCTTGTTCCCGGTATCAGAGAGTCCAGTTGAACATAACTGTGTAGAGGTGTTGGACTCAGTTTATTCTAGCAGGCCCAACCTCCGAGACCATCCTTAAACATTAGTAGACTGTAAGCAGTACATGGATGGGAGCAGCTTCGCCAACTCCTGCAAAGTGACTCGGAAGAAGACGACAAGCCCTGCTCCAGTCACACCCGGAAGCTGACTGGTCCACGCACAGCTGAAGCATGAGGAAACTCATCGCGGGACTTATTTTCCTTAAAATTTGGACTTGTACAGTAAGGACTTCAACAGACTGAGGGCTGTTCCCAGTGTATACATCAAGTCACTGAGGTAGGACAAAAGGTTGCTACGGTCCTATTATTTTATGGTTATTATAAGTGTACTGGAACTCTTAAAAGAACTTGTTTGTATAATGTTATTCTATACAAGGTATGTAGCCCAGGAAATGACCAACCTGATGTGTGTTATGACCCATCTGAGCCTCCCATGACCACAGTTCTTAAAATAAGATTAAGAACTAAGGACTGGTAGGAGCTCATAAATGATATGAGTAAAGTGTTAGCCAAAAAACAAACAAACAAACAAAAAACAAAAAACAAAAAACAAAAAACGGGTGCCCAAACAAGTCATCTTAAAATTTGACGTCTGCACTGTCATTAATAGTAATAAGTTAGGAATAAGGTGTGGTTCTCTTAATTAGAAAAGAGGCTATATGGCTGAAAATAAGTACATCTGTCATAAATTAGGACTGTGTGAAAATAAATGTAAATACTGGTCTTGTGTCATTTAGGACACTTGGATAAAAGAAAAAGAAAAAATGATGAAAAGGATCCAGTCCACCTTCAGAAAGGCAAAAATGGCCCTTCCTGTACTAAGGGACAATGTAACCCCTTAGAGCTAGTAATAACCAATCCCCTTGATCCTTGCTGGAAACAAAAGAGGAACGTGTAACCCTAAAAATTGATGGAGCTAGACTGGATCTTCAAGTAAATATTGTGGTTTGAAAAAAAGTTTATAAACGCTGTCCTGAGCCAGTATTTCAAACCTTCTACGATAAACTAAATGTGCCAGTACCAGAAATTCTAGGAAAAACAAGAAATTTGTTTTTGCAATTAGCTGAGCATGTAGCACAGCCTCTGAATGTCATTTCATGTTATGTATGTGGAGGAACTGTAATAAGAGATCAATGGCCATCGGAAGCCCGAGAATTAGTCCTACAGACCCAGTTCCTGATGAATTCCCAGCTCAAAAGAATCACCCTGATAATTTCTGGGTCCTAAAAGCCTCAATTATTGGACAATATTGCATAGCTAAAAAAGGAAAAGAATTCACTCACCCTGTAGGATGACTTAGTTGTCTGAGACAGAAACTGTGTAATGGTACCACAGAAACAGTAGCTTGGTGGAGTTCAAATCACACAAAGAGAAACCTATTTAGCAAATTCCCAAAGTTGCAAACTGTGTGAACCCGCCAGGAGTCCCACCAGCACTGGACAGTCCCCACTGGATTATACTGGATATGTGGGCATAGAGCTTATGCCAAATTACCTGACCAGTGGGCAGGTAGTTGTGTTATTGGCACTATTAAACCACCTTTCTCCCTACTGCCCATAAAAATAGGCGAAATCCTGGGTTTCCCTGTCTATGCTTCCCGCAAAAAGAGAAGCATAGCTATAAGAAATTGAAAAAATGATAAATGGCCCCCTGAGAGAATCATACAATATTATAGGCCTGCTACTTGGGCACAAGATGGCTCATGGGGATACCAGACCCCCATTTACATGATCAACTGAATCATACGGTTACAAGCTGTCTTAGAAATAATCACTAATAAAATTGGCAGAGCCTTGACTATTCTGGCCGGGCAAGAAACTCTGATGAGAAATGCTATCTATCAAAATAGTTTAGTTCTCAACTACTTGCTAGCAGCTGAAGGAGAGATCTGCAGGAAATTTAACCTTACTAATTGCTGCCTACACATAGATAATCAAGGGCAAGTTAGAGATTGAAGACATAGTTAGAGATATGACAAAACTGGCACATGTGCCCATGCAAGTGTGGCATGGATTTGATCCTGGGGCCATGTCTGGAAAATGGTTCCCAGCGCTAGGAGGATTTAAAACTCTTATAATAGGAGTTATAATAATAATAGGAACCTGCTTACTGCTCCCTTCTTTGCTATTTGTACTTCTTCAAATGATAAAAAGCTTCATTGCTACCTTAGTTCACCAAAATGCCTCAGCACAAATGTACTATATAAATCACTATCAATCTGTCTTGCAAGAAGACATGGGTAGTGAGAATGAAAGTGAGAACTCCCACTAATAAAATGAGTGAGAGTCTTGAAAGGCGGGAATAAGGGAGGAGACCACCCCTCATATTGTCTTATGCCCAATTTCTGCCTCCAAAGAAAGAAGAAGTAAAAAATAAAAGGCAGAAATGAAATCCACAGGCAGACAGCCCGGTGCCGCACCCTGGGCCTGGTAGTTCAGCATCGACCTCTGACCTAATGGGTTCTGTTATCTATAGATTACAGACATTGTATAGAAATGCACTGTGAAAATTCCTATCTTGTTTTGTTCTGATCTAATTACCGGTGCCTGCAGCCCCCAGTCACGTACCCCCTGCTTGCTCAATCAGTCATGACCCTATCACATGTGCCCCCTTAGAGTTGTGAGCCCTTAAAAGGGACAGGAATTGCTCACTTGGGGAGCTCGGCTCTTGAGACAAATCTTGCTGATGCTCCTGGCCGAATAAACCCCTTCCTTCTTTAACTCGCTGTCTGAGGAGTTTTGTCTGCCGATAGTCCTGCTACAACCTGGGGGCAGGCGGGCTGAGTCTGAAAAGAGAGTCAGTGAAGGGAGATAAGGGTGGGGCCGTTTTATAGGATTTGGGTAGGTAAAGGAAAATTACAGTCAAGGGAGATTGTTCTCTGGTGGGCAGGAGTGGGGGTCGCAAGGTGCTCAGTGGGGGAGCTTTTTGAGCCAGGATGAGCCAGGAAAAGGATTTTCACAAGGTAATGTCATCACTTAAGGCAAGGACCGGCCATTTTCACTTCTTTTGTGGTGAATGTCATCAGTTAAGGCGGGGCAGGGCATTTTCACTTCTTTTGTGATTCTTCAGTTACTTCAGGCCATGTGGCTATATACGTGCAAGTCACAGGGGATGCGATGGCTTCGCTTGGGCTCAGAGACCTGACACTCAGCTTTGTCTTTTGATAGGTTGTCTTAGTGATGTTTTGGGAAGTCAGCATTCAGGATCGGTAAGTCTTTCTCTGAACATTCTTTTTTTTTTTTTTGAGAGGGAAGTCTTGCTCTCTCACCTAGGCTGGAGTGCAGTGGTGCCATTTCGACTCACTGCAACCTTCCAGGTTCAAGAGTTCAAGCGATTCTCCTACCTCAGTCTCCCAAGTAGCTGGGATTACAGGTGCCTGCTACCACGCCCAGCTAAATTTTGCATTTCGAGTAGAGACGGGGTTTCACCATGTTGGCCAGGCTGGTCTGGAACTCCTGACCTCAGGTAATCTACCCACCTTGGCCTCTCAAACTGCTGGGATTACAGGCATGAGCCACCATGCCAGGCCTGGTCTTGAACTCCTGACCTCAAGTGATCCACCTGCCTTAGCCTCCCGAAGTGCTGGGATTACAGGCGTGAGCCACCACGCCCAGCCTAATCAAATTGTTTTATATAAGAGGATGTTAATAAAATTTTCTAATCAGGTGATTGTTCAAAAGCTAAAGCATTATATCAGAGCTTATATCAGTAAGAGTAGCCAGGGATGTAGAGGATATTCTAAGTATAAATCTTTCTGATGATCTGGCTTGATCCCAGAGATGTGAAATTAATAACACATCAGTGTATAAAGAGAATATTCTTTCCACATGAATATCATTTCTCATAAAGGAGTTTTTGCAGAAAGTTAACAACGTCTCTGGAACTAAAGGAACATCACTCTGTTACCCAGGCTGGAGTATAGTGGCGAGATCATAGCTCACTACAGCCTTGACCTCTCAGGCTTAAGCAATCCTCCTGCTTCAGCCTCCTGAGTAGCTGGTACTACAGATGTGCACCACCACACCCAACTAATTTTTAAATTTTTAATTTTTGTAGAGATGGGGTCCAACTATGTTGCCCAGGCTGGTCTCAAACTCCTGGGTTCAAGCAATTGTCCACAGGCTGCAGCTTTAATTCACACAGAATTGTTCTCAAAGAATGTCATAGTCTGGGCTACATTTTGGGCTTATTTTCCTTTCTTCTTTATGGGGGATGTTCAATCTGTGATTTTCTGAGTTCCTCAGCTGAAAGGCTTCTGCAAGTCTGTCAAGGTTTTTTAAAGTCTTGAATTTAAGATGAAGAATTGTTGAAATTGGTCTGGGACATCTGCTTTGATGAAGAGTCTTGACAGCCAATCAAAAGATAGCAGGTTTTCAGCTTCTCTTTTTAGAACCAAGACTATCTTGAACTTACTCCCTTTGAGCAGGATTTTTCTGTTCATCATTTAACACGGCAAGACAAAAGGGATGGAACAGGGTGAATTGAAGCTCACAAGGACATGTTTGAAGACTTATGGATGTACAAGCAAACCAGAGTGTAGGAGAAAAAAGAATTATGGGTGAATGCTTCCCTTAACATTTTACTAAGTGGCTTTTGGAAGGCAAGAGAGAGGTGAAGAAAAGACCTGAATCAATAGAATGGATGTAGAGTATGTGTTACTCAGGATCCAATAAGGAAAGGAGAAACCATAATAATTATTTTAACAAGGAAGTTTAACATAGGGAATTGAGCCAGGTGTGGTGGCTATGCCTGTAGTCCTAGCACTTTGGAATGATGAGGCGGGCAGATCACTTGAGGTCAGGAGCTTGAAACTAGCCTGGCCAACATGGTGAAGCCCCATCTCTACTAAAAATACAAAAAGAAAGAAAAAAAAAAATGCCTGGCGTGATGGCGGACGCCTGTAATCCCAGCTACTTAGGAGGCTGAGTCAGGAGAATTGCTTGAACCCAGAAGGTGGAGGTTGCAGTGAGCCAAGATCATGCCACTGCACTTCAGCCTGGGTGACAGAGTGAAACTCCGTCTAAAAAAAAAAAGGTGGTGGGGGGTGGGCAGAATTGGTTAAAAGGGTATTGGAGGGAATTCAGATAACACAGAGAGTAACTGCAGGAAGCAGCTTACATCCCATAGTAGTGGTAGAACCAAGAGGAAAGATTGGGGTTCTCAAAAGCTTATGGGCTTGGAGGAGAGGCACTGTTAGAGCCTCTTGGCTTGTGCTGGTATCTCTTGGCTTGTGACGGGTATCATTATAAAGCTAGTTCTAATGGGTGGAAAAAACTTGAATCTGGAATCATTTGCTTCTGCAACCAACTGTGCTTCTAGGGTGAGGATGCATTTCTGTGGTGACCAGAGAATAATAGAAAGCAAATAGAAAATTGCAAATTCCTTCTCCCTCTTCCTGCTTTCTTGTCTTCCTCTAGTTTCTTCTACCAGCAGAACCTAACAGGAAAACAGATGGTAAAGGAGAAACATGTTTGCAGAATCCTAGTCCCAGCATCACAGACCTAGAAGAGAAGGCTTGAAGCTGACAGACAATAGCTTAGTAACTAACACAGAGATGCCAGATGTGGATAAAAAAAGGAGAAGAAAAATCTGAAGACTGAATTATGAGAGAAAAGCTGGGAGCTAGAGAGGAGATACATTTAAAGATGTATTTAAGAAAACTAAATTAACTGACAATGCATTTTGGAGTAAGTTTGTGTTTTACTGGGTTGCAATAAAGTGCTGTGATTTTATTTCACTCTGAGTATGGAGTAGAAGTTCAGCCCACCCAACACGGTCAGTCTAGTCACAGTTGCCTTACTTGTGGATAAAATGAAGTAAGATAAGCCTTAGCTAAAATAAAGCAACCAAATAAAAAAACATAGAAACTATTAATACATTTAAATAGATTCTCAAAGGGTCAGGGATCTTTCTCCTTTTTTTTTTTTCTAAAGTAAAAGCAACCAAAAAAGTAGAAAATACTTCTATTGTTAAGACTAAGATGATAGTGAACAAGTCCACTCATACTAGAGAGTATTGATGGGAAATGTTTTTGTATGGAACCAGATAATTTAATAATAGCCACTGTAACGGGTAACCTCAGATAACATCTTTGGGTCTTTTTTTTTCTTCTTTATAATACATGAATTGAACTAAATGAGTTTTACCCTCTCTTTTAGCTTTTGACTGTTTATGTATATTAAAATGACTGCTTTCCCCACAAAGAGCTATTATCTCAGGTATTTATAGTCTAAACCCAGAGAACAGGAGATTCTCTTTTAGTTTTGATTTTATCATTCTTAAGAAAAGTTTTTCTCAACACTTTGGAAAATATAACCACAGTGTGCGGAACTGAGCAACAGCAAGCTTCTACTTCATTCCCAAATCCTTGGATAACAGGATTCAGTGAACAGCAATGGTACCAAAAATTATGAAAGTGATGAGTCAAGACAAGAACACATGGCACCCAAGGAAAGATTCAGTTTTAATTTCATGATATGACAAGTTCCGTGCCAATTTTCTCTATTAAGGTAATATATTCAGTGTTTTGAGAATTCCAGGCACTTGAAAATCTTTTCAATAAGAACACTATAAAAAAAGAACACAGAGCCATTTGAAAAATTAGATTTTGACTACAAAAATCTTAACTATGTGAGGTAATAAATATGCTGATTGGCTAGATCTACTCATTCCACAATGTATATATACTTCAAAACATTATGTTGTGCATGATACATATAATTTTATCTGTCAATTAAAAAAATAAGATATTTATTAAATAAATACATAGAGAGACATACAATGTTCATAGATTGAAATATCCAGAATAACAAAGATGGTTTTTGCTGTCTGCCTGGGATGGCCCTGCAGGTCTACATAGCTGGTACCCTGGTGATTGTGGCACAGCTGCTATGCAGCTGCCTGAGGAGGGGTGGTGCCTTCCCAGAGCCGGGTCCCCATGAGTGAGTGGAAGTTCAGCAGGCAGGGTCTCATGGAGAAGCAATGGAGAATAAAGACCTGGAACTTCCAGATAGACCTGAAGTTATAGGCCTACCCCTACACCCACGGCAAGATGTGAAAGTATTGCAGCTTGAACACCAACACCAAGTCATGAGTCTTGCCATGGAATAAAATCTACTGCTGCATCTGCCTGGCCCAGATCACCTATTCTGAAACACCTCCAACCTCTCCTACCACCTGAAGGAGACGACCTCCAAGAGTTTCACAGTCACCCAGCAGATGTGGGAAGCCTTCACTCCCACCTCCTCCAAACGGAAGCCCAAGTAATCCTAGCAGCTGGCACAGGACCCGCTGGCCACAAAGGCTGGCCACAGTGATGAGAGCAAGCAGCACTAGGAACTGATGTCCACTGTCCTTGTACTCATCTGCAAAGGGCAAGGACATCCAGAGAGGACGAGCCCACTTCCAAGGTGCTGCTGAAGATGGCCGACCCCAGGTACCAGCTCCTGAGCAGAAGGTACATCTCCACCAAGGCCATCCCTGAGAAGCATGGAGGGTCAGTGAGGTGATCCTGAAGAAGCTGGCCAACGCCTTGTGGTGTGGCATCTCCAGGTACAAGTGGAGGAGTGAGAACCAGAATCAAGACTTAGTGATATTGGCTGTCCACTTCCTCAGTGTCAGCTCCCCCAACACCCTGTATGTGGGTTCCAGGTGCCTGAAGACCTTTGAGATGCTCGAAAAGAACACAACAGAAACCATCATGCCGGTGCTCTTCATCAAATGGGGCATCAGCACCAAGGAGTGCAGGGCCACCACTGACTATGGCAAGGACATCATGAAGGCGTGTTCCTTGCTCAACATTGCCGTTCAAATGCATTACCTGTGCAAACTTTCTATGCTGGCCTCCAGCAGGCTTTCCAGTTCCCTAATCTGGAGAGCCTGCTCTCTTGGTGTTGCCCACTGGTGGACTACTACCAGCAGCCCACCGTGGCCTTTGACATGCTCTCTCAGAGAAGCAGAAAGAGCAAAACACGGGTACCGCATGCTGGTGAGCAATCATCTCCTGGTAAGAAAGCACACTGGCCATGCTGCAGTTACTCAAGGAGCAGCGGTGTGTTATCCCTGGTGTATCTGAAGACAGCAACAACCACGACCTGATGTTGGAGGCTACCAAGTGGTCCACCATCCAGGGGCTGGTGGAATTCCTACAGCTCTGCAAGCAAGTGGCTGAGATATTGTCTGCCTTGAAGTATTCCACCATCAGCACGGTGAAGCTGCTGTTTCACATGCTGCTAAATACCACGTTCAACAACAAGGAGACTGACTCCAAGGAGATCCTCATGGCCAAGAAGGTGATTGCCAAGGAGCTCTCCAAGACCTGCCAGGAGACGCCTAAGATAGGCATGTTTCCAAATGTCACCATCTTCCTGGACCCACACTACAAGAGGCTGCCCTTCCTGTTTGCCTTTGAGAGGCAGCAGATGGAGAACTGCGTGGTCAGAGGCCAAGGCCTCCTGGACAAAGTCAAAGACAGCAACTACCGGCTGGCCTCCTGGACAAGGTCAAAGACAGCAACTACCGGCTGGCCAATGCAAGATCTACCCTTTGCCGGAAAAACATCCCGTGAAGAAGCTCTTGGGGATGTCAGTGCCTCAGCCCTCCCGCATGATCGACAGCATGCTGGCTGAGATCTGCTGCCAGACCAGTGGCCTGGAGGACCAGGAGGAATGGCATGCCCGGGTGGTGGAGGAGCTGAGGAACTTCAAGTCTTAGGAGGGGTTTGGCCACCTGTGTTGTGCTGGAGTGTCTCTTTGATTCCGCAGCCAAATGGTCAACACCAAGAGGACCTGGCTGGCCCCCAACAATCAGGTCATTCTGTACCTGAATGACCTTAATTGGGTGGAGGCGGAGCCCGAGGCCCAGGACAAAAAGCAGTGGGGCTTGGATAGAGAGCAGATGTTCCCTTGGGAAACGGTGTCAGCCACGGCTTCTTTGGCATCTAGGACAGTGGCTTCCTGTAGGGAGGAAGCCTTGTCTTATGAGTCATAGCCTCGAGGTAGTCTGTTGTATGTGTTGCTGTAAATACTGTAAATATAGCTTGGTTTCGAACCTCAAAGGCCAACTGTGGCCTTTGAAATCTAAAGGGAAAGGTGGAAAACAGAAAGAGATGTAAGAAGAAAGAGATAAATAAAGGCTTTGGGTAGATGGGTCCTCTTCTCCTCTGCCAGTCAGGCAACTCCCGCTTGGAAATTGCCAAGGGGAAACTCCCCAAGGACAGCAGAACCTGGAGGAGGTTTTGGATCACAGATACTTAGGACATGGCACAGGCATACCATTTGTGATTTCTGATTGAAGTTCTTCCTGAGAGGGTTTAGAATAAATCCAAGAAAATTCTGGGTGGGATCATCTGAGGGATTTTGGAGATCTGTAGATGAATGAATTAATGTTTACCTTTTTTTTTTTTTTTGAGATGGAGTCTCATTCTGTAGCCCAGACTGGAGTGCAGAGGTGATCTTGGCTCACTGCAACCTCTGCCTCCCAGGTTCAAGTGATTCTCATGCTTCAGACTCCTGAGTAGTTGGGATTGCAGGTGCGTACCGCCACATCTGGCTAATTTTTGTATTTTTAGTAGAGGCGGGGTTTCACCATGTTGGCCAGGCTGGTCTCGAACTCCTGACCTCAAGTGTTCCACCTATCTCAGCCTCCCAAACTGCTGGGATTCTCATCTGGGACAGGTAGACGCAGACATCAGCAGTGACCATACAGACAGCACACCAGATCTTCCTCAACTTTCCCAAGTTGTATAAATAGGAGTCTTGTACAATACTAAGAGAGCAGTAAGGGACCCAAAAGTGATCCATATTGGATTTCCTTCCAACAAGTGCTATTAACAACTAGGGAAATCAAGTTCTGTGAACAACAAATTCATACCTTACAAATGGTACACACTTGCTGAAGGGCACAGAGCGTTATAATCTAACTGTAGAAAAGTTTTCTTACTAATAATTTTAAATTTATAAATCTATCCATAATTATTTCTGAACCCATACCATGTGGCTAGTATGATTAGACACTTATGAAAAAGAAATTAACAACAAAAATAATAATGAAAAAAATAATTGAACTTTGTGGTTTGCAGCATACTTTCATAATTATCATTTCTTTTCATCTTCCAACAATTATATGAGGTGTCATTGTTTTTGCTTATACGTAAAAATGATGAAGGCCAAAAGGTTACTCAAGCTACTTCACATAGTTATAAAGTGAATAAATCTATGAGTCAGATATTGTCAACAAGGTATCTTTGAACTCAGTACTGTCAGGGTTCTTATTTTACAAAAGAGAAAACCAAGGCTCAGAAAAATGAAATACCTTTCTAGAGAGATTTCACAATCCCTTGCATGTGGCATAATTAGTATCTATGACTCTAAACTTTACTATGATGACAAACTCTGGACAAAGAGTGTGAAGGGAAAGACTTCCAGGAGAAGTAACAGCTTGCAGGAAGTACTGAAGGGAGAGAAGAGAGAGAATATATTCTGCCTCCCCTCACCAGCTTTTTATTTTGAAATGTTTTAATTTAGAGACAAGTTATGACTATTTCAATGAGCATCCTTCCCTTAGATTCAAAACTTTAATATTTTGCTAAATTTGAAAATAAGTTGAAAAGTTGTACAAAGATACAGTTAGACAGAAGGAATAAGTTCTAGTATTTGGTAATACAGTAGGGACATTATAGTTAACAATAACGCATATTTCAAAATAACTAAAAGAGAAGAATTGCAATGTTCCCAACACAAAGAAACGATAAATGTTTGAGGTGATGAATATCCAAATGATCTGAATTTGATCATTACACATTGTATACAGGTATGAAAATATCACATGTACCCCCAAACATATAAAGCTGTTATATATCAATAAGAATTATAAAAAAGAAAATCAGTTGCAGATGTAATTACATTTCACCTTTGAATACTTCCCCATGCCCTTTTAACAATATGGATATTTTTGTAAAAGAAAGTTGTGAGCTGAGTTTTGAAGAAGAAAAAGAATGTATTTTAATTAAAAAAACTAGGGACACATTATTATACTACTGCTTTAATCACTGACAGATGAAACAGTAAGTCTGACTTTTTCAGGATGTCAGTTAGCTCTTGGGAAATAATAACTATTTTACCTTAATTTTAATGTGTGTATGTGTATTTGCGAGTGTGTGTGTGTGCATGCATATGTGTAATTTGCACACACCATTGCTATTGATTTTCTTAGTAGGCTTTGGAGATAATTAGGGCTGATTTTTTTTTTTTTTTAATCAAGTAAGAAATCTGAGGTGCTAGAAGCTTAAAAAAAAATCCCAGGTCATTCACATATTTGGCAAATACATGAGCAAGCTAGGTCTTAGGTTGTTACAAACAAGGTTCCTCCAAATTTTTCCAGCTTCTGTAAATGTACAGCTTGTATCCAAAAAGCATTCTACAAACCGGGAGCTTTTGCCTTAGTTATGTCTCTAGATGCATATTTCTTGGTTGACTGCTTACTTTTTAAAACATTTTACTTAGCTTTCTGTTAACTCGAAACATTTTATTTGTTTATTTAATTAATTTATTTATTTGTTATGGAGTCTCATTCTGTCACCCAGGCTGTAGTGCAGTGGCACGATTTCGGCTCACTGCAACATCTGCCTCCCAGGTTCAAGTGGTTCTCCTGCCTCAGCTTCCTGAGTAGCTGGGATTACAGGCGTCCACCACCACGCCCAGCTAATTTTTGTATTTTTAGTAGACATGTGGTTTCACTATGGTGGCCAGGCTGGTTTTGAACTCCTGACCTCAAGTGATTCTCTCACCTTGGCCTCCCAAAGTGCTGGGATTACAGACATGAGCCACCATGCCTGGCGGAAACATTGTATTTTAAACTGCAGTCTTTGAGCTGGTGTCACAGCTCTTGCATGCAAGCACAGCATTACCCTATAGCTGTCAATGCAACTGGTTCTTAAGGTGTTTTTAAATTTTTTTTTTTTTTTTTGAGACGGAGTCTCACTCTGTCGCCCAGGCTGGAGTGCAGTGGCCGGATCTCAGCTCACTGCAAGCTCTGCCTCCCGGGTTTATGCCATTCTCCTGCCTCAGCCTCCCAAGTAGCTGGGACTACAGGCGCCCGCCTCCTCGCCCGGCTAGTTTTTTGTATTTTTTAGTAGAGACGGGGTTTCACCGTGTTAGCCAGGATGGTCTCGATCTCCTGACCTCGTGATCCGCCCGTCTCGGCCTCCCAAAGTGCTGGGATTACAGGCTTGAGCCACTGCGCCCGGCCAAATTTTTTTATTATACTTTAAGTTCTAGGGTACGTGTGCACAATGTGCAGGTTTTTTTACATATGTATACATGTGCCATATTGGTGTGCTGCACCAGTTAACTCATCATTTACATTAGATATATCTCCTAATGCTATCCCTTCCCACTCCTCTCACCCCACAATAGGCCCTGGGGTGTGATGTTCCCCACCCTGTGTCCAAGTGTTCTTATTGTTCAATTCCCACCTATGAGTGAGAACGTGTGGTGTTTGGTTTTCTGTCATTGTGATAGTTTGCTTAGAATGACAGTTTCTACCTTCATCTATGTCCCTGCAAAGGACATGAACTCATCCTTTTTATGGCTGCATCGTATTCCATGGTATATATGTGCCACATTTTCTTATTCCAGTCTATCATTGGTGAATATTTGGGTTGGTTCCAAGTCTTTGCTATCGTGAATAGTGCTGCCATAAACATATGTGTGCATGTGTCTTTACAGCAGCATGATTTATAGTCCTCTGGGTATATGCCCAGTAATGCAATGGCTGGGTCAAATGGTATTTTTAGTTCTAGATCTTTGAGAAATCGCTACACTGTCTTCCACAATGGTTGAACTAGTTTACAGTCCCACCAACAGTGTAAAAGTGTTCCTATTTCTCCACATCCTCTCCAGCACCTGTTGTTACCTGACTTTTTAATGATTGCCATTCTAACTGGTGTGAGATGGTATCTCATTATGGTTTTTGTTTGCATTTCTCTGATGGCCAGTGATGATGAGCATTTTTTAGTGTGTCTGTTGGCTGCATAAATGTCTTCTTTTGAGAAGTGTCTGATCATATCCTTTGCCCACTTTTTGTGGGATTGTTTGATTTTTTCTTGTAAATTTGTTTAAGTTCTTTGTAGTTTCTTAATATTAGCCCTTTGTCAGACGGGTAGCTTGTAAAAATTTTCTCCCATTCTGTAGGTTGCCTGTTCACTCTGATGGTAGTTTCTTTTGCTGTGCAGAAGTTCTTTAGTTTAATTTGATCCCATTTGTCAATTTTGGCTTTTGTTGCCATTGCTTTTGGTGTTTTAGTCATGAATTCCTTGCCCATGCCTATGGCCTGAATGGTATTGCCTAGGTTTTCTTCTAGGGTTTTTATGGTTTTAGGTCTAACATTTAAGTCTTTAATCATCTTGAATTAATTTTTGTATAAGGTGTAAGGAAGGGATCCAGTTTCAGCTTTCTACATATGGCTAGCCAGTTTTCCCCATTTATTAAATAGGGAGTACTTTCCCCATTTCTTGTTTTTGTCAAGCTTGTCAAAGATCAGATGGTTGTAGATGTGTGGAATTATTTCCAAAGGCTCTATTCTGTTCCATTGGTCTATATTTCTGTTTTGGTACCAGTATCATGCTGTTTTGGTTACTGTAGCCTTGTAGTATAGTTTGAAGTCAGGTAGCGTGATGCTTCCAGCTTTGTTCTTTTGGCTTAGGATTGTGTTGGTAATGTGAGCTCTTTTTTGATTCCGTATGAACTTTAAAGTAGTTTTTTCCAATTCTGTGAAGAAAGTCATTGGTAGCTTGATGGGGATGGCATTGAATCTATAAATTACCTTGTGCAGTATGACCATTTTTACAATATTGGGTCTTGCTATCCATGAGCACGGTATGTTCTTCCATTTGTTTGTGTCCTCTTTTATTTCATTGAGCAGTGATTTGTAGTTGTCCTTGAAGAGGTCCTTCACATTCCTTGTAAACTGGATTCCTAGGTATTTTATTCTCTTTGTAGCAATTGTGAATGGAAGTTCACTCATGATTTGGTTCCCTGTTTGTCTGTTATTGGTGTATAGGAATGCTTGTGATTTTTGCACATTGATTTTGTATCTGAGAGTTTGATGAAATTGCTTATCAACTTAAGGAGATTTTGGGCTGAGACGATGGGGTTTTCTAAATATACAATCATGTCATCTGCAAACAGGGACAATTTAACTTCCTCTTTTCCTAATTGAATACACTTTATTTCTGTCTCTTGCCTGATTGCCTCGGCCAGAACTTCCAACACCATGTTGAATAGGAGTGGTGAGAGAGGGCATGCCTGTCTTGTGCCAGTTTTCAAAGGGAATGCTTTCCAGTTTTTGCCCATTCAGTATGATATTGGCTGTGGGTTTGTCACAAATAGCTCTTATTATTTGGAGATACGTCCCATCGATACCTAGTTTATTGAGAGTTTTTAGCATGAAGGGCTGTTGAATTTTGTCGAAGGCCTTTTCTGCATCTATTGAGATAATCATGTGGTTTTTGTCTTTGGTTCTGTTTATATGATGGATTACATTTATTGATTTGCATATGTTGAACCAGCCTTGCATCCCACGGATGAAGCCAACTTGATGGTGGTGGATAAGCTTTTAAATGTGCTGCTGGATTCGGTTTGCCAGTATTTTATTGAGGATTTTTGCATCGATGTTCATCAGGGATATTGGTCTAAAATTCTCTTTTTTTGTTGTATCTCTGCCAGGCTTTGGTATCAGGATGATGTTGGCCTCATAAAATGAATTAGGGAGGATTTCCTCTTTTTCTATTGGTTGGAATAGTTTCAGAAGGAATGGTACCAGCTCGTCTTTGTACCTCTGGTAGAATTAGGCTGTGAATCCGTCTGGTCCTGGACTTTTTTTGGTTGGTAGGCTATTAATTATTGGATTCTTGAAGTCTTTATAGTAAACACAATATACATGCTATGCCAGCTTGGGGTTTTAACAGCTCTGGGTAGCTCTTTGCATATAGATGTAGAAAGGTGAAAGAAAAGTGGAAACATATCTACATTCCTGGGTAAATATTTAGTGATGAACAATGAATCAACTTTCAATGGACACTTTGCATATGTGATAAAAATATTTCAATAGAAATAGGATGGCTAGACACTTGCCAGATAATCTGATGGCCTGGGTTCTCTTAAAGGCTTGTAATTGACACCTAGTGTTTCTTCAATTTTGCCATTTGTCTCCAAATAAGGAAACAACCAACATAACATTTTCTAATTGCTATAGACATGTGGAGAGATATCTTATTTTTTGCACAGAGTTTCTGAGGTCCTGATAAAGGTATTAAGAAAGGTCGCATTCTCCTCACATTTTTTTTTTTCTTGAGTTAGGTATAGAGAAATAGAGTATTGAATCTTTTTCTTTCATTTTTGGATAATTTAGTGAAACTGAATAATCAGTCCTGGTCATGAGGGACAATGAGCTCTGAGTAAAGAGAGAAAAAGAGGAGCTGAAATGACCCAGTCTTCTGGTCTTCTGGATTTCTTAGAGGCACAGCTTTTCTGACTGGTTGTAAACTCTGCCAAGTAACCATAGTCAAAAAAAAAAAAAAAAGAAAGAAAGAGGAAGGAGGAAGAAGAAGAGAGGAGGAGAGGAGAGGGGGAGGGGAGGAGAGACAGAAAGAAAGAGAACACAACAAGGAGGATATTTTCTTTCATGGACCAAAGAGGATGGCCTTGTAGGCAAGCCTGAGGCCAGAGAGCCTGAGGCAGAGGGCGATGATGAGTTGGATAACAGAGAGGAGCCATTGTGGAACTACCAGTCTGATCCACAGAATATATAGATGAAGAATACGATCTAAACCTGAGGTCAAGGACTTTTCGGTGCTTTAGAGCAGCACGTGTTCATGCCTGCCATGGACTAACTGTGAGATTGTTCCTAATTGGATTTTTACAATTTCTTTCTTTCACAAATATACTGAGGCAAGTAATAGACCTATGCTCACAATATAGTACATGTCTAATAGGGGGAAACATTCACTTCATCCTGTGGGTTTGAGGATGGGAAGAAAAAGATCATGGGCATCTAAAATCAAGCAGAAGAAATGGCAAGAAGGAGTCTAGGGAGGTAGGAAGAGGCCTGGTAATACAAGATCTCACATGCCATGCTCAGGAGCTCACACTGTTTTCTATAGGTGATAGGGAGATACTCAAGAGTTAAAGAGAGAAGTAGCAGGGTCAGAGTTTCGTTTTAGGTACTCAGCTGAGGGGAAGCATGTGGGAAAGTGGACTGGAGTCTGGTGGCTAATGCAATAGTCCAGATGAGAAATAAGGCCTGTGGCTGGGTGTGGTGGCTCACACCTGTAATCCTAGCAATTTGGGAGGCCAAGGTGGGTGGATCACTTGTGGCCAGGAGTTCAAGACCAGCCTGGCCAACATGATGAAACCCCATCTGTACCAAAAAAAAAAAAAAAAAAAAAAAAAAAAAAAAAAAAAAAAATTAGCTGGGCATAGTGCTCCCTTGTAGTCCGAGCTACGGGGGTTGCTGAGGAAGGAGGGTTGCTTGATCCCAGGAGGCAGAGGTTGTTGTGCGCCAAGATCATGCCACTGCACTCCAGCCTAGGAGACAGAGTCTTGCTCTGTCTCAAAAAAAAAAAAAAAGAAAGAAAAAAGAAATAAGGGCCTGAATTGGGGGAAGTGTACTAGGTTTACAAAAGAGGAAGAGAACAATAGAAATAATTATGGGGTAAAATTACAGACCTTTATGATAAAATTATTTTAATTTTATTAATAGGGAATTAATTATATTATAATTATAACATCACTGAATAGAGAAGAGAGAATTGTTTAAAATGGCCCCAGCTTATTGGGTAAAGGAAGTTGTCATTTACTGAGACAAGACAGAAAGACTAGCTGTGCTCACCAGGATAAGGAGGTGGGAGGGCAGTGGAGGGAGTGGGTAGAGATGATGTATTCAGTTTTGGACTTGTTGAATTGAATGTATTAAATAGTCACATAGAAATGTCCATCAGGAAGTTGGGGATGAGTCTAAAACTTAGAGATGAGGTCAGAATTGTAAATAAGAATTAGAAGTCATTTACACGGCCGGGCGAGGTGGCTCACGCTTGTAATCCCAGCACTTTGGGAGGCCGAGGTGGGTGGATCACGAGGTCAGGAGATCGAGACCATCCTGGCTAACACGGTGAAACCCCATCTCTACTAAAAATACAAAAAATTAGCAGGGCGAGATGGCAGACGCCTGTAGTCCCAGCTACTCGGGAGGCTGAGGCAGGAGAATGGCGTGAACCCGGCAGGCGGGGCTTGCAGTGAGCCCAGATCACCCCACTGCACTCCAGCCTGGGAGACAGAGCGAGACTCCGCCTCAAAAAAAAAAAAAAAAAAAAAAAAAAAGAAGTCATTTGCACTATGGGTGCTGGTTAAAATTATGAGTATGGATAAGATCAGCTAGGGAGATTATTTTTAGCAAGAAGCATTATATAGACCGAGGAATAAAACCTAGGATAAGATTATTCCAACTATGTTTTAAGACTGACTAGAGGATAATGAAGTCAATATAGTGACTCTGGAGAGCGATCATTTTTCTTTTTTACTTTAAACACTTTTTTTGAGGTATAGTTTATATATAGTAAAATGCAGCCATTTTAAGTGTTGAATGCAGTGAGTTGCAAGCCTGTGTAACTATCACCTAAACAAGTTACAGTACATGGCCATTGTACCCACCCTGAGTGATCTGCTGCCCCTTTCTAGCCAATCCTCCCACAAAAGGAAGCCATGTTCTTTTTTTTTTTTTTTCTTTTTTTTTTTTTTGAGACGGAGTCTTGCTCTGTCGCCCAGGCTGGAGTGCAGTGGCCGGATCTCAGCTCACTATAAGCTCCGCCTCCCGGGTTCCCGCTATTCTCCTGCCTCAGCCTCCCGAGTAGCTGGGACTACAGGCGCCCGCCACGTCGCCCGGCTAGTTTTTTTTTTTTGTATTTTTTAGTAGAGTCGGGGTTTCACCGTGTTAGCCAGGATGGTCTCGATCTCCGGACCTCGTGATCCGCCCGTCTCGGCCTCCCAAAGTGCTGGGATTACAGGGTTGAGCCACCGCGCCCGGCCGGAAGCCATGTTCTGATTTGCATCACCATGGATTGATTTGGCCTGTGCTATAATTTCATACCAATGGAATACAGTTTGTCCTCCCTCGTTTCTGGCTTTTTTTGCTCAACATAAAGTTTTGAGATTTGTTTTCCTTGCTCTCATGTCTCAGCAGTCTTTTATATTGCTGAATAGTAATCTTTGAATTAACACACCACAAAATGTTTTGTCGTTTGAGTTTGGAAGTCTGGCACATTTTTCATTATATTTATTCCAATGTGTTTCAGGTTTTTTGATGCATATGGCAATTATCTTTTTAAAAATTTTGTTCTCTAGTTGCTATTGCTGCTATGCAGAAATAGGATAGATTTTAGAGGAAACAGTTTTGTGAGATATAATTCATATTCCATACAATTGACTAAAGTGTATAATTCAATGATCTTCAGTATATTTACAGAGTTGTGCAACCATCCCCACAATTAATTCTAGAATATTTTCATTGCCTCAAAAAGAAAGCCTGGGCAGGGCATGGTGGCTCACGCCTGTAATCCCAGCACTTTGGGAGGCCAAGGTAGTCAGATCACTTGAGGCCAGGAGTTGGAGACCAGCCTAGCCAACATGGTGAAACCCTATCTCTACTAAAAATACAAAAATTAGCTGGGCGTGGTGGCGGGCACCTGTAATCCCAGCTACTCCAGAGGCTGAGGCAGGAGAATCACTTGAATCCAGGAGGTGGAGGTTGCAGTGAACTGAGATCGTGCCATTGCACTCCAGCCTGGGTGACAAGAGTGAAACTACATCTCAAAAAAAAAAAAAAAAAAAAAAAGAAAGAAAGAAAACCTGTACACATCATTAACTATCCATAAGAAACTGTGAATCTACTTTCTTTCTGCCTATTTTGGACATTTCATGAAAGTGGAATCATATACGAGGTAGTCTTTTGTGACTGGTTTCCTTTACTTAGTGTAATGTTTCATCCATGTTGCAATATGTGTCAGTACTTCATTACTTTTTATAGCCAAATATTCTATTGTATATATACATCACACTTTGTTTATCCATTTATTAGTTGATAGACACCTCGGGTTGTGTCTACATTTTGACTGTTATGAAGAGTGTTACTGTAAGCATTGGTGTACAAGATTTGGGATGGACGTATGTCTTCATTTCTCATGGGAACATACCTAGGTATACATAAGGATTCTCATGAGTGTACATCTAGAAGTGCTGGGTCAAATTGTAACTCTACAAAGTTTTGGAAGAACTGCTGGACTCTTTTTTTAAAGTGGTTGCACTTTTATATTTCTATTTTATACTTCTACTAGTAGTTTATGAATATTCCAACTTCTCTACATCCTTAGCAACACTTGTTATTTTATTTTTTGTAGAGCAGAGTCTCATTATGTTGCCTAAGTTGTTCTCCAACTCCTGGCCTCAAGTGATCCTCCTACCTCAGCCTCCCAAAGTGTTGGGATTACAGGCATGAACCAGTGCACCCAGCCAACACTTGTTATTTATTTATTTTTGGGACAGGTAGATTTCACAGATGCCAAACTTGAGTGAGATCTGCAAAGGCTTCTTGATGAGCATTTGAAAACCACTTTCACTGCTTTTGTGGCAGGAAAGCAGGATCTGGAGGCAGGGAATATAAGACCGATTCACGCTTCAGCTATGACAGGAAATATTCTCCTCGTTGGGTGTATGCCCAGTAAAAGACTTTGTACCTTTACTTCATCCTCTCAGATTACATAAGGTGTACACTAAGTAACCAGTGGAATCCTCTAGAGGGTATTAAAACTCCCCAAGGCCGGGCGCGGTGGCTCAAGCCTGTAATCCCAGCACTTTGGGAGGCCGAGACGGGCAGATCACGAGGTCAGGAGATCGAGACCATCCTGGCTAACACGGTGAAACCCCGTCTCTACTAAAAAAAAAATACAAAAAACTAGCCGGGCGAGGTGGCGGGCGCCTGTAGTCCCAGCTACTCGGGAGCCTGAGGCAGGAGAATGGCCTAAACCCGGGAGGCGGAGCTTGCAGTGAGCTGAGATCCGGCCACTGCACTCCAGCCTGGGCGACAGAGCAAGACTCTGTTTCAAAAAAAAAAAAAAAAACTCCCCAAAATTCTGTAACAGGGCCCTTGAGCCCCTATGCTCTGGCCTGCTCCCACACTGTGGAGTGTACTTTATTTATTTATTTTTTTGAGACAGAGTCTGGCTCTGTCACCCAGGCTGGAGTGCAATGGCGTGATCTCGGCTCATTGCAACCCCCGCCACTCAGGTTCAAGCGATTCTCCTGCTGCAACCTCCTGAGTAGCAGGGATTACAGGCATGTGCCACCACGCCAGGCTAATTTTTGTATTTTTCAGTAGAGACAGGGTTTCACCATGGAAGTCAGGCTGGTCTTGAACTCCTGACCTTGTGATCCGCCTGCCTCGGCCTCCCAAAGTGCTGGGATTACAGGCATGAGCTACCGTGTCTGGCCTGTACTTTCATTTTCAATAAGTCTCTTTCCTCTTTCCTTGCTTTGTGCGTTTTGTCCAGTTCTTTGTTCAAGACATCAAGAACCTGGACACTCTCCACTGGTAACACTTTGAAGTGAATTCGCTGATGGAAACGTTTTCGACTTTAAAATTCCGCGTTTTGCCATGAACTTTAGATGGATAACCTGTTTCCTTAGAGCTTCAGGTTGTGGTCATGAGAGTTGGTTTCACCTTTCCTGACCTTTGGTGGTGAATTCCCTGAACATGGCTCCCTCAGCACTTCTACATTTCCATTATATCCTAATTCTTGTATTAAACCCTTTATTTCTGGAATTCTTGGAGTGGATTTGCTTTTTTAACCAAATAGACTGAAAAGGATTCAGTTCCCAGAGCAGATGTTTTGGTAGTTGTTGTTCAGCTAAGAGAGCCTAAATACCAAGAAGAAAGTTGGAGGTATTAGAAATAAGAATGGGAGGACGTTGAGGTCCTGGAGAAGACAATACAGGTAAAGTCAAGAGGATTGTTGAAGGGACTATCCTTGAGCAGGAGGAGGGAAGGAAATAACCTTCAGATGAGAGAGAAGCTCAGAATGGATGTTGTGTTACTTTGGCTCCTTTGGGGAGCAGACATCAGGGCGAAATTAAATGTGCAAGATATTCATTAGGGAAAATGTTCATTACAGAAAATAGGAAGGAAGGGAGAGGAGGCTGGAGAACTTTGATTTGGGTATGACTCCTGTGAAGGAGAGATGGGGAAAGAAAGTTTGAATAGAAGGTGTCTTCGAAGCAGTACAGTTCTGAGAAAGTTTTGACAAAGGAAGTCCTTCGGTTAAAGTCAGAGCAATCCTGCTTTCTTATCTCTGCCATTTCCATCATGGGCTGCCACGTGGGAATCACGGCCACACCTCAAACTCTGTGGTAGATTTGGAGTACAGCAGTTGAGACCACCAGCCAGTTATGCTCCCTGCAGTCAGGAAGCCAAGAGGCACATTTTCATGTTCACTACAGGTGGAAATATCAATGTTGGTGTAGGTTTTGGAGTGAGGAACAAGAGGCTGAGGTGGTCTATGCCTCAGTTTTTTCATTTATGAAATGAGGTAACTGGAATAATAATCTGAAAAGTTTCTTACACTTCTAAATCCTAGTATTTCCAAGTAAGTCTTTTTAAATTTTTTTTGAGACGGAGTTTCACTCTTTTTGCCCAGGCTGGAGTGCAATGGTGCGATCTCGGCTCACTGCAACCTCTGCCTCCCGGGTTCAAGCGATTCTCCTACCTCAGCCTCCCAAATAGCTGGGATTACAGGCACCTGCCACCATGCCGTGGTGGCACAGCTAATTTTTTGTATTTTTAGTAGAGACGGGGTTTCACCATGTTAGCCAGGATGGTCTTGATCTCTTGACTTCGTGATCCGCTCGCTTCAGCCTCCCAAAGTTCTGGGATTACAGATGTGAGCCACCATGCCTAGCCTAGTCTTTTTTGTTTTGCTTTGTTTTTTTTTTTTTTTTTTAAATGAAGAAAGTAAACCAAAGTAATTAATCTATGGTTTAAATGATATCAAATACATAGACAAGCCTATAATGTTAATAATATTACTAACAATAATGATGGTGATAATAATGATGTCTAACTTGTCCCGAGTGCTTTCTAACCAGTTTTTATGAAATTACTCAATCTAGGCCCCACTCTTTTCACACCTAATTTTGCTTTCTAGGGCAATTTCTTTTAGCCATTTCTATTTTGAGTTCTCCTAAGGGTGACTTCCATATCCTTAAAACAATATGTTTGGATTGCTATTTCTTGGTTTATCAACTTTGTCTATTATTTTATGATAGGCGATCAATTTTGAAAGCTGCTTTGATGGTTCCAAGCATTAGGTGCTATAAAAAGGCAGCTTACACTGAAGGAATATGGTTGAAAAGGATTTGGTGTGTGCAAATAAGAAATATGTAATAGATTTAGGGCTATAGATGAATACATATCAAATACATCTAAAACAGTCACATGCAGACATAGCCAAATACAATTAGCTAATCCTATTAGGTAAGATGCACCAAAGTGTAGATTTTCCTTATTGCCTCGAGGAAATAAAAGATTGCACAGAGCTGCCATTCCAAACCTTATCCATGATATGCTATAAAGGGTCTGGGATTAATTAAATACAGGACTGATGTGTACCATGTGTCACAAGGGGCACACATTGAGCATTTGTAAAATAATGAGTGTTTCCTTATATATTAGTTTTAACTATGTGTTCATATTTAACCTAATTCCTGAGTAATACATTTATAAAAGTGTTCATTTATTTTTTAAATTATAAATATTGAGTTACTCATGATATAATTTGTGTATATATATGGAATTTTGTTTTTTCTTTCTAATAAAGGTAAAGGATTCATTAAAAAACAAAAAAAATCAAAGAACATGTGAAATAATTATTTAAAATTTTAAATTATTTATATTTAAACTTCTCTCACACGATAGAAAATGGTATAAATAGTTTTCCTCCACTGGAAGTACAGCTTCTAAAAGAGAGGATAAAAACCTTTCTACATATTTCTAGTCAAATTGCTGGCAGTCAAGGCATTATTTTGGTCATTTAATTTTTTTTAGTTTTGTTCTTTTTTAAGTTTATTAAGAAAGTGAAGGAATTAAAAGAATGGCTATTCCATAGGCAGAGCAGCCTGGTCATTTAAAAAATGTCATTTAAACTGATTTATGCAGGGAACATTTTGAACAATTATGTTGGCCATTTAAAGTAGGCTCTGTCAACACTGGACTGAATTATTTCAATAGTTTATTTTCTCTCTGTGTGACTTTCTTTGGGCAGCTAGCCAAATTGGAGGGGATAAGTTGGGTTCAACATTTACATTGCAATTATTCCAATTAGGACTTTGGCAGCAGAACTACAATCTCTCCAGCCATGGGTGAAGTGTTTTAGAGATATTTGCATGTGGTCAAGGCATGCACATGGCATGCCTTTGGCAATGGGTAGAGGCCATCCAGAGCATGATAAATTGGCCTGTGATCTTTATTCACTCCGGGTTCATGGACTAACAATACCTTTGTCACCTAGAGGATTTTACCATGTTCACTGGAGAACTGACGATACCAAAGTTATATTATGCCCTTTTCCATTTATGCCAGTGCCATGCTTTTATCCATATTGATGTAAAGGACAGTGCCATGCTTTTATCCATATTGATGTAAAGGACAGTGCCATGCTTTTATCCATGTTGATGTAAAGGACTCTGGATTGTTAATCCTTAGAGCAGCAAAAAAAGTCTTAGATCCTGATTTCTGGTGAATACATTCACTACTCTTTGTAGTGGCTTAGAGCTCCTGATTTTAGGTGCACATAACTGAATTTTATTTGATTTAATGTATAATAACGGTACATTATGAAGATCTTGTCAACAATAGATCCTGCTACTGGAATAACTCCTGAATAGGTAACACAATTGTGGGCAAATTATAATGTTTGTTAACAGTTCATTGTTTTTTTCTTGTTCCAAGTTGGTGTTTTTCAAAAAGTTTTCTTAAGACTAATAAAAGAGAATATATTTCAGACTTAACACTATTCCATTGATAGCCACTAGCCACATGTAACTGGTAAGCATTGAAATGCAGCTGGTTTGGATTGAGGTGTTCCTTAAGTGTAAAATACACCCTGGATTTTAATTTAAAAGTGTAATATGTTTTATTTTTTGTTGATTACATACCAAATTGGTAACATTTTAGCTATATTAAATATTATATACAAGTTAATTTTTTTTTTTTTGAGGCAAGGTTTCACCTGTTGCCCAGGCTGGAGGGCGATGGTGTAATCACAGCTCACTAGCCTCCATCTCCTAGGTCCTGGTGATTCACCCACTTCAGCCTCCTGGGTAACTGGGACCGCAGGCGCACACCACCACGCCTGGCTAATTTTGTGTATTTTTTTTTTTTTTACAGACAGTGTTTCATAATGTTGCCCAGGCTGGTCTCAAACTCCTGGGTTTGAGCAACCCATCCGCCTCGGCTTACAAATGAATTTTAACCCTATTTTACTTTAACTTGAGGCTTACTTTTTACTTTAACTTTAGAGATATTTAGGTGAGGGAAATATGCTCATGAAAGAAAGAATATCTTTTTCCATTTTTCAAGCTATTCTGTGTTTTGAATGTTGGCATGAAGTATTTAGTCTCCTCTCCTTATGCTAGAGTCACTGACATACTATTCTGGAGTGAGGCAGGTGGAGAAAAATTTTAGAACTAGACTGGGGAGGAAAATATAGACTTCATTTAAAATCATATTTTATTGTGGGAGACAAGGAACTATATAATAGCTAATCATTTCACTAGTATTATCGCTCTGAGTAGTGTATTACTACACTACCAATTTCAAAGCCTTTTCTATTTAATTTCTGAGATTCTATTCCTAGAAGACTAACTTGCAGACTAGCATTCTGAAAATATGCAAGGAATTGTATGAATAATTGTTCAGTTGAATAGGAGAAAGGGTTGTATATACTCATGTTTATGTAGTATGTTCTAAGTTAAACATGCTCATCTGTAACAGGCCATTGGTAGCTAGCGACCTTAGACTGTTTACACTTTCAGTTTTGACCAGGATCATCCAACATCTGGCATCTTTGTAAAACTAGACAGAGTTATAATTTGCAGCAGTAATAGAACTGATGATTTATTAGCTCAGTAAAATTTTCATTTGGATTTAAAGTGGGCAGAAAGTCTGAATATCATAAAAAGGACATTTATAACCATCAAACCCCTTACAATCTAATGAAGAAGTGGTGTTTCTGGTGCAAACATGACTTGTAAACAATTCAAAATATGTAGTTGAAATGTCAAGACTAGTTATGGTAAAGAAAAGCTTTGACAGAGGAATTGTTTTTGGATAATTTCTTGGTTATATAGTAAATTAATTTTGAATTCAGTATTATAAAATAGTAAAACTGTTTACTCCAAATAACTTACTTTAACCTTGTCATCATTTACTTTATGCAGAGAATAATACCATGTAATGCCATTTATATTACATTTTTCATTCATTTCTTCAGTATTTATCTACCACAAAATATCACATGTACCCCACAAATATGTGCACCTATTATGTATCAATAAAAAATTTACATATTATGTGCCCATAACTTAATACTGTTCTGTGTTAAAAATTCAGAACAGCAGAAGACATGTTCCCTGATGTCACATTGCTGTGAATCTGGTGGAGGAAATAGCCGGATAAGTTGAGAAGTCAAATCCAATTAGGGAACGGGTGAAAGAGGGAGCTGAGCCAAGCACAGTGGGCCCAGAGAAGAGCAAGTAGCCTGCCAGGTGTGCAGGAGGGAGGGGCTTCACAGAAGGGGAGCCATTTGAAGCAGGTCTGGAAGGACGAGTAGGAGCTGATGATTCTTGCCAGGAGAGGAGTATAGTCAAAGCAAGGAGACATGAAAGAACTTAGCCTTGTGGGGAAAGGAGAGATGAGAGAGTGGTGGGTTTAAACCTTGTATTTCACAGATTAATTTAGGAGCTATCAACAATTTTGTAAAAGACAGAAAACTTCATTTTCCTAAAAAAAAGAAAAAAAAAATCTGGGTGCAGTGGTTCATACCTGTAGTGCCAGTGCTTTGGAAGGCTGAAGCAGGAGGATCGCCTGAGGCCAGGAGTTCAAGACCAGCTTAGGCAACAAAGGGAGACCCTCTCATGACAAAATATTTAAAAAGCAGCTTGGTGCAGTGGTGTGCACCTGTAGTCCCAGGTACTAGGGAGGCTGAACTGGGAGGATCACTTGATCCCAGGAGTTCGAGGCTGGGAGACTGAGGTGAGCGGATCACCTAAGGTCAGGAGTCCGAGACCAGACTGGCCAACATGGCGAAACCCCATCTCTACTAAAAATATAAAAATTAGCCAGGTGTGGTGGTGCGTGCCTTTAGTCCCAGCTACTCAGGAGGTTGAGGAAGGAGAATCCCTTGAACCCGGGAGGCGGAGGTTGCAGTGAGCCAAGATTGCACTGCACTCCAGCCTGGGGGATAGCACAAGACTCTGTCTCAAAAACAAACAAACAAGATTTCTAATTAGATGCTATAGGTGGGCCTGTATTTGTGAATAGAGAATTTCATTTCCTTCTATAATGTACATTATAGATTAAGAACACATATAAAACAGAAGGAAAATCCCTGTGTATCAGGAGGAAAATAATTTCATAGAGAGCACACTATGCTGAAGCTGAGCTTCCTGTTGTCAAGTAGCAAAGAAATGGTTACAAAGAAAAGGACTCCAGTCAGATGGCTTATACAAGTGGCAACCAGCCATCATCTGTTTTCGTTTATGTTTACATAGTAGTGGAGACCACAGAGTTTGGTGCCAATCAAGCCTGGGTTAATGTGTTCTGGTTTAGCCATTCACTAATTGTGAACACTTGGGAAAATCAATCAATTTCTTGAAACTGTTGTTTCCTTAAATGAAAAATGAAAATATTAATAATACTTCATAAGGTTGTTGTGAGGATTAAATGAAACGATTTCAGTATGACTCTTAGTACAGAACTTGGGACATAGAATGTGTTTAATAAGTGGTAGATATTACTATTAATTTGCTTTGTCAAGTTATTTTTAAAATCTTCACATCAGTTATTGATCATCTGGCACTATATATAGGACTTTTCCTCTTTGAGGCTAGAAGGCAATCAAAAAAGGGGAGGAATTGTGGAGAGCTGACTTCAGATCTAATAGAAATGACCACCTATATCATTGGCTTTCTCTGATTTTCACTTTATCTACAAAGTGTTAGATTAAATAATCTCTAGCTCTAATTCTGGATTGTATTAGTTAGAATTAGTGTGGCTATTATCAAAACAGAAAAATAAACAACACAAAAGTTTATTTCTCTCTCAACAAAAAAGCTTAGGGCATTGCCATTAAGGATGGTATGTCAGGTCTGTTTTGCAGAAACCTCCAAGAACTAAATGTCTTTCAGGGATCCCCAAGGAATAGCCCCATTCTCTTCATTCAAGACAGTGGCTGGAGTGCCAGAGCTCCAGCCAGATGTGACATCTACACACCAAGCATCAGGGACAGAGTGACAAAGAATAATGGTCAATGGGCTCACTGGCCATCTCATGAGGAAGGTGCCCCATGACATTTCTATGCATTGGCCAGAATTACTCATAATACTGCTTCTGGCTCCAGGGTCAGTTGGAGAAATTTAGTCTTTATCCTGGAGAGTCACGTACTAGCAAAAACATATTAACATTGTTAAAGAAAAACTTCAGCCCAATTAAGTGTAAAGGAGTTTAATTGAGCAATGAAAGATTCACAAATTGGGCAGTCCGCAGAATGACAGCAGATTCAGGGAGACTCCAGAACAAATTTGTAGACAAAACAAAAGGGAAGTGACCTACAGAAATCAGAAGTGAGGTACAGAAACAACTGGATTGGTTACAGCTCCACACTTGCCTTATTTGAACACAGTTTGAACACTTATCAGTGTATAAGTAGTTGAAGTATGGCTCTGGGATTGGCCAAGACTTAGCTGTTGTCACAGGCTCATACTCCCAAGTTAGGTTTTCAATCTTATCTACCTATTAAGTTAGGTTGTAGTTTATCCACAAGAACTCAAATATAGAAGAGTGGAGTCCTTCTCAGGCCACATTTAGTTTGCTTTGACACCATGGAAAAAGTGGAGAAGAGTTATTGGGAGATAATTAACACTTTCTGTCACATAAAATATAGGACCAGTTATTGATTCTGCTTTCAACAGGCCATGATGTAGTCACTGAACTCTGCATTGCTTTAGTACCTTTGGGCTAAACAGATCGGCTCTTCCTATGCAGGTGGAAAGTCTCACTATTGCATAACGAATAAGGATCCTAAGTGGAAGTCACTTCAGATTTAGTGCCAACATCCTTTTGATCCAGACATTTTTGTTTGAGAAACTTATTGAGCTCCTGTCCTCATTTTCCGCCCACCTAAAGCTGCTTCTCTACAGTGATTCTCATCTTGGTTAAGGACAATTCCACTCTTCCAGTTGCTCAGCCCAGAAACCGTGGCATCAGCCTTGCATCCATCTCTCTTTTACCACATCCAATTCACCAGCAAATCCTTCTCACTCCCTTCATTGCTATCACCTTGTCTCTTACCTGTGTGATGGCAAAAGTCACCTAAGTCCTTTCTCTGTTTTTACCTTTCCCCCTTTTCTATCAATTCCCAGCATAGCTGCCAGAGTGATTCTGTAAATATGTAAGTCAAAAGGCTTATCTTTTAAGAAACACAATGAAGTATTTACAAGTAAAATTGTATGGTGCTGGGATTTATTTTAAAACGCTAGAGCAAAAAACATTGGTGTGGAAAGAGATAAGAAAAATTGGCAAAATATTCATGAATATTGAAGGCAAGTTACGTATGCATAGGGCCTTATTGTTCCAGCCTTTATAGCTCAAGTTAAAAATGTCTATAATAAAAAGATTTTTTAAAATGTCAGTCACTTTTAAAAAGCATATAGTCCTTTCTCTTCTCCATTCATTTATTGCTCATATAACATGTATTTCCTGAGTACCTACTATACGAATATGAACAAAACAATTCTTACCGCCTGTCCTCATAGAGCTTATACCTTCAAGTCTTTGCTAATATTTCACCTCTCAGAGAAGACTTCCCTAGACACAATTTTTTTAAAAAATTTGAGATAAAATTCAGGTAACATAAAATTATTTTAAGGCTGGGCATGGTGGCTCACACCTGTAATCCTAGCACTTTAGGAGGCAGAGGTGGGTGGATCTCTTGAGCTCAGGAGTTCAAGACCAGCCTGGGCAACATACTGAGACTCTGTCTTTACAAAAAAATACAAAAATTAGCCTGGTGTGGTTAATTTTTGGTGGCGTGTGTGTGCCTGTAGTCCCAGCTACTTGGGAGGCTGAGGTGAGAGGATCACCTGAGCCCAGGAAGTGGAAGTTGCAGTGAGCTGAGATTGCACCACTGTACGCCAGCCTGGGTGACACAGCCAGACCCTGTGTCAAAAAAAATATATATATTTTAAAGTGTACAGCTTAGTGGTATGTAGGACATTGACAATGTTATACAGCCATCACTTCTGACTAGTTCTAAAACGTTTTTTATAACCCCAAAAGAAAACACTCTGTCCCCATTAAGGCAGTTGCTTACTCCATTTTAAATCATAACTGCCACACTCTGTATCCTCTTTCCCTGCTTTAATTATTTCTGTGTAGAACTCATCTCCATTGTATTAGTTTCCTAGGACTGCCGTATCAAAGTACTAAAAACGAAGTATCTTAGAACAACAGAAATATCTCATAGTTCTGCAGGCTTCCAGCATGAGATCAAAGCGTTAGCAGGGTTGGTTCCTTCTGAAGGTTTAAGAGAGAATCTGTCCATGCCTCTCTTTTAGCTTCTGGCTTTGTTGGTAGTGTTGGTGTTCCTGGTTTGTAGGCCCATCACCCTGATCTCTGCCCTCATATTCACATGGCATCTCCCTATGTGCGTGTATCAGTGTGCAAAGTTTCCCTTGTTATAAGGATACTAGTCATATTGGATTGGGGTCCACCCTACTCCATACGACCTCATCTTAACTAATGAAACCTGCAATGACCCTATTTCCGAATAAGGTCACTTTCTTAGGCTCTAAGGGATGAGACTTCTACATAGGAATTTTGAGAGGACACTACTCAACCCATAACACCATGCAACACGCTATAGTTTTAATTAATTCATTATTTTATTTTATTTTTGGAAACAGAGTCTCACTCTGTTGCCCAGGCTGGAGTGCAGAGGTATAATCTCGCTCACTGCAACCTACGCCTGCCAGGTTCAGACGATTCTCCTGCCTCAGCCTCCTAAGTAGCTGGGATTGCAGGTGCCTACCATCACACCTGGCTAATTTTTGTATTTTTAGTAGAGATGCGGTTTCACCATGTTGGCCAGGCTGGTCTCGAACTCCTGACCTCAAGTGATTTGCCTGCCTCGGCCTCCCAAAGTGCTGGGATTACAGGCGTGAGCCACCACTTCCAGCCGACATACTATATGTTTAAATTATCATGTTTTCCCCCAGTTGACAAGAGGGCAGGGATTGTCAGCCTTTCCAACCAAGCTAAAAAAAAAAAAAAAAAAAAAAAGGAATGAATGAATAACCAACAACTGGAACATAAACTCCTTGAAGACAGGGAATTTGTCAGATTTGGATTCTGTTGAATCACCATCATCTACAATGGAGTGTGGCACACGGTAGGCACCCAATAAATATTTGTTGGATGAACCAATGACATTTAGAGTTAGATAGACTAACATTGCCTTTATTGAATAGACTCTATGATAAGCAATGAACATAATAATCACTTATGGGGAAAAAAAGGACGTCTATATTTCTAAAAATCAGGACATAAGCACATTTTTACTGCAGGAAATATTCTATTATCTTTACTCAGGACCATTAACCATTATGTCAAATGACTAATATGCTAGAAAAACTGGAATTACTACCTTAACTCTTTCCTTAAGTTTCCAGAGATGAGATCTGAAATTTACTACATTTCCCTAGATAAATTATTTTCTTTTTTATTTAAGTTATAAAAGTTGTTATATTATTATAAAACTCTATATTTAAGTTAGACAAATTTTTGGGTGGTAATTACGAACTTACTTTGTATAGAATAAATACAGCCAGGTGAGGTGGCCCATGCCTGTAATCCCAGTGTTTTGGGACACTGAGACAGGCAGAACACTTGAGCACTGGGGTTCCAGAACAGGTTGGGCAACATGGCAAAATCCCATCTCTACAAAAAATACAGATTAACCAAGTGTGGTGGTGCATACCTGTAGTCCCAGCTACCTGGGAGGCTGAGGTGGGAGGATCATGTAAACTCAGGAGTCAGAGGTTGCATGCAGTGAGCCAAGGTCATGCCACTGCACTCCAACCTGAGCCAGACCCTGTCTCTAAATAAATAAATAAATGAATAAATGGAGGTAAGGTAGTTTAGCTCACCTGAAGGATAATATGCTCAAGGAGACAAAATTTTGTCTACATTCGCAAGGACATTTTCAAGAAAAATAAACCAATTGTGCTTGGCAACATTGGGGGCCCTTTGATCTAATGTCTGTCTTGTTTAGTCATTCATAACTGGAATTATCTTGGAAAACTCCACTGACTAATGTGAACCTGCTAGGAGGTGCATTCCAGGCCAGAGAATAGTAATTCATGCCCAAGTATTTCCACTGCTTAACTGTGTCATTTCACTTCTCTAAAGCAGTTGAAAACAGAAGTGATTTAAACTATAAAATCTTGAAATCACTGTAAAGGTGAGTGTAGTAATGTAATTTGCAAGAAGGATAAAGAGCAGAAGAAGAAAGAAGAAAGAGAAGAAGAGGAAGAGGAAGAAAAAGAAGAGGAGGAGGAGGAGGAGGAGAAGAGACAGAAAGACAAAATTTAGATTGCCAGATTGAAAAATTTTGTGTGCAGCTAGGCTCAGTGACTCACGCCTGTAATCCCAGCACTTAGAGTGGCCCAGGTGGGAGAACTGTTTGAGGTTAGGTGTTCAAGACCACCCTGGGCAACATAGCAAGATCTCATCTCTACAAAAAAATAAAAATTGCCGAGTATGGTGATGGTGTCCCTGTGGTCTCAGCTACTTGGTAGGCTGAGGTGGGAGGATCCGCAGGAGGTCGAAGCTGCCGTGAACCATGATTGCGCTGCTGCGACAGAGTGAGACACAGTCTCAAAAAGAAAAAAGTAGGGCCAGGCGCGGTGGCTCACGCCTGTAATCCCAGCACTTTGGGAGGCCGAGGTGGGCAGATAACGAGGTCAGGAGATTGAGACAATCCTGGCTAACACGGTGAAACCCCGTTTCTGCTAAAAACACAAAAAATTAGCCAGGCGTGGGGGCAGGCGCCTGTAGTGCCAGCTACTCTGGAGGCTGAGGCAGGAGAATCGCTTGAACCTGAGAGGCGGAGGTTGCAGTGAGCCGAGATCGCGCCACTGCACTCCAGCCTGGGTGACAGAAAGAGACTCTGTCTTAAAAAAAAAAAAGAAAAAAAGAAAAAAAAATTTGTGTGATAACAAGGGAATTATAACAAAGTTCAAGAAGCTAACAACCCAAATAAGTAATTCCATTGAGATCAGAGGGCTGACAGCAGATGGCGCTATTCCATCTTGACTCAGCCATTGTTCAAGCAACATCTTGAAACGGCTGAAAGCCAACCGAATCAGCCTCCTTCTTTTTAGCATCGTAATTTGGACAGGTGACCCAGAGTTAAAATTTTTAGAAGAAGGAATATTTTATTCTAGTATTTTATTTTCATAAAAACGAACTAACGCAGTGGCTCACACCTGTAATCCCAGCACTTTGGGAGGCTGAGGCCGGCGGATCACTTAAGGTCAGGAGTTCGAGATCAGCCTGGCCAAGGTGGTGAAACCCCGTCTTTACTAAAAATAGAAAAATTAGCTGGGCGTGGTAGTGTGCGCCTGTAATCCCAGCTACGCCGGAGACTGAGGCACGAGAATCGCTTGAACTCGGGAGGCGGAGGTTTCAGTGAGCCGAGATCGCGCCACTGCACTTCAGCTTGAAGCATAGAAAAAATAAAGTACTGCCGGGCGCGGTGGCTCAAGCCTGTAATCCCAGCACTTTGGGAGGCCGAGACGGGCGGATCACGAGGTCAGGAGATCGAGACCATCCTGGCTAACACGGTGAAACCCCGTCTCTACTAAAAAAATACAAAAAACGAGCCGGGCGACGAGGCGGGCGCCTGTAGTCCCAGCTACTCGGGAGGCTGGGGCAGGAGAATGGCGTAAACCCGGGAGGCGGAGCTTGGAGTGAGCTGAGATCCGGCCACTGCACTCCAGCCTGGGCGACAGAGCGAGAGACTCCAGCTCAAAAAAAAAAAAAAAAAAAAAAAAAAAAAAAAAAAAGAAAAATTAAAGTACTAAAGTAGATTAAAATGAGAAAATGTGTTAGAGCTTATTGTGTGGGTGTTTTCTTACCATGCCTGGAAAACTTATTCTTGTTTGGCATTTAATTAATTCAGTTCACTAAAAATCAATTGAGTGCTCACATGTATCCAGCACAGCTATGGTTGCTTGGTGTACATCCACGAACCAAAAAGACAACGATCCCTGTATTTGTGGAGCTTCTATTACATCAGGGAGAGAAAGACAATAAAAATAATAAATAAGAAAATAGTGCAGTGTGTTAGAAGGGGGTAAGTGACACTTTGGAAAAATAAAGGCAGAGCATGGTAAGGGGGCTCAGGCATCCTGGGCAGTGGGGAGGGTTTGATTTTGTATAAGGTGTTTTATTCATTGAGGAGATGACATTTAAACAAAAATATAATAGATGTAAGGGAGTTAGCTAGGTAAATATCCAGGGAAAGAGGAGTTCCTGCAGAGGGACTAGGCTGTACAAAGACCTCAGTTTGGGAGCATGTTTGGTTTGTTTAGAGAACTCAGCAAGATGGCCAGTGTGGCTACAGTGGAGTGAACCAGAGGGGGAGCAGGAGACGATGAGGTCAGAGAGGTGAAATAGCGAGCAGATCCTGGAGGTCTTGCAAACTCTTCTAAGAAATTGAGTGCCATTGTCAAGTCTTGAACAAAGGGGTAATGAAATCTGATTTATGGTTTTTTTTTCTTTTTTTTTTGAGATGGAGTCTCACTCTGTTGCCTAGGCTGGAGTGCGATGACATGATCTTGGTTGACTACAATCTCCGCCTCTCGGGTTCAAGTGATTCTCCTGCCTTAGCCTCCCAAGTAGCTGGGATTACAGGCACCCGCCACCATGCCAAGCTAATTTTTATATTTTTAGTAGAGATGGGGTTTCACCAGGTTGGCCAGGCTGGTCTCGAATTCTTGACCTCAGGTGGTCCACCCGCCTCGGCCTCCCAAAGTGCTGTGGGATTACAGGCATGAGCCACCATGCCTGGCCTGATTTATGTTTTTAAAAGATCATGCAGTCCTGTGATAAGAATAGCAGACCTTAGAGGGTCAAGCATAGAAGTTGGGAAGCTAGAGGAGGGGCTATTACAGCAGTCCAGGCAAAAGCCCAGAGTGACTCAAACCACGTATTAATGGAAATAACAATGGAGATACCAGGAAGTAGCTGGATTCTGGCTATTTATTTTGACATTAGAGTTGACAGATTTTTTTTTTTTTTTTTTTCTGATGGATTGGATATTAGATGTGGGGATAAGAGAGGTGTCAAGAAAGATTTGAAGGGTTTTGCCCCCAATTAACTGGAATGATTGGGAAGACTGTGGGAGGAGTGAGATTTGAAACATAAACTGGGTGTTGTGGGCAGGGTGTGGTGGCTCACGCTTCCCAGCACTTTGGGAGGTTGAGGCAGGCGGATCACGAGGTCAGGAGTTTGAGACCAGTCTGAGCAATATGGTGAAATCCCATCTCTACTAAAAATAAAAAAAACTTAGCTGGGCCTGGTGGTGCACACCTGTAATCCCAGCTACTTGGGAGGCTGAGGCAGGAGAATCGCTTGAACCTGGGAGGTGGAGGTTGCAGTGAGCTGAGATCATGCCATTACATTCCAGCCTGGGCAACAAAGTAAGACTCCATTTCAGATAAATAAATAAATAAATAAATAAATTGGGTGTTGCAAATTGAACACATTGATTTTGAGATGTCTACCATCGACTGCAATAGAAAGATTATGGAAAATAAGAGTTTGGAAGGAAAGGCCAGGGCCATAGTTTTGGACATACTGAGTTTGGATGACTATTAGCCATCAAAGTGGCAAGAAAGACCTTCTGAAAATTTTTGAATGTGAAATTGATAATCCATTTCCATCAGTGCAGGACAACTCAAAACAGGAAAGACTGGACTAGAGTAAATGGCCTAGAGGCTATTATAACCTGGGCTGGATAGATAGGAAAAGCCTGAACTTGAACTGGCAGTAGACATGGAAATGGGCAGAAGGACAGTGACTATCCTGCAGGTAGAATGTCCAGGACTCAGTGACTGGTTTGATCTGTGGGGTGAGAAAGGGGTAAAATGCCTGATTTATGGCACAGTGGTTAATGACATTAGTAAAAGAGAAGAGATGACTTTCAGAGGATGTCTTTTTCTCTGTGTTTTCATTTTTATATTTCTTCCTAAATTCTCTTGTATCCTGGAAATTAAAACAGAAAATTCTCATTGTATTGTTTCTATAAAACCTCAAGGTCAAGGGAGGAAACTGGGAAATACACCCTATCAGATTTAAGAGAAAAAGACCTCTTATACTGCCTTTCCTCCAGTGATTCTTTAAAAAAATTAATTTTAAAAATTGATAAAGAAAAATTGTATGTATTTATGGTACAATATGATGTTCTGAAATATGTATACATTGTGGAATGGCTAAATGGAGCTAATTAACATATACATTACCTTATATAATTATCAATTTTTGTGGTGAGAACACTTAAAATCTACTTTCAACAATTACCAAGAATACAATACCTTGTTATTAACTGTGGTCACTGTGTTTTTCAATAGGTCTCTTGAACTTGTTTCTCCTAACTGAAATTTTGTTATCATTTGACCGATGTCTCCCCAACCTCCTACTCCGTCAAACCCCCAACCCCTGGTAACCATCATTCTACTCTCTGCTTCTATGAGTTTGACTTTCTTAGATTCCATGCATAAGTGAGACCATGCAGTATTTGTCTTTCTGTACCTGGCTTATTTCCTGTAACATCACATCCTCCAGGTTCATCCATGTGGTTGCAAATGACAAGATTTCTTTCTTTTAAAAGGCTGAATAGTATTTCATTGTGTCTATGTATCATATTTCCTTCATCTACTCATTCATTGATGGACACTTAGATTGGTTTTATATCTTGGCTATTGTGAATAAAGTTACAGTGAACATGAGGGTGCAGATAACTCTTTAACATACTGATTTCATTTCCTTTGGATATGTACTCAGTAGTGGGATTGCTGGATTGTATGGTACTTCTATTTTTACTTTTTTGAGGGAAACTCATAGTGTTTTTTTATAATGGTTATACTACATGATTTTTTTAAAAATTGTACTTGAGCCTTGTATATTTTATTATGACAAGAAATTCACGTTGCTTTTATAAGACAAAGTAACTCATGCTGCTTTTGGAAATGAGTAACATAGGGAATGCATCTTCTACCAAGAAAGCAGGAAATAGCTCAAGATCAACTCTGTTGAGAAGAAATGGCAACAGAAACTATTTCACAATGACAGTTAGGTATTTGCCCCTTCAATGCATATATTTGCAAAATACCATCTGCCTTTCTAATTTGCACCTTTCCTGCAATAATTGGTAATGCCAATGTCAGAATATAAGACAGAACAAGGGTGACATTCTGCTGACATTTATAGACATTACCAGAGGAAGGGAGCGCTTGTCTTTTAGACACATTTCCAATTTACGAGGTATTTTAAATTGTAAATTGTAACCAAAGGTTATCATATTAGTTATTATTCAACACATATTCATATCTACTCTGTGACAGGCACTATTCCAGGATGTAACCAGGCACAATTTTAATATGCATATTTCACTAAGCCCAAGACACTTGGCTGTTGGTGCTTGCTTGATCTTAGTAAATGGTGTCAAGGAAAGGCATTTAAACAATTACATCAGCACTGCCTCTGGCTGAAAGATATTGTAAGATATCATGGATTATAGGATGCATCCTGATTCTATAAGTTAAAAGGTGAGCAAAGCAGGTACATCTTAAAAATTGATGAAATAGGTAGTAGGTAACATTTATTGAGTGCTAACTCTGTGCCTGGCACTGTGCTAAATGCTCAGCATGCACTGATTTTAGTCTAGAGCATTTGCATTCAGAATAAGATTTTGTCCAAGTAAATGGTCTCGACCAAAATTCTGATGGTGATATGGACAATGAAGTTGAGGCTGAGGTCTCAGAAATGAGGAACTTACTGGGAACTGGAGTAAAGGTCACTCTTGCTATGCTTTAGCAAAGAGATTGGTGGCATTTTGCCCCTACCCTAGAGATCTGTGGAAATTTGGACTTGAAAGAGATGAGTTAGGTTATCTGGCAGAAGACATTTCTAAGCTGCAAAGCATTCAAGATGTAACCTGGTTGTTTCTAAAAGTGTATGCTTATGTGCATGAACCAAGATTATCTGAAACTGGAACTTACATTTAAAAGGGAAACAGAGTTTAAAGTTTGGAAAATTTGCAACATGGCCACATAGTAGAAATGAAAAATGCCTTTTTTGGGGGGAGATATTCAAGCTTACTGCAGAAATTTGCACAAGTAACAAGGAACTGAATGTTAATAGCCAAGACAATGGGGAAAATGTCTCCAGGGCATTTTGGAGATTTTTGTGGCAGCCCCTCCCATCACAGGCCTTCTGGAGGCCTAGGAGGAAAAAATGGTTTGGGGCCCCCTGCCTTATGCAGCCCCAGGACATAGTGTGCTATGTCCCAGCTGCTCTAGCTCCAGTCTTGGCTAAAAGGGGCCAAGGTACAGCTTCGGCCATTGCTTCAGAGGATGCAAGCCCTAGGCTTTGGTGGCTTCCACATGGTGTTGGGCCTGCAGGTATGCAGAAGGAAGGAGTTGAGGTTTGGGAACCTTTGTCTAGATTTCAGAGGATGTAGGGAAATGCCCAGATGTTCAGGCAGAAGTCTACAGTAGGGCAGAGCCCTCAAAAAGAACCTCTACTAGGGCAGTGCAAAGGGAAAATGTGGAGTTGGGCACTCTACTTGGTGCCCAACAGACACTGTCTCTACTTGGGCACTGCCTAGTGGAGCTGTGGGAAGAGGGCCACTGTCCTTCAGACCTCAGAATGGTAGATCCACTGACAGCTTGCACTCTACACCTGGAAAAGCTAAAGGCACTCAATGCTAGCCTGTGAAAACAGCTGCAGGGGCTGTACCCTGCAGAATCACAGGGGCAAAGCTGCCCAAGATCTTAGGAGACCATCCATTACATCAGTGTGGCCTGGATGTGAGACATGGAGTCAAAGAAGATCATATTGAAGCTTTAGGAATTGATGACTGCCCTGCTGGGGTTCAGATTTGCATGGGGCCTGTAGCCCCTTTGTTTTGACTGATTTCACCCTCTTGGAATGGGTCTATTTACGCAATGCATGTACCCCCACTATATCTCAAAAGTAGCTTAATTTGTGTTTTATTTTACAGGCTCATAGGCAGAAGCAACTTGCTTTGTCTCAGATGAGATTGAACTTGGACTTTTGAATTAATACTGAAATGAGTTAACAGTCTGGGGGACTGTTGGGAAGGCATGATTGTGTTTTGAAATTTGAGAAGGACATGAAATTTGGGACAGGCCAGGGTGGAATGATACGGTTTGGCTCTGTGTTTCCGCATAAATCTCATGTTGAATTGTAATCCCTAATGTTGAGGGAGAGACCGATGGAAGGTGGTTGGATCATGGGGGCAGGATTTCTCCCCCTTGCTGTTCTCATGAGTGAGTTCTCATGAGATCTGATGGTTTAAATAAAAGTGTGTGGCACTTCCCCCTTCTCCCTCTTTCTCTCCTGCTCTGCCATGGTAAGATGTGCTTGCTTCCCCTTCAACTTCCACCATGATTGTAAGTTTCCTGAGGTCTCCTACCCATGCTTCCTGTTCAACCTGCAGAACTGTGAGTCAATTAAACCTCTTTTCTTCATAAATTACCCAGTCTCAGGTAGTTCTTTATAGCAGTGTGAGAATGGACTAATACATTGTCTTCCTAGTTTAAAAGAAGTTAAATAGGAGACACACAGCAAAGGAGATGCAGCATAAAGCAATTTATTGCAGAGGAGAAAGAATACTCCAAAAGTTATTTGTAGAATAGACATCATGCTCTGAGAGAGAGGATTCCAGGCAGGCTGCTCGTGAGGATGACAGCATTGACTAATACTGTTTATGGGAATATTGCATGATTATTCCTAAGAGGGTGGGAGGAAGTGAAACTAGTAAGCATGTTGTGGGTAACCCTCTGGGTGCACGTTCGCAGTAGCTGTACATGTTTGTTCTAATGACCAAAGGGTCAATTTGAGGACAGGCAAAATCAAAACGCACTTGCTCTCTATGGAAGAAATTCCCTACTGGAGATAGCTATACTTGAAGGAGTTTGGCTACGATGCGGATACTGGGGCTTATTGTGTTGACAGTGCAGTGGCCACACTTCTCATATCCTGAGAACCTGGTTACTTCCTTGGCTACCTATCCTGCCTCAAGAGTGCCTATCATCACCTGGCACAGCATATGTCTGTTTGTTGTATTAGTGATCTCGCCTTGTTAGAATATAATCTACCTGAGGGCAGGGATTCTGTGTGATTCACTGTTATTTCCACAAACATGAGACAGTTCCTGGCACATCATAGAAACTCAATAAATAGGTGATGAATAAATAAATCAACAGAAATTTTTCCATAGTTTTTTTTTTTTTAACTGATCTAATTTATCACTCTCTTATCTCTACAATTTATCTTTCACTCAAAGAACTAAAGTTATCCTCCAAAAACACAGAATGACTCAGCTCACTCTCCTCAAGACTCTTAAATGGTCCTTCATTACTTGTTGAGAAAAGCCCAGACTTGTTTAGTGGAGCAATTAAACTCCCCACAATTTATCTGCCGGAAGACTTTCTGGAACCATGTATGATTTTTTTGCTCTGCAACTTACAGTCTTATTGGTCCACTTATTTTTTTCTCATCATGCCACACACTTTCATGTCAAGCAATTTTAGTCTTTTGGCCTTGTTCTTACTATCAGCCAACTTCACAGTTGAAGTCCAGAGTTGCTTTTTTCTTTTGTCTATTTACGTAGGAGTTATAATTTTTATTTGCTTTGTGACAGCATTATTTTCTGACACGTTTTCTTCATATTCTTTTGAAGAGTTTCTTTTTAAAACCCGTGTTATTCAAGGTTAAAAAAATAAAGAGTTTATTTGTTTGGATGTTATGCTTACACTTACTTGAATATGTTGTTTTTTTTCCACACTAGCCATTAGCAAGATTCCTGTGGAGTAAGGGAGTGCCCAGGGTGGTTCTCCAGATTCTTCTGCTCAAGTTCTTCCTCTTCTGATGCTGCAGTGATGAATTATTTCTTCAAAACTATGACCCCACTGTGTAGCTCCACCTTTCCTTGTTCTCACAAGAGTGTACAAAAGCATTGAGTCTTCTGAGCCATGGCTAACAAGAATCCTAGCTATTGCCTTCCACTATATCTTTCCCTTTTTTAAAGGAGTGTTTTCTGAGTTTAGTCACCTTAGGCCTTCCTCAAGCTCTCCCCATGGTTTTTCCCTCTGCCTTCTCCAGTTATCGCTCCCTATTCCATCTTGGCCTGGTATTTCGCATCATGGCAAGACTGCATGGTTTCAGGAGAAAATGATTGCTGTCAGTCTCTGAGATTGACCACTACCAGACACCTCTTTCTCTCATTCTTCCCAATGCTGGGACTGCACCCATGCTGCTTCTTGGGTCTGCTTTTCAGGTCTTTGATGTTTTGACCACACCTCAATGTCATTTGGAACTTTGGCATTGTCATTTTGCTGAGGATGTAGCTTGCATTTTTTAATGTGGTTGATAGTGTTGTTATCCTCATCGCTCTATCTGATTTCCAGAAGTGGGAAGATTCAAAACTATGCTGTTGCCATTTTCTTACCCAATTTACCCAATTGAAAGGACAATGCTTAAACTTCATGCCCTTCTTACTAATTTGGGGTTAATATGTCCTTTCTCATGTCAAATGAAGATGGATAGGAAGACCGTTTTGTGGTGTTTTTAATGCTCTGATTTAGACAAACAAAACCTAACAACTTTGTACTTGTCTCCAATTTTTTTTGAAATATTATTGGTCTATGAAACAATAAAGTCCAGAAACTACTGATATGTATTTGTTTATCTATCATCTATCTCTCTATCTGTATCTATGTGTCTCATCTTCTATCTCCATCATCTACTGACCTACGTATCTATCTATCTATCTATCTATCTATCTATCTATCTATCTATCTATCTATCTATCAATCTATCTTATGTATTTCAACAAATATAAACTATGGTCTAGGCACTCATCCAAGATGCAAAAAGAACACAGAAATTAAAAAGAGCCATGGCTGCTAAGGAACTCAAAAGCTAGGAAGATCATAGAAATGCAAATGATAAACTAGCCTATAAGAGAGGGACCAGATATATGCAACATGCTGCAGCAAAAGAGAGACAGGAGCTATGCTCACTAGATAAATTCGAAATTTGAGAAAGCTGCATGGGGGCAATATTAATAATTTGGACTTTGGCTATTTGGTGGCTGAAATGGAAAAAGACAAAACCACTTTAATATAAAAGTATGTGGCATGGTTAGAAAAAGTAAATGACCAGAGAGCCTGGACAGGAAGGTGGAGGAAAAAAAAAAATCACACACAGTTCCAGAAAGATAAATTTTGGACAGTTTAATTGCATTCTAAACAAGCCTGGGAAGGCCAGGTGTGGCGACTCACACCTGAAATCCTAGCATTTTGGCAGGCTGAGGCAGGCAGATCACTTGAGGTCAGGAGTTTGAGACCAGCCTGGCTAACATGGTGAAACCCCATCTTCACTAAAAATTCAAAAATTAGCCAGGCATGGTGGCATGCACCTGTAACCCCAGCTACTCGGGAGACTGAGGCACAAGAATAGCTTGAACCCAGGAGGCAGATGTTGCAGTGAGCCAAAATTGTGCCATTGCAAATTACATGGCTCATTGATTAGAACCTTCCTTCTCCTATCTGAATAAAATGATCATGAGTAAAGACTGTATTTTGAGGTTTATGTATACTTGTCTCTTACTCTTTTTCTGTCTCTCTCTTTCTCATTTTCTGGCACTTCCTGGCTTACTTTTGAGGAGAAATCAAATTTTTAGGTAAATAAACTCATCTATTGTTGGTGGAAATTATAATTACTTTGACCTTTATGTACATTGACTGTGTTTGTAATTCTAACACTTATGTTGATAACATGCTTTATGACACTTCCAAAAACCTAAGAAGCGCCCTCCAATGTGTCAACTTTCTTAAATCAACTTTCGTAAATGGATTTTTGTTTTTCCACATTACCACCTCTTCTAAAGGTCTCTGATACTATGTGGTTAGGAAAAAATTTTCATATAATAGAATTGTTTCTGACCTTTTATCTTACTGTACCTTCAAAATTATGCCAGGCTTTATATGCTATGGTGTGTGATATAAATTTATTTATAGATGGAAGAGCTTACAGTTATTTTTTCAGAAAATAATTTGGAGTTATTATGATTTTTCACAAATGAAGAAGTTAACACTCAATGAAATAAATTATAGACATGGTAATAAAAAAGTACAGCTCCTTCTTCAAATGGAAAACTATAGACATTAAAAGTGCTATGAATTAAAAGAGACTTAAAAGGCAAAAACTAGATGTAATAGGTGGACTTTTAATACTAATTTGAACAAATTCAACTGTAAATAGATAGATATTTTGAGGACCTTAGGTAATTTTGGATATGAACTGGATACTAAATTATTATTGAAAATAAATTATTATTGAGTTAGGTACAGTAATAGTATTATAGTTAGGTAGAAAAATGCCCATATCTTTTAAGGGGGCACCCTGATATATTAAAGTTTAAAATGTCAGTAAAAATAGAAACAAATGTTTAAAATATTAATAATTGTTACATCTGGGTGATAGGTATATTTTGACTTGTTTTTATAATAAAGTTAAAAATGTCAATTAAAGTGTATGTATTTAGTAAAGAGGGAAAATATTTTTGGTGAGATTTTTACTGAAAGCCTTTATTTTTTCTTTTAACATTAGAGAAGATTTATATTTAGAATTCAGGAGCTATTTCCAGTGACAGATCACTTTAGCTTTTTCTGTCATTCAATTAGAAGGTAGCAACATTTCAATCTGAATGAAAAATACTCTGAAATTCAAGGACCACCAAAGCACTCCTGAATCTAACATATTTTAAATGCAAAAGACTTCTGAAATTAAAGTAATTGATGGCAAAATCTGGTGAGGGTGCTGTCTTATTTTTTGTTTGCTCTTGCAAGGCAATGATGGAATATCCAGCAATGACTGTGTTAGCAGTCTCTCGTTTATGGTTATTGACTCTGTCTTCCACAGCTTGCTGCAGTACTAGTGATAGTGACAGGAGACAGACAAATTCCTAGGCAGACAGGAATGGGACCCTGATGGAACCAGACCTTCAAGCCAAAGCCAGTTTAAACTTTGAAAACCAAAAGGCTGGTTCAGGATAGAGCCTCTCCATTGGTTCCTTCTGGATAAGGCCTTTTAACCAATCAAATTGTACTTTTTCCAAGTTTGCCCATGGACCAATCAGCACACGCTCCCTCATTCTCGACCCATAAAAACCCCAGACTCAGCCTCACAGGCAGGTGCATCTGCTTTCCAGGTTCCCTCTTGCAGCTGTGAGCGTTTCTTCTGTCACTCAATAAAACACTTCTCTGTCTTACTCACTTTCTGGTGTCCATGCACATCATTCCTCTTGGTTGTGAGACAAGAGTCCAGAAGTTGCTGAGCTGCAGACAATGGGAATAAAAGAGCTGTAACATGCTCCTGCTCATGGGACCACAGGAAAAAGAGAGTTGTAACACCCCCCACCTCACCAAGCTGCAGGAACAAAAAGCTGTGACATTTCTGGAGGCTCAGACTTTGGGACTCCTTGAGCAAGAGCTGTAACACCTTTTGGGGCTCCACAGTTGCTGTCATCTCTGAGTTTTTGGGTGCCACCATGTTCCCCTCATCTAGATGCTGGCACCCAACATGGAAGCCATTCACGGCATGCTCAGTCCAGCAGTGGGCTGAATGTGGAGCTGTGGCAGGAATGGGATCTAAGTGGGCATGAGCCAAGCACAACCTGCAAGGCTGAGCATGTGGAGTGAGCCCAGTGGGCCCAAGCAAGA
This sequence comes from Rhinopithecus roxellana, assembly GCF_007565055.1. NCBI lineage: Eukaryota > Metazoa > Chordata > Mammalia > Primates > Cercopithecidae > Rhinopithecus > Rhinopithecus roxellana. Next base: position 22,718,679 of record NC_044550.1, read on the forward strand.
CCTGGATAGAGGCAGTGATGGCTGCAGAGATTTCCAGCTGGCAAACCAGCATCAAAGAAATCCTGTAACACTAAAGCCACATCCAAGTATGGAGCAATATCTGGGTGGTAATTCTTCAAGATTAATATTCTGTTACAGGAATCACCAATTCAAGTGGTACAGTCTACTGGCAAACAATCAAGTGCAGAATTTCCCTGGTTTGGTCATCCCAAAGAATTAAGTCTAAATGCTGGAAGCCCAGGAGTACAGCTTGGTGGGTGGAATTAAGGCAAGTCAAGAGAACCTATTAAAAAGGAATTGAATTGAAGTAATAATTAAATCAAATTGTTTGCAACAGTCCTGCTTTTTTTCCCTGCAATGTTACAGGATGTTTAGTTCTTTCCCTGAATAAATTATTCAAGACCATGTTCACCTTGAGCCCTCTTGCCTTTCTTTTCAAAATCTCCATATACTACTATAGTTCCAACAAATGGAAGCTAGTATTATATTTTACATATTTTTAAGAGTTACTATGGCAGATTGAAATGAGCACAAGCTTTTGAGTTGGAGTTGGGCATGTTAAGTTTGTGTTGAAAGTTATACATGCAGGTGGAGTTATGCAGAAAGAAGTTAAAAATGTGGGACTGGAGATGGCGGTAGAAGTTAGGATTGAAAATCTTAGAGGCAGGGGTTGAAACTGTAAAAATGAAAGAGGCCTGGTGGTGGGAGTAGAGTGTAGAATATAGAATAGTATGGCACATACATGTTTGAACCTAGATGAAAAGATCCATTTAAAAATAGCTAGAGAAATGAAACATGAAAATTAGCCTCTGAAGAGGTAGGAAAGGCAGGAGAAAAACAACATAACCCAGAATACTCCAGCAATACCAGAAGTAAATGGTTTCAAAAAATATTGCATTATGGAGATGTGAGCTTTAGAGAGACTACTGAGGAGGTTGGAGAAACTACTACTGAATCTGGCATTTAAGAGATTATTGGTGATTCTCAAGGGAGAAAGATTTAAGGTATGACTAATTAGTAATTAGAAATTCCACCCCTGCCCAAGAACAGTAAATAGAGTTTTGTTTTGTTTTTAAATTTGAAATGTTTGAGTACATTTATAGGTCAAGGAGGATTCATGGAAAGGGGAAGAATGATGATGCAAGAAAATAAAAAAAAGATGATGGATTCAGGAATTCAGAATAAGAAATTTTCTAGCAAGGGAGAAGGAGGAATATCCAAAGAAAATTTTAGTTTGCAAACTGAGGTGTTTATTTTGATATTATCTTTTTCTTCCTAGTGAAAATAAGAAGCTAGGAAGTTCTAATGAAGAGAAGGGGAGGTCATCTCAACAGCTATTAACAATTTTAAAATCTGGTTCATTTTCCTTTAAGATTGGTGGAAGGAGTTTTAAGCTCTCATTTATTAAATGACTGGCCAAGATCACAAAGCTGGTATTAGAGCTGGTGCTAAGCAGTGTGGGACTAGGGCTGGGAGTGATCATGGTATAGCAGTGAGTTTTTCTCTTCTTTTTATTTTCTTTTGTCTTTCTCATGTTTTTTTTTCCTTCTTTCCTTTCTTCCGCCTTTCCTTCCCTCCTTACTTTCTTTTTTGAGTGACTTTATTGAGGTACAATTATGAAATCACTCACTGTTTGTATAATTAGATGATTTCTAGTAAGCTCATATAGCTGTGCAACCTTCATTGCAATCCGGGTTTAGGTCATTCCTATTACTCCAAAAAGTTGCTGTGTGCCATTTGCAATCAGTTGCACTCCCACCCTTAGGCTCAGACAACCACAGATCAGCTTTCTATCTCTATGGATTTGCTTTTTCTAAGAATTTCATTTAATGGAACCATAAAATATCTGATCTTTTGTGTACTTCTTTCTTTGCATTGTTTTTCAGGTTCATCATATAGCATGTATCAGTAGCTTCTTCCTTTTTCTTGCTGAATAATATTATGTCGTCTGGATCGACATTTTTGTTTTCCCATTTCTTCCAGCAACATGAGTGTGTTCATTTCACAGGCACTGGCATCCTCTTCAAAATAAATTAATAGATGATTCAATTGTGAAATATTTTCATAATTTCTGCTTTAGTTGACCTATAATTTGATCCTTATACAGTAGCCAAGATATTCTCATTTATGTTGTGAGGAGCATATTATAAACATTTTTTTCTAAACCCATGCAATTCTTGAATAAAAACTTTACAAACCCCCTATTAAAGCCCTTCTAGTTTTTGTTGGAGAATAAAAGATAATGAGTTTCTCTGACACGCTTAATACTTCCTTCTGGAAATGAAGATTAGTTGATATTAACTGAAGCAAGTAAACCAATTAAGACAATGATGATACGATTAAAACCCTTAACTATATTTTACTGTTTATAAAACTTTTATATTATTTCAGTCAATTCTTTTAACAACCCTGTTGTGGTATGCAGGAGTGGTATTTTAATCCTCATTACAAGTAATGAAACAGATTAAGAGAAGTTAAGAGCTAAAATCTCATAGGGCTGAAACTCAAACCTAAGTGCCCCAATGCTCTTTATATTCCACCTACACACTATTCCATTCCCCATGTGTCTTGTCTTATTCTAGCTGTCTGTGTGTGTGTGTTAGTGTGTGTGTGTGTACACATGTGCTTGTGGAGCCCAGTGCAAAATGAATATATGGGGCACCTTGTTAAAAACTATTGAGTATTTCAAGATGGCGACAGCAGAGTCTTAAACCAAATACAGGGCCCTTGTGAGCACGGGGTCCTCTTGGGCCACACAGGTTGTGTGCCCATGAAGCTGGCCACGACCTTGTGAAAGAATGTCCTATTCAGGTAATTACCAGTAAGGTTGGAGTGTCAGATATGGAGGTAGAGAAACAAGGCAGAGTTACTGCTGCCATTTATTTACTCTGAGATGGGAGTAGTAATATATAGAAGCCAGGCCACTAAAATTTTATGTTCCATGCTAGTATTTTTAATGTATTCCAAAGGCAGAGAAAATCACCTAATAATCTTAAGTGAAAGAATTGCAATTACATTTATATTTTAGAAAAAAATCAATCTGATCTCTATTTCAAGGACGGATTTTTTACGTGTAAAAATGAAAGGATGATGATAAATTTGGGAATAAATATCAGTATTCCAGGTTAGAGGATAAGAGGGCTTTAAGGCAGTGGGATTTGAAATGCTGAAGAGGGGGTGAGGTGGGGGATCCTGCTCCTTGCCTTTGAATTCCTTGACAGTCAGAAGCGCTCTGGCACCTCATTGTGTCTCAGTCTGGAAAGTCCCTCCAGAGAGCAAGATGGGGGTTGATGGTCAGGCTGACTGCATTTGCATCCCCTCCATTAGGAAGCATAGTGGTGGGCTGCCAATGTCTGAAAATGATCATTTCATATATTTTTCCCAGTTTGAATTTCTTTTAGTTGTCAAAGGGCAAGCTCAGTAACAGTTTGTTCATTATGGTTGAGTGGAAAACTGTGGTTTATTTTTAAATTTAGTAATTCAGTAGCTTCATTTGAGATAGTATTGCCCCTGGTGGGTTAGTTCTCTAACATCCTGGGAGTCATTTCTGGAGGGTGGTGAAATAAGAAAGCATTTTTAAAATATTAAATTAGGTATCAACTACCTTTCCCTCTCTCTCTCTCTCTCTCACACACACACACACACACACACACACACGCACACACACATACACATTCTCGAATGCTTTATAGAATGGGAGAAAAAGGCTCAGAACTACAGATTCATTCACATAATGTGAGGCCTATTTAAGTATACTCATGAATGTGTCACGCATTTGAACTTCATCTTTTATGTGTAGCAACAGCAGATGTTGAAAGTACAACCCCAACGCAGGTAGACATCATGGTAAAGCTTTCAATGGGATAGGGAGTAGAGATTTATTGTCAGCACTAAACATGCAAATGATTTCACCATTCATGTGAAGTGCTAAATGAGATTAATTTGTTGGTCAACTGGAGCCCTGTGTGAACTTTAGTATATGTCAGTAGTCTCTTGTGAAAGGATGTTCCTCCTTATGATTAGGAAGAGAAGACTCAGGTTAGGTTTAGGGGATCAGGAATCGTGGGTGGGAAGAGAGCATGATCTATCTCTGAGATCATGGCTCACTCCTCTGGTAATTCTGAAGGAGCAAGCTGCAAACAAAGGCCATCTAAGTCTAAGACAGAATTACAGATCAGTTGTTTTTGCCAGAGAGGTGGTCTCTGCTATGCTATCTGTTTATACTTGGGATTAATGAGAACTCCCAACTTCTTGCAGTTATCTGATGAAACAAATGACATTTGCTATACTACAAAGTCATTTTCTCATGAGTATCATGTACGGCTTCTAGGGAAACCATATAGTTTTGCAATGGTAGCGAAGTAAATGTTTATTTGGGCTTGGCATAGAACTAGATACCAAATTTCCTGTTCCTCAAGAGTGTTTTCCTTTGAGAGAACTCTCCCCTTCTTTCCTTTTTTTAATGAGACACTTTGTCCTTTGGCCTCTGGTCCCACAAAGGCATCTGTCTCCACTTCAATAACTTCTATCCTATAATTTAAGAAAGCTGACATTATTTGGAATTCTGAAATCAATACCTGCCCCTTGTAGAGAAAACGGTCTGTATGATTCACATAGCAGAGAATACATAAGCTTTAAATCAGCCATCCTGCACTTGTTCAGCAATTCTATATCCTTGCACTAGTATTTAATTAGTTTATGGAAGCAAATCTATCATGTATGTATGTTAACATGATTAGGTATAGCATGAAGGAAAGTGTTGTTCTTAATAAATCTCTTTGCATTGCATTGTATTGTGAAACATTGATTTTTCAGAAGAAAATTATCTTCCAGGAAGAGAAAAAGGGTGGCAAAACTCTAGATCTCCAGTTTCCAAATTCCACTACTTCTCTACACCACACAGTATTTTGGCTATGACTTTTACTTTAGATCTTCAGGCTAAGCTTTCCAGGAGTGGCTTTTTTTGTTTGTTTGTTTTTAGCAGTTAGAATATGATGCCATTAGATAACTTTAGATACTTTAAATTGTGTTGTCTAAAAATATTTACCAAATATTTACTGGTGCTTACCATGTAGCAGTGCAGGGGTTACCTGTAGTTTTTACAAATCAAAGCAAACTGTTGCTTTAAAAACAAATTATCTTTCTCTGTGGAGCCTAATGTGGCAAACAGACAATCTGGAGCAACCTACACCCCACAGGGCTCCAATGCCTATGATTGTGTCTGATGCTGGCTTAGGTACCTTACTAGTCAGAGTTCTCTAGAGAAACAGAACCAACAGAGGATCTGTTTCTATGTGTATATGTGTATGTATGTATATCTAGATCTAGTTACCTAGAATTATCTATCTATATAGATTATCTATTGAAAGAGATTTATTTTAAGAAATTGGCTCACAGAATTATGGAAGTTGGTGAGTCCAAAATCTGTAGAGTAGGCTGGCAGCCCAATGACCCAGGCAAGAACAAATATTGCAGTTCAATTCCAAAGGCTGTCTGCTGGCAGAATTCATTCTTGTCTGGGGAAGGCCAGTCTTTGCTCTGAGAAGGCCTACAATTGGTTAGATGAGGCCCACCCACATTATAGAGGGCAATCTGTTTTACTCAAAGTCTGTCAATTTAAATGTTGATCTCATCCAAAAAATGCCCTCACAGAATCATCCAAGATAATGTTTGACTAAATATCTGGGCACTGTGGCCCAGTCAAGTTGACACATAAAATTACCCATCTCAGGTAGCATATTTTACATAAAGATAATAATGACAAATACTATATAGTACTTATTAACATGATAGGCCCTGTTTTAAACACTTCATATGTTAACTGATTTATTTATTTACTGTTTTTTTTTTTAATTCTTTAAACTTTTATTTTGGCTTCAGGGATACATATGCAGGTTTGTTATATAGGTAAGCTTGTGTCACAGGGGTTTGTTGTACAGATTATTTTGTCACTCAGGTATTAAGCCTAGTATCCAAGAGTTATCTTTTTTCCTCCTCTCCCTCTTTCCACCCTCCACCCTCAAGTAGACACCAGTGTGTGTTCTTCTTCATGTGTCTATGTGTTCTCATTACTTAGCTCCCACTTACAAGTGAGAACATGCGGCCTTTGGTTTTCTGTCCCTGTGTTACTTTGCTAAGGATAACAGCCTCTAGCTCCATCCATGTTCCCACAAAGGACATGATCTCATTCTCTTTTATGGCTGCATCATATTCCATGGTGTATATGTAACAAATTTTCATTATCCAATCTGCCATTGACGAGTGTTTAGGTTGGTTCCAGGTCTTTGCCTTTGTGAATAGTGTTGCAATGAACAAATGCATGCATATGTCTTTATGATAGAATGATTTATATTCCTTTGGGTGTATACCTAATAATGGGATTTCTGGGTTGAATGGTAGCTCTGTTTTTGGCTCTTTGAGAAATCACCACACTGCTTTCCACAATGGCTGAATTAATTTACACTCCCACCAACAGTGTATAAGCATCTCCTTTTCTCGGCAACCTTGCCAGCATCTCCTTCCACTCCTTATTTTTCCTTTTCCTCTGCAGGGATGGAAGCTTCCTTGTGCCAGGTGGCTGATGGCCAAGGCCAAGCCCAAAGACCACTGCAGCCCGGTCCTCAGGAAATGAAGTCCATCTCTGCAGCACTGGAGGAGGGCAAGAGAAGCAGTTGGTGGGTGCTGTTTATTCTGGCCCCAGTCCTGGAACAGCCACAACCACGGCTGCTCCAGGTAGCAGGCACAGCCCCCTGTGTAAACTAATTTAATTTTCACTATAATCCTTTAAGAGACTATTATTATTCTCATTTTACAGGTGAGAACACTGAAGCAGGGAGAGATTAATAACTCATTTATGGTCCATCCATAGCTAGGATGTGGCAGAACAAGGCAGTTGTGTTTGTAACCATTATGTTATATTGCAGGGTTAAAAAAAGGGTTAAAAAAAGGACTGTGTACAGTCTGTTTTTTATTTTTTAATTACAGAAGACTTCTCCATTCAAGCAATGAGACGGCATACCTTGCATCCCTCTCTGCTCAGAGAACATGCTGTTAGGTCTACTCATTAAACATTTCCTACCAACGACTTAGCTGATATCAATTTCAAACTTCCTCTGACACACATACTACTATCCCTGAAACTATTGTCACAAAGAAAAATTATTTCACATCCTCAACTGCAATTTTATCAATTTTCATTTTTATTATTTTATCACAATCTGTATTAAGCCTAATACAAATAAATAATATTTGGATAATATTTACTCATTCATCCATTCTAGACTTCAGTGAAAATTTACTGAATATCTCTTATGTGTCAGACACATTAACCTATGGTCAAGTGCTTTATTTAAGCAGTTTGGGAGGCCAAGGCAGGAGACCAGCCTGGGCAGCAAAGTGAGATCTCATCTCCAAAAACGAACAAACAAACGAACAAAAAAATTAGCCAGGTGTGTTGGCATGTGCCTGTGGTCCCAGCTACATGAAGCTGAGGCAAGAGGATCACTTGAGCCTGGGAGGTTGAGGCTGCAGTGAGTGAGCCATGATCGCACCACTGCGCTCCAGCCAGGGGGACAGAGAGAGACCTTGTCTCAAATAAATAAACAAATAAAAAGTAAATAAATGAATGCATTAATAAAGAAATACATAAACAATCTCATTGATTTCTTGACACCAATTCTATGAGATAGGTTGTTTTTAAGTAAACTATCAGTCAGGGGCCAGTTAGAAACCACACTAGGTTTTTGAATAGAGGGGGTTTAATATAGGGAATTAGTTAAGCAGACATTGGAGTCTGAAAAGCAAATAAAAAGATGACTGAGGTAACCCAGAGAAGGGATTACCATAACCTAAAAGCTTAGAGGAGGAACCCTACAGAGGCAGGACTCAGACCTCTAGGGACTGAAGAAGCTAGAAGCTTGAATCAAGGCTGCTGTTGGGGAGAGCTGTTTTCAGAGTGACCGGACAGGAACAGCATGCAAACACAAAGGCCTAAGTCACTTTTACCTCCAGCCTTCCAGTCTTCTTTTGTGCTCTCATTAGTGGAGCCTAACAAGAAATGGCAATTTGCCAACAAATAGGAGGGAAGGACCAGCTGCGGTGGCTCACGCCTGCAATACTAGCACCTTGGGAGACCGAAGAGGGCGGATCACTTGAGTCCAGTTCGAGACCAGCTTGGGCAACATAATGAAACCTTGTCTCTACAAAAAGCACAAAAATTAGATCAGCTTTGTGGTGCGCACCTGTAGTCCCAACTACTTGGGGAGCTAAGGCAGGAGGATCTCCTGAGCCCAGGAGGTCAAGGCTACCAGGAGCCATGATTGAGCCACTGCACACCAGCCAGGGTGACAAAGTAAGATCCTGTCTCAAAAATACAAAAACAAAAAAGCCACACACAAAAAAATCCCCACTAAAAACAAAGAAAAAAAAAAAAAAGAAGAAGAACAGGAGGGAGGGTTTGGAGCTGAGAGACAACTTAATTATTGGCACACACATATTTTCTAAGTGCTCGCAAGAACAGCCTTTCCTGACATGTAGAACTACGATAAAAATATATTTAAAATAAGCCTTCAGAAATATTCTGTGATGAGTACGTAGAATTACTCAATGCTAATTTATTTAATAGAAATATTTCCCACCACTCTTTTTTATAACTAGACCGTATAATGTTGAAACAGCTATTTACTTTTGCAGAACATAATTTTCCTGTATCAATGTTTGGTTTGGATTTAAAACTTAGTCAAGTAGTTTAGTATCCAGGACTTTTTCATACATTTAAAAGGCACTTTAGCTGATCTTAATGCCAAAATGGAGTAAGGCCATCTTCTTAAAGCTTGGTAAATGAGATAGATTAAGCAGTTTAAGCTGGTGAGAGTTCAAACAGAGAGAGAAAGAGAAAGAGAAATAGTTTTTCTTTGTGTTTTCCCAAAGCATTCTATTCAGTTTTGCTACTTTCATTGTGGTTTTCTTTCTCACTGTTACATGAACACCAGACTTGCACATAACGTTGATGTTCAAGTGGAGCATATACATGAATGGGTTGACATTGCTTCTCACCAAATTGTGATCTTGTCCAGCTCACCTAACCTATTTAATTGTTAGTCTTCTCATCAGTAAGATGGAAATAATCATATTCTTTACTTAATAAAACAAGTGCTACATGTGAAGTTCTCTGACACAAATCAAACACTCAATGAATATTAGCTCTCATATTATTATTATTATTATTATCATTATTATTTTGAGTCAGAGTCTCACTCTGGAGTGAGTGGTACCATTTTGGCTCACTGCAACCTCCACCTCCCTGTCTCAGCCTTCTGAGTAGCTGGGACTACAGGCACACGCCACCACGCCCGCCTATTTTTTGTATTTGTTTGTAGAGATACGGTTTTGCCATGTTGCCCAGGCTGGCCTCGAACTGGGCTCAACTGATCCTCCAGCCTCGGCTTCCCAAAGTGCTGGGATTACAGGTGTAAGCTACCGCACCTGGCCTTATGTTAGTTCTTATGCCTATAATTCCCCTACTCAGTTCTTGGAATTTGATGGCAAGCTGAAAGAGACTGAGATAACAGGCTACTAGGAAAGGACAAGACACCATTTGTCCCAGTCTGTCTCAGGATAGGCTGCTAGGGACAAATGGTGAGACTTCTGCTGGCAACCAGGATGTGGTAACTGCTGTCCCTGAAACAAGGACAGCAACCAGGAAGTGATAACTGCTCTTCTAAAACCCAAGACACCTGGTTCAGAAGAACAAATATGCATATTATTATGAGGTAGGATATTCAAAGAACATCAGGAAAGCCAATGTAACCTTAGTGGTGTGAGCAAGCAGGAGAGAGGTAGGAGATGAAGTTGGGGAGGTAGCCAGAGGCTTATTGTGTGAGTCCATGTGGATCGTGGCAAAGACTTAAAATTTTGTTCAAAGTAGAAAGGAAAGCCATCGGATGGTTTTGAGCAGAATTCTGTTGTGATCCAATTTACGTGTTTAAAGAGATAATTTTGACTCCTCTGTGGAGAATGGATTATAGATGGAAATGTAGGAGCATAAAGACTAGTGAGGAGGCCATAGCAGTGATCTGGGAGGAAAATTGTAAGGGCTTGCACTGATGTGGAAGTGGGGTGTGAAAAGTACTTATGTTCATGGTATTAATTGAAGGTAGAGCTTATAGGACTTCCTGTAAGATTAAATTAGCCTTTGAGAGAAAGTGAGAAATCAACGATGATGTTTTATTTCTTTGTCTAAGCAACTGGGTTTATAGAGGTGTCATTAACTGAGATGGGATAGAATATGTGAGGAGCAGATTTGTGTGGAGGAATGTTAGGAATTATGTTTTGGCCATGACATGTTTGACACAGCTGTTAGACATTTACTTAAATAAGATGGAATTTCATTTTTCTCTATTACAAAAGTCTGAAGGTTGACAATCCAAGCCTGGAGAAGCAGCTCTGATCCATTAAGTTGCTAGGGATTTAGGCTGTTTTCAACCAGCTGTTCTGTCATCCCTTGGATATGGTCCTCATGAGCTAAGCTTGAATTCTGATAATTACATCTGTTTCTGGCAACAGGGTACAAGAACTGGGGAGAGGTGGCAAAAGGCATGTGCCACCTGGCTCTTAAGGAATGTTCTTGGCAGCTGAATATGACACTTAAACTGATATCCTAGTGGCCTTAAGTCAATCACATGGTCACTCCTAGCTGCAAGGGAGGCTGGGAAATGGAGCTTTCATGCCGGGTGTCATGTGCCTATCTAAAAACCTGACTACCAAACAGTAAGGGAGGAACAGATACTAAAAGACAATCAACATATTTCTGCCACACTTCGTTTGCCCACTCCCCATTTCTCAGGACCTCCATATCTCAAAATGCACTGGGCTGTTTAAGGCTTTGTCTTCTTTGGCTTCTCAGCACATTCGATACTGCTGATAGCTTCTTCCTGAGAACACACCCTTCCTGTGGCTTCTGTGTCACAGCATTTCTGGTTTTTGTTTGTTATTGTTTTCTTCATGTTGTTTTTGTACTCCAGATTGCCCTTTTATCTCCAAAGACTAGTGGAGACTAGTGGAGATAAAAGGGCAACCTGGAGAACAAAAATAACACAGAAGGCAAGCCAATCATAATCCTGAAAGACACAGTCCCAAATGTTGAAATCTTGAAATATCAAAATCCTGAAAATATCATTCTGGAAAAATAATTTTTAAAATGTAAAGATATTTATTTACATTTTTATTATATTTTTATTTTTTTAAGACAGAGTCTCACTCTATCACCCAGGCTGGAGTACGGTGATAGGATCATGGCTTTCTGCAGCCCTAGCCTCCTGGGCTCAAGTGATCCTCCTGCCTCAGCCTCCTGAGTAGCTGGGATTACAGGCAGGCATTACCATGCCCACCACGCCCACCATACCATATTCATGGTATTCATTGAAGGTAGAGGTTATAGGACTTCCTATAAGATTAAATTAGCCTTTGAGAGAAAGTGAGAAATCAACCATGATGTTTTATTTATTAAATTAGCTGGCCTCGAACTCCTCACCACTCTTTTTTATAACTAGACCACATAATGTTGAAACAGCTATTTACTTTTACAGAACATAATTTTCCTGTATCAGTATTTGGTTTGGATTTAAAACTTAGTCAAGTAGTTTAGTATCCAGGATGTTTTCATACATTTAAAAGGCACTTTAGCTGATCTTAATGCCAAACTGGAGACAGAGATTAATTTTTTAATTTTTGGTAGCAGCAAGGTCTCCCTAGGTTGCTCAGGCTTATTTACATTTAAAAAGGTGGTTTACTTGAGAAACACATGACATAATACTTCATAGGCCACTTTACACAGTAAAATAAGCAATGGTAACATACCTATTTTTGCAAGCATAAATACTCATACATACTAGAAACAGTTGTGTGGGTGTAAAAGTATGAGTAGATGAAACATTTATAAAGAAACAGGTCAAAAAGGGAAATGAATAAAGGCATGTCACTATGGTTGGTAATTGTGTGCACTCCACTTTATAACTGTGGTAATCTGAAATACGGTGCTAAGCAACCAGAACCTTTGACGGGATCTACCAAAAACTGTAATGGGTCACCACTGCATATGATGTCACCCAGAGAGCCGAGAAATTTTGTCTTTCACAAATGTAGATGTACAAAAAGGACATCTCTTCATTTATTGAGGGAGTTTCAACATTTGTATGTACACATACAAGTACACACAAGTCAACACTGTGTGTACTTTTGTGGAATCAAATTTGCATAAAATAAATTAGAACTCTTTAAAAATCTCTACACAATTTATACCTCCAACACTGGAAATGATGCCAAGAAAAAATACAGAGCACAGTGAATTGTCAAAAATAATGCTGACAATTTAAAATAGTGCGAAAAGCTAAAAAACAACAACAACAACAACAACAATAAAAGAACTAAAAAATCAACATATGAGAAAGTATATTACAGGGTAAGTTATGGGCAATTACACAGAGATACTCTATAAGAGCTGGCCAGCTTTCACAATCATTAACTGTGTTTTGAAGCCTTGCATCACAATGAATAGCTGCTTTTTCTTTCTTTTAGGACATGGCTTTTCTTGGAGAATATGTTCATATTCATTTTCTATGTGGTGATGCTCTTTTTAAAATTTATCTATGATTCCTGTGATTGTGATTTTGGGGATTTTAGACTTTAGGGATTTTGATCTTTTGGGATTTCAACATTTGGGATTGTGGTGTTTGGGACTGTGTCTTTTGAGATTATGGTCCAAATCTCATGAAAGGGATGCCCCTCCAGGTGTCAGCCTCCTTTGTGGGTACTTCTCCAGCTCCAGTGCTAGTTTATCTTCTTCTGGCCCCAACATCTGCCCATTTGGTCCCAGTTCAAGACTAGTTTTTAAGGATCTCACGGACTTTCCTAATTAGAAAGAAGATCTTTGTGTTTCTCTCAAGTCCTAACTGGGTTTATCCGTGGCTAAATTTTGATCTAGCAGGGACCAAAGAGACGACACTAATGATTATAATCCTAGAACAGCCCTCCACACAGGTCAGTCGTGTGGTGTGAGGGGCACTGAAATATGCCCCCTCTGAGGGTCCCTCCTCAATTTGCTCACCACTGAGCTGTAGTTCACTCCTGACTGACCTTTAATTCCCTTTTCAAATTTGACATCGGGGTTAAATGATAAAGATGTAGATATTGTTTATAAATAGTCCTTGTAAAAATGTATGTTGCCTGAGAAGGGACAGAGACTTCAGGGGTACTTACAAGCCAAAAATTGTGGTTCAGTAATGTTCCTTTTGAGTCCCTGACACTGTATGAAATAATGACTTAGGGCATTAGGCGTCTCAAAAAAAAAAAAAAAAACAAAAAAACAAAAAAACAAAACAAAACAAAAAACAAAAAACAAAAACTACCTTAGAACATAGTGATGTTTGGTACTTGAGATTACTGAGTCATGAACTACTTTTCTTGATTCCCTTGTGGGTTACATTTTTTTCCCTCTCAGCTTTCCTTCCCTGGGACTAATGTCTTCCATCACTATTAAAAGCAGTAGCTCTTCTGCCAGTGTCTACCAAGGCCATGACCTCTAATGCCACCCACTACTTTTGCTCATGGCTGCCATGTCTGAAGCCAAGAACACTGATGTTGGTGTAAGGGTGCAACCTTCTGAAGGTGCCAGCCCTCTCTCTGGCCACAGTTCAGACTTCTGTCAGCAGTTTAGCAGCTGTGTTGTGCCTTCAGAATTTGCCAAATAGGACTAATGTTTTCGTTTTTGTAACTCCCTCATGCAACCATTCAGAGAAATCTGTGCAATTCATTCAGTTATTCAACACATACTTACCGAGCTCCTGCAGTGTACACACATTGTTCTAGGTTTAGGGCCATATCAGTGAACAAAATAGATGAAGTCCTTGCTCTCATAAAACCTACATTCTTCTCTGTGGTGGGGGAGATGATAGTAAACATATGACAAATATGTTGCTCAATTTCAATTCCCTTCTCCCTTCAGAAACTTCCTCATTGTTCTTGAATGAAACTTGTGGGTCTTGATGCTTTTTCCTCTAAAGAAAAAATGAGTTTTTCTCAGGATGCTCCTGGACCACTGATATAAATAGACTACTTATGATAGTTCACCCACTCTGAATCCGGGGGTAAACATGATATAAATTAAATTGTGACCCTGGCTATATAACAGACAAAATGAGGGTTTGAAAGAAAAGAAACTCGTTGATAATCTTTTAATTTGTAGAACATATAAACATCACCCAAGGTACAAATACCAGATAAACTTGACAACTTAAAGGTGAAACAACTTTAATTTCTCAAATATAATCTATAACTTAGAGAAGACATTGCTGGTTGTTGCTCCAACAACCTCAGCTGTATGGTTTTAGAGCCTTGTTGGGGACATGTGGCAGAATTGCCTTATATTTATAGTTTGAAATGGAGTCTTTCAAAGATATTTCCTGATAGAATACACCTGCTATATTTAAAAGCCCTAGTTGATGAGACAGCCTCACTTCTTAGAAGATGTAAAAGAACATCTAAAACGGAACTGTCTGAAGTAGAGCACGCTTGTTGACAAGGTCAGCAGAACACAGGAAATAGTCTCTATGAGGTATCTTCAGGCCATCATACTAACCTTTACCAATACTTGCTTAGCTGTCAAATACTTACTCTACTTGCCCTTGTGAGGGTTCAGACTGAGATGTCTACAACAGAGAAGGGTGTTTTGAAGGAACGGGCCTTTTGGTACCTGTTGACAGGGACAGGAGGCAGGGGAATTCTGAGCGGAAGAGGGCAGGTCCCTGGCTAGGACCCCACCTCAAGCTGGAACCACAGCCCAAAGTGAGAACTTCGCATCCCTGTTTCCCCACTTGAATGTTGCCTTTCCCAAAACCACCCACGGCCCACCCTGCCCCCCATTCTGTGCCCATAAAAACCCCAGGCTCTGCTGGCAGAGGGAGAAGAAGAGAAGCAGCTGGATGCCAGAGACTACAGTTGGACATCAAGGAGAAGCAGCTTGACTTCAAAGGAGCAGTTTGACAGGATTGCTTTGGAGAGGAGTCTGGCTAAGGACAGCTGGACTTTGGGGGAGGATTACCTTTCCACTCTGTCCCATTTTCAGCTCCCTTTTCCACGGAGAGCCACTTTCATTGGCAATAAAATCCCCCTCATTTACCATCTCTAATTTGTTCATGTGACCTCATTTCTCCTGGTCGCTGGACATGAACTCGGATGCAGGTTCAAATGGCTGTCACACTGACCCCCCACTGAGCTGTTAACACTTAAGCCATCCAAGGATGGCAAAGCTAAAAGAGTACTGACTGTAACACTCCTTCTGGGGCTTCAGGGGTTGTGGGCACCCTCCTAGACGCTGCTGCGAATCAAGCACGGAGTTAATTCCTGCTGGTGCCCAAAGCACTCGTCCTGGCTCCTGCACCAGCTCACCTGCATGCTCTCTCCTGTGGAGAGGCTGAGTGCAGTGAGTTCGAGTGAATGGAGTTTGCCCCTGCTGGTGCCTGTGCACTCCAGTTACTGCCTGCAAAGGGATCAGGGAAAATTTCCTGCTTCACTGTTACCAAAGTCCAGGGACTACCACTGTCTCTCACATCACCTGGTTCAAATTGATCCTTCTGCCTTGGCCTCCCGAAGTGTTCTTAGGAGTGAGCCACCATGCCCAGCCTCCTTGCCAAACACTTTTAATTTCCATTTCTTGATTTGTTTCTTTCTCTAACACACTATACAGACAGTTCCCAAATCTAGCAATAGTTAGTTACACATGATTTTTTAAATTTACAATGATGCAAAAGTCACGTGCGTTCAGTATGCTCCTCAATTTATGATGGGTTTACATCCAAATAAACCCATCTTTAAATTGAAAATGTCATAATTCAACTTATGTTATTTTCCATTTACAATGGGTTTATTGGGATGTAGCCCCATCATAAGTCGAGGAGCATCTGTATATTTTACTTTTAAATCTTCTTTATTGTGTGTCTCTCCCAGGACTTCATGTGACTTTCATGGGCCTTAGGCATGCTGCTTCTGTGGAACCCTTCCTCTATGGAAAAATATTGGAATTTTTATTTGAAGACTGTATTAGTATAAAAACAATTCTAGGCCAGGCTGGATTCATTATTTTATATTCCTTTTTTCTTCTAATTTTAAATGAAGTTAAAATTAAAACAAATTTGTGGGCCCCTGAAAGTATTATAGGCCCTATGCATTGTGATTACTCTGCCTAATGAGTAAATCAGCTCCTGAGAGTTCACCACCCACCTGGGCAACACAGCAAGACCCCCTCTCTACAAAAAATGTTTAAAAAAAATTATCCAGGTGTGGTGGTGCATGCCTGTAGTCCCAGCTACTTAGGGGGCTGAGAGGGATGGATTGCTTGAGCCTGGAGTGTCAAGCCTGCGGTGAGCTATGATCGTGCCACTACACTGCAATCTGAGTGACAGAGTGAGAACCTGTCTCAAAAAAAAAAAAAAAAAAAAAAAAAAGTGTTAGGAGAAGGGTAGTTGAAGTTTCAGATAGGACACCCCAGGAGCAAGGTTTCCTGAGCAGACGACTTCTGAGTAAAGAGCTGGAAGAGGCAGGGATATGAAGTGTTCGAAATGTAGATAGAGATTGTTCCTGTAAGAAGGATCAGCAGGTGCTTAGGCCCTGAGGCAAGAAGGCACTTGCTATGTGAATGACAGTGAGGAGGCCAGTGTGACTAGAATGTGTGGACAAGGAGACAAACAAAGGGAACAGAAGTAAGAGATGAGGTCAGAGAGTTGACTGGAGGCCAGACCACATGGAATTGTGTAAGGTTACAGGAAGAATTCTGACTTATATTTTGACCTGATTTATATTTTAAAGAGATCTCTCTAGGTGTTGGATTTATTGTGAAGAGAATACATTGAAGGAGGCACAAGCACAAGGTGAAAGAGCAGTCAAGAGACCACAGTAACAATCCAAGTGAGTAACAATGGTGACTTGAACCAGTGCAGTTTTAGTGGGAGTGGTGAGAAGTGAATGGATTCTGTAACTATTTTCAACGTAGTGGTAACAGGCTTTGCTGATGGGTTGAATGTGTGTTGTGAGAGAAAAGGAAGGGTCAAAGATGAATACAAGTGTTTTGGCCTGAGCAAAAGAATGGGTAGAGTTACCATTGATTGAGCTGGGGAAGACTGAGGGAGGGAGAGAGGCAGGAGTAAGATAGGTTGGATGAGAAGAGCAAGTTCTCAATTAAAAATGCAGATGACCATGCTGTAAAAGCAATTGAAGATGTCTTCGCTAGAAATATACTTCTGGGAGTCATCAGTTTGATCTCATTCAGTCATCAATTGAATATCATCAGGGGATGGTATTCAGTGCCTTGGGATGGGAAGAGATCACTGAGAGAGTAAGTCCAGAGAGTTGCAATGTCTTTTAAATTTTTGTATGTTCAACAACTAACTCAGTACTTGACTTTCAATACCTATTATTAATTGAATGAAGATGTTTGTACTTGTCCCCCTAGGAGAAAGCTATGCACCATAATTGCCAAACTAGTTACTGAGGAAATATTAAGACCCCCTTGTTATATACACATAGCTCCCTGATATTTTTCTTAGGACATTTATTTCACTTTGCACTTCTATGTTTATCTGGATGATTATTTAAGTTCTGGCTCTCCACCTAAGCCTTCTGAGGTTAAAGACCATATCCACTATTCTCCTTCCTCCTGGCATCCAGCACAGTGTCTAAAATATAATGGTTAATTTGTTGAGCAAAAAAAAGGAAAATACTTTTTTATATTAAAGTCATTTTATTTGGACTTATCTATTGAATAAACTTGCTTGGACTCTTAAAGTCTACTTTAAAAAAAAAATCTAATGGGGAAAAACACAATAACCTAAATCTTCATTTTCAACTAGTAGCATTAAGTTGATACTCCTTCCTTATCTGCTCATCTGCCCATCCCAATCATCAACAGATAGAGAGTTCACCACATACTTTCCTTACAAAGTCTGTATATAACCTCATACCCTCCCCAGACACTGTCTCAGTTGCCCACTACCGTATCATCTGATTGGTACTCATGACAAAACTCATCTGCTATCCTTTATCTAAATCACATCAGGTGACCTCAAATCAGCTGTATGCCTCCATTGGGCTAAATCCATAAAAATAATATCATATTTATGGATATTATATCTGCAAGTCAACATGGCTAATTAGCACCCACATCCAGCAACTCCTTGTTGTTCTTGCCGAAAGGCAAGAACATTGCTTTGCTATCATTGGGCCAGCTGTCACGTAATAATAGTCGGTCTATGATGCTACTGCAGCATGTGCTTCCCGGCCCTCCCTCCCCACAAATAAGACCCACTACTTAGTGAAGCATTCTTTGGTGTCTAACTTTTATAGTTCAGAATTTCTCTTGAGTCCTAGAATGTTATTACATTTCAAAAAAAAAAAAAAAAAAAAAAACAACCAAAAACCATTCTTTCTGAGATGTCTGTATATTTCTCTGATGTCATGATTTAATATAGTGTTAGCTCTCAGAAGTTTTTAACCCAAACTAGCAAGGGTATTGCTGGTCCATTGCAACCCCTAAACTACAGGATCCCTTCTAGCCTCCATTCATTTCAAACGATTCTAGCCCTGAGAAATCAAATAAGGAGACTAGAATTTGGATGAGTTTGAGTGCTCTACAGTGCAAGACTTCAAAGGTTGGGAGAATCTGATTTGAAAAGCATGTCTCGGTGGAGGATGCTAGTGGTGCTTTTGAGGTCTGGTCAAGCAAAAGATATTATGAGGCCCCAAGTTCTGGAGCAATGTGTGCTTGTTGTTTTTGTTATTTTAATTACTACTGACTGTGCATTTTCTTTGTGCTTAATAATTGTATAGATTTTATTATTCAATTCCCTCACAGATCCTACAATGCAGGTATTATTTTTTCCCATTTTACAGATGAGGAAACTGGGCACTAAGTTATATACTTCAAAAAGTCTCATAGCTAGCAGATGGTAAAACCAATATTTGAACTCGTATATCAGAATTTGTCCACTTAACTGTTTCCTTATTTTTACCTCTTGTAGTACCAAAGAGACTTGTTACTGAAGCCATACCTTAGAGCATAAGGATTGAGACTTGAAAGGCACGCAATTCCAGTTTTCCTATTTTTATCTGAGGCCAGTCTTACAATCCCAGAAAAAAGAACAGAATTGAACTCTCTTGATTACTGCTGTTTCCAATGCCTAGGCAATATTTGGTGCACAGGTGCTAGACAAATATTAGTGGAGGGAATACATGATTTGGAATCAGAAGTTCAAAGTCATCATCACATAGTCTTTTTTCCTAGCACCAATATTTCCATAGGATTTTAAATAAAGACTTTCATGAGGTTTTTAAAAAGAAATGGCATTCAGTGGCTATCTGTGGTTCTTTTATGTCATGGTGCTCAGGGTGGATCTTTGCAGAGCACACTGTCAGAGGACCCCTGTTTATCAACTTTTTTTTTTTTTTTTTTTTTTTTTGAGACTGAGTCTCGCTCTGTCACCCAGGCTGGAGTGCAGTGGCGCGATCTCCGCTCACTGCAAGCTCCGCCTCCCGGGTTCACGCCATTCTCCTGCCTCAGCCTCCCAAGTAGCTGGTACTACAGGTGCCCGCCACCACGCCCAGCTAATTTTTTTTTTTGTACTTTTAGTAGATATGGGGTTTCACCGTGTTAGCCAGGATGGTCTCCATCTCCTGACCTCGTGATTCGCCCGCCTCAGCCTCCCAAAGTGCTGGGATTACAGGTGTGAGCCACCGCGCCTGGCCTCAACTTTTTTTTTTTTTTTTTTTTTTTTTTTTAGAGACAGTCTTGCTCCTGTCACCCAGACTGGAATGCAGTTGCATGATCATGGATCACTACACACTCAAAACTCCTGGGCTCAAGTGATCCTTCCGCCTAAGCCTCCCAAGTAGCTAGGACTAGAGGTATATGCCACCACATGTGGCTTGTTTATTAACTTCTTGAGTGATCCGTGTGATTTTAATTGGAAAAGTTCCCTTTGCTTTCTATTCTAAACTTCAGCACAGTACACCGATGATGTTTAAACAGCTTCTAGTTTCCACTCTAGAGGAGTCTACTTTTCAATGATGAGCAGGAGAATGCCAATAAATAGGGCTGAGGCAGGGTTCCTGGAACAACGTGTGAGCCTCAGCTTAGTCTTATGAGATGTGTCAGGTGAGTCACAGGGCTGTCATGGAACTCGTTGCTCACCTACGCTCCTGAGAGTTTAGAAGATGTCCTCCATATCGTTAGTTACAGGACCTATCTGTATATAATTACTTCCTGGTTTTGACTTAGATGACCCAAATGACCAAAATCTTCTGTCATGATCAGGCTTTCTTCCAGTGTTTCAGTCAGTTTTGCTGACAGGCGATATTTAGATAAGCCTTTTAAAAACAGTCATCTTACCTAAACTTTTAAGCTCTGTGCTACCTGAATATACATCTAGCCCATCCCTTGTATTAGTTTACTACTCTGCAAATATTCATAAAAGAATGAAAAACAGTTCTATATTCTACTGTTGAAAACCATACTTGAAGCTAACCCCATATCCTTGATTGTCCATTCCCCTGTCCTGATGGATCTCTTTCCTATCTTCCCTTATTTACCAGAAAAGCCCCCTAGAGTAATGGTTTTCAACTGAAGGTAATTTTGCCACCAGAGGACATTTGGCAATGTCTGGAGACATTTTTGGTTGCCACAACTTGGAGGATGCTACGGGAATCTACTAGGCAGTGACCAGGGATGGTCCTTCATCCTTCAATACACAGGGCAGTCCCACACAAAAATGATCCTTCTCAAAATGTCAACAGTGCTGCTGTTGAGAAATTTCACTCTAGATTATGGGGGATGTTAATATCATGGGGATCACATTAAGGACATCTCTTGTTTACACTTATCAAATTTAATTTTATTGACATTAAAATAATAAACCTGGTATTCATAAGTAGGTAGAGGAAAACACATGCTCTTAACAGAAATGATAAAGATGAATTATGAAGCACCAAATTCATGCTAGACACTCTGTTGGGTCCTTTATGTGTATCTTCATCTCATCCTTACAATTCTATGAAAGAAGTATTGCTCTTTCCCCTGTTTTACAGGAAGGTAACTGCAGTTCATAGGTGAACAAATGTGCTTAAGGCCACATGAATACAAAGGAGTAGAGCCAGGATTTGGATCCTAGTGTGACTACAAAGTCCACGTTCTTTCCACTATAGCTTCAGAACGATCTTTTCCCATTCAGAAGGAGACACAGAAACAAAATTCTCAAAAGTTTCAATCTCATCTTCGATGACTTTTCTTGTTTTCTTTCAATTAATTCACTTGACCAGAAATTCCTGTTCCACAGTTAGTCAGGCAGAGCAGCCCATCCCCTGACTCATTTCCACAGTTTGCAGCCTGCTGTCTCCAGTTTGCCTCTCAAGCACAATCCTCCCATGCATGGGAAAGCTGTGGTGCACTGTACACAACACATTGTTCTTGTGGTTTGCGGCCAAACTCCCTCACTGAGCCTCCTTTTTAACTGTTTCCTGGCTCGTTTATGAATAACTTTGTGGCCCTTTTCCCCAGAAAATATCAAAGACTATCATTTTGACATTCCCTGGTGAAGGCAGTGGCCTTTTTTCAATTTCTCACTTATCTAATATTGTTGGGATAATGTTCAAACAAGCCTACCCACCCCATTTCAGAATATCTGCTTAGCTAGGTCTAAATATGTATATAAAACTTTTGAGTCACTTTAATACTGTACCGTAAGGATGCTCTTTTACACTATTATAAATATTTCTTCTGGGTTTCTCAGTATGAGTAGCCAGGGCCAATACTTCGGGGAGATCTTTCTCTTCTCCTTAAACTGAAATCATGATTCTTGGGCTGTGGGACCTTGAAGATGATGAAATGAAGTTCATTAAATTATTTAACTGTGACCTCCTAAGAACAAAAGATTGACTACTTGGCAAAACAATTTAATTGAAATCCTTATCCACATCTCAAAATAAATTTCACTAAGCATGATGTAAAGAAATAAAACATTTTTTTTTTTTGGTGGACTTTCATTCTTCTTGCCCAGACTAGAGTGCAATGGCATAATCTTGGCTCACTGAAGCCTCTGCCTTCCGGGTTCAAGTGATTCTCTTGTCTCAGTCTCCCTAGTAGTTGGATTACAGGCGGATGCCATGATGCCCAGCTAAGTTTTGTATTTTTAGTAGAGACAGGGTTTCACCATGTTGGTCAAGGCTGGTTTCGAACTCCTGACCTCAGGTGATCCACCTGCCAAGACCCCCCAAAGTGCTGGGATTACAGGCGTGAGCCACCACACCTGGCCAACATTCTTAAAACTAGACGAAAATATGGTTGAGTATTCATTTTATCTCTAGATAAAAAAAGACTTTTATGTACAAAAGCAATGAAAATATTCTCAAAGGAATAGAGCAATAAGTTGAAGAACCAAAGCATAGTAGACTTTTCTTTATCAAAAATTAGAAATAAAACTAGAAGTCAGCCATGCAGGTAGAGATTGAAAGGGGGAAGGGGAGGTGTCTGGGCCTAGGATGCTGATAGTGATGTGTTTGTTGATCTGGGTTTGATTACATGATAGCTACACTTCTCACTGAGCAGTACACTTGTTTTATATTCACCCATACCTATATAGTCAATGAAAAGTCAAAGGCAAACAGGTAAAAATATATTTCATGGGTACAACAGATAAATGTAAAATAATAATGAAACTTCAATAATAAAAAAATTGACCATGGAAAACATAAATGACTAATAAACACAAAAACAGTTTAAAATGTAATTATTTTTAAAAATAAAAGCAATACATGCATACGATTAAAAACTCGACAATGCAGAATAACAGAAGGAAAATTAAGTTTACCTCATTCTTCCTTGACTTAGTTTTGCTCTTCTGGAAGAAATCACTATGAACAGGTTCTTCTTCATTCTTCCAGAAAACTTCTATGTATATTAATAATGGAATTATACTATGGTAATGTTCATATTATTATCCTTCCTGAAAATGTCTATGCATACACATATATATTTAAACCAAATGAAATCATACTGTACTGCATATTCAATTACTTTTTTTTAGCTGAACAATGTCTTCTGAAGGTTGCTGCTTATTAGCACATGAAATTCTACCTCAATTTTTTTTATGGCTTCAGATTATTCCAGTGTATCATGATCTAGTTAACTATTTCTCTATTAATGCACATTTAGGCTGGTTTTTGTTTTTGTTTGTGATTATAAGCAATGTTGCAATTAAAATTTCTACATTTGTCTTTGGATATTCATTTTAAAAATTGTCAGAAAAATTCTTAGAAATGGAATTGCTGAGTCAAAGGGAGTTATATGTATATACACATACACACCTTTTGCATTTTGCAAAATATTTTTCAAATTGCTCTCCATTACAATTATTTGTCAATTAAAAAAATAAAAAAAAGACAGGAAAAAATTGTTCTAAGGAGTTTGCTCCAAAATTTTGTTCTGCAAAAGTGCTGTCTTCCCATACTTTTCCAAACATTAGGTATCTGCAATTTTATTATTTGTTTACATATTTTTATTTTTTAGAGATGAGGATCTCACTCTGTCACCCAGGCTAGAGTGCAGGCTAAATTTTTTTAAAAAAATTTTTTTGTAGAGACACGGTTTTGCTATATTGATCAAGCTGGTCTGAAACTGCAGGCTGAAGGCAATTCTTCTGACTTAGTCCTCTGAGTTGCTGGGATTATGGGCATGAGCCACTGCACCCGGCTTAATTTTATCAATCTTTGACAGTCTAATAGGTTAAACTTGAGCAAAGTTGAGCATTTATGAAGAAATATTTAACCTCAGAACTTGAGCAGAGGGAGGAGGTTGTCCATGATGGAGTGGGGTGGGGAGAGAAGAGGGAGCAGCACTGAATGGAGCCCAACTGGGTACATCACTGACATACGGGAAGTATTTAAAGCCACAGTGGATGAGAGGACCATGGTGAGAGAAATAAGAGAGAAAAGGCTGAGGATGGAATCTGCCTTTGGTTTTAACCTGACCACAGTTTCTCTAAAACCAAGATATCCATTTCTTTCTTATCCTCACTAAGACTTCCCAACTCACCTAATTTTCTGACAAATGACCTGCCATTTGTCAGGGGTCAGTTCATAGGTTTGACCTTTGCTTTAGGAGCAAGGAATTGCTAACATTCTCCTTTCAGGTCCCTAGTGGTTTTGATTCCATTTGATTTCTGGCTCAACAGCTATGGCCTTGTAGAGAGGCCCTTACCTCTCCCCTCATACTTATCTGCATCCCTTTGAATTTTCCCAGCCTCTTGGAGCAGCTCTGTGGCTGAGAAACAAAGCTGGTGGATATTCTCACCAGTTCCACAGACTGTTGCCAGAGGACTGCTCTAATTTGGTATCTTGGCTCCAGCTCACCGTCCTCTGACCTGCTTGGATTCATCTGGGACTCTGATTTCCTTGGTTCTACATAGGCTATTGCTACCACTCTGGCTCTGAGTGGAGCTTCCTTAATCTGCCTCTCACCCTCCTACTGCTGCCGAAGGAGATATTTCTGAAAATGTGCTGCAGATGTGAATATTTTCTGCAAGTGCCTGTGGCTGACCCAGGCTACTGACGCAGTCGGCCTGCTCAGTACTGCTTCTCTGGAACAAACCCTTGACCCCTCTTCCTTTCTCTCAACTTGGACTTTCAGCCCTTTCTATCCCACTTAATCCTGAAGCTCTGCTTGGCTGGCTTAGCTGTTAAATTTGTTTTTTTTTTTATTATTATTATTCCATAGATTTAACTCTTCTAAGAATTCTGCCATTGTCTCTTTTGATAATTAAGTACTCTCCACCAATGCAGTCCCCTAGGAAGGGAGGGGTTCAGGAAAGAGGAGAAGAAAACAGAAGAGAATCAACATGAATTAAGCAAAGATTCTGTGCCAGGCACCAAAGCTAAGGTGCTTCACACATTATCTCTTTAATCTCAAAACTTTGAGAATGGGTCATTGTTAGCTCATTTTTCAAACAAGAAAATGAAAGATTTGAAAGGTAAAATTATTGGACTCTAATCATTCAATAGAAAGAATTGAAACTCAACTAATATAAATGTACAGGCTGTTCTATATTTAGCGTGTGAGGAAGCTTCATTTTCCTTAAGTTGGATGATATATTTCTATTATGGCAGACCAAAACCCCAGTGGATGCTTTGGTTTTGTTTGTTTTTGCTTCTGTAACCATGTCAGATTATAAAACTGCTTGGATTTTGTGAAGTCCCTTGAAACATTTTTATATGAGTGGAATCATCCTGAGAGTACTGTTTTTCAGCATTAACCTGTTGCATTAGTTGCTGGCTACCGCCATAGGTGTTCTTTCACATGGGCATTTGCACAGCTGCCTGTATCCACTCTGTACTTGCTGCATTTGGACTTTACATTTATCTGCATCACAACCATTTTATTAGCTTATGCTCTGAAAATTTCTTGTCTTTGGGACTTTTTTTCTTAAAAAATTTCAAATTAAAATGGCAATATAATTTGCTAAGCAAAAATAACATTTTAGTGTAGTTTCATTTTGGATAGGTTCTAATTATGGATGAGATTAAGCATCTTTTGACTATTATGTAAAAGCCGTTTGTAGGTCCCTCTTGTGAATGATACTCATTTTCTTTGTTCATTTTTCTAGTGGATCATTGGTCTATTCTTACTGATTCACAGAAATTCTCCATGTATATATTGAGGAAATTAGCACTTGTGATAAGGGTTGTAAACATTTCTCCCCGCTTGTTGTTTGTGTTTTGAACTTTATATTTTAGGATACACACAACTTTCCATTTTTATGTTGTCCAATTTATCATTGTTTTGAGAGTTTTATAACAAACTTAAAAAGCATTTTCTCTACTTAAAACTGCAAGGAGATCTTTTCATGTTTTCCTCTAGTATTTTTACACATTTCTTTTAAAACTATCATCATTTTGTCATGATTTTGTGATAGGCTCTTAATGAATCTCCCTGCCTACAACTTCAGGAGCCCTTGAATCCATCTTTCCCCTAGTGGCCACCATGATCTTTATTTTATTTTATTTTATTTTATTTTATTTTATTTTTTGAGACGGAGTCTCGCTCTGTCGCCCGGCCTGGAGTGCAGTGGCCGGATCTCAGCTCACTGCAAGCTCCGTCTCCCGGGTTCCCGCCATTCTCCTGCCTCAGCCTCCCCAGTAGCTGGGACTACAGGCGCCCACCACCTCGCCCGGCTAGTTTTTTTGTATTTTTTAGTAGAGACAGGGTTTCACCGTGTTAGCCAGGATGGTCTCGATATCCTGACCTCGTGATCCGCCCATCTCGGCCTCCCAAAGTGCTGGGATTACCATGATCTTTAAAATGCAAGTTGGATCCTGTTACTTTTCTGTTCAGAATAGTTCATGGTTTTCATTACCCACAGATTAAGACCAGCTCCTTAACATGGTACACCCAATGATATGTTTGTTATTGTTTCTCCTCTGTTCTCTCTTACTTTGATGACTATTCACAAAATGCTCCTTTTGTCTGGAAGCTTCAGCAATATGCCATCTCAAGTTCCGTCTTCTTGGAAAACCCTTGTAAATCCACCACTGTTAGGCTTAGCCATCATCTCCTTGAAGCCTATCCCTGACCTCTGCCCAAGGTAAGTCTTTCCTTGTCTGAGCTCTAGAACTCTGTATGTACGTCTATTGTATGTTCCTCATGTGGTGGCATTGGCTGGTTTACTTTTCTTCTCTATCATCAGGGCAGGGCTGTGTTTTATTAATATTTGCACTCCCAGGGCATGCACAGATTGTGGAACATAGCAACAGCTCAACGGTGGTTTGCTGGAATGAATGAGGTTCCTGGTTTGTTTCAGTATTATCCAAAGTAGAATTAGGAAGCACTTACATCAGAATAAACTAGGGTACGTATTTTGAAAAATGGAAATTATTGGACCCACCCTAGATATACCACATCAGACTCTCTAGGGAATGAAGCTCAGGAATCCTCATTTTTTTTACTAAACCCCACACGTGATTTTTGTACATACTAAAGTTTGAAAACTACTGTTACTGCTTATGCCTACAAAGGGCTTTTAAACATGACACCTTAGAATGGAGGACCATTTGGAGAGAAGTACTAGGTATTAAGGTACAAGGGAAGTGAAATAAATTTATGGTATGTCCATAAAATGGAATATTACGCATGTGTTAGAATTTATAAGCTAGATATATTTTCTCTTATGAACGTTCTCCAAGAGCTGTTGTTAATTGACAAAAAAAAAAAAAGAAGGGGAAAAACAGGACCATATGCTTATACGTATGCTCAGAAAACCTTCTGGAAGATTACACAGAGAACTGTTAAAAATGCTTATCCCTGGGGAGTGAGATTGGGGTGGCTGGAAAGTTGTAAGCTTGTATTGTTATCTGTGCTATTGTATACTGTTTAAACTTTTTCATGTACCTACTTCACTTTTATTTTATTAATTAATTTATTTTTTGGATACAGAGTCTCACACTGTTACCCAGGCTGGAGTGCAGTGGCATGATCTCAGCTCACTGCAAGCTCTGCCTCCCGGGTTCACGCCATTCTCCTGCCTCAGTCTCCCAAGTAGCTGGGACTACAGGCCAGCCACCATGCCTGGCTAATTTTTTTTGTATTTTTCATAGATATGGGGTTTCACCATGTTAGCCAGGATGGTCTCGATCTCCTGACCTTGTGATCCACCTGCCTTGGCCTCCCAAAGTGCTGGGATTACAGGCGTGAGCCACCACGGCCGGCCTTCACTTTTATATTATTTAAACTTAAAGTCTTTCTTGTTGTATCACATATTAAAACAATGAAGTAAAAAAGTAATAAGGTAATAAGTTGCTTTTCTATATCTAATTTTACAATGTAAGAGAAGATAATAAAATTTTTATGTATCTTCAAAGTTGGCAAACAAGTAATTCAGTGAAAGAAGTTCAGGCTGTGGAAATTCAAATACCTAGGTTTTTTTAAAAAAAAGATTGACATGAAATTCACATGACGTATGTGTAACCATTTTACTTTATTTTTTTAGAGATGGGCGTCTTGTTATGTTGCCTAGTCTGGAGTATAGTGGTTATTTACAGGCACAATCATAGCCTCAGCCTTCCAAGTAGCTGGTACTAAAGGCACGGCCACCATGCCTCACTAAGCTGAACCATTTTAAAGTAAGCAATTCAGTTCATGTTATGCAACCAACACCTTTATCTAGTTCCAAAATATTTTCATCACCAGTTTCATTATCAGCAATTTTATGGGCAGCTAACAATCTGTGTTCTGTCTCTATGGATTTACCTATCCTGAGTATTCACGTGCATGGAATAATTTAATGTGACCCCTTGTGTCTGGCGTCTTTCACTTAGCATAATGTTTTCGAGGTTCATCCACATTATAGCATGTCCCAGCACTTTATTCCTTTTTTGATGAGTTATATTCTATTGTACAAGACTATTGTATAAGACTTGGTTTTGAGACCAGACTCCACTTAGTTCTTGCCTTGAGGTGGACAAGACACTAACCTTTCTGAACATCAATTTCCTGAACTCTAAAATGGGGATGGGAATAAGAATTTGGTTATCCATGTCACAAAATCGTGTGTATATGAAATGGGGGACTGAACATGAAAGTGCCTGCTACATGATCAGGCCAAACAGAATGTGCTGGACCCAGACCCACACCCAGACCCAACCACTGGAGTGGAGCTGGAGGGAAGAGCTGCAGGCAGCAGCCCGGCTGCAGACTACAGAAAGAACTCTAGCCAGAAGGGAGCGAAGCACTGAGAGTGGTCATCTATGCAAATTGTCAGCAAGAGAGAAGCTTGCCAAGAGAGAAAGGCAGTGTCTCCTTGATGGCTGGAACTCAGCCTCATGGCATCTAGGGATCCCCAAAATCTGAGATTTCTGTGAGGAAACAGTTCCCTTTGGGGGTTAGGGACCGGTTTGTTATCTCAGTGAGGACAGGCAGGAGTGGTCATCCAAGTCGGAATTCTGACTCTAGGGAAGCCGACTAGCAATAGGTATCCAGACTTGAGGGAATGAAGTGGACCTCAGCAATTAGAATAGGGGTCCCAAGTCAGTCTGGCCCTAAGACTGACTTATGCTGCGTTGTTGAACTAGGGTTTACTTTCCATCCAGGGGCAAGATTGATCCCAAAGACTCCCGCCTTAGGAGGGAAAGGGGAGCCGTGGGTGGTGGGGCAAGGAAATACATAAGTGACATTTTGCAGATATTCAAGTGATATGTGGTCATGGCTTTATTTCTCTTCCTCATAATTCTATATGTTATAGAATTGATTCATATAACAACCTATATATTATAAGTTGGTACAAAAGTAATTGTGGTTTTGCATTGTTGAAATTTGCCATTCGATACTGAAATACATTCTTAAGTAAATGTGGCTATATTATACATCATTCTAATGCATATTTCTCATTTTTTTGCTAATGACTTATTACTTGCTGTTTATTTTATATTTATTTTAAACTACGGAAATAATGTTAGACAAAAAGCAAATTCAAATGATTTTCTTATTCAAATTTAAAATGGATCATAAAGCAACCGAAACAACTCACAACATCAACAATGCATTTGGCCCAGGAACTGCTAATGAACAAATGTACAGTGCAGTAGTGGTTCAAGAAGTTTTGCAAAGCAGAAGAGAGCCATGAAGATGAGGAGCATAGTGACCAGCCATTGGAAGTTGACAACGACCAACTGAGAGCACTCATGGAAGCTGATTCTCTTACAACCACATGAGAAGTTGCCCAAGAACTCAATGTCAACCATTCCATGCTTGTTCATCATTGAAGCAAATGGAAAGGCAAAGAAGCTTGATAAATGGGTGCCTCATGAGCTGAGCAAACATAAAATAAAATAATCATTTTGAAGTATCATATTCTCTTAGTCTACACAACAACAACGAACCATTTCTCCATTGAATTGTGCAATGAAAAGTTCATTTTATATGACAGCCGGTGATGATGACCAGCTAAGTGGTTGGACCAAGAAAGAAGGTCCAAAGTCCCAAAGGCAAACTTGTACCAAAAAAAGGTCATGGTCACTGTTTGGTGATCTGCTGCCAATTATGATCCACTACAGCTTTCTGAATCCCAGTGAAACCATTACATCTGAGAAGCATGCTCAGCAAATCGATGAGATGCACCAAAAACTGCAATGCCTGCAGCCAGCATTGGTCAACAGAAAGGGCCCAATTCACCACAACAATGTTTGATGGCACATCTCACAACCAATGCTTCAAAAGTTGAATGAATTGGGCTACCAAGTTTTGCCTCATCCACCATGTTCACTTGACCTCTCACCAACCAACTACCACTTCTTCAAGCATCTCAACAACTTTTTGCAGGGAGAATGCTTCCACAACCAGCAGGATGCAAAAAATGCTTTCCAAGAGTTTGTCAAATCCCAAAGTTTGAATTTTTATACTACAGTAATAAACAAACTTATTTCTTGTTGGCAAAAATGTGTTGATTTTAATGGTTCCTATTTTGAGTAATAAAGATGTGTTTGAGCCTAGTTATAACAATTTAAAATTCACGGTCCAAAACTGCAATCACTTTTGCACCAACCTTAGACAGTGACTACATAACATAACAATAGGCAGTTCAGTCATCAAGAGTAGGTTAAACTGGTTATTCAAAAAAACAAATTTAAGTATTTTTCCATTTTTCAGCTAGCACTTTCATAAGTACAATCATAGAATGATATTAATTATTTTACTTTAATAAAATAATAATTACATAATTATAATTAAATAATAAATTATTATTTATATAATATTTATATATCATATAAAAATTATACTTTAATAATAATAAAAGCCTGTAATTCTTTTAGATCATCTAACAGCTTATGTGATTTGAGAATAGCAATGATTTGTACTGATTCCCCAAAATTCACAAACTCATCATCAGAAGGGGGAGAAGTTGGGTGAAAGGGAGGTACTGACTTGTTTGAGAATCATGTGATGAATAGCTCCTTTGCTTCCAGGATTACTCTTCTGTCACTGGATGATATGTCTGCAATGGAATTTGCTGACAAAGGACAATTTTGCTTTTATGTGCCTTTGCTTATGGGATGGTTAATAATCTCCTGTGCCTGCCTCCTCATTCAGCTGTTATAAGACTGCTCAGGGGACTCTGAAACAGAAGGCCTCTGTGCTCCCCTCTGTTTAATTATACTCTGTACTCCCAGAGAAATGAAGTGAGCCTTCTGACTTAGAACAACCTTGTGACCACAGCCTTGACCCTTGGTCCTGTGTGGTGCCACTTCTCCTTTAATCATATTGTGCTTACTCAGCTGTCTGGAGTACAGGTGTTCTTGGCTTAGCTGCATACATATAGTAGAACTAGAGATGGTCAGCTTAGCTACAGACTCCCCTGCAGTTCACAAGCTTACTTTTTCAGTTCTAATGTCCAAGATAACTGTATCCTCCACCTCTTAAACCTGCTCATTTTCTGACGCCCCCAGCCTCTTGAGATTGAGTTTAATAACGATGACAACTACCATCAAAACACCTACTGCGGGCTAGATATGTCCATCACAACTGCTGTACTTTTTTGACAGCTTCCTATGTGCCAGCCGTTATTCTAGACACTTTACATATATTATCTCCTTTGATCTCCCCAACAACTCTATGCATAGATACTATGATTAGTTCCATATTAAAGATGATAAAACCAGAGACCATGGAGGTTTAGTAACTTTCCCAAGGTAACATGCCTATTAAGCATTAAAGTTAGATTGGAACTTACATAGTCTGGTTTCAAAAGCTGTACTCTGGACTGCTACCCTAGACTTTTTTTTTTTGCTTTACAAGCGCTATCTCTAATTATTCTTCATTCATTCAACAAATATGTCTTGAGCATCTACTATGAGTCAGAATTAACTATTGGTGCTAGAATACAAGTGATGAGAATAGAAAGAAATACTTGTCTACGTGGAGCTTCTGTTCTAGTTGTAGAAATAGACAGTAGCTAGCATAAATAAGTAAAATATATTGTATGTTAGTGTCTTGGTCTGTTCAGGCTACTCTAACAAAATATCATAGACCAATTGGCTTATAAACAATAGAAATGTATTCCTCGTGGTTGTAGAGGCTGGGGATTTCAAGACCAAGGTGCCCCCAGATTTGTTGTCTGGTGAGAGTCAGCTCTCTGGTTCGCAAA
Source organism: Rhinopithecus roxellana (assembly GCF_007565055.1). NCBI lineage: Eukaryota > Metazoa > Chordata > Mammalia > Primates > Cercopithecidae > Rhinopithecus > Rhinopithecus roxellana. Next base: position 22,750,901 of record NC_044550.1, read on the forward strand.
TGGTGTTTTCTTGCTGTGTTGTCACATGGTGGAAGGGCCGAGGCTTCTCCTTGGGGTTTTTTGCGTAAGGGCACTAATCCCATGCTTGAGGGCTCATTACATAATCATCTCCCAGAGGCCCCACCTCCTAATGCCATTACATTAGGGGTTAGGATTTCAACATATGAATTGGGGGGAGGACACACTAGGTTCATTGCTGTTAACTAGTGATAACTGCTAAGAGGGAAAACCGATGCAGAGAAGGCATCTGGGAGAAGGAAAGGTTGAGTTTTTTGGCAGAACACCAAAGAGAGATCCTAACTAAGAGGGTGATATTTGAGTACAGAAAGCCAAAGAGAGACCTGGAGAAGAGCACTCCCGGCAAAGAGTAGAGTCAGTGCCAAGGTCCGGAAGTAGAAGCGTGCTTGGTGCTTTTGAAGCATAGCAAGGAAGGCTGGTCTGTGGTGAGTGAGGGGAGAGACTCAGCATAAGAGGTCAGAGACCTAACAAGAAATCAGATCTGGTAGGAGTCTGGTAGTAAGGACTTGGGCTTTTACTCTAAGTGAGATTGTGGATCACCTCTGAATCTCAGAGACTGACACGATCTGACAGGCTGATGGGCAGGAAATAGACTGGAGGGACAGCAGCAGTGAAGGCAGGGAGAGCATTCAGGAGCTTTGCATTAATCCAATGAGGGCTGATGGTGGCTTGGGCCAAAGTATATAAGATAGTCATCATTATTATTTTCAAAGGAGGTGTTCTTATTTCAGTTTTGCAGGTTAAGAAATTGAGACTCGGCTGGGCACGGTGCCTCACGCCTGTAATCCCAGCACTTTCGGAGGCCGAGGCGGGCGGATCACGAGGTCAGCAGATTGAGACCATCCTGGCTAACACGGTGAAACCACGTCTCTACAAAAAAACCCCAAAAACTTAGTCGGGCATGGTGGCAGGCACCTGTAGTCCCAGTTACTCGGGAGGCTGAGGCAGGAGAATGGCATGAACCCGGGAAGCAGAGCTTGCAGTAAGCCGAGAACATGCCACTGCACTCCAGCCTGGGTGACAGTGCGAGACTCCGTCTCAAAAAAAAAAAAAAACAACTAAATTGAGACTCAAAAAGGTTATGTAACCAGACCAAAGTAAACTGGCTAGTGAGAGCAGCATTGGGATGTAAACCCAATTCTGATTTTCTAATTCATGTTTTTTTCTCTGCTGCACCAAGAATCTTTGAAGCACAGTCTTCAGTTCAAAGTCAAAACTAAATTCCCTCTGGGATACTGAGGATAAAGATCCCTTGAATTTTGATGAATGATGTCTCCCAATTCATTGACCTATTTGTTAATTCATCCATCAACTCACACCTCTAGGGAGAGTTGCTATTGAATGTTTCCTGCATCAAGTCAGGATTGGGATGGGAATTAGGAAAGGGCAGTGGATATATGGTGGTGGGACATGAGTAAGCCATGAGAAAGGGAGTTGGGAAGGTAAGAACTAGAACATCAGAGAAGACATGACAATATCCTCATGTATCCTCATGCACATTTCCTAGATTTGGGGGCCTAAGTGTCCAACTTGCCTCCTCACCTCAGTTCATCTCATCAAGCAAATCTGAATTACTACTCTCAAAATAAAAACATGTCAATTTTTTTTTCTCTAATGATCAAAGGAATACCTGGGACTGGGTTCAATATGTGGATTGAGCCCATCTTCCTGCCTCCCACTCACCCCAATGACAGATGATGTCTCTCACTAGAAAATGGGAAGGGGTGCTGGTGTGTTCTGTAGAGCAGAAGTGGTGAGGAAGTCCTAAAAGATGGGAAACAAACGAGAGAGAACTACAGTCCCAAACTTGCTGCCAAAGATGGGAGTAGCTTTAGCCGGGTCTTAGAAGGAGGGAATACACGGAGCAGGACGGTGCTCTGTTGACATGGTCAGAGGAACAATTGGGTACCAGAGTGGGAGCAGCTAGGTGTTGTGCCAAGCAGGAGCCAGGAGAGGCACCTCCCTAGGAGGAGCTGTATGTGGAAGCCCCAGAGGCAGAGCAGATGTCCTGATGGCTGCCATGCCAGGAGAAACCAGGAGCCCAGAGGCCAGCTCCTGAGATAATCTGGAAGCTCATTCTGTGTGTCTTTCACCATCTCAGAAGACAGGTTGTGATAAAACTTGATTTTTTTAATACGCTTTTTGGCACCATCTTATTTTTCTAATGTATGTGAAAGTATTACTTGGATAAAAATCAAATTTAAATGTCTATACATTTTATAAGTAGGGTTAACCACTAGAAAAGACATATGAAATAAAAGAAATAAGATTTTATTTACTGAGTAAAAGGATGCAAAGAGAAAAAATGAAAAAGCATAGTACAAAGAAGGCAAAATATAATGCTCATAAAGTCCAAAAATATCAGTAATCAATAATATTAAAAGACAAACACTTCTAGGTTGGAACAATAAAATTTCACCATGGAATAACTCAGAAAAGCAGAAAATAAAGAATTGGCAATAGATATATCAGGTGAATGTAACAAAAAAAGCAGCTATAAAAATATTTGTATCACACCAAATGAAATCCAAGTTAAGAACGTTAAAAGGGGCTGGGCGCTGTGGCTCACACCTGTAATCTTAGCACTGTGAGAGGCCGAGGTAGGTGGATCACTTGAAATCAGGAGTTTGAGACCAACCTGGCCAACATGGTGAAACCCCATCTCTACTAAAAACACAAAAATTAGGCTAGGGTGGCGATGCCAGCATGTGGTCCCAGTTACTTGGGAGGCTGAGGTGGGAGGATCACTTGAGTTTGGGAGGTCAAGGCTACAGTTAGCCATGTTCACACCACTGCACTCCAGCCTGGGTGACAAAATGAAACCCTGTCTCAAAAAAAATGAAAAAATAAAAAATAAAAATTGGTGTAAAGATCTCAAACCTATTTATTTTGCAGTCTTCCCCTTTAGCAAATAGCAGATCTCACCTTTTCAATGAAGCCTTCCCTGACCACCATATCAAAATCACATACCTTTGCCCAGCCAGGTTGAGTGAATGAGTAGATGGGCAAGGACAATTCCAAGATTTTTGTTTCACCTACTGGAAAGATGGAATCACCATTTACTGAGTGGGGCAGACTGTGGGAAGAGTAGATTTAGAGTATGGGGAAGAATCGAGTCCAGCTTTGGACATACTAAGTTTGAGGTGCCTACTAAAAATCCAAGTGGAGATGTAGTGTACACAGCAGTGTATAGCACGTGAGGTCTGAGGACAGGTTTATGCTGAATATCATTTTGTTTGTTTTTATTTTTGTCGTTGTTGTTGTTTTTGAGACCGAGTCTCACTCTGTCACCCAGACTGGAGTGCAGTGGCACAATCTTGGCTCACTGCAAACCTCTGCCTCCCAAATTCAAGTGATTCTCCAGCCTCAGTTTCCCATTTCATTGGGACTACAGGCACACGCCACCACACCCGTTAATTTTTGTATTTAGTTCTTTAGTAGAGACGGAGATCTTGCTACATTGACCAGGCTGGTCTTGGACTCCTGACCTCAAGTGATCTGCCTGCTTCGGCCTCTCAAAGTGCTGGGATTACAGGCACGAGCCACCGTACCCAGCCATGCCGAATACATTTTAATATCATCAGTCTACATGTGGAATTCAAAGTCATGAGAGAGTTGGGATCACCCAGCAAGAGAATGAGGGAAGAGAAAAGAACATTTCCTAGGATTGAACCTTGGAATGAATAAATGTGAGCAAGAATAAAGGAATCAAGTAATTGAAAAATGATAAATCTATCCCGTCCTGAAAGTAAAGAAAGTGCTCCAAGAAGGAAAGAGTGATGTATCATGCCAAATACTACCGATACATCGCCTACTATGAACATTGAGAGTTAGCTCTTAGAGTAGCCACACAGAAATCACTCAAATCCAACAGAGAATCAAAAGAAAATATTCAAACCAAAACCAAGTAAAATATATTACAGAAAATCAAGAGTGCTTCAACATCAGAAAATCTATTAATGTAATTCCCTACATTCACATTCACAGACTCAAGGAAAGAAATCATATGATCATTTCAATAGATTATTTCAAATTTTATCAAAATCAACTTGATAAAATTTAACCCTCATTTCTGATTTTAAAAACAATTAGGAAACTAGGGATTATTTAATTTCTTAAACTTGATGAAGGATATTGGTATGTTAGAGCATAATCTATAGCAGGAGTTGTCAAGCCTTTTCTAATAGGGGCAGATAGTAAATATTGTAGACTTTGCAGGCTACTTGCTGTCTCTGTTGCATGTTCTCCTTCCTCCTCCTCCTCCACCTTTTCCTCCTGCTTTCTCCTTCTTTTTCACTGCTGCTGTTTCTCTATGACCCTTTAAAAACATAACAGCTGTTCTAGCTCTCAGGTCATACAAAAACAGGTCACTGGCCAAGGGGACTTCAATTTGTCAATCCTTAATCCACAGTTAGTAATATTCAAATGGTGTAGAATTATTTGTTACATACTATTCAAATGGTGTAGATGTATTTCAGTTAAATTTAAGGCAAGGATTCCTACTATTGCTGCTATTGCCGTTATGAAAGAAATTGTAGGTAACGTGTTAAGGCAGAAAGTGAAAAAGGAAACAATAATTATATGTATTGAAAAGGAGTTACAGATCGAGCATTTATTCGCCTCTGTTTCTTGCTGATAAGAACCCAAATTTTGTCCAGTTTTAATTTTCATGTTGGATGTGCTCTCTGGAGTTGCTGCAGTCATTTTGTAATTGTGAGGAGAAGTAGCCTAAGAAAAAGCTTATACATTGGAGTTGGAAAAATGTAAAAACCTGGATCAGCAATGACATCCTCAAGATGCTGTAATAACCAACTCTGGAGCATTTGCCTCAGGGATGTGCATTATGTACATTATACATCTCTTTGTTGTCTGAGTCTGTGGCTATTATTTACAGTCAAAAGCATTCTGATTAGATATTTTTATTTGTAGGCATTATCATTGCCTATCTAAAAAAAAAATCCAGAGAATAAACTGACTCATAGAACTGCTAAAGTTGATGTATTCCAGAAGGTTCTCTACCATGATCAAGTTAGAAAAAATCAATAGCTCTCCTGTGCACACCAATAACCAGTTAGAATCTATTACAGGAAATAGTTTTGTCTTTAACACAAGTGCCTCAACTGGATTTAACATTTAAATAAGAAGCTTAGACAAATTCAAATCTTTTTCTTTTTAAATTTAAATATAACATAAATTTAAATGATAAAAAACTTTTAAAATCTTAATAAAAATAAATTTAAAATGAAAATATCATAGGAAAATGTCTGATTGAATAAGAGAAAAACCATAAACTAACTTTCTTTCTTTCTTTCTTTCTTTCTTTCTTTCTTTCTTTCTTTCTTTCTTTCTTTCTTTCTTTCTTTCTCTCTCTCTCTCTCTCTCTCTCTCTCTCTCTCTCTCTCTCTTTCTTTCTTTCTTTCTTTCTTTCTTTCTTTCTTTTCTTTCTTTCTTAGATAGAGTCTCACTCTGTTGCCCAGGCTGGAGTGCAGTGGCGCAATCTTGGCTCACTGCAACCTCCACCTCCTGGGTTCAAGCGATTCTCGTGCCTCAGTCACCCGAGTAGCTGGGATTATAGGTGTTTGCCACCATGCCCAGCTAATTTTTGTATTTTTGGTAGAGTTGGGGTTTTCTCATGTTGGTCATGGTCTGATCTCAAACTCTGCACCTCAAGTAATCTGCCCACCTCAGCTTCCCAAAGTCCTGGGATTAGAGGTGTGAGCCACCATCCCTGGCCCTCAACTACATTTTAAAAACTAAGAATTAGTGAATAAGAGACATTCATGTAAAAGTTTACTGAAAGATATAAAAGGAGATCTGAAGAAGTAAAAAAGCCTACTACATTCTGGAAAAAGGAAGAGTCTTTGTTGAAAATTGTCAACCTCCAATTAATAAACCATTCCAACATAATTTTTCATGGAAATTAACTATCTCATTCTAAAATGAATCTGGAAAAGAAAAATGGATAAAAATAGACAAAGTTATTTTAAAATGAAAGGAAAGGCTTGCCCAATGAGATATCAAAACTTAGTGTAGTAATACCCAAAATAGTATGGTATTTTTGCAGGAATACATAAACAGATGAAATAAAAACATGATCACATATCAAAATCTACCCAGGTAGATATGGAAATTTATTTTAAAAGTGGCATTTAAACTTAATAGAAACATGACGTCAATTCAATTTTTATTGAATTTATTTTTATAGGGACAATTAACTCTCAATGTTTTTTACTTAACTTATAACCATTTACAAAAAATAAATTCCTGAAGGAATAATGATGTAAATTTAAAGTCAAAATTGTAAAAGTGATAAAATACATCTGTTTTTCTAAAATTAGGAGAGACAAGGCCTCTTAAAATATGACAAAATCAATACATCGAGGAGCAAGATGGCCAGCTAGATGGTGCCAGGAGGAACAGCTGCCACCAATGAACTGGGGCACCAGGAGGACTGACAGGACCCCTAGCAGATCTTCAGAGGGAAGGCATTGAGAGCAGATGGAGGAAAGATACAGAAGCAGGGCTGAAGGGGAAGGAAGCTGAGAACCATGTGTGGGGCTACCATGCATACCATCACTTGTTCCTGGCCCCAGTGACTCTGAGGGAATGGGTTAATTGAATAGGCAAGGAACAGCCCACTCTTGCCACAGGCCTCTGGAATCCCAGCAGAAAGAAAGCTCATGACCACCACAGACACTTGAGTTGACAGGGAGAGCTGCTTAGAGAAGTGGTAGTGGCAGAACTCCAGCCAGTGCAGAGCCCAGAGGCTTTGGTGCAGGAACATCTGTAGTGGAGCATGAGCAGGAATGCTTGTTCCCCTAGGCTCAACTTGCTCCCAAAGGAGACTTTATGAAGAACTGTCAGACATGAACTCTGCAGGATGGACCTGCCCATGAGAGGGAGCTGGTCTGAGCTGAGCATCCTTCAGTCTGCTGGCCTCTCCTGAGGCCCCAGCCTGGATGCACCTCCTTGCAGTGCAGCCCAGAGGGGAGGTACCCCCTGGAGCCTGCATGACAGTGCCTGTGCTGGCAGACAATGTCTGACCAGCAGAGAGCTCCAGCACAGTGGCCCACATGAACATGTGCCAGGCTGCCCATGCCCCACCCCCCACCTTTCAGCCTCCCCTGTGCTGCTTTGCCTACATGCACTTGTCCACAGCCACCCCCCACATCAGTTTGTCAGCATGTGTGTGCATGGGTGGTCCTCACTTCCCCTTTTCTGCCAACCTGTGGGTCTGCATGCCCCTTACTCCCTGTCATGCAACTGCTGCCAGCATGAGTGCACTCTCCCCTGCCAGTACCCCATCCGTGTGCTGACATTGCCACAGTGCAAATCTAGGCACAGAGAAGAGCTGAGCAACCCCCATCCAACAGCATCCCACTCCTGTGCTAACACCACCACTGATGAGAATATACGCACAGACACAGGGCGAAAGCAACACCCCCATAATGTGCTGCCACCACTGCAAATGCTGCGAATGCTGCAAACACTGCCACTGCTGTGAATGCTGTGAATGCCGCAACCACTGATGCAAATGCTCACATGGAGGCTCTCGCTCTGGCCCTGCTAGTACTCTGCCACAGGTGACTAGCATGCACCCTGCCATGCTACCACTGCCACTGCCACTGGTATGGGTGAATGAGGATGGATTCTGCTACCACCACCCTATAAAGAGCTTTGGCTGGCAACACTCATGGAAATGTTGTGACTAGCAGTGTGGGAGCACCTCAGACTCTCCAGTGCAGTCCATTCTCAAATATAAGGGGTCAGAGAACAATAAGAGGTGGATTCTACTCCCTCAGAGTTAGACCATGCAGTCCAGGGATCTTGAGCTGAGGCTTTTGCCCCATAAAATCTTCAAGAAAGGAAACCTGCCAACTGAACCCACCTTATATCACAGTCAAGCACCCTAATACAATAAAAGGAAAAAAAAAAAAAAAACCCCAACCCATCAAAAGTACAGCAACTTCAAAGATTGAAGGAACATCAGCCCACAAAGATGAGAAAGAATGAGCACAAAACCTCTGACAACTCAGGAAGGCAGGAAACCTTCTTTCCTCCAAACAACTGCACTAGTTCTCCAGCAAAGGTTCTGAGCTGGGCTGAGATGGCTGAAATGACAGAAATAGATTTCAGAATATGGATAGGAATGAAGATCACTGAGATTCAGGAGAACATTGAAACCCAATCCAGGGAAGCTAAGAATCATAGTAAAATTATACAGGAGCTGACAGACAAAATAGCCCATCTAGAAAGCAATATAACTGACCTGATAGAGAAGAAAAAAATACTACAAGAATTTTATAATGCAATCACAGCAGAATAGACCAAGCAGAGGAATCTCAGAGCTTGAAGACTGGATTTCTAAAATAAAACAGTCAGACAAGAATAAAGAAAAAAGAATAAAAAGGAAATAATGAAACCTCTGAGAAATATGAGATTATGTAAAGAGACCAAATCTGTGACTCATTGGCATCCCTGAAAGATAGGGACAATGGAAACAACTTGGAAAACATATTTCAGTATACTATGCATGACAACTTCCCCAATGTAGCTAGAGAGGTCAAGATCCAAATTCAGGAAATGCAAAGACCCCCAACCTCAACTACACAAAATACTTCACAAGAAGATCATCTCCAAGACACGTAATCATTAGATTCTCCAAGGTTGAAATGAAAGAAAAAAATGATAAAGGCAACTAGAAAGAAAGGACAGGTTACCTACAAAAAGAAGCCCATAAAACTAACAGCAGACCTCTCAGCAAAAACCTTGCAAGCCAGAACATTCTTTTTTTTTTTTTTTTTTTTTTTGAGACAGAGTCTCACTCTGTCACCCAGGCTGGAGTGCAGTGGTGCAATCTCGGCTGACTGCAACCTCTGCCTCCCAGGTTCAAGCGATTCTCCTGCCTCAGCCTCCCAAGTAGCTGGGACTACAGGTGCCCACCACCACGCCCAGCTAATTTTTGAATTTTTAGTAGAGACAGGGTTTCACCATATTGGCCAGGCCGGTCTCAAACTCCTGACCTTATGATCTGCTCCCTTTGGCCTCCGAAAGTGCTGGGATTACAGGCATGAGCCACTGCACCTGGCCGTAGTCAACATTCTTAAAGAAAAGAATTTCCAACCAAGAATTTCATATCTGGCCATACTAAGCTTCATAAGCGAAGGAGAAATAAGATCCTTTTCAGACAAGCAAATGTGGAGGGAATTTGTTACCACCAGACTTGCTTTACAAGAGCTCCTGAAGGAAGTTCTAAATACGGAAAGGAAAGATTGTTAGCAGCCACTACAATAACACACTTAAGTACACCAACCAGTGACACTATAAAGCAACCACACAAACAACTCTGCAAAACAGCCAGCTAACAGCATGATGACAGGATCAATCCACACATATCAATGCTAATTCTCAACGTAAATGGGCTAAATGTCCAATTGAAAGGCACAGAGCTGCAAGCTGGGTAAAGAAGAAAGACTCAATAGTATGCTGTTTTCAAGAGACCCATCTCCCATGCAATGATACCCAGAGGCTCAAAATAAAGAGATGAAGAAAAATCTACCAAGCAAATGGAAATCAGAAAAAAAGCAGGGGTTGCAATCCTAATTTCAGACAAAACAGACTTTAAACCAACAAAGATCACAGAAAGCACAAAGAAGACCATTACGTAATGGTAAAAGATTCAATTCAACAAGAAAACCTAACTATCCTAAATATATATGCACCCAACACAGGAGCACCTAGATTCATAAAGCAAGTTCTTAGAGGCCTTCAAAGAGTCTTAGGCTCCCACACAATAATATTGAGAGACTTCAACACCCCATTGACAGTATGAGACAGATCACCAAGGCAGAAAATTAGCAAAGATATTCAGGATCTGAACTCAGCACTGGACTAATTGGACCTGATTGACATCCACAGAATTCTACAACCAAAAGCACCAAAATATACATTTTTCTCACCACAACATGGCACATACTCTAAAGATAACCACACAATAGGCATAAAAAAATCCTCAGTAAATGCAAAAGAACTGAAATCATACCAGCCACTCTCTTGGACCACAGTGCAGTAAAAACAGAAACAAAGACTAAGAAAATTGCTCAAAACCATACAAGTACATGGAAATTAAACAAGCTGCTTCTGAATGACTTTTGGGTAAATAATGAAATTAAGGCACAAATCAAGAAGTTCTTTGAAACTGAGAACAATGATACAACCAGGATCTTTGGGACACAATTAAGGCAATATTAAGAAGGAAATTCATAGCACTAAACACTCATATGAAAAAGTTACAAATATCTCAATTTAAAAACCTAACATCACAACAGAAAGAACTAGAAAAGCAAGGGCAAACCAATCCCAATGCTAGCAGAAGATAAGAAATAACCAAAATGAGAGCTGAACCAAAAGAGACTGAGATGTGCAAACTATGCAAAAGATCAATGGACCCAGGAGTGTGTTTTTCTGAAAAAATTAATAAAATAGATAGATTACTAGCTAGACTAATGAAGAGAAAAACAAGCAATGGGGAAAGGATTTCTTATTTGATAAACAGTGCTGGGATTCAATAATTAGTATGCTTCTGCATACACAGAAGATTGAAACTGGATGCCTTCCTTATACTATACACAAAAATCAACTCAAGATGGATTAAGGACTTATATGTAAAACCCAAAACAAAAAACCCTGGAAGACGACCTAAGCAGTACCATTCTGGATGTAGAAACTGGTAAATATTTCATGATGAAGACATCAAAAGCAATTGCAACAAAAGCAAAAATTGACAAATGGGATCTAATTAAACTAAAGAGCTATTTTCATCATGAAATTTTTGCTCATTCAATAGTTTCTTTAACTGCGTAAAAAAAGAAACTGTGTAAAAAAAGAAACTATCGAATGGGCAAAAATTTCATGATGAAGATAGCAAAAGCAACTGCAACAAAAGCAAAAATTGACAAATGGGATCTAATTGTACTAAAGAGCTGCAGTAAAAGAAGCTATCAACAGAGTAAACAGACAACCCACAGAATGGGAGAAAATATTTGCAAATTCTACATCTAAGAAAGGTCTTATCCCTAGTATATATAAGGAACCATATATACTTATACCTAGTATATATAAGGAACTTAAACAAATTTACAAAGAAAAAAAAAACCATTAAAAAAGGTCAAAGGACATGAACAGACACTTTTCAAAAGAAATCATACATGCAGCCAACAGCATATGTAAAAAGCTCAGTATCATTGATCATTAGAGAAATGCAAATCAAAACCACAATGAGATACCATCTCACATCAGTCAGAATGACTACTACTAAAAAGTAAAAAAAAAAAACCAAAAAAATCCAGATGCTGGTGAGGTTGCAGAAAAAAGGGAACGCTTATGCACTGCTGGTGGGAATGTAAATTAGTTCCACCATTGTGGAAAACAATGTGGCAATTACTCAAAGAGCTAAAGACAGATGTACCATTTGACCCAACAATTCCGTTACTGGATATATACTCAAATGAGTATGAATCATTCCATTGTAAAGATATGTGCATCCACATGTTCACTACAGCACTTTTCACAATAGCAAAGACATGGAATTAACCTAAATGCCCATCAATGGTAGACTGGATACAGAAAATCTCTAGTATATATACACCATGGAATACTATGCAGCCATAAAAAGCACTGAGATCATGTCCTTTGCAGAAACATGAATGGAGCTGGAGGCCATTATCCTTAGCAAACTAACGCAGGAACAAAACAAAATACCATGTTTTTACTTATAAGTGGGAGCTAAATAATGAGAACACATGGACACATAGAGGGGAATAATGCACACTGGGTCCTACTTGAGGGAGGAGGGTGGGGAAGGGAGAGGATCAGAAAAAATAAACTACTGTGTATCACAGCAGTGTATAGAAAATACATACTGTTGGTGTAAGCGTAAAGTTGTTTTGGTATGCATTTGGGCAGCGCCTGTTCAAAATTATTAAGAATTTTAATGGGTTTTATACTGACTAAGCAATTCAATTCCCAGATAACTATTTAAAGAATAGCTAAGAAATGTGTGTAAGAAGCCTTATTCAAAAATTTTAGTTGCACCAATGTTTTAATTAGGCCAAGTCTGAAAAACAAAACAAAATACCTGAATTTCTATCAATAAAATAATGGTTACATAATTTTAGGGTACAACTATAGTTTCGAATGTCATGCTTCAGTTAAAAAGAGTAAGATACGCCTCTATATCTTACACGTAAAGACTCCTAAGACATACTGTTAAATAAAACCAGAAAGTAGCTGAGTAATACACACAGTATGATATAATTTAAGGGGAAAAATAGCACCCATTAAAACTAAACAAGTGTGGTTAAACATATATAAATAGGTCTAGAAGAATATGCTGTCAATAGTCTTATTTCTGGAAAGGGGACTGGAATAGGAGGTTCGTCAAGAGAGCACAATTACATTATATAGCTTAATATTTAAAATACGAGACTGTATTCATATATTAGTTATACAATTAATAAACTCATAAATAAGAGCAATACATACTCACTGTAAAAAGAAGCAAACAAAAAGTACACAAGTGTATTAAATAGAAGGTGAAATTTTCCCTGTCAAATCTCTAGAACATAACCACCACAAAACCTTACATATCTTCTCCTAAAAATGTTTGTGCATGTACACAAACAACTCATTTTTGTTTTAGATAAATAGGATTATGTTCTAACTCTTAATATTTTAGTGTATTATAATATCTGACACCTTTTAAAAATAATTCACTCATTTAGCAACTATTTCTTGAGCACATACCCAGTACCAAACACTTTTCTAGGGTTGCCACTATTGTAGGCATGTAGATCTAACTCTTCCCTTTGACAAAATTTGTGATGTTCTACTGATTGGATTCCCTGTGATTTTATTTTGCCAATACCAGATTGATGGAAATTTACGTTATTCTTACTTTTATACATAATAAACACTGCCGTGATACACTTCAATGTTCAGAACTTGTACAGACATCTTTGCACACTTGTTTTGATATTTCCCTAGAATAAATTGTCCATAGTGGGATTGCTGGGCTAAAGGGAATACACAATAAAATATTACTATGCCTTTTCACATTGCCTGTAGAAATCTTGTAAGATCAAGGTATGAGAATTCTTGATCCCAAATGCTTTCAACAACATTAGAAATTGTGTATCTTTTAAGTCTTTGGTGATGTGGAAGTCAGAAAATTATATCTCTGTTGTTTTAACTGGTATGTCTTTGGTGATCAATGTGGTTAAGCCTACTTCAAGGCTCTATTAACCATTTACATCTTTTTGTGAATTGCCTGTTCACATCTTTTGTTTGTTTTCTGCTGAAATATTCATCTTTCTCTTATTCAAGTATTCTAAAGACGTTAATCTGGTGTTTGCCAAATATTTTCAAAATCTTGTACATTGAAGTCTTGTGCTTGCTTTAAAAACATGCATGGCTGAAGACTGGCTGGGCTAAATGATTGCGTAACTAATTAGTGGTAGGACAGAAATGGGCTCTAAGGGACCTGACTCCTAGTATAGGGTTTTATCCCACTTCACCCTAGTGCTTCCCAGAAAAGATAAAAGAGTTTTGTAATAATCAAATGTAAAAATATTAACGTATCAGTCACTGTTTTATTAGCTTAAAGCAGCAAAGGGTAAATTATGTTGTTTGCCAATGTTTTACAACACTTCTCATAACAGCTTTAAAGCCACAAATTCTTGGCTAAGTCTTGCTAAATTCTATGAATATCAAAGTCCTAGGTATTACAGTTTTGAATTAGTCAGAATTCTTTGGGTTACAAGTTACAGATAACTAACTTGAATCAGTTTAAGGTCAGCAGAGGCATGTTGGAAAGATTTTAGGACAAGCCACTATCTGTGGGAAGAGCTGACATGTAATGCTGCTTTGGGGCTTAGGTCTTGATTACTAATAACTTTCAAGACCTGCTCTTTATCGCACCTGGTTTCTTTCCTGTGGCAGATTGTTTCGTCAACATGAAGGTAGAAATGGTGACCAACAGTTCCTGAGCCTCACTCTCCTTGATTATACTACTACACAATGACTTGATTATATTAGATTGGTGAAAAACTAATTGCGGTTTTGCCACTAAAAGTAATGGCAGATTAGAAGTAATGGCAAATTTGAAGCAATGGCAATGCCATTAAAAGTAATGACAAAAACCGCATTACTTTTGCACCAACCTAATACTACTACTAGATTATACCCATTTCACTTTACCTCTGCTATTTTAAAACTCAACACTGATAGTGACACTAATAGTGTTGAGTTTTAAAATAGCAGAAAAGGTTTATAATTAAGTCACGTTTAGTCTCATGCCCACTGCCTGCCTATGAGAAAAGGCAGCATCCATCCAAGCCCTGTGTTTGGAGTGGGCAAGAACATTCCCCAGAAGGAACAGGGGAGACATTCTGAAGATGGAAGGGACACTTGCCACCATCCCAGTCTAGAGGGACCCATGTGCTAACCTGCTCCCGATCTCCCCTCCAATAATTTTGGGTTTCTATGTCACACCTATTAATCCAGTTCAGGGAGAGCACATGCTGACTGAGTAGTTGGGGCTGTCTCATGGGCTGATAGGAGACTGGTTCTGAGATCTCAGAGAATAGAGTGCTGTCATAGCTATGTCTGCCATAAATGTGAGAAGGGAGCAGCACTTGTGTTGAGTAATTTCCATTTCTGTTCAAGTTCTTCTGTGTTTTAAATGTAATCAAAAGGTTAAAAATGGTGCTTCATTTCTTTCTCCCAGTAGAACTGTTGAGAATGAGAATGTGCTCTTCACTATGTCAGCGTTAGTCTCAAACAGTAAGAGATGAGTGAAAGGTGGCTGGGAGGTGGCATGGCAGAGGCTGTTTGTTTGTTTTTTTTGAGTATGCTATTATGGGTACTTGCAAAAACTGATACTGCTTAATATTCCAAACTCTGTGATTCTTCCCTTATGTTGCTTACCAAAGTTTTATTCAGCATCCACTCTATGACAGACACTGTGCTGGGCTGTAGGAATACAAAAGAAAAAAAATTGCTCCTGTCCTCCAGGAGCTCTTTATTAGCGGTGAGACCTAAGTAGATGAAGGGGTTTCAACAGGTCAAGTAGAGTGACTTACTTCTAGAGGTATGCAGGGTGATTTAGAAGCACAGAGGCTGGGTGGCCAAATGAGACAGGTAGGAAAAGAGGGCTTCTTTGAAGGGTAGCACTTGAGCAGTTTGGAAGGACAAGACAAAGATGCTAAAGAATTGAGGAAGAGAATGGAAGGGATTCCAGCAGAATTCTAGAGGGAACGGAACTGAAATGTCATGGAGGTAGTAAACAGCACGACATACGTAGGGAGTAAATAGTTGTTCAGTGAGGTTGGAGCGAGGATGTGAATAAGGGTGTGACAGGGATAAGATTAGAGACAGGCAAAAGCAAGGCCAAACCTCAAATGCTAAGCCAAGGAGACTGGCCTTTATCCTGAAAATTGTAGAGCCATAAAGCATTTTCAACAAGAGATTAGTGACAAATTCAGATTTGTAATTTAGAAATATCTCTGGAACTCTAGAGGATTTGAATGGATTGAATGAGTTGAAATTGTGGGCAGAGGGACCCCATCATAGACTTTTGCTGAAACATTGTCAGATAAGAGATGACAAAGCCTTAACCAGAACAGCGGCCTGGAAAAGGAAAGTACAGAGCAGATGCAATTAGTACCAGAAAGGTGGAATCCTCAGCACAAAATAACTAGCTAGATGGGGGTGGGCACGAGAGAAAGGGAACAGTCTAGGTTGGTTCTCAGGCTTGTTAACCAGAAATAAAATCCTTAGCCTACCCACCAACTGAAATGACCCCCTCTTGGTCAAGGGGACCCCAGGAAAATCTGAAAAACTGCATTCTGTCCATGATGTAAAGGGAAGTCATACCCTTTTCCTTTTGGGGTTTGGGCACAATTAACCAGCATTAACATTGAAATAGTGATAATAAGACTGACGAAACAGACTCTTTGTGTCAATAAGATATCAAATTCCAACCTGACTCTGGTATAGCATCACAAGACGGATAGCACACCCTGAAGGCAATGAAAATATTTTACCCCTGAATATATTTCTTTGACATATTTTGAAATGGCCTGCAAAGCCATGTCCTGTGGAGGAAACCTGCATCTGTAAAGAATCTTCATTAATGCAGCCAGAACTTCCCTTTCTAGGTCTTTCCTGGATCTAGGAGAGATGAAATGAGAGTCTGGCACCTTAAAAGTCTGAAGAGAGACATTTACCATCTATTCTCTCTGAAGGCTGCTATCTGGAGTCTTCATGTACATTATTATTTTGTTAGAAGCTTGGTCTCCACAACCCCCCCTTATCTTAACTCAAACATTTCTTTCTACAGACTTCAAATCTTTAGACTAAGTTTAACTCTTTCAACCAATTGCCAGTGAGAAAACCTTTGAATCCACCTATCACCTGTAAGCCCCCTCACCCAACCCCTCACCTCTCCTCCCACCTCCCAACTTCAACATATCTTGCCTCTTTAGGCTGAACCCATGTATACCTTTCATGTACTGATTTATGAATTTACTTACAATTCTTGTTTTCCTAAAATGCATAAAGCAAAACGGTACCCTGACTGCCTTGGTTACACTTTTTCAGGATAGCTTGAGGCTGTACCCTGGGGCATGGTCACTCATATTGGCTCAAAGTAAACCTCTTTAAATATTTTACAGAATTTGGTT